>NC_138904.1:18980045-19604325 GCF_965194825.1 Balaenoptera physalus | reverse complement strand
GTCACTTTTTCCCAGGTATTTTTGATCCCATCTTGGTTTTCTGCAGTGAAATCTTGGTTATGTAACAGCGTTTTCTTTAGCTTCCCCGTGTTTGTATTATTGACGGTCTTTTTTTCCTTTTAATTCCTATCTAGATTCATAGCACTGTGGGCGGAAAGTATACCTGATACTGTTTCAATTTTCTTAATTTTCTAAGGCTTTATTTGTGGTCCTACATATAATGTATCTTGGAGAATGTTCCATGAGCACCTGAGGAAAGAGTGTTTTCTGTTGTTTTGCAATAGAATGTGGTATACATATGAATGAAGTCCCTCCTGTTCAATGTGTCATTTAAAACTTATGTTTCCTGATTTTTTTTCATTTTGGATGATCTGTCCATTGGTGGAATTGGGGTGGTAATGTCCCCTACTCTTTTGGTGGTACTATCAAGTTCCCCTTTATGGCTGTTAGGATACATGTTATGTAGTGAAGTGATCCTCGGTTGTGTTCATAAGTATTCGCATTTGTCATATCCTCTCCTTGGTTTGATCCCTTGATCAGTATGTAGTGTCCTTGTTTGTTTCTTGTAACAGTGTTTATCTTAAAGTCTATTTCGTCTGATATGAGAATTGTAACTCCAGGTTTCCTTTGATTTCCATTTGCATGGAATGTCTCTTGCCATCTCCTCATTTTCAGTCTGTATATCTCCCTAGGTGTAAAGTGGGTCTCTTCTAGGCAGCACATATAATGGTCTTGATGTTGTATCCCTTCAGGGAGTCTATCTGTTGTAGTTGGAGCCATGTATCCATTTACATGTAACGTTCTTATTAATATGGATATTCCTCTTACCGTTTTGTTAATTGTTTTTGGTTTGTTCTAGGAGGTCTTTTCTTTTCTTTGTGATTCCTGCCTAGAGAAGTTCCTTTATCCTTTGTTATAAAGCTGTTGTTGGTGCTGAATTCTTTTTCCGTGTCTTTTTCTGTAAAGTTTTTGGTTTCTCCGTCCAATCTCAATGAGATTCTTGCTGAGAACAGTAACATTGGTTGTAGGTTTTTTCCTTTCATCTCTTGAAATACGTATACTGGCACTCCCTTCTCTCTTGCAGAATTACTGCTGAAAGGTCAGCTGTTAACTTACGTGGATTCCCTTGTATGGTATATGCTGTTTTTCCCATGCTGCTTTTTACATGCTTTCTATGTATTTAGTTTCTAATAGTTTGATGAACATGTGTCTTGGCGTGTTTCTCCTTGGATTTATCCTGTATGGGACTCTCTGTGCTTCCTTGACTTGATTAACTGTTTCCTTTCCCATACTAGGGATGTTTTCAACTATAATCTCTTCAAATATATTCTCACGCCTTTTCTATTTCTCTTCTTCTTCTGAGACCCATATAATTCGAATGTTGGTGCATTTAAGGTTGTCCCAAAGGTCGCTGAGACGGCCCTCCGTTCCTTTCTTTCTTTGTTCTTTATTTTGATCCCCAGTATTTATTTGAACTATTTTATCTTCCAGGACACTTAACCGTTCTTCTGCCTCAGTTATTGTGCTAGTGATCCATGCTAGAGAATAATTATTTTCATGTATTGTGTTCTTCATCATTGTTTGTTTGCTCTTCAGTTCTTGTCGACCCTTGTGAAACGTTTCTTGTATTTTCTCTCTCCTATTTCTACGATGTTGAATCGTCTTTCCTATCATTATTCTGAATTCTTTTTCGGGTGGACTGCCTATTTCCTCTTCATTTGTTAGGTCTGGTGCGTTTTGACCTTGCTGCTTCGTCGACGTGTGTTTTTTGATCTCCTCATTTTGCTTAACTTAGTGGGCTTAGGGTTCCTTTTCACAGGCGTCACGCCCGTCGTTATTGTGGTTTTTGGTGTCTGTCCCCAGCGGCTAAGGTTTGTTCAGTGGGTTCTGCATGTTTCTTTGTTGAGGGGAGGTGTGCTTGTGTTCTGGAAGATGAGGCTGGATCTTTACTTTCTGGTGGGCACCTCCACGTCTGGTGGTGTGTATTTTGGTGCCTCTGTCCTTATTATGATTTAAGGCGTCCTCTCTGATACCGGATGGGGCTGTTTCTGTCTTGCTCATTGTTTGGCATACGGTGTCCAGCACTGTAGACTTCTGGTCACTGAGTGAATGTGGGTCTTGGACTTGAGAAGGAAATCTCTGGGAGATTTTCTCCATTTGATATTATGTGGAGCTGTCAGGTCTCCTGTGGACCAGTGTCCTGAAGTTGGTTTTCCCACCTCAGATGCAGAGCACTGACTCCTGGTTAGAGCACCTAGAGACTTTCATCCTCACAGCTCAGAATAAGTGGGAGAAGAAAGAGAAGGAAACAAAGAATGAGGATAAAATAAAACAAAATAAAGTAAAATCAAATAAAATGAAGTGATTAAAATAAAAAATATTTATTACGAGAAAATTTTAAAAAGTAAAAAAAAAAAAAAGCCACACAGAACTCTAGCACAAATGGTTAAAGCTAAGCTATACAGACAAAATCGCAAACAGCAGCATACACCTCCACAGTCACAAAAAGTGTAAAACTGGAAAGAATAATATATCTTTGCTCACAAAGTCCACCTCGTCAATTTTGGGCTGATTCTTTGTGTATTCAGGTGTTCCACAGATGCGGGGTACTTCACGTTGAGTGTGCAGATTTCACCCACTCTTCCTGCGGCTGCTGGGAGAGATTTCCCTTTGGCTTCTTTTTTCGCACAGCTCTCCTTTTACAGTTGCGTTTGCTTCATCCCATAGTTTTGGGTGGTCGTATTTCCACTGTCACTTTTTCCCAGGTATTTTTGATCCCATCTTGGTTTTCTGCAGTGAAATCTTGGTTATGTAACAGCGTTTTCTTTAGCTTCCCCGTGTTTGTATTATTGACGGGCTTTTTTTCCTTTTAATTCCTATCTAGATTCATAGCACTGTGGGCGGAAAGTATACCTGATACTGTTTCAATTTTCTTAATTTTCTAAGGCTTTATTTGTGGTCCTACATATAATATATCTTGGAGAATGTTCCATGAGCACCTGAGGAAAGAGTGTTTTCTGTTGTTTTGCAATAGAATGTGGTATACATATGAATGAAGTCCCTCCTGTTCAATGTGTCATTTAAAACTTATGTTTCCTGATTTTTTTTCATTTTGGATGATCTGTCCATTGGTGGAATTGGGGTGGTAATGTCCCCTACTCTTTTGGTGGTACTATCAAGTTCCCCTTTATGGCTGTTAGGATACATGTTATGTAGTGAAGTGATCCTCGGTTGTGTTCATAAGTATTCGCATTTGTCATATCCTCTCCTTGGTTTGATCCCTTGATCAGTATGTAGTGTCCTTGTTTGTTTCTTGTAACAGTGTTTATCTTAAAGTCTATTTCGTCTGATATGAGAATTGTAACTCCAGGTTTCCTTTGATTTCCATTTGCATGGAATGTCTCTTGCCATCTCCTCATTTTCAGTCTGTATATCTCCCTAGGTGTAAAGTGGGTCTCTTCTAGGCAGCACATATAATGGTCTTGATGTTGTATCCCTTCAGGGAGTCTATCTGTTGTAGTTGGAGCCATGTATCCATTTACATGTAACGTTCTTATTAATATGGATGTTCCTCTTACCGTTTTGTTAATTGTTTTTGGTTTGTTCTAGGAGGTCTTTTCTTTTCTTTGTGATTCCTGCCTAGAGAAGTTCCTTTATCCTTTGTTATAAAGCTGTTGTTGGTGCTGAATTCTTTTTCCGTGTCTTTTTCTGTAAAGTTTTTGGTTTCTCCGTCCAATCTCAATGAGATTCTTGCTGAGAACAGTAACATTGGTTGTAGGTTTTTTCCTTTCATCTCTTGAAATACGTATACTGGCACTCCCTTCTCTCTTGCAGAATTACTGCTGAAAGGTCAGCTGTTAACTTACGTGGATTCCCTTGTATGGTATATGCTGTTTTTCCCATGCTGCTTTTTACATGCTTTCTATGTATTTAGTTTCTAATAGTTTGATGAACATGTGTCTTGGCGTGTTTCTCCTTGGATTTATCCTGTATGGGACTCTCTGTGCTTCCTTGACTTGATTAACTGTTTCCTTTCCCATACTAGGGATGTTTTCAACTATAATCTCTTCAAATATATTCTCACGCCTTTTCTATTTCTCTTCTTCTTCTGAGACCCATATAATTCGAATGTTGGTGCATTTAAGGTTGTCCCAAGGGTCGCTGAGACGGCCCTCCGTTCCTTTCTTTCTTTGTTCTTTATTTTGATCCCCAGTATTTATTTGAACTATTTTATCTTCCAGGACACTTAACCGTTCTTCTGCCTCAGTTATTGTGCTAGTGATCCATGCTAGAGAATAATTATTTTCATGTATTGTGTTCTTCATCATTGTTTGTTTGCTCTTCAGTTCTTGTCGACCCTTGTGAAACGTTTCTTGTATTTTCTCTCTCCTATTTCTACGATGTTGAATCGTCTTTCCTATCATTATTCTGAATTCTTTTTCGGGTGGACTGCCTATTTCCTCTTCATTTGTTAGGTCTGGTGCGTTTTGACCTTGCTGCTTCGTCGACGTGTGTTTTTTGATCTCCTCATTTTGCTTAACTTAGTGGGCTTGGGGTTCCTTTTCACAGGCGTCATGCCCGTCGTTATTGTGGTTTTTGGTGTCTGTCCCCAGCGGCTAAGATTTGTTCAGTGGGTTCTGCATGTTTCTTTGTTGAGGGGAGGTGTGCTTGTGTTCTGGAAGATGAGGCTGGATCTTTACTTTCTGGTGGGCACCTCCACGTCTGGTGGTGTGTATTTTGGTGCCTCTGTCCTTATTATGATTTAAGGCGTCCTCTCTGATACCGGATGGGGCTGTTTCTGTCTTGCTCATTGTTTGGCATACGGTGTCCAGCACTGTAGACTTCTGGTCACTGAGTGAATGTGGGTCTTGGACTTGAGAAGGAAATCTCTGGGAGATTTTCTCCATTTGATATTATGTGGAGCTGTCAGGTCTCCTGTGGACCAGTGTCCTGAAGTTGGTTTTCCCACCTCAGATGCAGAGCACTGACTCCTGGTTAGAGCACCTAGAGACTTTCATCCTCACAGCTCAGAATAAGTGGGAGAAGAAAGAGAAGGAAACAAAGAATGAGGATAAAATAAAACAAAATAAAGTAAAATCAAATAAAATGAAGTGATTAAAATAAAAAATATTTATTACGAGAAAATTTTAAAAAGTAAAAAAAAAAAAAGCCACACAGAACTGTAGCACAAATGGTTAAAGCTAAGCTATACAGACAAAATCGCAAACAGCAGCATACACCTCCACAGTCACAAAAAGTGTAAAACTGGAAAGAATAATATATCTTTGCTCACAAAGTCCACCTCGTCAATTTTGGGCTGATTCTTTGTGTATTCAGGTGTTCCACAGATGCGGGGTACTTCACGTTGAGTGTGCAGATTTCACCCACTCTTCCTGCGGCTGCTGGGAGAGATTTCCCTTTGGCTTCTTTTTTCGCACAGCTCTCCTTTTACAGTTGCGTTTGCTTCATCCCATAGTTTTGGGTGGTCGTATTTCCACTGTCACTTTTTCCCAGGTATTTTTGATCCCATCTTGGTTTTCTGCAGTGAAATCTTGGTTATGTAACAGCGTTTTCTTTAGCTTCCCCGTGTTTGTAGTATTGACGGGCTTTTTTTCCTTTTAATTCCTATCTAGATTCATAGCACTGTGGGCGGAAAGTATACCTGATACTGTTTCAATTTTCTTAATTTTCTAAGGCTTTATTTGTGGTCCTACATATAATGTATCTTGGAGAATGTTCCATGAGCACCTGAGGAAAGAGTGTTTTCTGTTGTTTTGCAATAGAATGTGGTATACATATGAATGAAGTCCCTCCTGGTCAATGTGTCATTTAAAACTTATGTTTCCTGATTTTTTTTCATTTTGGATGATCTGTCCATTGGTGGAATTGGGGTGGTAATGTCCCCTACTCTTTTGGTGGTACTATCAAGTTCCCCTTTATGGCTGTTAGGATACATGTTATGTAGTGAAGTGATCCTCGGTTGTGTTCATAAGTATTCGCATTTGTCATATCCTCTCCTTGGTTTGATCCCTTGATCAGTATGTAGTGTCCTTGTTTGTTTCTTGTAACAGTGTTTATCTTAAAGTCTATTTCGTCTGATATGAGAATTGTAACTCCAGGTTTCCTTTGATTTCCATTTGCATGGAATGTCTCTTGCCATCTCCTCATTTTCAGTCTGTATATCTCCCTAGGTGTAAAGTGGGTCTCTTCTAGGCAGCACATATAATGGTCTTGATGTTGTATCCCTTCAGGGAGTCTATCTGTTGTAGTTGGAGCCATGTATCCATTTACATGTAACGTTCTTATTAATATGGATATTCCTCTTACCGTTTTGTTAATTGTTTTTGGTTTGTTCTAGGAGGTCTTTTCTTTTCTTTGTGATTCCTGCCTAGAGAAGTTCCTTTATCCTTTGTTATAAAGCTGTTGTTGGTGCTGAATTCTTTTTCCGTGTCTTTTTCTGTAAAGTTTTTGGTTTCTCCGTCCAATCTCAATGAGATTCTTGCTGAGAACAGTAACATTGGTTGTAGGTTTTTTCCTTTCATCTCTTGAAATACGTATACTGGCACTCCCTTCTCTCTTGCAGAATTACTGCTGAAAGGTCAGCTGTTAACTTACGTGGATTCCCTTGTATGGTATATGCTGTTTTTCCCATGCTGCTTTTTACATGCTTTCTATGTATTTAGTTTCTAATAGTTTGATGAACATGTGTCTTGGCGTGTTTCTCCTTGGATTTATCCTGTATGGGACTCTCTGTGCTTCCTTGACTTGATTAACTGTTTCCTTTCCCATACTAGGGATGTTTTCAACTATAATCTCTTCAAATATATTCTCACGCCTTTTCTATTTCTCTTCTTCTTCTGAGACCCATATAATTCGAATGTTGGTGCATTTAAGGTTGTCCCAAAGGTCGCTGAGACGGCCCTCCGTTCCTTTCTTTCATTGTTCTTTATTTTGATCCCCAGTATTTATTTGAACTATTTTATCTTCCAGGACACTTAACCGTTCTTCTGCCTCAGTTATTGTGCTAGTGATCCATGCTAGAGAATAATTATTTTCATGTATTGTGTTCTTCATCATTGTTTGTTTGCTCTTCAGTTCTTGTCGACCCTTGTGAAACGTTTCTTGTATTTTCTCTCTCCTATTTCTACGATGTTGAATCGTCTTTCCTATCATTATTCTGAATTCTTTTTCGGGTGGACTGCCTATTTCCTCTTCATTTGTTAGGTCTGGTGCGTTTTGACCTTGCTGCTTCGTCGACGTGTGTTTTTTGATCTCCTCATTTTGCTTAACTTAGTGGGCTTAGGGTTCCTTTTCACAGGCGTCACGCCCGTCGTTATTGTGGTTTTTGGTGTCTGTCCCCAGCGGCTAAGGTTTGTTCAGTGGGTTCTGCATGTTTCTTTGTTGAGGGGAGGTGTGCTTGTGTTCTGGAAGATGAGGCTGGATCTTTACTTTCTGGTGGGCACCTCCACGTCTGGTGGTGTGTATTTTGGTGCCTCTGTCCTTATTATGATTTAAGGCGTCCTCTCTGATACCGGATGGGGCTGTTTCTGTCTTGCTCATTGTTTGGCATACGGTGTCCAGCACTGTAGACTTCTGGTCACTGAGTGAATGTGGGTCTTGGACTTGAGAAGGAAATCTCTGGGAGATTTTCTCCATTTGATATTATGTGGAGCTGTCAGGTCTCCTGTGGACCAGTGTCCTGAAGTTGGTTTTCCCACCTCAGATGCAGAGCACTGACTCCTGGTTAGAGCACCTAGAGACTTTCATCCTCACAGCTCAGAATAAGTGGGAGAAGAAAGAGAAGGAAACAAAGAATGAGGATAAAATAAAACAAAATAAAGTAAAATCAAATAAAATGAAGTGATTAAAATAAAAAATATTTATTACGAGAAAATTTTAAAAAGTAAAAAAAAAAAAAAGCCACACAGAACTCTAGCACAAATGGTTAAAGCTAAGCTATACAGACAAAATCGCAAACAGCAGCATACACCTCCACAGTCACAAAAAGTGTAAAACTGGAAAGAATAATATATCTTTGCTCACAAAGTCCACCTCGTCAATTTTGGGCTGATTCTTTGTGTATTCAGGTGTTCCACAGATGCGGGGTACTTCACGTTGAGTGTGCAGATTTCACCCACTCTTCCTGCGGCTGCTGGGAGAGATTTCCCTTTGGCTTCTTTTTTCGCACAGCTCTCCTTTTACAGTTGCGTTTGCTTCATCCCATAGTTTTGGGTGGTCGTATTTCCACTGTCACTTTTTCCCAGGTATTTTTGATCCCATCTTGGTTTTCTGCAGTGAAATCTTGGTTATGTAACAGCGTTTTCTTTAGCTTCCCCGTGTTTGTATTATTGACGGGCTTTTTTTCCTTTTAATTCCTATCTAGATTCATAGCACTGTGGGCGGAAAGTATACCTGATACTGTTTCAATTTTCTTAATTTTCTAAGGCTTTATTTGTGGTCCTACATATAATATATCTTGGAGAATGTTCCATGAGCACCTGAGGAAAGAGTGTTTTCTGTTGTTTTGCAATAGAATGTGGTATACATATGAATGAAGTCCCTCCTGTTCAATGTGTCATTTAAAACTTATGTTTCCTGATTTTTTTTCATTTTGGATGATCTGTCCATTGGTGGAATTGGGGTGGTAATGTCCCCTACTCTTTTGGTGGTACTATCAAGTTCCCCTTTATGGCTGTTAGGATACATGTTATGTAGTGAAGTGATCCTCGGTTGTGTTCATAAGTATTCGCATTTGTCATATCCTCTCCTTGGTTTGATCCCTTGATCAGTATGTAGTGTCCTTGTTTGTTTCTTGTAACAGTGTTTATCTTAAAGTCTATTTCGTCTGATATGAGAATTGTAACTCCAGGTTTCCTTTGATTTCCATTTGCATGGAATGTCTCTTGCCATCTCCTCATTTTCAGTCTGTATATCTCCCTAGGTGTAAAGTGGGTCTCTTCTAGGCAGCACATATAATGGTCTTGATGTTGTATCCCTTCAGGGAGTCTATCTGTTGTAGTTGGAGCCATGTATCCATTTACATGTAACGTTCTTATTAATATGGATGTTCCTCTTACCGTTTTGTTAATTGTTTTTGGTTTGTTCTAGGAGGTCTTTTCTTTTCTTTGTGATTCCTGCCTAGAGAAGTTCCTTTATCCTTTGTTATAAAGCTGTTGTTGGTGCTGAATTCTTTTTCCGTGTCTTTTTCTGTAAAGTTTTTGGTTTCTCCGTCCAATCTCAATGAGATTCTTGGTGAGAACAGTAACATTGGTTGTAGGTTTTTTCCTTTCATCTCTTGAAATACGTATACTGGCACTCCCTTCTCTCTTGCAGAATTTCTGCTGAAAGGTCAGCTGTTAACTTACGTGGATTCCCTTGTATGGTATATGCTGTTTTTCCCATGCTGCTTTTTACATGCTTTCTATGTATTTAGTTTCTAATAGTTTGATGAACATGTGTCTTGGCGTGTTTCTCCTTGGATTTATCCTGTATGGGACTCTCTGTGCTTCCTTGACTTGATTAACTGTTTCCTTTCCCATACTAGGGATGTTTTCAACTATAATCTCTTCAAATATATTCTCACGCCTTTTCTATTTCTCTTCTTCTTCTGAGACCCATATAATTCGAATGTTGGTGCATTTAAGGTTGTCCCAAGGGTCGCTGAGACGGCCCTCCGTTCCTTTCTTTCTTTGTTCTTTATTTTGATCCCCAGTATTTATTTGAACTATTTTATCTTCCAGGACACTTAACCGTTCTTCTGCCTCAGTTATTGTGCTAGTGATCCATGCTAGAGAATAATTATTTTCATGTATTGTGTTCTTCATCATTGTTTGTTTGCTCTTCAGTTCTTGTCGACCCTTGTGAAACGTTTCTTGTATTTTCTCTCTCCTATTTCTACGATGTTGAATCGTCTTTCCTATCATTATTCTGAATTCTTTTTCGGGTGGACTGCCTATTTCCTCTTCATTTGTTAGGTCTGGTGCGTTTTGACCTTGCTGCTTCGTCGACGTGTGTTTTTTGATCTCCTCATTTTGCTTAACTTAGTGGGCTTGGGGTTCCTTTTCACAGGCGTCATGCCCGTCGTTATTGTGGTTTTTGGTGTCTGTCCCCAGCGGCTAAGGTTTGTTCAGTGGGTTCTGCATGTTTCTTTGTTGAGGGGAGGTGTGCTTGTGTTCTGGAAGATGAGGCTGGATCTTTACTTTCTGGTGGGCACCTCCACGTCTGGTGGTGTGTATTTTGGTGCCTCTGTCCTTATTATGATTTAAGGCGTCCTCTCTGATACCGGATGGGGCTGTTTCTGTCTTGCTCATTGTTTGGCATACGGTGTCCAGCACTGTAGACTTCTGGTCACTGAGTGAATGTGGGTCTTGGACTTGAGAAGGAAATCTCTGGGAGATTTTCTCCATTTGATATTATGTGGAGCTGTCAGGTCTCCTGTGGACCAGTGTCCTGAAGTTGGTTTTCCCACCTCAGATGCAGAGCACTGACTCCTGGTTAGAGCACCTAGAGACTTTCATCCTCACAGCTCAGAATAAGTGGGAGAAGAAAGAGAAGGAAACAAAGAATGAGGATAAAATAAAACAAAATAAAGTAAAATCAAATAAAATGAAGTGATTAAAATAAAAAATATTTATTACGAGAAAATTTTAAAAAGTAAAAAAAAAAAAAGCCACACAGAACTGTAGCACAAATGGTTAAAGCTAAGCTATACAGACAAAATCGCAAACAGCAGCATACACCTCCACAGTCACAAAAAGTGTAAAACTGGAAAGAATAATATATCTTTGCTCACAAAGTCCACCTCGTCAATTTTGGGCTGATTCTTTGTGTATTCAGGTGTTCCACAGATGCGGGGTACTTCACGTTGAGTGTGCAGATTTCACCCACTCTTCCTGCGGCTGCTGGGAGAGATTTCCCTTTGGCTTCTTTTTTCGCACAGCTCTCCTTTTACAGTTGCGTTTGCTTCATCCCATAGTTTTGGGTGGTCGTATTTCCACTGTCACTTTTTCCCAGGTATTTTTGATCCCATCTTGGTTTTCTGCAGTGAAATCTTGGTTATGTAACAGCGTTTTCTTTAGCTTCCCCGTGTTTGTAGTATTGACGGGCTTTTTTTCCTTTTAATTCCTATCTAGATTCATAGCACTGTGGGCGGAAAGTATACCTGATACTGTTTCAATTTTCTTAATTTTCTAAGGCTTTATTTGTGGTCCTACATATAATGTATCTTGGAGAATGTTCCATGAGCACCTGAGGAAAGAGTGTTTTCTGTTGTTTTGCAATAGAATGTGGTATACATATGAATGAAGTCCCTCCTGGTCAATGTGTCATTTAAAACTTATGTTTCCTGATTTTTTTTCATTTTGGATGATCTGTCCATTGGTGGAATTGGGGTGGTAATGTCCCCTACTCTTTTGGTGGTACTATCAAGTTCCCCTTTATGGCTGTTAGGATACATGTTATGTAGTGAAGTGATCCTCGGTTGTGTTCATAAGTATTCGCATTTGTAATATCCTCTCCTTGGTTTGATCCCTTGATCAGTATGTAGTGTCCTTGTTTGTTTCTTGTAACAGTGTTTATCTTAAAGTCTATTTCGTCTGATATGAGAATTGTAACTCCAGGTTTCCTTTGATTTCCATTTGCATGGAATGTCTCTTGCCATCTCCTCATTTTCAGTCTGTATATCTCCCTAGGTGTAAAGTGGGTCTCTTCTAGGCAGCACATATAATGGTCTTGATGTTGTATCCCTTCAGGGAGTCTATCTGTTGTAGTTGGAGCCATGTATCCATTTACATGTAACGTTCTTATTAATATGGATGTTCCTCTTACCGTTTTGTTAATTGTTTTTGGTTTGTTCTAGGAGGTCTTTTCTTTTCTTTGTGATTCCTGCCTAGAGAAGTTCCTTTATCCTTTGTTATAAAGCTGTTGTTGGTGCTGAATTCTTTTTCCGTGTCTTTTTCTGTAAAGTTTTTGGTTTCTCCGTCCAATCTCAATGAGATTCTTGGTGAGAACAGTAACATTGGTTGTAGGTTTTTTCCTTTCATCTCTTGAAATACGTATACTGGCACTCCCTTCTCTCTTGCAGAATTTCTGCTGAAAGGTCAGCTGTTAACTTACGTGGATTCCCTTGTATGGTATATGCTGTTTTTCCCATGCTGCTTTTTACATGCTTTCTATGTATTTAGTTTCTAATAGTTTGATGAACATGTGTCTTGGCGTGTTTCTCCTTGGATTTATCCTGTATGGGACTCTCTGAGCTTCCTTGACTTGATTAACTGTTTCCTTTCCCATACTAGGGATGTTTTCAACTATAATCTCTTCAAATATATTCTCACGCCTTTTCTATTTCTCTTCTTCTTCTGAGACCCATATAATTCGAATGTTGGTGCATTTAAGGTTGTCCCAAGGGTCGCTGAGACGGCCCTCCGTTCCTTTCTTTCTTTGTTCTTTATTTTGATCCCCAGTATTTATTTGAACTATTTTATCTTCCAGGACACTTAACCGTTCTTCTGCCTCAGTTATTGTGCTAGTGATCCATGCTAGAGAATAATTATTTTCATGTATTGTGTTCTTCATCATTGTTTGTTTGCTCTTCAGTTCTTGTCGACCCTTGTGAAACGTTTCTTGTATTTTCTCTCTCCTATTTCTACGATGTTGAATCGTCTTTCCTATCATTATTCTGAATTCTTTTTCGGGTGGACTGCCTATTTCCTCTTCATTTGTTAGGTCTGGTGCGTTTTGACCTTGCTGCTTCGTCGACGTGTGTTTTTTGATCTCCTCATTTTGCTTAACTTAGTGGGCTTGGGGTTCCTTCTTACAGGCGTCATGCCCGTCGTTATTGTGGTTTTTGGTGTCTGTCCCCAGCGGCTAAGGTTTGTTCAGTGGGTTCTGCATGTTTCTTTGTTGAGGGGAGGTGTGCTTGTGTTCTGGAAGATGAGGCTGGATCTTTACTTTCTGGTGGGCACCTCCACGTCTGGTGGTGTGTATTTTGGTGCCTCTGTCCTTATTATGATTTAAGGCGTCCTCTCTGATACCGGATGGGGCTGTTTCTGTCTTGCTCATTGTTTGGCATACGGTGTCCAGCACTGTAGACTTCTGGTCACTGAGTGAATGTGGGTCTTGGACTTGAGAAGGAAATCTCTGGGAGATTTTCTCCATTTGATATTATGTGGAGCTGTCAGGTCTCCTGTGGACCAGTGTCCTGAAGTTGGTTTTCCCACCTCAGATGCAGAGCACTGACTCCTGGTTAGAGCACCTAGAGACTTTCATCCTCACAGCTCAGAATAAGTGGGAGAAGAAAGAGAAGGAAACAAAGAATGAGGATAAAATAAAACAAAATAAAGTAAAATCAAATAAAATGAAGTGATTAAAATAAAAAATATTTATTACGAGAAAATTTTAAAAATTAAAAAAAAAAAAAGCCACACAGAACTCTAGCACAAATGGTTAAAGCTAAGCTATACAGACAAAATCGCAAACAGCAGCATACACCTCCACAGTCACAAAAAGTGTAAAACTGGAAAGAATAATATATCTTTGCTCACAAAGTCCACCTCGTCAATTTTGGGCTGATTCTTTGTGTATTCAGGTGTTCCACAGATGCGGGGTACTTCACGTTGAGTGTGCAGATTTCACCCACTCTTCCTGCGGCTGCTGGGAGAGATTTCCCTTTGGCTTCTTTTTTCGCACAGCTCTCCTTTTACAGTTGCGTTTGCTTCATCCCATAGTTTTGGGTGGTCGTATTTCCACTGTCACTTTTTCCCAGGTATTTTTGATCCCATCTTGGTTTTCTGCAGTGAAATCTTGGTTATGTAACAGCGTTTTCTTTAGCTTCCCCGTGTTTGTATTATTGACGGGCTTTTTCTCCTTTTAATTCCTATCTAGATTCATAGCACTGTGGGCGGAAAGTATACCTGATACTGTTTCAATTTTCTTAATTTTCTAAGGCTTTATTTGTGGTCCTACATATAATATATCTTGGAGAATGTTCCATGAGCACCTGAGGAAAGAGTGTTTTCTGTTGTTTTGCAATAGAATGTGGTATACATATGAATGAAGTCCCTCCTGTTCAATGTGTCATTTAAAACTTATGTTTCCTGATTTTTTTTCATTTTGGATGATCTGTCCATTGGTGGAATTGGGGTGGTAATGTCCCCTACTCTTTTGGTGGTACTATCAAGTTCCCCTTTATGGCTGTTAGGATACATGTTATGTAGTGAAGTGATCCTCGGTTGTGTTCATAAGTATTCGCATTTGTCATATCCTCTCCTTGGTTTGATCCCTTGATCAGTATGTAGTGTCCTTGTTTGTTTCTTGTAACAGTGTTTATCTTAAAGTCTATTTCGTCTGATATGAGAATTGTAACTCCAGGTTTCCTTTGATTTCCATTTGCATGGAATGTCTCTTGCCATCTCCTCATTTTCAGTCTGTATATCTCCCTAGGTGTAAAGTGGGTCTCTTCTAGGCAGCACATATAATGGTCTTGATGTTGTATCCCTTCAGGGAGTCTATCTGTTGTAGTTGGAGCCATGTATCCATTTACATGTAACGTTCTTATTAATATGGATGTTCCTCTTACCGTTTTGTTAATTGTTTTTGGTTTGTTCTAGGAGGTCTTTTCTTTTCTTTGTGATTCCTGCCTAGAGAAGTTCCTTTATCCTTTGTTATAAAGCTGTTGTTGGTGCTGAATTCTTTTTCCGTGTCTTTTTCTGTAAAGTTTTTGGTTTCTCCGTCCAATCTCAATGAGATTCTTGGTGAGAACAGTAACATTGGTTGTAGGTTTTTTCCTTTCATCTCTTGAAATACGTATACTGGCACTCCCTTCTCTCTTGCAGAATTTCTGCTGAAAGGTCAGCTGTTAACTTACGTGGATTCCCTTGTATGGTATATGCTGTTTTTCCCATGCTGCTTTTTACATGCTTTCTATGTATTTAGTTTCTAATAGTTTGATGAACATGTGTCTTGGCGTGTTTCTCCTTGGATTTATCCTGTATGGGACTCTCTGTGCTTCCTTGACTTGATTAACTGTTTCCTTTCCCATACTAGGGATGTTTTCAACTATAATCTCTTCAAATATATTCTCACGCCTTTTCTATTTCTCTTCTTCTTCTGAGACCCATATAATTCGAATGTTGGTGCATTTAAGGTTGTCCCAAAGGTCGCTGAGACGGCCCTCCGTTCCTTTCTTTCTTTGTTCTTTATTTTGATCCCCAGTATTTATTTGAACTATTTTATCTTCCAGGACACTTAACCGTTCTTCTGCCTCAGTTATTGTGCTAGTGATCCATGCTAGAGAATAATTATTTTCATGTATTGTGTTCTTCATCATTGTTTGTTTGCTCTTCAGTTCTTGTCGACCCTTGTGAAACGTTTCTTGTATTTTCTCTCTCCTATTTCTACGATGTTGAATCGTCTTTCCTATCATTATTCTGAATTCTTTTTCGGGTGGACTGCCTATTTCCTCTTCATTTGTTAGGTCTGGTGCGTTTTGACCTTGCTGCTTCGTCGACGTGTGTTTTTTGATCTCCTCATTTTGCTTAACTTACTGGGCTTGGGGTTCCTTTTCACAGGCGTCATGCCCGTCGTTATTGTGGTTTTTGGTGTCTGTCCCCAGCGGCTAAGGTTTGTTCAGTGGGTTCTGCATGTTTCTTTGTTGAGGGGAGGTGTGCTTGTGTTCTGGAAGATGAGGCTGGATCTTTACTTTCTGGTGGGCACCTCCACGTCTGGTGGTGTGTATTTTGGTGCCTCTGTCCTTATTATGATTTAAGGCGTCCTCTCTGATACCGGATGGGGCTGTTTCTGTCTTGCTCATTGTTTGGCATACGGTGTCCAGCACTGTAGACTTCTGGTCACTGAGTGAATGTGGGTCTTGGACTTGAGAAGGAAATCTCTGGGAGATTTTCTCCATTTGATATTATGTGGAGCTGTCAGGTCTCCTGTGGACCAGTGTCCTGAAGTTGGTTTTCCCACCTCAGATGCAGAGCACTGACTCCTGGTTAGAGCACCTAGAGACTTTCATCCTCACAGCTCAGAATAAGTGGGAGAAGAAAGAGAAGGAAACAAAGAATGAGGATAAAATAAAACAAAATAAAGTAAAATAAAATAAAATGAAGTGATTAAAATAAAAAATATTTATTACGAGAAAATTTTAAAAAGTAAAAAAAAAAAAAAGCCACACAGAACTCTAGCACAAATGGTTAAAGCTAAGCTATACAGACAAAATCGCAAACAGCAGCATACACCTCCACAGTCACAAAAAGTGTAAAACTGGAAAGAATAATATATCTTTGCTCACAAAGTCCACCTCGTCAATTTTGGGCTGATTCTTTGTGTATTCAGGTGTTCCACAGATGCGGGGTACTTCACGTTGAGTGTGCAGATTTCACCCACTCTTCCTGCGGCTGCTGGGAGAGATTTCCCTTTGGCTTCTTTTTTCGCACAGCTCTCCTTTTACAGTTGCGTTTGCTTCATCCCATAGTTTTGGGTGGTCGTATTTCCACTGTCACTTTTTCCCAGGTATTTTTGATCCCATCTTGGTTTTCTGCAGTGAAATCTTGGTTATGTAACAGCGTTTTCTTTAGCTTCCCCGTGTTTGTATTATTGACGGGCTTTTTTTCCTTTTAATTCCTATCTAGATTCATAGCACTGTGGGCGGAAAGTATACCTGATACTGTTTCAATTTTCTTAATTTTCTAAGGCTTTATTTGTGGTCCTACATATAATATATCTTGGAGAATGTTCCATGAGCACCTGAGGAAAGAGTGTTTTCTGTTGTTTTGCAATAGAATGTGGTATACATATGAATGAAGTCCCTCCTGTTCAATGTGTCATTTAAAACTTATGTTTCCTGATTTTTTTTCATTTTGGATGATCTGTCCATTGGTGGAATTGGGGTGGTAATGTCCCCTACTCTTTTGGTGGTACTATCAAGTTCCCCTTTATGGCTGTTAGGATACATGTTATGTAGTGAAGTGATCCTCGGTTGTGTTCATAAGTATTCGCATTTGTCATATCCTCTCCTTGGTTTGATCCCTTGATCAGTATGTAGTGTCCTTGTTTGTTTCTTGTAACAGTGTTTATCTTAAAGTCTATTTCGTCTGATATGAGAATTGTAACTCCAGGTTTCCTTTGATTTCCATTTGCATGGAATGTCTCTTGCCATCTCCTCATTTTCAGTCTGTATATCTCCCTAGGTGTAAAGTGGGTCTCTTCTAGGCAGCACATATAATGGTCTTGATGTTGTATCCCTTCAGGGAGTCTATCTGTTGTAGTTGGAGCCATGTATCCATTTACATGTAACGTTCTTATTAATATGGATGTTCCTCTTACCGTTTTGTTAATTGTTTTTGGTTTGTTCTAGGAGGTCTTTTCTTTTCTTTGTGATTCCTGCCTAGAGAAGTTCCTTTATCCTTTGTTATAAAGCTGTTGTTGGTGCTGAATTCTTTTTCCGTGTCTTTTTCTGTAAAGTTTTTGGTTTCTCCGTCCAATCTCAATGAGATTCTTGGTGAGAACAGTAACATTGGTTGTAGGTTTTTTCCTTTCATCTCTTGAAATACGTATACTGGCACTCCCTTCTCTCTTGCAGAATTTCTGCTGAAAGGTCAGCTGTTAACTTACGTGGATTCCCTTGTATGGTATATGCTGTTTTTCCCATGCTGCTTTTTACATGCTTTCTATGTATTTAGTTTCTAATAGTTTGATGAACATGTGTCTTGGCGTGTTTCTCCTTGGATTTATCCTGTATGGGACTCTCTGTGCTTCCTTGACTTGATTAACTGTTTCCTTTCCCATACTAGGGATGTTTTCAACTATAATCTCTTCAAATATATTCTCACGCCTTTTCTATTTCTCTTCTTCTTCTGAGACCCATATAATTCGAATGTTGGTGCATTTAAGGTTGTCCCAAGGGTCGCTGAGACGGCCCTCCGTTCCTTTCTTTCTTTGTTCTTTATTTTGATCCCCAGTATTTATTTGAACTATTTTATCTTCCAGGACACTTAACCGTTCTTCTGCCTCAGTTATTGTGCTAGTGATCCATGCTAGAGAATAATTATTTTCATGTATTGTGTTCTTCATCATTGTTTGTTTGCTCTTCAGTTCTTGTCGACCCTTGTGAAACGTTTCTTGTATTTTCTCTCTCCTATTTCTACGATGTTGAATCGTCTTTCCTATCATTATTCTGAATTCTTTTTCGGGTGGACTGCCTATTTCCTCTTCATTTGTTAGGTCTGGTGCGTTTTGACCTTGCTGCTTCGTCGACGTGTGTTTTTTGATCTCCTCATTTTGCTTAACTTACTGGGCTTGGGGTTCCTTTTCACAGGCGTCATGCCCGTCGTTATTGTGGTTTTTGGTGTCTGTCCCCAGCGGCTAAGGTTTGTTCAGTGGGTTCTGCATGTTTCTTTGTTGAGGGGAGGTGTGCTTGTGTTCTGGAAGATGAGGCTGGATCTTTACTTTCTGGTGGGCACCTCCACGTCTGGTGGTGTGTATTTTGGTGCCGCTGTCCTTATTATGATTTAAGGCGTCCTCTCTGATACCGGATGGGGCTCTTTCTGTCTTGCTCATTGTTTGGCATACGGTGTCCAGCACTGTAGACTTCTGGTCACTGAGTGAATGTGGGTCTTGGACTTGAGAAGGAAATCTCTGGGAGATTTTCTCCATTTGATATTATGTGGAGCTGTCAGGTCTCCTGTGGACCAGTGTCCTGAAGTTGGTTTTCCCACCTCAGATGCAGAGCACTGACTCCTGGTTAGAGCACCTAGAGACTTTCATCCTCACAGCTCAGAATAAGTGGGAGAAGAAAGAGAAGGAAAGAAAGAATGAGGATAAAATAAAACAAAATAAAGTAAACTCAAATAAAATGAAGTGATTAAAATAAAAAATATTTATTACGAGAAAATTTTAAAAATTAAAAAAAAAAAAAGCCACACAGAACTGTAGCACAAATGGTTAAAGCTAAGCTATACAGACAAAATCGCAAACAGCAGCATACACCTCCACAGTCACAAAAAGTGTAAAACTGGAAAGAATAATATATCTTTGCTCACAAAGTCCACCTCGTCAATTTTGGGCTGATTCTTTGTGTATTCAGGTGTTCCACAGATGCGGGGTACTTCACGTTGAGTGTGCAGATTTCACCCACTCTTCCTGCGGCTGCTGGGAGAGATTTCCCTTTGGCTTCTTTTTTCGCACAGCTCTCCTTTTACAGTTGCGTTTGCTTCATCCCATAGTTTTGGGTGGTCGTATTTCCACTGTCACTTTTTCCCAGGTATTTTTGATCCCATCTTGGTTTTCTGCAGTGAAATCTTGGTTATGTAACAGCGTTTTCTTTAGCTTCCCCGTGTTTGTAGTATTGACGGGCTTTTTTTCCTTTTAATTCCTATCTAGATTCATAGCACTGTGGGCGGAAAGTATACCTGATACTGTTTCAATTTTCTTAATTTTCTAAGGCTTTATTTGTGGTCCTACATATAATGTATCTTGGAGAATGTTCCATGAGCATCTGAGGAAAGAGTGTTTTCTGTTGTTTTGCAATAGAATGTGGTATACATATGAATGAAGTCCCTCCTGGTCAATGTGTCATTTAAAACTTATGTTTCCTGATTTTTTTTCATTTTGGATGATCTGTCCATTGGTGGAATTGGGGTGGTAATGTCCCCTACTCTTTTGGTGGTACTATCAAGTTCCCCTTTATGGCTGTTAGGATACATGTTATGTAGTGAAGTGATCCTCGGTTGTGTTCATAAGTATTCGCATTTGTAATATCCTCTCCTTGGTTTGATCCCTTGATCAGTATGTAGTGTCCTTGTTTGTTTCTTGTAACAGTGTTTATCTTAAAGTCTATTTCGTCTGATATGAGAATTGTAACTCCAGGTTTCCTTTGATTTCCATTTGCATGGAATGTCTCTTGCCATCTCCTCATTTTCAGTCTGTATATCTCCCTAGGTGTAAAGTGGGTCTCTTCTAGGCAGCACATATAATGGTCTTGATGTTGTATCCCTTCAGGGAGTCTATCTGTTGTAGTTGGAGCCATGTATCCATTTACATGTAACGTTCTTATTAATATGGATGTTCCTCTTACCGTTTTGTTAATTGTTTTTGGTTTGTTCTAGGAGGTCTTTTCTTTTCTTTGTGATTCCTGCCTAGAGAAGTTCCTTTATCCTTTGTTATAAAGCTGTTGTTGGTGCTGAATTCTTTTTCCGTGTCTTTTTCTGTAAAGTTTTTGGTTTCTCCGTCCAATCTCAATGAGATTCTTGGTGAGAACAGTAACATTGGTTGTAGGTTTTTTCCTTTCATCTCTTGAAATACGTATACTGGCACTCCCTTCTCTCTTGCAGAATTTCTGCTGAAAGGTCAGCTGTTAACTTACGTGGATTCCCTTGTATGGTATATGCTGTTTTTCCCATGCTGCTTTTTACATGCTTTCTATGTATTTAGTTTCTAATAGTTTGATGAACATGTGTCTTGGCGTGTTTCTCCTTGGATTTATCCTGTATGGGACTCTCTGTGCTTCCTTGACTTGATTAACTGTTTCCTTTCCCATACTAGGGATGTTTTCAACTATAATCTCTTCAAATATATTCTCACGCCTTTTCTATTTCTCTTCTTCTTCTGAGACCCATATAATTCGAATGTTGGTGCATTTAAGGTTGTCCCAAGGGTCGCTGAGACGGCCCTCCGTTCCTTTCTTTCTTTGTTCTTTATTTTGATCCCCAGTATTTATTTGAACTATTTTATCTTCCAGGACACTTAACCGTTCTTCTGCCTCAGTTATTGTGCTAGTGATCCATGCTAGAGAATAATTATTTTCATGTATTGTGTTCTTCATCATTGTTTGTTTGCTCTTCAGTTCTTGTCGACCCTTGTGAAACGTTTCTTGTATTTTCTCTCTCCTATTTCTACAATGTTGAATCGTCTTTCCTATCATTATTCTGAATTCTTTTTCGGGTGGACTGCCTATTTCCTCTTCATTTGTTAGGTCTGGTGCGTTTTGACCTTGCTGCTTCGTCGACGTGTGTTTTTTGATCTCCTCATTTTGCTTAACTTAGTGGGCTTGGGGTTCCTTCTTACAGGCGTCATGCCCGTCGTTATTGTGGTTTTTGGTGTCTGTCCCCAGCGGCTAAGGTTTGTTCAGTGGGTTCTGCATGTTTCTTTGTTGAGGGGAGGTGTGCTTGTGTTCTGGAAGATGAGGCTGGATCTTTACTTTCTGGTGTGCCCCTCCACGTCTGGTGGTGTGTATTTTGGTGCCTCTGTCCTTATTATGATTTAAGGCGTCCTCTCTGATACCGGATGGGGCTCTTTCTGTCTTGCTCATTGTTTGGCATACGGTGTCCAGCACTGTAGACTTCTGGTCACTGAGTGAATGTGGGTCTTGGACTTGAGAAGGAAATCTCTGGGAGATTTTCTCCATTTGATATTATGTGGAGCTGTCAGGTCTCCTGTGGACCAGTGTCCTGAAGTTGGTTTTCCCACCTCAGATGCAGAGCACTGACTCCTGGTTAGAGCACCTAGAGACTTTCATCCTCACAGCTCAGAATAAGTGGGAGAAGAAAGAGAAGGAAACAAAGAATGAGGATAAAATAAAACAAAATAAAGTAAAATCAAATAAAATGAAGTGATTAAAATAAAAAATATTTATTACGAGAAAATTTTAAAAATTAAAAAAAAAAAAAGCCACACAGAACTCTAGCACAAATGGTTAAAGCTAAGCTATACAGACAAAATCGCAAACAGCAGCATACACCTCCACAGTCACAAAAAGTGTAAAACTGGAAAGAATAATATATCTTTGCTCACAAAGTCCACCTCGTCAATTTTGGGCTGATTCTTTGTGTATTCAGGTGTTCCACAGATGCGGGGTACTTCACGTTGAGTGTGCAGATTTCACCCACTCTTCCTGCGGCTGCTGGGAGAGATTTCCCTTTGGCTTCTTTTTTCGCACAGCTCTCCTTTTACAGTTGCGTTTGCTTCATCCCATAGTTTTGGGTGGTCGTATTTCCACTGTCACTTTTTCCCAGGTATTTTTGATCCCATCTTGGTTTTCTGCAGTGAAATCTTGGTTATGTAACAGCGTTTTCTTTAGCTTCCCCGTGTTTGTATTATTGACGGGCTTTTTTTCCTTTTAATTCCTATCTAGATTCATAGCACTGTGGGCGGAAAGTATACCTGATACTGTTTCAATTTTCTTAATTTTCTAAGGCTTTATTTGTGGTCCTACATATAATGTATCTTGGAGAATGTTCCATGAGCACCTGAGGAAAGAGTGTTTTCTGTTGTTTTGCAATAGAATGTGGTATACATATGAATGAAGTCCCTCCTGTTCAATGTGTCATTTAAAACTTATGTTTCCTGATTTTTTTTCATTTTGGATGATCTGTCCATTGGTGGAATTGGGGTGGTAATGTCCCCTACTCTTTTGGTGGTACTATCAAGTTCCCCTTTATGGCTGTTAGGATACATGTTATGTAGTGAAGTGATCCTCGGTTGTGTTCATAAGTATTCGCATTTGTCATATCCTCTCCTTGGTTTGATCCCTTGATCAGTATGTAGTGTCCTTGTTTGTTTCTTGTAACAGTGTTTATCTTAAAGTCTATTTCGTCTGATATGAGAATTGTAACTCCAGGTTTCCTTTGATTTCCATTTGCATGGAATGTCTCTTGCCATCTCCTCATTTTCAGTCTGTATATCTCCCTAGGTGTAAAGTGGGTCTCTTCTAGGCAGCACATATAATGGTCTTGATGTTGTATCCCTTCAGGGAGTCTATCTGTTGTAGTTGGAGCCATGTATCCATTTACATGTAACGTTCTTATTAATATGGATATTCCTCTTACCGTTTTGTTAATTGTTTTTGGTTTGTTCTAGGAGGTCTTTTCTTTTCTTTGTGATTCCTGTCTAGAGAAGTTCCTTTATCCTTTGTTATAAAGCTGTTGTTGGTGCTGAATTCTTTTTCCGTGTCTTTTTCTGTAAAGTTTTTGGTTTCTCCGTCCAATCTCAATGAGATTCTTGCTGAGAACAGTAACATTGGTTGTAGGTTTTTTCCTTTCATCTCTTGAAATACGTATACTGGCACTCCCTTCTCTCTTGCAGAATTTCTGCTGAAAGGTCAGCTGTTAACTTACGTGGATTCCCTTGTATGGTATATGCTGTTTTTCCCATGCTGCTTTTTACATGCTTTCTATGTATTTAGTTTCTAATAGTTTGATGAACATGTGTCTTGGCGTGTTTCTCCTTGGATTTATCCTGTATGGGACTCTCTGTGCTTCCTTGACTTGATTAACTGTTTCCTTTCCCATACTAGGGATGTTTTCAACTATAATCTCTTCAAATATATTCTCACGCCTTTTCTATTTCTCTTCTTCTTCTGAGACCCATATAATTCGAATGTTGGTGCATTTAAGGTTGTCCCAAAGGTCGCTGACACGGCCCTCCGTTCCTTTCTTTCTTTGTTCTTTATTTTGATCCCCAGTATTTATTTGAACTATTTTATCTTCCAGGACACTTAACCGTTCTTCTGCCTCAGTTATTGTGCTAGTGATCCATGCTAGAGAATAATTATTTTCATGTATTGTGTTCTTCATCATTGTTTGTTTGCTCTTCAGTTCTTGTCGACCCTTGTGAAACGTTTCTTGTATTTTCTCTCTCCTATTTCTACGATGTTGAATCGTCTTTCCTATCATTATTCTGAATTCTTTTTCGGGTGGACTGCCTATTTCCTCTTCATTTGTTAGGTCTGGTGCGTTTTGACCTTGCTGCTTCGTCGACGTGTGTTTTTTGATCTCCTCATTTTGCTTAACTTACTGGGCTTGGGGTTCCTTTTCACAGGCGTCATGCCCGTCGTTATTGTGGTTTTTGGTGTCTGTCCCCAGCGGCTCAGGTTTGTTCAGTGGGTTCTGCATGTTTCTTTGTTGAGGGGAGGTGTGCTTGTGTTCTGGAAGATGAGGCTGGATCTTTACTTTCTGGTGGGCACCTCCACGTCTGGTGGTGTGTATTTTGGTGCCTCTGTCCTTATTATGATTTAAGGCGTCCTCTCTGATCATACGGTGTCCAGCACTGTAGACTTCTGGTCACTGAGTGAATGTGGGTCTTGGACGTGAGAAGGAAATCTCTGGGAGATTTTATCCATTTGATATTATGTGGAGCTGTCAGGTCTCCTGTGGACCAGTGTCCTGAAGTTGGTTTTCCCACCTCAGATGCAGAGCACTGACTCCTGGTTAGAGCACCTAGAGACTTTCATCCTCACAGCTCAGAATAAGTGGGAGAAGAAAGAGAAGGAAACAAAAAATGAGGATAAAATAAAACAAAATAAAGTAAAATCAAATAAAATGAAGTGATTAAAATATAAAATATTTATTACGACAAAATTTTAAAAAGTAAAAAAAAAAAAAAAGCCACACAGAACTCTAGCACAAATGGTTAAAGCTAAGCTATACAGACAAAATCGCAAACAGCAGCATACACCTCCACAGTCACAAAAAGTGAAAAACTGGAAAGAATAATATATCTTTGCTCACAAAGTCCACCTCGTCAATTTTGGGCTGATTCTTTGTGTATTCAGGTGTTCCACAGATGCGGGGTACTTCACGTTGAGTGTGCAGATTTCACCCACTCTTCCTGCGGCTGCTGGGAGAGATTTCCCTTTGGCTTCTTTTTTCGCACAGCTCTCCTTTTACAGTTGCGTTTGCTTCATCCCATAGTTTTGGGTGGTCGTATTTCCACTGTCACTTTTTCCCAGGTATTTTTGATCCCATCTTGGTTTTCTGCAGTGAAATCTTGGTTATGTAACAGCGTTTTCTTTAGCTTCCCCGTGTTTGTATTATTGACGGGCTTTTTCTCCTTTTAATTCCTATCTAGATTCATAGCACTGTGGGCGGAAAGTATACCTGATACTGTTTCAATTTTCTTAATTTTCTAAGGCTTTATTTGTGGTCCTACATATAATATATCTTGGAGAATGTTCCATGAGCACCTGAGGAAAGAGTGTTTTCTGTTGTTTTGCAATAGAATGTGGTATACATATGAATGAAGTCCCTCCTGTTCAATGTGTCATTTAAAACTTATGTGTCCTGATTTTTTTTCATTTTGGATGATCTGTCCATTGGTGGAATTGGGGTGGTAATGTCCCCTACTCTTTTGGTGGTACTATCAAGTTCCCCTTTATGGCTGTTAGGATACATGTTATGTAGTGAAGTGATCCTCGGTTGTGTTCATAAGTATTCGCATTTGTCATATCCTCTCCTTGGTTTGATCCCTTTATCAGTATGTAGTGTCCTTGTTTGTTTCTTGTAACAGTGTTTATCTTAAAGTCTATTTCGTCTGATATGAGAATTGTAACTCCAGGTTTCCTTTGATTTCCATTTGCATGGAATGTCTCTTGCCATCTCCTCATTTTCAGTCTGTATATCTCCCTAGGTGTAAAGTGGGTCTCTTCTAGGCAGCACATATAATGGTCTTGATGTTGTATCCCTTCAGGGAGTCTATCTGTTGTAGTTGGAGCCATGTATCCATTTACATGTAACGTTCTTATTAATATGGATGTTCCTCTTACCGTTTTGTTAATTGTTTTTGGTTTGTTCTAGGAGGTCTTTTCTTTTCTTTGTGATTCCTGCCTAGAGAAGTTCCTTTATCCTTTGTTATAAAGCTGTTGTTGGTGCTGAATTCTTTTTCCGTGTCTTTTTCTGTAAAGTTTTTGGTTTCTCCGTCCAATCTCAATGAGATTCTTGATGAGAACAGTAACATTGGTTGTAGGTTTT
This sequence comes from Balaenoptera physalus, assembly GCF_965194825.1. NCBI lineage: Eukaryota > Metazoa > Chordata > Mammalia > Artiodactyla > Balaenopteridae > Balaenoptera > Balaenoptera physalus. Next base: position 19,578,583 of record NC_138904.1, on the reverse strand, counting down.
TTCCTTTCATCTCTTGAAATACGTATACTGGCACTCCCTTCTCTCTTGCAGAATTTCTGCTGAAAGGTCAGCTGTTAACTTACGTGGATTCCCTTGTATGGTATATGCTGTTTTTCCCATGCTGCTTTTTACATGCTTTCTATGTATTTAGTTTCTAATAGTTTGATGAACATGTGTCTTGGCGTGTTTCTCCTTGGATTTATCCTGTATGGAACTCTCTGTGCTTCCTTGACTTGATTAACTGTTTCCTTTCCCATACTAGGGATGTTTTCAACTATAATCTCTTCAAATATATTCTCACGCCTTTTCTATTTCTCTTCTTCTTCTGAGACCCATATAATTCGAATGTTGGTGCATTTAATGTTGTCCCAAGGGTCGCTGAGACGGTCCTCCGTTCCTTTCTTTCTTTGTTCTTTATTTTGATCCCCAGTATTTATTTGAACTATTTTATCTTCCAGGACACTTAACCGTTCTTCTGCCTCAGTTATTGTGCTAGTGATCCATGCTAGAGAATAATTATTTTCATGTATTGTGTTCTTCATCATTGTTTGTTTGCTCTTCAGTTCTTGTCGACCCTTGTGAAACGTTTCTTGTATTTTCTCTCTCCTATTTCTACAATGTTGAATCGTCTTTCCTATCATTATTCTGAATTCTTTTTCGGGTGGACTGCCTATTTCCTCTTCATTTGTTAGGTCTGGTGCGTTTTGACCTTGCTGCTTCGTCGACGTGTGTTTTTTGATCTCCTCATTTTGCTTAACTTACTGGGCTTGGGGTTCCTTTTCACAGGCGTCATGCCCGTCGTTATTGTGGTTTTTGGTGTCTGTCTCCAGCGGCTAAGGTTTGTTCAGTGGGTTCTGCATGTTTCTTTGTTGAGGGGAGGTGTGCTTGTGTTCTGGAAGATGAGGCTGGATCTTTACTTTCTGGTGGGCACCTCCACGTCTGGTGGTGTGTATTTTGGTGCCTCTGTCCTTATTATGATTTAAGGCGTCCTCTCTGATAACGGATGGGGCTGTTTCTGTCTTGCTCATTGTTTGGCATACGGTGTCCAGCACTGTAGACTTCTGGTCACTGAGTGAATGTGGGTCTTGGACGTGAGAAGGAAATCTCTGGGAGATTTTCTCCATTTGATATTATGTGGAGCTGTCAGGTCTCCTGTGGACCAGTGTCCTGAAGTTGGTTTTCCCACCTCAGATGCAGAGCACTGACTCCTGGTTAGAGCACCTAGAGACTTTCATCCTCACAGCTCAGAATAAGTGGGAGAAGAAAGAGAAGGAAACAAAGAATGAGGATAAAATAAAACAAAATAAAGTAAAATCAAATAAAATGAAGTGATTAAAATATAAAATATTTATTACGACAAAATTTTAAAAAGTAAAAAAAAAAAAAAGCCACACAGAACTCTAGCACAAATGGTTAAAGCTAAGCTATACAGACAAAATCGCAAACAGCAGCATACACCTCCACAGTCACAAAAAGTGAAAAACTGGAAAGAATAATATATCTTTGCTCACAAAGTCCACCTCGTCAATTTTGGGCTGATTCTTTGTGTATTCAGGTGTTCCACAGATGCGGGGTACTTCACGTTGAGTGTGCAGATTTCACCCACTCTTCCTGCGGCTGCTGGGAGAGATTTCCCTTTGGCTTCTTTTTTCGCACAGCTCTCCTTTTACAGTTGCGTTTGCTTCATCCCATAGTTTTGGGTGGTCGTATTTCCACTGTCACTTTTTCCCAGGTATTTTTGATCCCATCTTGGTTTTCTGCAGTGAAATCTTGGTTATGTAACAGCGTTTTCTTTAGCTTCCCCGTGTTTGTATTATTGACGGGCTTTTTCTCCTTTTAATTCCTATCTAGATTCATAGCACTGTGGGCGGAAAGTATACCTGATACTGTTTCAATTTTCTTAATTTTCTAAGGCTTTATTTGTGGTCCTACAAATAATATATCTTGGAGAATGTTCCATGAGCACCTGAGGAAAGAGTGTTTTCTGTTGTTTTGCAATAGAATGTGGTATACATATGAATGAAGTCCCTCCTGTTCAATGTGTCATTTAAAACTTACGTTTCCTGATTTTTTTTCATTTTGGATGATCTGTCCATTGGTGGAATTGGGGTGGTAATGTCCCCTACTCTTTTGGTGGTACTATCAAGTTCCCCTTTATGGCTGTTAGGATACATGTTATGTAGTGAAGTGATCCTCGGTTGTGTTCATAAGTATTCGCATTTGTCATATCCTCTCCTTGGTTTGATCCCTTGATCAGTATGTAGTGTCCTTGTTTGTTTCTTGTAACAGTGTTTATCTTAAAGTCTATTTCGTCTGATATGAGAATTGTAACTCCAGGTTTCCTTTGATTTCCATTTGCATGGAATGTCTCTTGCCATCTCCTCATTTTCAGTCTGTATATCTCCCTAGGTGTAAAGTGGGTCTCTTCTAGGCAGCACATATAATGGTCTTGATGTTGTATCCCTTCAGGGAGTCTATCTGTTGTAGTTGGAGCCATGTATCCATTTACATGTAACGTTCTTATTAATATGGATGTTCCTCTTACCGTTTTGTTACTTGTTTTTGGTTTGTTCGAGGAGGTCTTTTCTTTTCTTTGTGATTCCTGCCTAGAGAAGTTCCTTTATCCTTTGTTATAAAGCTGTTGTTGGTGCTGAATACTTTTTCCGTGTCTTTTTCTGTAAAGTTTTTGGTTTCTCCGTCCAATCTCAATGAGATTCTTGCTGAGAACAGTAACATTGGTTGTAGGTTTTTTCCTTTCATCTCTTGAAATACGTATACTGGCACTCCCTTCTCTCTTGCAGAATTTCTGCTGAAAGGTCAGCTGTTAACTTACGTGGATTCCCTTGTATGGTATATGCTGTTTTTCCCATGCTGCTTTTTACATGCTTTCTATGTATTTAGTTTCTAATAGTTTGATGAACATGTGTCTTGGCGTGTTTCTCCTTGGATTTATCCTGTATGGAACTCTCTGTGCTTCCTTGACTTGATTAACTGTTTCCTTTCCCATACTAGGGATGTTTTCAACTATAATCTCTTCAAATATATTCTCACGCCTTTTCTATTTCTCTTCTTCTTCTGAGACCCATATAATTCGAATGTTGGTGCATTTAAGGTTGTCCCAAGGGTCGCTGAGACGGCCCTCCGTTCCTTTCTTTCTTTGTTCTTTATTTTGATCCCCAGTATTTATTTGAACTATTTTATCTTCCAGGACACTTAACCGTTCTTCTGCCTCAGTTATTGTGCTAGTGATCCATGCTAGAGAATAATTATTTTCATGTATTGTGTTCTTCATCATTGTTTGTTTGCTCTTCAGTTCTTGTCGACCCTTGTGAAACGTTTCTTGTATTTTCTCTCTCCTATTTCTACGATGTTGAATCGTCTTTCCTATCATTATTCTGAATTCTTTTTCGGGTGGACTGCCTATTTCCTCTTCATTTGTTAGGTCTGGTGCGTTTTGACCTTGCTGCTTCGTCGACGTGTGTTTTTTGATCTCCTCATTTTGCTTAACTTACTGGGCTTGGGGTTCCTTTTCACAGGCGTCATGCCCGTCGTTATTGTGGTTTTTGGTGTCTGTCCCCAGCGGCTAAGGTTTGTTCAGTGGGTTCTGCATGTTTCTTTGTTGAGGGGAGGTGTGCTTGTGTTCTGGAAGATGAGGCTGGATCTTTACTTTCTGGTGGGCACCTCCACGTCTGGTGGTGTGTATTTTGGTGCCTCTGTCCTTATTATGATTTAAGGCGTCCTCTCTGATAACGGATGGGGCTGTTTCTGTCTTGCTCATTGTTTGGCATACGGTGTCCAGCACTGTAGACTTCTGGTCACTGAGTGAATGTGGGTCTTGGACGTGAGAAGGAAATCTCTGGGAGATTTTCTCCATTTGATATTATGTGGAGCTGTCAGGTCTCCTGTGGACCAGTGTCCTGAAGTTGGTTTTCCCACCTCAGATGCAGAGCACTGACTCCTGGTTAGAGCACCTAGAGACTTTCATCCTCACAGCTCAGAATAAGTGGGAGAAGAAAGAGAAGGAAACAAAGAATGAGGATAAAATAAAACAAAATAAAGTAAAATCAAATAAAATGAAGTGATTAAAATATAAAATATTTATTACGAGAAAATTTTAAAAAGTAAAAAAAAAAAAAAGCCACACAGAACTCTAGCACAAATGGTTAAAGCTAAGCTATACAGACAAAATCGCAAACAGCAGCATACACCTCCACAGTCACAAAAAGTGTAAAACTGGAAAGAATAATATATCTTTGCTCACAAAGTCCACCTCGTCAATTTTGGGCTGATTCTTTGTGTATTCAGGTGTTCCACAGATGCGGGGTACTTCACGTTGAGTGTGCAGATTTCACCCACTCTTCCTGCGGCTGCTGGGAGAGATTTCCCTTTGGCTTCTTTTTTCGCACAGCTCTCCTTTTACAGTTGCGTTTGCTTCATCCCATAGTTTTGGGTGGTCGTATTTCCACTGTCACTTTTTCCCAGGTATTTTTGATCCCATCTTGGTTTTCTGCAGTGAAATCTTGGTTATGTAACAGCGTTTTCTTTAGCTTCCCCGTGTTTGTATTATTGACGGGCTTTTTCTCCTTTTAATTCCTATCTAGATTCATAGCACTGTGGGCGGAAAGTATACCTGATACTGTTTCAATTTTCTTAATTTTCTAAGGCTTTATTTGTGGTCCTACATATAATATATCTTGGAGAATGTTCCATGAGCACCTGAGGAAAGAGTGTTTTCTGTTGTTTTGCAATAGAATGTAGTATACATATGAATGAAGTCCCTCCTGTTCAATGTGTCATTTAAAACTTACGTTTCCTGATTTTTTTTCATTTTGGATGATCTGTCCATTGGTGGAATTGGGGTGGTAATGTCCCCTACTCTTTTGGTGGTACTATCAAGTTCCCCTTTATGGCTGTTAGGATACATGTTATGTAGTGAAGTGATCCTCGGTTGTGTTCATAAGTATTCGCATTTGTCATATCCTCTCCTTGGTTTGATCCCTTGATCGGTATGTAGTGTCCTTGTTTGTTTCTTGTAACAGTGTTTATCTTAAAGTCTATTTCGTCTGATATGAGAATTGTAACTCCAGGTTTCCTTTGATTTCCATTTGCATGGAATGTCTCTTGCCATCTCCTCATTTTCAGTCTGTATATCTCCCTAGGTGTAAAGTGGGTCTCTTCTAGGCAGCACATATAATGGTCTTGATGTTGTATCCCTTCAGGGAGTCTATCTGTTGTAGTTGGAGCCATGTATCCATTTACATGTAACGTTCTTATTAATATGGATGTTCCTCTTACCGTTTTGTTACTTGTTTTTGGTTTGTTCGAGGAGGTCTTTTCTTTTCTTTGTGATTCCTGCCTAGAGAAGTTCCTTTATCCTTTGTTATAAAGCTGTTGTTGGTGCTGAATTCTTTTTCCGTGTCTTTTTCTGTAAAGTTTTTGGTTTCTCCGTCCAATCTCAATGAGATTCTTGCTGAGAACAGTAACATTGGTTGTAGGTTTTTTCCTTTCATCTCTTGAAATACGTATACTGGCACTCCCTTCTCTCTTGCAGAATTTCTGCTGAAAGGTCAGCTGTTAACTTACGTGGATTCCCTTGTATGGTATATGCTGTTTTTCCCATGCTGCTTTTTACATGCTTTCTATGTATTTAGTTTCTAATAGTTTGATGAACATGTGTCTTGGCGTGTTTCTCCTTGGATTTATCCTGTATGGAACTCTCTGTGCTTCCTTGACTTGATTAACTGTTTCCTTTCCCATACTAGGGATGTTTTCAACTATAATCTCTTCAAATATATTCTCACGCCTTTTCTATTTCTCTTCTTCTTCTGAGACCCATATAATTCGAATGTTGGTGCATTTAAGGTTGTCCCAAGGGTCGCTGAGACGGCCCTCCGTTCCTTTCTTTCTTTGTTCTTTATTTTGATCCCCAGTATTTATTTGAACTATTTTATCTTCCAGGACACTTAACCGTTCTTCTGCCTCAGTTATTGTGCTAGTGATCCATGCTAGAGAATAATTATTTTCATGTATTGTGTTCTTCATCATTGTTTGTTTGCTCTTCAGTTCTTGTCGACCCTTGTGAAACGTTTCTTGTATTTTCTCTCTCCTATTTCTACGATGTTGAATCGTCTTTCCTATCATTATTCTGAATTCTTTTTCGGGTGGACTGCCTATTTCCTCTTCATTTGTTAGGTCTGGTGCGTTTTGACCTTGCTGCTTCGTCGACGTGTGTTTTTTGATCTCCTCATTTTGCTTAACTTACTGGGCTTGGGGTTCCTTTTCACAGGCGTCATGCCCGTCGTTTTTGTGGTTTTTGGTGTCTGTCCCCAGCGGCTAAGGTTTGTTCAGTGGGTTCTGCATGTTTCTTTGTTGAGGGGAGGTGTGCTTGTGTTCTGGAAGATGAGGCTGGATCTTTACTTTCTGGTGGGCACCTCCACGTCTGGTGGTGTGGATTTTGGTGCCTCTGTCCTTATTATGATTTAAGGCGTCCTCTCTGATACCGGATGGGGCTGTTTCTGTCTTGCTCATTGTTTGGCATACGGTGTCCAGCACTGTAGACTTCTGGTCACTGAGTGAATGTGGGTCTTGGACTTGAGAAGGAAATCTCTGGGAGATTTTCTCCATTTGATATTATGTGGAGCTGTCAGGTCTCCTGTGGACCAGTGTCCTGAAGTTGGTTTTCCCACCTCAGATGCAGAGCACTGACTCCTGGTTAGAGCACCTAGAGACTTTCATCCTCACAGCTCAGAATAAGTGGGAGAAGAAAGAGAAGGAAACAAAGAATGAGGATAAAATAAAACAAAATAAAGTAAAATCAAATAAAATGAAGTGATTTAAATAAAAAATATTTATTACGAGAAAATTTTAAAAAGTAAAAAAAAAAAAAGCCACACAGAACTCTAGCACAAATGGTTAAAGCTAAGCTATACAGAAAAAATCGCAAACAGCAGCATACACCTCCACAGTCTCAAAAACTGAAAAACTGGAAAGAATAATATATCTTTGCTCACAAAGTCCACCTCGTCAATTTTGGGCTGATTCTTTGTGTATTCAGGTGTTCCACAGATGCGGGGTACTTCACGTTGAATGTGCAGATTTCACCCACTCTTCCTGCGGCTGCTGGGGGAGATTTCCCTTTGGCTTCTTTTTCACACAGCTCTCCTTTTACAGTTGCGTTTGATTCATTCCATAGTTTTGGGTGGTCGTATTTCCACTGTCACTTTTTCCCAGGTATTTTTGATCCCATCTTGGTTTTCTGCAGTGAAATCTTGGTTATGTAACAGCGTTTTCTTTAGCTTCCCCGTGTTTGTATTATTGACGGGCTTTTTTTCCTTTTAATTCCTATCTAGATTCATAGCACTGTGGGCGGAAAGTATACCTGATACTGTTTCAATTTTCTTAATTTTCTAAGGCTTTATTTGTGGTCCTACATATAATATATCTTGGAGAATGTTCCATGAGCACCTGAGGAAAGAGTGTTTTCTGTTGTTTTGTAATAGAATGTAGTATACATATGAATGAAGTCCCTCCTGTTCAATGTGTCATTTAAAACTTATGTTTCCTGATTTTTTTTCATTTTGGATGATCTGTCCATTGGTGGAATTGGGGTGGTAATGTCCCCTACTCTTTTGGTGGTACTATCAAGTTCCCCTTTATGGCTGTTAGGATACATGTTATGTAGTGAAGTGATCCTCGGTTGTGTTCATAAGTATTCGCATTTGTCATATCCTCTCCTTGGTTTGATCCCTTTATCAGTATGTAGTGTCCTTGTTTGTTTCTTGTAACAGTGTTTATCTTAAAGTCTATTTCGTCTGATATGAGAATTGTAACTCCAGGTTTCCTTTGATTTCCATTTGCATGGAATGTCTCTTGCCATCTCCTCATTTTCAGTCTGTATATCTCCCTAAGTGTAAAGTGGGTCTCTTCTAGGCAGCACATATAATGGTCTTGATGTTGTATCCCTTCAGGGAGTCTATCTGTTGTAGTTGGAGCCATGTATCCATTTACCTGTAACGTTATTATTAATATGGATGTTCCTCTTACCGTTTTGTTAACTGTTTTTGGTTTGTTCTAGGAGGTCTTTTCTTTTCTTTGTGATTCCTGCCTAGAGAAGTTCCTTTATCCTTTGTTATAAAGCTGTTGTTGATGCTGAATTCTTTTTCCGTGTCTTTTTCTGTAAAGTTTTTGGTTTCTCCGTCCAATCTCAATGAGATTCTTGCTGAGAACAGTAACATTGGTTGTAGGTTTTTTCCTTTCATCTCTTGAAATACGTATACTGGCACTCCCTTCTCTCTTGCAGAATTTCTGCTGAAAGGTCAGCTGTTAACTTACGGGGATTCCCTTGTATGGTATATGCTGTTTTTCCCATGCTGCTTTTTACATGCTTTCTATGTATTTAGTTTCTAATAGTTTGATGAACATGTGTCTTGGCGTGTTTCTCCTTGGATTTATCCTGTATGGGACTCTCTGTGCTTCCTTGACTTGATTAACTGTTTCCTTTCCCATACTAGGGATGTTTTCAACTATAATCTCTTCAAATATATTCTCACGCCTTTTCTATTTCTCTTCTTCTTCTGAGACCCATATAATTCGAATGTTGGTGCATTTAATGTTGTCCCAAGGGTCGCTGAGACGGTCCTCCGTTCCTTTCTTTCTTTGTTCTTTATTTTGATCCGCAGTATTTATTGGAACTATTTTATCTTCCAGGCCACTTAACCGTTCTTCTGCCTCAGTTATTGTGCTAGTGATCCATGCTAGAGAATAATTATTTTCATGTATTGTGTTCTTCATCATTGTTTGTTTGCTCTTCAGTTCTTGTCGACCCTTGTGAAACGTTTCTTGTATTTTCTCTCTCCTATTTCTACGATGTTGAATCGTCTTTCCTATCATTATTCTGAATTCTTTTTCGGGTGGACTGCCTATTTCCTCTTTATTTGTTAGGTCTGCTGCGTTTTGACCTTGCTGCTTCGTCGACGTGTGTTTTTTGATCTCCTCATTTTGCTTAACTTACTGGGCTTGGGGTTCCTTTTCACAGGCGTCATGCCCGTCGTTATTGTGGTTTTTGGTGTCTGTCCCCAGCGGCTAAGGTTTGTTCAGTGGGTTCTGCATGTTTCTTTGTTGAGGGGAGGTGTGCTTGTGTTCTGGAAGATGAGGCTGGATCTTTACTTTCTGGTGGGCACTTCCACGTCTGGTGGTGGGTATTTTGGTGCCTCTGTCATTATTATGATTTAAGGCGTCCTCTCTGATAACAGATGGGGCTGTTTCTGTCTTGCTCATTGTTTGGCATACGGTGTCCAGCACTGTAGACTTCTGGTCACTGAGTGAATGTGGGTCTTGGACGTGAGAAGGAAATCTCTGGGAGATTTACTCCATTTGATATTATGTGGAGCTGTCAGGTCTCCTGTGGACCAGTGTCCTGAAGTTGGTTTTCCCACCTCAGATGCAGAGCACTGACTCCTGGTTAGAGCACCTAGAGACTTTCATCCTCACAGCTCAGAATAAGTGGGAGAAGAAAGAGAAGGAAAGAAAGAATGAGGATAAAATAAAACAAAATAAAGTAAACTCAAATAAAATGAAGTGATTAAAATAAAAAATATTTATTACGAGAAAATTTTAAAAAGTAAAAAAAAAAAAAAGCCACACAGAACTCTAGCACAAATGGTTAAAGCTAAGCTATACAGACAAAATCGCAAACAGCAGCATATACCTCCACAGTCACAAAAAGTGAAAAACTGGAAAGAATAATATATCTTTGCTCACAAAGTCCACCTCGTCAATTTTGGGCTGATTCTTTTTGTATTCAGGTGTTCCACAGATGCGGGGTACTTCACGTTGAATGTGCATATTTCACCCACTCTTCCTGCGGCTGCTGGGAGAGATTTCCCTTTGGCTTCTTTTTTCGCACAGCTCTCCTTTTACAGTTGCGTTTGCTTCATCCCATAGTTTTGGGTGGTCGTATTTCCACTGTCACTTTTTCCCAGGTATTTTTGATCCCATCTTGGTTTTCTGCAGTGAAATCTTGGTTATGTAACAGCGTTTTCTTTAGCTTCCCCGTGTTTGTATTATTGACGGGCTTTTTTTCCTTTTACTTCCTATCTAGATTCATAGCACTGTGGGCGGAAAGTATACCTGATACTGTTTCAATTTTCTTAATTTTCTAAGGCTTTATTTGTGGTCCTACATATAATATATCTTGGAGAATGTTCCATGAGCACCTGAGGAAAGAATGTTTTCTGTTGTTTTGCAATAGAATGTGGTATACGTATGAATGAAGTCCCTCCTGTTCAATGTGTCATTTAAAACTTACGTTTCCTGATTTTTTTTCATTTTGGATGATCTGTCCCTTGGTGGAATTGGGGTGGTAATGTCCCCTACTCTTTCGGTGGTACTATCAAGTTCCCCTTTATGGCTGTTAGGATACATGTTATGTAGTGAAGTGATCCTCGGTTGTGTTCATAAGTATTCGCATTTGTCATATCCTCTCCTTGGTTTGATCCCTTGATCAGTATGTAGTGTCCTTGTTTGTTTCTTGTAACAGTGTTTATCTTAAAGTCTATTTCGTCTGATATGAGAATTGTAACTCCAGGTTTCCTTTGATTTCCATTTGCATGGAATGTCTCTTGCCATCTCCTCATTTTCAGTCTGTATATCTCCCTAGGTGTAAAGTGGGTCTCTTCTAGGCAGCACATATAATGGTCTTGATGTTGTATCCCTTCAGGGAGTCTATCTGTTGTAGTTGGAGCCATGTATCCATTTACATGTAACGTTATTATTAATATGGATGTTCCTCTTACCGTTTTGTTAACTGTTTTTGGTTTGTTCTAGGAGGTCTTTTCTTTTCTTTGTGATTCCTGCCTAGAGAAGTTCCTTTATCCTTTGTTATAAAGCTGTTGTTGATGCTGAATTCTTTTTCCGTGTCTTTTTCTGTAAAGTTTTTGGTTTCTCCGTCCAATCTCAATGAGATTCTTGCTGTGAACAGTAACATTGGTTGTAGGTTTTTTCCTTTCATCTCTTGAAATACGTATACTGGCACTCCCTTCTCTCTTGCAGAATTTCTGCTGAAAGGTCAGCTGTTAACTTACGTGGATTCCCTTGTATGGTATATGCTGTTTTTCCCATGCTGCTTTTTACATGCTCTCTATGTATTTAGTTTCTAATAGTTTGATGAACATGTGTCTTGGCGTGTTTCTCCTTGGATTTATCCTGTATGGGACTCTCTGTGCTTCCTTGACTTGATTAACTGTTTCCTTTCCCATACTAGGGATGTTTTCAACTATAATCTCTTCAAATATATTCTCACGCCTTTTCTATTTCTCTTCTTCTTCTGAGACCCATATAATTCGAATGTTGGTGCATTTAATGTTGTCCCAAGGGTCGCTGAGACGGTCCTCCGTTCCTTTCTTTCTTTGTTCTTTATTTTGATCCACAGTATTTATTGGAACTATTTTATCTTCCAGGCCACTTAACCGTTCTTCTGCCTCAGTTATTGTGCTAGTGATCCATGCTAGAGAATAATTATTTTCATGTATTGTGTTCTTCATCATTGTTTGTTTGCTCTTCAGTTCTTGTCGACCCTTGTGAAACCTTTCTTGTATTTTCTCTCTCCTATTTCTACGATGTTGAATCCTCTTTCCTATCATTATTCTGAATTCTTTTTCGGTGGACTGCCTATTTCCTCTTCATTTGTTAGGTCTGGTGCGTTTTGACCTTGCTGCTTCGTCGACGTGTGTTTTTTGATCTCCTCATTTTGCTTAACTTACTGGGCTTGGGGTTCCTTTTCACAGGCGTCATGCCCGTCGTTATTGTGGTTTTTGGTGTCTGACCCCAGCGGCTAAGGTTTGTTCAGTGGGTTCTGCACGTTTCTTTGTTGAGGGGAGGTGTGCATGTGTTCTGGAAGATGAGGCTGGATCTTTACTTTCCGGTGGGCACCTCCACGTCTGGTGGTGTGTATTTTGGTGCCTCTGTCCTTATTATGATTTAAGGCATCCTCTCTGATAACGGATGGGGCTGTTTCTGTCTTGCTCATTGTTTGGCATACGGTGTCCAGCACTGTAGACTTCTGGTCACTGAGTCAATGTGGGTCTTGGACTTGAGAACGAAATCTCTGGGAGATTTTCTCCATTTGATATTATGTGGACCTGTCAGGTCTCCTGTGGACCAGTGTCCTAAAGTTGGTTTTCCCACCTCAGATGCAGAGCACTGACTCTTGGTTAGAGCACCTAGAGACTTTCATCCTCACAGCTCAGAATAAGTGGGAGAAGAAAGAGAAGGAAACAAAGAATGAGGATAAAATAAAACAAAATAAAGTAAAATCAAATAAAATGAAGTGATTAAAATAAAAAATATTTATTACGAGAAAATTTTAAAAAGTAAAAAAAAAAAAGCCACACAGAACTCTAGCACAAATGGTTAAAGCTAAGCTATACAGACAAAATCGCAAACAGCAGCATACACCTCCACAGTCTCAAAAATTGAAAAACTGGAAAGAATAATATATCTTTGCTCACAAAGTCCACCTCGTCAATTTTGGGCTGATTCTTTGTGTATTCAGGTGTTCCACAGATGCGGGGTACTTCACGTTGAATGTGCAGATTTCACCCACTCTTCCTGCGGCTGCTGGGAGAGATTTCCCTTTGGCTTCTTTTTTCGCACAGCTCTCCTTTTACAGTTGCGTTTGCTTCATCCCATAGTTTTGGGTGGTCGTATTTCCACTGTCACTTTTTCCCAGGTATTTTTGATCCCATCTTGGTTTTCTGCAGTGAAATCTTGGTTATGTAACAGCGTTTTCTTTAGCTTCCCCGTGTTTGTATTATTGACGGGCTTTTTTTCCTTTTAATTCCTATCTAGATTCATAGCACTGTGGGCGGAAAGTATACCTGATACTGTTTCAATTTTCTTAATTTTCTAAGGCTTTATTTGTGGTCCTACATATAATATATCTTGGAGAATGTTCCATGAGCACCTGAGGAAAGAGTGTTTTCTGTTGTTTTGCAATAGAATGTAGTATACATATGAATGAAGTCCCTCCTGTTCAATGTGTCATTTAAAACTTATGTTTCCTGATTTTTTTTCATTTTGGATGATCTGTCCATTGGTGGAATTGGGGTGGTAATGTCCCCTACTCTTTTGGTGGTACTATCAAGTTCCCCTTTATGGCTGTTAGGATACATGTTATGTAGTGAAGTGATCCTCGGTTGTGTTCATAAGTATTCGCATTTGTCATATCCTCTCCTTGGTTTGATCCCTTGATCGGTATGTAGTGTCCTTGTTTGTTTCTTGTAACAGTGTTTATCTTAAAGTCTATTTCGTCTGATATGAGAATTGTAACTCCAGGTTTCCTTTGATTTCCATTTGCATGGAATGTCTCTTGCCATCTCCTCATTTTCAGTCTGTATATCTCCCTAGGTGTAAAGTGGGTCTCTTCTAGGCAGCACATATAATGGTCTTGATGTTGTATCCCTTCAGGGAGTCTATCTGTTGTAGTTGGAGCCATGTATCCATTTACATGTAACGTTCTTATTAATATGGATGTTCCTCTTACCGTTTTGTTACTTGTTTTTGGTTTGTTCGAGGAGGTCTTTTCTTTTCTTTGTGATTCCTGCCTAGAGAAGTTCCTTTATCCTTTGTTATAAAGCTGTTGTTGGTGCTGAATTCTTTTTCCGTGTCTTTTTCTGTAAAGTTTTTGGTTTCTCCGTCCAATCTCAATGAGATTCTTGCTGAGAACAGTAACATTGGTTGTAGGTTTTTTCCTTTCATCTCTTGAAATACGTATACTGGCACTCCCTTCTCTCTTGCAGAATTTCTGCTGAAAGGTCAGCTGTTAACTTACGTGGATTCCCTTTTATGGTATATGCTGTTTTTCCCATGCTGCTTTTTACATGCTTTCTATGTATTTAGTTTCTAATAGTTTGATGAACATGTGTCTTGGCGTGTTTCTCCATGGATTTATCCTGTATGGAACTCTCTGTGCTTCTTTGACTTGATTAACTGTTTCCTTTCCCATACTAGGGATGTTTTCAACTATAATCTCTTCAAATATATTCTCACGCCTTTTCTATTTCTCTTCTTCTTCTGAGACCCATATAATTCGAATGTTGTTGCATTTAAGGTTGTCCCAAGGGTCGCTGAGACGGCCCTCCGTTCCTTTCTTTCTTTGTTCTTTATTTTGATCCCCAGTATTTATTTGAACTATTTTATCTTCCAGGACACTTAACCGTTCTTCTGCCTCAGTTATTGTGCTAGTGATCCATGCTAGAGAATAATTATTTTCATGTATTGTGTTCTTCATCATTGTTTGTTTGCTCTTCAGTTCTTGTCGACCCTTGTGAAACGTTTCTTGTATTTTCTCTCTCCTATTTCTACGATGTTGAATCGTCTTTCCTATCATTATTCTGAATTCTTTTTCGGGTGGACTGCCTATTTCCTCTTCATTTGTTAGGTCTGGTGCGTTTTGACCTTGCTGCTTCGTCGACGTGTGTTTTTTGATCTCCTCATTTTGCTTAACTTACTGGGCTTGGGGTTCCTTTTCACAGGCGTCATGCCCGTCGTTATTGTGGTTTTTGGTGTCTGTCCCCAGCGGCTAAGGTTTGTTCAGTGGGTTCTGCATGTTTCTTTGTTGAGGGGAGGTGTGCTTGTGTTCTGGAAGATGAGGCTGGATCTTTACTTTCTGGTGGGCACCTCCACGTCTGGTGGTGTGTATTTTGGTGCCTCTGTCTTTATTATGATTTAAGGCGTCCTCTCTGATAACGGATGGGGCTGTTTCTGTCTTGCTCATTGTTTGGCATACGGTGTCCAGCACTGTAGACTTCTGGTCACTGAGTGAATGTGGGTCTTGGACGTGAGAAGGAAATCTCTGGGAGATTTTCTCCATTTGATATTATGTTGAGCTGTCAGGTCTCCTGTGGACCAGTGTCCTGAAGTTGGTTTTCCCACCTCAGATGCAGAGCACTGACTCCTGGTTAGAGCACCTAGAGACTTTCATCCTCACAGCTCAGAATAAGTGGGAGAAGAAAGAGAAGGAAACAAAGAATGAGGATAAAATAAAACAAAATAAAGTAAAATCAAATAAAATGAAGTGATTAAAATATAAAATATTTATTACGAGAAAATTTTAAAAAGTAAAAAAAAAAAAAAAGCCACACAGAACTCTAGCACAAATGGTTAAAGCTAAGCTATACAGACAAAATCGCAAACAGCAGCATACACCTCCACAGTCACAAAAAGTGAAAAACTGGAAAGAATAATATATCTTTGCTCACAAAGTCCACCTCGTCAATTTTGGGCTGATTCTTTGTGTATTCAGGTGTTCCACAGATGCGGGGTACTTCACGTTGAGTGTGCAGATTTCACCCACTCTTCCTGCGGCTGCTGGGAGAGATTTCCCTTTGGCTTCTTTTTTCGCACAGCTCTCCTTTTACAGTTGCGTTTGCTTCATCCCATAGTTTTGGGTGGTCGTATTTCCACTGTCACTTTTTCCCAGGTATTTTTGATCCCATCTTGGTTTTCTGCAGTGAAATCTTGGTTATGTAACAGCGTTTTCTTTAGCTTCCCCGTGTTTGTATTATTGACGGGCTTTTTTTCCTTTTAATTCCTATCTAGATTCATAGCACTGTGGGCGGAAAGTATACCTGATACTGTTTCAATTTTCTTAATTTTCTAAGGCTTTATTTGTGGTCCTACATATAATATATCTTGGAGAATGTTCCATGAGCACCTGAGGAAAGAGTGTTTTCTGTTGTTTTGCAATAGAATGTAGTATACATATGAATGAAGTCCCTCCTGTTCAATGTGTCATTTAAAACTTATGTTTCCTGATTTTTTTTCATTTTGGATGATCTGTCCATTGGTGGAATTGGGGTGGTAATGTCCCCTACTCTTTTGGTGGTACTATCAAGTTCCCCTTTATGGCTGTTAGGATACATGTTATGTAGTGAAGTGATCCTCGGTTGTGTTCATAAGTATTCGCATTTGTCATATCCTCTCCTTGGTTTGATCCCTTGATCAGTATGTAGTGTCCTTGTTTGTTTCTTGTAACAGTGTTTATCTTAAAGTCTATTTCGTCTGATATGAGAATTGTAACTCCAGGTTTCCTTTGATTTCCATTTGCATGGAATGTCTCTTGCCATCTCCTCATTTTCAGTCTGTATATCTCCCTAGGTGTAAAGTGGGTCTCTTCTAGGCAGCACATATAATGGTCTTGATGTTGTATCCCTTCAGGGAGTCTATCTGTTGTAGTTGGAGCCATGTATCCATTTACATGTAACGTTCTTATTAATATGGATGTTCCTCTTACCGTTTTGTTACTTGTTTTTGGTTTGTTCGAGGAGGTCTTTTCTTTTCTTTGTGATTCCTGCCTAGAGAAGTTCCTTTATCCTTTGTTATAAAGCTGTTGTTGGTGCTGAATTCTTTTTCCGTGTCTTTTTCTGTAAAGTTTTTGGTTTCTCCGTCCAATCTCAATGAGATTCTTGCTGAGAACAGTAACATTGGTTGTAGGTTTTTTCCTTTCATCTCTTGAAATACGTATACTGGCACTCCCTTCTCTCTTGCAGAATTTCTGCTGAAAGGTCAGCTGTTAACTTACGTGGATTCCCTTTTATGGTATATGCTGTTTTTCCCATGCTGCTTTTTACATGCTTTCTATGTATTTAGTTTCTAATAGTTTGATGAACATGTGTCTTGGCGTGTTTCTCCTTGGATTTATCCTGTATGGAACTCTCTGTGCTTCTTTGACTTGATTAACTGTTTCCTTTCCCATACTAGGGATGTTTTCAACTATAATCTCTTCAAATATATTCTCACGCCTTTTCTATTTCTCTTCTTCTTCTGAGACCCATATAATTCGAATGTTGGTGCATTTAAGGTTGTCCCAAGGGTCGCTGAGACGGCCCTCCGTTCCTTTCTTTCTTTGTTCTTTATTTTGATCCCCAGTATTTATTTGAACTATTTTATCTTCCAGGACACTTAACCGTTCTTCTGCCTCAGTTATTGTGCTAGTGATCCATGCTAGAGAATAATTATTTTCATGTATTGTGTTCTTCATCATTGTTTGTTTGCTCTTCAGTTCTTGTCGACCCTTGTGAAACGTTTCTTGTATTTTCTCTCTCCTATTTCTACGATGTTGAATCGTCTTTCCTATCATTATTCTGAATTCTTTTTCGGGTGGACTGCCTATTTCCTCTTCATTTGTTAGGTCTGGTGCGTTTTGACCTTGCTGCTTCGTCGACGTGTGTTTTTTGATCTCCTCATTTTGCTTAACTTACTGGGCTTGGGGTTCCTTTTCACAGGCGTCATGCCCGTCGTTTTTGTGGTTTTTGGTGTCTGTCCCCAGCGGCTAAGGTTTGTTCAGTGGGTTCTGCATGTTTCTTTGTTGAGGGGAGGTGTGCTTGTGTTCTGGAAGATGAGGCTGGATCTTTACTTTCTGGTGGGCACCTCCACGTCTGGTGGTGTGGATTTTGGTTCCTCTGTCCTTATTATGATTTAAGGCGTCCTCTCTGATACCGGATGGGGCTGTTTCTGTCTTGCTCATTGTTTGGCATACGGTGTCCAGCACTGTAGACTTCTGGTCACTGAGTGAATGTGGGTCTTGGACTTGAGAAGGAAATCTCTGGGAGATTTTCTCCATTTGATATTATGTGGAGCTGTCAGGTCTCCTGTGGACCAGTGTCCTGAAGTTGGTTTTCCCACCTCAGATGCAGAGCACTGACTCCTGGTTAGAGCACCTAGAGACTTTCATCCTCACAGCTCAGAATAAGTGGGAGAAGAAAGAGAAGGAAACAAAGAATGAGGATAAAATAAAACAAAATAAAGTAAAATCAAATAAAATGAAGTGATTTAAATAAAAAATATTTATTACGAGAAAATTTTAAAAAGTAAAAAAAAAAAAAGCCACACAGAACTCTAGCACAAATGGTTAAAGCTAAGCTATACAGAAAAAATCGCAAACAGCAGCATACACCTCCACAGTCTCAAAAACTGAAAAACTGGAAAGAATAATATATCTTTGCTCACAAAGTCCACCTCGTCAATTTTGGGCTGATTCTTTGTGTATTCAGGTGTTCCACAGATGCGGGGTACTTCACGTTGAATGTGCAGATTTCACCCACTCTTCCTGCGGCTGCTGGGGGAGATTTCCCTTTGGCTTCTTTTTCACACAGCTCTCCTTTTACAGTTGCGTTTGATTCATTCCATAGTTTTGGGTGGTCGTATTTCCACTGTCAGTTTTTCCCAGGTATTTTTGATCCCATCTTGGTTTTCTGCAGTGAAATCTTGGTTATGTAACAGCGTTTTCTTTAGCTTCCCCGTGTTTGTATTATTGACGGGCTTTTTTTCCTTTTAATTCCTATCTAGATTCATAGCACTGTGGGCGGAAAGTATACCTGATACTGTTTCAATTTTCTTAATTTTCTAAGGCTTTATTTGTGGTCCTACATATAATATATCTTGGAGAATGTTCCATGAGCACCTGAGGAAAGAGTGTTTTCTGTTGTTTTGTAATAGAATGTAGTATACATATGAATGAAGTCCCTCCTGTTCAATGTGTCATTTAAAACTTATGTTTCCTGATTTTTTTTCATTTTGGATGATCTGTCCATTGGTGGAATTGGGGTGGTAATGTCCCCTACTCTTTTGGTGGTACTATCAAGTTCCCCTTTATGGCTGTTAGGATACATGTTATGTAGTGAAGTGATCCTCGGTTGTGTTCATAAGTATTCGCATTTGTCATATCCTCTCCTTGGTTTGATCCCTTTATCAGTATGTAGTGTCCTTGTTTGTTTCTTGTAACAGTGTTTATCTTAAAGTCTATTTCGTCTGATATGAGAATTGTAACTCCAGGTTTCCTTTGATTTCCATTTGCATGGAATGTCTCTTGCCATCTCCTCATTTTCAGTCTGTATATCTCCCTAAGTGTAAAGTGGGTCTCTTCTAGGCAGCACATATAATGGTCTTGATGTTGTATCCCTTCAGGGAGTCTATCTGTTGTAGTTGGAGCCATGTATCCATTTACCTGTAACGTTATTATTAATATGGATGTTCCTCTTACCGTTTTGTTAACTGTTTTTGGTTTGTTCTAGGAGGTCTTTTCTTTTCTTTGTGATTCCTGCCTAGAGAAGTTCCTTTATCCTTTGTTATAAAGCTGTTGTTGATGCTGAATTCTTTTTCCGTGTCTTTTTCTGTAAAGTTTTTGGTTTCTCCGTCCAATCTCAATGAGATTCTTGCTGAGAACAGTAACATTGGTTGTAGGTTTTTTCCTTTCATCTCTTGAAATACGTATACTGGCACTCCCTTCTCTCTTGCAGAATTTCTGCTGAAAGGTCAGCTGTTAACTTACGGGGATTCCCTTGTATGGTATATGCTGTTTTTCCCATGCTGCTTTTTACATGCTTTCTATGTATTTAGTTTCTAATAGTTTGATGAACATGTGTCTTGGCGTGTTTCTCCTTGGATTTATCCTGTATGGGACTCTCTGTGCTTCCTTGACTTGATTAACTGTTTCCTTTCCCATACTAGGGATGTTTTCAACTATAATCTCTTCAAATATATTCTCACGCCTTTTCTATTTCTCTTCTTCTTCTGAGACCCATATAATTCGAATGTTGGTGCATTTAATGTTGTCCCAAGGGTCGCTGAGACGGTCCTCCGTTCCTTTCTTTCTTTGTTCTTTATTTTGATCCGCAGTATTTATTGGAACTATTTTATCTTCCAGGCCACTTAACCGTTCTTCTGCCTCAGTTATTGTGCTAGTGATCCATGCTAGAGAATAATTATTTTCATGTATTGTGTTCTTCATCATTGTTTGTTTGCTCTTCAGTTCTTGTCGACCCTTGTGAAACGTTTCTTGTATTTTCTCTCTCCTATTTCTACGATGTTGAATCGTCTTTCCTATCATTATTCTGAATTCTTTTTCGGGTGGACTGCCTATTTCCTCTTTATTTGTTAGGTCTGCTGCGTTTTGACCTTGCTGCTTCGTCGACGTGTGTTTTTTGATCTCCTCATTTTGCTTAACTTACTGGGCTTGGGGTTCCTTTTCACAGGCGTCATGCCCGTCGTTATTGTGGTTTTTGGTGTCTGTCCCCAGCGGCTAAGGTTTGTTCAGTGGGTTCTGCATGTTTCTTTGTTGAGGGGAGGTGTGCTTGTGTTCTGGAAGATGAGGCTGGATCTTTACTTTCTGGTGGGCACTTCCACGTCTGGTGGTGGGTATTTTGGTGCCTCTGTCATTATTATGATTTAAGGCGTCCTCTCTGATAACAGATGGGGCTGTTTCTGTCTTGCTCATTGTTTGGCATACGGTGTCCAGCACTGTAGACTTCTGGTCACTGAGTGAATGTGGGTCTTGGACGTGAGAAGGAAATCTCTGGGAGATTTACTCCATTTGATATTATGTGGAGCTGTCAGGTCTCCTGTGGACCAGTGTCCTGAAGTTGGTTTTCCCACCTCAGATGCAGAGCACTGACTCCTGGTTAGAGCACCTAGAGACTTTCATCCTCACAGCTCAGAATAAGTGGGAGAAGAAAGAGAAGGAAAGAAAGAATGAGGATAAAATAAAACAAAATAAAGTAAACTCAAATAAAATGAAGTGATTAAAATAAAAAATATTTATTACGAGAAAATTTTAAAAAGTAAAAAAAAAAAAAAGCCACACAGAACTCTAGCACAAATGGTTAAAGCTAAGCTATACAGACAAAATCGCAAACAGCAGCATATACCTCCACAGTCACAAAAAGTGAAAAACTGGAAAGAATAATATATCTTTGCTCACAAAGTCCACCTCGTCAATTTTGGGCTGATTCTTTTTGTATTCAGGTGTTCCACAGATGCGGGGTACTTCACGTTGAATGTGCATATTTCACCCACTCTTCCTGCGGCTGCTGGGAGAGATTTCCCTTTGGCTTCTTTTTTCGCACAGCTCTCCTTTTACAGTTGCGTTTGCTTCATCCCATAGTTTTGGGTGGTCGTATTTCCACTGTCACTTTTTCCCAGGTATTTTTGATCCCATCTTGGTTTTCTGCAGTGAAATCTTGGTTATGTAACAGCGTTTTCTTTAGCTTCCCCGTGTTTGTATTATTGACGGGCTTTTTTTCCTTTTACTTCCTATCTAGATTCATAGCACTGTGGGCGGAAAGTATACCTGATACTGTTTCAATTTTCTTAATTTTCTAAGGCTTTATTTGTGGTCCTACATATAATATATCTTGGAGAATGTTCCATGAGCACCTGAGGAAAGAGTGTTTTCTGTTGTTTTGCAATAGAATGTGGTATACGTATGAATGAAGTCCCTCCTGTTCAATGTGTCATTTAAAACTTACGTTTCCTGATTTTTTTTCATTTTGGATGATCTGTCCCTTGGTGGAATTGGGGTGGTAATGTCCCCTACTCTTTTGGTGGTACTATCAAGTTCCCCTTTATGGCTGTTAGGATACATGTTATGTAGTGAAGTGATCCTCGGTTGTGTTCATAAGTATTCGCATTTGTCATATCCTCTCCTTGGTTTGATCCCTTGATCAGTATGTAGTGTCCTTGTTTGTTTCTTGTAACAGTGTTTATCTTAAAGTCTATTTCGTCTGATATGAGAATTGTAACTCCAGGTTTCCTTTGATTTCCATTTGCATGGAATGTCTCTTGCCATCTCCTCATTTTCAGTCTGTATATCTCCCTAGGTGTAAAGTGGGTCTCTTCTAGGCAGCACATATAATGGTCTTGATGTTGTATCCCTTCAGGGAGTCTATCTGTTGTAGTTGGAGCCATGTATCCATTTACATGTAACGTTATTATTAATATGGATGTTCCTCTTACCGTTTTGTTAACTGTTTTTGGTTTGTTCTAGGAGGTCTTTTCTTTTCTTTGTGATTCCTGCCTAGAGAAGTTCCTTTATCCTTTGTTATAAAGCTGTTGTTGATGCTGAATTCTTTTTCCGTGTCTTTTTCTGTAAAGTTTTTGGTTTCTCCGTCCAATCTCAATGAGATTCTTGCTGTGAACAGTAACATTGGTTGTAGGTTTTTTCCTTTCATCTCTTGAAATACGTATACTGGCACTCCCTTCTCTCTTGCAGAATTTCTGCTGAAAGGTCAGCTGTTAACTTACGTGGATTCCCTTGTATGGTATATGCTGTTTTTCCCATGCTGCTTTTTACATGCTTTCTATGTATTTAGTTTCTAATAGTTTGATGAACATGTGTCTTGGCGTGTTTCTCCTTGGATTTATCCTGTATGGGACTCTCTGTGCTTCCTTGACTTGATTAACTGTTTCCTTTCCCATACTAGGGATGTTTTCAACTATAATCTCTTCAAATATATTCTCACGCCTTTTCTATTTCTCTTCTTCTTCTGAGACCCATATAATTCGAATGTTGGTGCATTTAATGTTGTCCCAAGGGTCGCTGAGACGGTCCTCCGTTCCTTTCTTTCTTTGTTCTTTATTTTGATCCACAGTATTTATTGGAACTATTTTATCTTCCAGGCCACTTAACCGTTCTTCTGCCTCAGTTATTGTGCTAGTGATCCATGCTAGAGAATAATTATTTTCATGTATTGTGTTCTTCATCATTGTTTGTTTGCTCTTCAGTTCTTGTCGACCCTTGTGAAACCTTTCTTGTATTTTCTCTCTCCTATTTCTACGATGTTGAATCCTCTTTCCTATCATTATTCTGAATTCTTTTTCGGTGGACTGCCTATTTCCTCTTCATTTGTTAGGTCTGGTGCGTTTTGACCTTGCTGCTTCGTCGACGTGTGTTTTTTGATCTCCTCATTTTGCTTAACTTACTGGGCTTGGGGTTCCTTTTCACAGGCGTCATGCCCGTCGTTATTGTGGTTTTTGGTGTCTGACCCCAGCGGCTAAGGTTTGTTCAGTGGGTTCTGCACGTTTCTTTGTTGAGGGGAGGTGTGCATGTGTTCTGGAAGATGAGGTTGGATCTTTACTTTCCGGTGGGCACCTCCACGTCTGGTGGTGTGTATTTTGGTGCCTCTGTCCTTATTATGATTTAAGGCATCCTCTCTGATAACGGATGGGGCTGTTTCTGTCTTGCTCATTGTTTGGCATACGGTGTCCAGCACTGTAGACTTCTGGTCACTGAGTCAATGTGGGTCTTGGACTTGAGAACGAAATCTCTGGGAGATTTTCTCCATTTGATATTATGTGGAGCTGTGAGGTCTCCTGTGGACCAGTGTCCTAAAGTTGTTTTTCCCACCTCAGATGCAGAGCACTGACTCTTGGTTAGAGCACCTAGAGACTTTCATCCTCACAGCTCAGAATAAGTGGGAGAAGAAAGAGAAGGAAACAAAGAATGAGGATAAAATAAAACAAAATAAAGTAAAATCAAATAAAATGAAGTGATTAAAATAAAAAATATTTATTACGAGAAAATTTTAAAAAGTAAAAAAAAAAAAGCCACACAGAACTCTAGCACAAATGGTTAAAGCTAAGCTATACAGACAAAATCGCAAACAGCAGCATACACCTCCACAGTCTCAAAAATTGAAAAACTGGAAAGAATAATATATCTTTGCTCACAAAGTCCACCTCGTCAATTTTGGGCTGATTCTTTGTGTATTCAGGTGTTCCACAGATGCGGGGTACTTCACGTTGAATGTGCAGATTTCACCCACTCTTCCTGCGGCTGCTGGGAGAGATTTCCCTTTGGCTTCTTTTTTCGCACAGCTCTCCTTTTACAGTTGCGTTTGCTTCATCCCATAGTTTTGGGTGGTCGTATTTCCACTGTCACTTTTTCTCAGGTATTTTTGATCCCATCTTGGTTTTCTGCAGTGAAATCTTGGTTATGTAACAGCGTTTTCTTTAGCTTCCCCGTGTTTGTATTATTGACGGGCTTTTTTTCCTTTTAATTCCTATCTAGATTCATAGCACTGTGGGCGGAAAGTATACCTGATACTGTTTCAATTTTCTTAATTTTCTAAGGCTTTATTTGTGGTCCTACATATAATATATCTTGGAGAATGTTCCATGAGCACCTGAGGAAAGAGTGTTTTCTGTTGTTTTGCAATAGAATGTGGTATACATATGAATGAAGTCCCTCCTGTTCAATGTGTCATTTAAAACTTATGTTTCCTGATTTTTTTTCATTTTGGATGATCTGTCCATTGGTGGAATTGGGGTGGTAATGTCCCCTACTCTTTTGGTGGTACTATCAAGTTCCCCTTTATGGCTGTTAGGATACATGTTATGTAGTGAAGTGATCCTCGGTTGTGTTCATAAGTATTCGCATTTGTCATATCCTCTCCTTGGTTTGATCCCTTGATCAGTATGTAGTGTCCTTGTTTGTTTCTTGTAACAGTGTTTATCTTAAAGTCTATTTCGTCTGATATGAGAATTGTAACTCCAGGTTTCCTTTGATTTCCATTTGCATGGAATGTCTCTTGCCATCTCCTCATTTTCAGTCTGTATATCTCCCTAGGTGTAAAGTGGGTCTCTTCTAGGCAGCACATATAATGGTCTTGATGTTGTATCCCTTCAGGGAGTCTATCTGTTGTAGTTGGAGCCATGTATCCATTTACATGTAACGTTATTATTAATATGGATGTTCTTCTTACCGTTTTGTTAATTGTTTTTGGTTTGTTCTAGGAGGTCTTTTCTTTTCTTTGTGATTCCTGCCTAGAGAAGTTCCTTTATATTTTGTTATAAAGCTGTTGTTGGTGCTGAATTCTTTTTCCGTGTCTTTTTCTGTAAAGTTTTTGGTTTCTCCGTCCAATCTCAATGAGATTCTTGCTGAGAACAGTAACATTGGTTGTAGGTTTTTTCCTTTCATCTCTTGAAATAGGTATACTGGCACTCCCTTCTCTCTTGCAGAATTTCTGCTGAAAGGTCGGCTGTTAACTTACGTGGATTCCCTTGTATGGTATATGCTGTTTTTCCCATGCTGCTTTTTACATGCTTTCTATGTATTTAGTTTCTAATAGTTTGATGAACATGTGTCTTGGTGTGTTTCTCCTTGGATTTATCCTGTATGGGACTCTCTGTGCTTCCTTGACTTGATTAACTGTTTCCTTTCCCTTATTAGGGATGTTTTCAACTATAATCTCTTCAAATATATTCTCACGCCTTTTCTATTTCTCTTCTTCTTCTGAGACCCATATAATTCGAATGATGGTGCATTTAATGTTGTCCCAAGGGTCGCTGAGACGGTCCTCCGTTCCTTTCTTTCTTAGTTCTTTATTTTGATCCGCAGTATTTATTTGAACTATTTTATCTTCCAGGACACTTAACCGTTCTTCTGCCTCAGTTACTGTGGTAGTGATCCATGCTAGAGAATAATTATTTTCATGTATTGTGTTCTTCATCATTGTTTGTTTGCTCTTCAGTTCTTGTCGACCCTTGTGAAACCTTTCTTGTATTTTCTCTCTCCTATTTCTACGATGTTGAATCGTCTTTCCTATCATTATTCTGAATTCTTTTTCGGTGGACTGCCTATTTCCTCTTCATTTGTTAGGTCTGGTGCGTTTTGACCTTGCTGCTTCGTCGACGTGTGTTTTTTGATCTCCTCATTTTGCTTAACTTACTGGGCTTGGGGTTCCTTTTCACAGGCGTCATGCCCGTCGTTATTGTGGTTTTTGGTGTCTGTCCCCAGCGGCTAAGGTTTGTTCAGTGGGTTCTGCATGTTTCTTTGTTGAGGGTAGGTGTGCTTGTGTTCTGGAAGATGAGGCTGGATCTTTACTTTCCGGTGGGCACCTCCACGTCTGGTGGTGTGTATTTTGGTGCCTCTGTCCTTATTATGATTTAAGGCATCCTCTCTGATAACGGATGGGGCTGTTTCTGTCTTGCTCATTGTTTGGCATACGGTGTCCAGCACTGTAGACTTCTGGTCACTGAGTGAATGTGGGTCTTGGACTTGAGAACGAAATCTCTGGGAGATTTTCTCCATTTGATATTATGTGGAGCTGTCAGGTCTCCTGTGGACCAGTGTCCTGAAGTTGGTTTTCCCACCTCAGATGCAGAGCACTGACTCTTGGTTAGAGCACCTAGAGACTTTCATCCTCACAGCTCAGAATAAGTGGGAGAAGAAAGAGAAGGAAACAAAGAATGAGGATAAAATAAAACAAAATAAAGTAAAATCAAATAAAATGAAGTGATTAAAATAAAAAATATTTATTACGAGAAAATTTTAAAAAGTAAAAAAAAAAAAAGCCACACAGAACTCTAGCACAAATGGTTAAAGCTAAGCTATACAGACAAAATCGCAAACAGCAGCATACACCTCCACAGTCTCAAAAAGTGAAAAACTGGAAAGAATAATATATCTTTGCTCACAAAGTCCACCTCGTCAATTTTGGGCTGATTCTTTGTGTATTCAGGTGTTCCACAGATGCGGGGTACTTCACGTTGAGTGTGCAGATTTCACCCACTCTTCCTGCGGCTGCTGGGAGAGATTTCCCTTTGGCTTCTTTTTTCGCACAGCTCTCCTTTTACAGTTGCGTTTGCTTCATCCCATAGTTTTGGGTGGTCGTATTTCCACTGTCACTTTTTCCCAGGTATTTTTGATCCCATCTTGGTTTTCTGCAGTGAAATCTTGGTTATGTAACAGCGTTTTCTTTAGCTTCCCCGTGTTTGTATTATTGACGGGCTTTTTCTCCTTTTAATTCCTATCTAGATTCATAGCACTGTGGGCGGAAAGTATACCTGATACTGTTTCAATTTTCTTAATTTTCTAAGGCTTTATTTGTGGTCCTACATATAATATATCTTGGAGAATGTTCCATGAGCACCTGAGGAAAGAGTGTTTTCTGTTGTTTTGCAATAGAATGTGGTATACATATGAATGAAGTCCCTCCTGTTCAATGTGTCATTTAAAACTTATGTTTCCTGATTTTTTTTCATTTTGGATGATCTGTCCATTGGTGGAATTGGGGTGGTAATGTCCCCTACTCTTTTGGTGGTACTATCAAGTTCCCCTTTATGGCTGTTAGGATACATGTTATGTAGTGAAGTGATCCTCGGTTGTGTTCATAAGTATTCGCATTTGTCATATCCTCTCCTTGGTTTGATCCCTTGATCAGTATGTAGTGTCCTTGTTTGTTTCTTGTAACAGTGTTTATCTTAAAGTCTATTTCGTCTGATATGAGAATTGTAACTCCAGGTTTCCTTTGATTTCCATTTGCATGGAATGTCTCTTGCCATCTCCTCATTTTCAGTCTGTATATCTCCCTAGGTGTAAAGTGGGTCTCTTCTAGGCAGCACATATAATGGTCTTGATGTTGTATCCCTTCAGGGAGTCTATCTGTTGTAGTTGGAGCCATGTATCCATTTACATGTAACGTTCTTATTAATATGGATGTTCCTCTTACCGTTTTGTTACTTGTTTTTGGTTTGTTCTAGGAGGTCTTTTCTTTTCTTTGTGATTCCTGCCTAGAGAAGTTCCTTTATCCTTTGTTATAAAGCTGTTGTTGGTGCTGAATTCTTTTTCCGTGTCTTTTTCTGTAAAGTTTTTGGTTTCTCCGTCCAATCTCAATGAGATTCTTGCTGAGAACAGTAACATTGGTTGTAGGTTTTTTCCTTTCATCTCTTGAAATACGTATACTGGCACTCCCTTCTCTCTTGCAGAATTTCTGCTGAAAGGTCAGCTGTTAACTTACGTGGATTCCCTTTTATGGTATATACTGTTTTTCCCATGCTGCTTTTTACATGCTTTCTATGTATTTAGTTTCTAATAGTTTGATGAACATGTGTCTTGGCGTGTTTCTCCTTGGATTTATCCTGTATGGAACTCTCTGTGCTTCTTTGACTTGATTAACTGTTTCCTTTCCCATACTAGGGATGTTTTCAACTATAATCTCTTCAAATATATTCTCACGCCTTTTCTATTTCTCTTCTTCTTCTGAGACCCATATAATTCGAATGTTGGTGCATTTAATGTTGTCCCAAGGGTCGCTGAGACGGTCCTCCGTTCCTTTCTTTCTTTGTTCTTTATTTTGATCCGCAGTATTTATTGGAACTATTTTATCTTCCAGGCCACTTAACCGTTCTTCTGCCTCAGTTATTGTGCTAGTGATCCATGCTAGAGAATAATTATTTTCATGTATTGTGTTCTTCATCATTGTTTGTTTGCTCTTCAGTTCTTGTCGACCCTTGTGAAACGTTTCTTGTATTTTCTCTCTCCTATTTCTACGATGTTGAATCGTCATTCCTATCATTATTCTGAATTCTTTTTCGGGTGGACTGCCTATTTCCTCTTCATTTGTTAGGTCTGCTGCGTTTTGACCTTGCTGCTTCGTCGACGTGTGTTTTTTGATCTCCTCATTTTGCTTAACTTACTGGGCTTGGGGTTCCTTTTCACAGGCGTCATGCCCGTCGTTATTGTGGTTTTTGGTGTCTGTCCCCAGCGGCTAAGGTTTGTTCAGTGGGTTCTGCATGTTTCTTTGTTGAGGGGAGGTGTGCTTGTGTTCTGGAAGATGAGGCAGGATCTTTACTTTCTGGTGGGCACCTCCACGTCTGGTGGTGTGTATTTTGGTGCCTCTGTCCTTATTATGATTTAAGGCGTCCTCTCTGATAACGGATGGGGCTGTTTCTGTCTTGCTCATTGTTTGGCATACGGTGTCCAGCACTGTAGACTTCTGGTCACTGAGTGAATGTGGGTCTTGGACTTGAGAAGGAAATCTCTGGGAGATTTTCTCCATTTGATATTATGTAGAGCTGTCAGGTCGCCTGTGGACCAGTGTCCTGAAGTTGGTTTTCCCACCTCAGATGCAGAGCACTGACTCCTGGTTAGAGCACCTAGAGACTTTCATCCTCACAGCTCAGAATAAGTGGGAGAAGAAAGAGAAGGAAAGAAAGAATGAGGATAAAATAAAACAAAATAAAGTAAAATCAAATAAAATGAAGTGATTAAAATAAAAAATATTTATTACGAGAAAATTTTAAAAAGTAAAAAAAAAAAAAAGCCACACAGAACTCTAGCACAAATGGTTAAAGCTAAGCTATACAGACAAAATCGCAAACAGCAGCATACACCTCCACAGTCACAAAAAGTGAAAAACTGGAAAGAATAATATGTCTTTGCTCACAAAGTCCACCTCGTCAATTTTGGGCTGATTCTTTGTGTATTCAGGTGTTCCACAGATGCGGGGTACTTCACGTTGAATGTGCAGATTTCACCCACTCTTCCTACGGCTGCTGGGAGAGATTTCCCTTTGGCTTTTTTTTTCGCACAGCTCTCCTTTTACAGTTGCGTTTGCTTCATCCCATAGTTTTGGGTGGTCGTATTTCCACTGTCACTTTTTCCCAGGTATTTTTGATCCCATCTTGGTTTTCTGCAGTGAAATCTTGGTTATGTAACAGCGTTTTCTTTAGCTTCCCCGTGTTTGTATTATTGACGGGCTTTTTTTCCTTTTAATTCCTATCTAGATTCATAGCACTGTGGGCGGAAAGTATACCTGATACTGTTTCAATTTTCTTAATTTTCTAAGGCTTTATTTGTGGTCCTACATATAATATATCTTGGAGAATGTTCCATGAGCACCTGAGGAAAGAGTGTTTTCTGTTGTTTTGCAATAGAATGTGGTATACATATGAATGAAGTCCCTCCTGTTCAATGTGTCATTTAAAACTTATGTTTCCTGATTTTTTTTCATTTTGGATGATCTGTCCATTGGTGGAATTGGGGTGGTAATGTCCCCTACTCTTTTGGTGGTACTATCAAGTTCCCCTTTATGGCTGTTAGGATACATGTTATGTAGTGAAGTGATCCTCGGTTGTGTTCATAAGTATTCGCATTTGTCATATCCTCTCCTTGGTTTGATCCCTTGATCAGTATGTAGTGTCCTTGTTTGTTTCTTGTAACAGTGTTTATCTTAAAGTCTATTTCGTCTGATATGAGAATTGTAACTCCAGGTTTCCTTTGATTTCCATTTGCATGGAATGTCTCTTGCCATCTCCTCATTTTCAGTCTGTATATCTCCCTAGGTGTAAAGTGGGTCTCTTCTAGGCAGCACATATAATGGTCTTGATGTTGTATCCCTTCAGGGAGTCTATCTGTTGTAGTTGGAGCCATGTATCCATTTACATGTAACGTTATTATTAATATGGATGTTCTTCTTACCGTTTTGTTAATTGTTTTTGGTTTGTTCTAGGAGGTCTTTTCTTTTCTTTGTGATTCCTGCCTAGAGAAGTTCCTTTATCCTTTGTTATAAAGCTGTTGTTGGTGCTGAATTCTTTTTCCGTGTCTTTTTCTGTAAAGTTTTTGGTTTCTCCGTCCAATCTCAATGAGATTCTTGCTGAGAACAGTAACACTGGTTGTAGGTTTTTTCCTTTCATCTCTTGAAATACGTATACTGGCACTCCCTTCTCTCTTGCAGAATTTCTGCTGAAAGGTCAGCTGTTAACTTACGTGGATTCCCTTGTATGGTATATGCTGTTTTTCCCATGCTGCTTTTTACATGCTTTCTATGTATTTAGTTTCTAATAGTTTGATGAACATGTGTCTTGGCGTGTTTCTCCTTGGATTTATCCTGTATGGGACTCTCTGTGCTTCCTTGACTTGATTAACTGTTTCCTTTCCCATACTAGGGATGTTTTCAACTATAATCTCTTCAAATATATTCTCACGCCTTTTCTATTTCTCTTCTTCTTCTGAGACCCATATAATTCGAATGTTGGTGCATTTAAGGTTGTCCCAAGGGTCGCTGAGACGGTCCTCCGTTCCTTTCTTTCTTTGTTCTTTATTTTGATCCGCAGTATTTATTGGAACTATTTTATCTTCCAGGCCACTTAACCGTTCTTCTGCCTCAGTTATTGTGCTAGTGATCCATGCTAGAGAATAATTATTTTCATGTATTGTGTTCTTCATCATTGTTTGTTTGCTCTTCAGTTCTTGTCGACCCTTGTGAAACGTTTCTTGTATTTTCTCTCTCCTATTTCTACGATGTTGAATCGTCTTTCCTATCATTATTCTGAATTCTTTTTCGGGTGGACTGCCTATTTCCTCTTCATTTGTTAGGTCTGGTGCGTTTTGACCTTGCTGCTTCGTCGACGTGTGTTTTTTGATCTCCTCATTTTGCTTAACTTACTGGGCTTGGGGTTCCTTTTCACAGGCGTCATGCCCGTCGTTATTGTGGTTTTTGGTGTCTGTCCCCAGCGGCTAAGGTTTGTTCAGTGGGTTCTGCATGTTTCTTTGTTGAGGGGAGGTGTGCTTGTGTTCTGGAAGATGAGGCAGGATCTTTACTTTCTGGTGGGCACCTCCACGTCTGGTGGTGTGTATTTTGGTGCCTCTGTCCTTATTATGATTTAAGGCGTCCTCTCTGATAACGGATGGGGCTGTTTCTGTCTTACTCATTGTTTGGCATACGGTGTCCAGCACTGTAGACTTCTGGTCACTGAGTGAATGTGGGTCTTGGACGTGAGAAGGAAATCTCTGGGAGATTTACTCCATTTGATATTATGTAGAGCTGTCAGGTCTCCTGTGGACCAGTGTCCTAAAGTTGGTTTTCCCACCTCAGATGCAGAGCACTGACTCCTGGTTAGAGCACCTAGAGACTTTCATCCTCACAGCTCAGAATAAGTGGGAGAAGAAAGAGAAGGAAACAAAGAATGAGGATAAAATAAAACAAAATAAAGTAAAATCAAATAAAATGAAGTGATTAAAATAAAAAATATTTATTACGAGAAAATTTTAAAAAGTAAAAAAAAAAAAAGCCACACAGAACTCTAGCACAAATGGTTAAAGCTAAGCTATACAGACAAAATCGCAAACAGCAGCATACACCTCCACAGTCACAAAAAGTGAAAAACTGGAAAGAATAATATATCTTTGCTCACAAAGTCCACCTCGTCAATTTTGGGCTGATTCTTTTTGTATTCAGGTGTTCCACAGATGCGGGGTACTTCACGTTGAATGTGCATATTTCACCCACTCTTCCTGCGGCTGCTGGGAGAGATTTCCCTTTGGCTTCTTTTTTCGCACAGCTCTCCTTTTACAGTTGCGTTTGCTTCATCCCATAGTTTTGGGTGGTCGTATTTCCACTGTCACTTTTTCCCAGGTATTTTTGATCCCATCTTGGTTTTCTGCAGTGAAATCTTGGTTATGTAACAGCGTTTTCTTTAGCTTCCCCGTGTTTGTATTATTGACGGGCTTTTTTTCCTTTTACTTCCTATCTAGATTCATAGCACTGTGGGCGGAAAGTATACCTGATACTGTTTCAATTTTCTTAATTTTCTAAGGCTTTATTTGTGGTCCTACATATAATATATCTTGGAGAATGTTCCATGAGCACCTGAGGAAAGAGTGTTTTCTGTTGTTTTGCAATAGAATGTGGTATACGTATGAATGAAGTCCCTCCTGTTCAATGTGTCATTTAAAACTTACGTTTCCTGATTTTTTTTCATTTTGGATGATCTGTCCATTGGTGGAATTGGGGTGGTAATGTCCCCTACTCTTTTGGTGGTACTATCAAGTTCCCCTTTATGGCTGTTAGGATACATGTTATGTAGTGAAGTGATCCTCGGTTGTGTTCATAAGTATTCGCATTTGTCATATCCTCTCCTTGGTTTGATCCCTTGATCAGTATGTAGTGTCCTTGTTTGTTTCTTGTAACAGTGTTTATCTTAAAGTCTATTTCGTCTGATATGAGAATTGTAACTCCAGGTTTCCTTTGATTTCCATTTGCATGGAATGTCTCTTGCCATCTCCTCATTTGCAGTCTGTATATCTCCCTAGGTGTAAAGTGGGTCTCTTCTAGGCAGCACATATAATGGTCTTGATGTTGTATCCCTTCAGGGAGTCTATCTGTTGTAGTTGGAGCCATGTATCCATTTACATGTAACGTTATTATTAATATGGATGTTCCTCTTACCGTTTTGTTAACTGTTTTTGGTTTGTTCTAGGAGGTCTTTTCTTTTCTTTGTGATTCCTGCCTAGAGAAGTTCCTTTATCCTTTGTTATAAAGCTGTTGTTGATGCTGAATTCTTTTTCCGTGTCTTTTTCTGTAAAGTTTTTGGTTTCTCCGTCCAATCTCAATGAGATTCTTGCTGAGAACAGTAACATTGGTTGTAGGTTTTTTCCTTTCATCTCTTGAAATACGTATACTGGCACTCCCTTCTCTCTTGCAGAATTTCTGCTGAAAGGTCAGCTGTTAACTTACGTGGATTCCCTTGTATGGTATATGCTGTTTTTCCCATGCTGCTTTTTACATGCTTTCTATGTATTTAGTTTCTAATAGTTTAATGAACATGTGTCTTGGCGTGTTTCTCCTTGGATTTATCCTGTATGGGACTCTCTGTGCTTCCTTGACTTGATTAACTGTTTCCTTTCCCATACTAGGGATGTTTTCAACTATAATCTCTTCAAATATATTGTCACGCCTTTTCTATTTCTCTTCTTCTTCTGAGACCCATATAATTCGAATGTTGGTGCATTTAATGTTGTCCCAAGGGTCGCTGAGACGGTCCTCCGTTCCTTTCTTTCTTTGTTCTTTATTTTGATCCACAGTATTTATTGGAACTATTTTATCTTCCAGGCCACTTAACCGTTCTTCTGCCTCAGTTATTGTGCTAGTGATCCATGCTAGAGAATAATTATTTTCATGTATTGTGTTCTTCATCATTGTTTGTTTGCTCTTCAGTTCTTATCGACCCTTGTGAAACCTTTCTTGTATTTTCTCTCTCCTATTTCTACGATGTAGAATCCTCTTTCCTATCATTATTCTGAATTCTTTTTCGGTGGACTGCCTATTTCCTCTTCATTTGTTAGGTCTGGTGCGTTTTGACCTTGCTGCTTCGTCGACGTGTGTTTTTTGATCTCCTCATTTTGCTTAACTTACTGGGCTTGGGGTTCCTTTTCACAGGCGTCATGCCCGTCGTTATTGTGGTTTTTGGTGTCTGTCCCCAGCGGCTAAGGTTTGTTCAGTGGGTTCTGCACGTTTCTTTGTTGAGGGGAAGTGTGCATGTGTTCTGGAAGATGAGGCTGGATCTTTACTTTCCGGTGGGCACCTCCACGTCTGGTGGTGTGTATTTTGGTGCCTCTGTCCTTATTATGATTTAAGGCATCCTCTCTGATAACGGATGGGGCTGTTTCTGTCTTGCTCATTGTTTGGCATACGGTGTCCAGCACTGTAGACTTCTGGTCACTGAGTCAATGTGGGTCTTGGACTTGAGAACGAAATCTCTGGGAGATTTTCTCCATTTGATATTATGTGGACCTGTCAGGTCTCCTGTGGACCAGTGTCCTAAAGTTGGTTTTCCCACCTCAGATGCAGAGCACTGACTCTTGGTTAGAGCACCTAGAGACTTTCATCCTCACAGCTCAGAATAAGTGGGAGAAGAAAGAGAAGGAAACAAAGAATGAGGATAAAATAAAACAAAATAAAGTAAAATCAAATAAAATGAAGTGATTAAAATAAAAAATATTTATTACGAGAAAATTTTAAAAAGTAAAAAAAAAAAAAGCCACACAGAACTCTAGCACAAATGGTTAAAGCTAAGCTATACAGACAAAATCGCAAACAGCAGCATACACCTCCACAGTCTCAAAAATTGAAAAACTGGAAAGAATAATATATCTTTGCTCACAAAGTCCACCTCGTCAATTTTGGGCTGATTCTTTGTGTATTCAGGTGTTCCACAGATGCGGGGTACTTCACGTTGAATGTGCAGATTTCACCCACTCTTCCTGCGGCTGCTGGGAGAGATTTCCCTTTGGCTTCTTTTTTCGCACAGCTCTCCTTATACAGTTGCGTTTGCTTCATCCCATAGTTTTGGGTGGTCGTATTTCCACTGTCACTTTTTCCCAGGTATTTTTGATCCCATCTTGGTTTTCTGCAGTGAAATCTTGGTTATGTAACAGCGTTTTCTTTAGCTTCCCCGTGTTTGTATTATTGACGGGCTTTTTTTCCTTTTAATTCCTATCTAGATTCATAGCACTGTGGGCGGAAAGTATACCTGATACTGTTTCAATTTTCTTAATTTTCTAAGGCTTTATTTGTGGTCCTACATATAATATATCTTGGAGAATGTTCCATGAGCACCTGAGGAAAGAGTGTTTTCTGTTGTTTTGCAATAGAATGTGGTATACATATGAATGAAGTCCCTCCTGTTCAATGTGTCATTTAAAACTTATGTTTCCTGATTTTTTTTCATTTTGGATGATCTGTCCATTGGTGGAATTGGGGTGGTAATGTCCCCTACTCTTTTGGTGGTACTATCAAGTTCCCCTTTATGGCTGTTAGGATACATGTTATGTAGTGAAGTGATCCTCGGTTGTGTTCATAAGTATTCGCATTTGTCATATCCTCTCCTTGGTTTGATCCCTTGATCAGTATGTAGTGTCCTTGTTTGTTTCTTGTAACAGTGTTTATCTTAAAGTCTATTTCGTCTGATATGAGAATTGTAACTCCAGGTTTCCTTTGATTTCCATTTGCATGGAATGTCTCTTGCCATCTCCTCATTTTCAGTCTGTATATCTTCCTAGGTGTAAAGTGGGTCTCTTCTAGGCAGCACATATAATGGTCTTGATGTTGTATCCCTTCAGGGAGTCTATCTGTTGTAGTTGGAGCCATGTATCCATTTACATGTAACGTTATTATTAATATGGATGTTCTTCTTACCGTTTTGTTAATTGTTTTTGGTTTGTTCTAGGAGGTCTTTTCTTTTCTTTGTGATTCCTGCCTAGAGAAGTTCCTTTATATTTTGTTATAAAGCTGTTGTTGGTGCTGAATTCTTTTTCCGTGTCTTTTTCTGTAAAGTTTTTGGTTTCTCCGTCCAATCTCAATGAGATTCTTGCTGAGAACAGTAACATTGGTTGTAGGTTTTTTCCTTTCATCTCTTGAAATACGTATACTGGCACTCCCTTCTCTCTTGCAGAATTTCTGCTGAAAGGTCGGCTGTTAACTTACGTGGATTCCCTTGTATGGTATATGCTGTTTTTCCCATGCTGCTTTTTACATGCTTTCTATGTATTTAGTTTCTAATAGTTTGATGAACATGTGTCTTGGTGTGTTTCTCCTTGGATTTATCCTGTATGGGACTCTCTGTGCTTCCTTGACTTGATTAACTGTTTCCTTTCCCTTATTAGGGATGTTTTCAACTATAATCTCTTCAAATATATTCTCACGCCTTTTCTATTTCTCTTCTTCTTCTGAGACCCATATAATTCGAATGATGGTGCATTTAATGTTGTCCCAAGGGTCGCTGAGACGGTCCTCCGTTCCTTTCTTTCTTAGTTCTTTATTTTGATCCGCAGTATTTATTTGAACTATTTTATCTTCCAGGACACTTAACCGTTCTTCTGCCTCAGTTACTGTGCTAGTGATCCATGCTAGAGAATAATTATTTTCATGTATTGTGTTCTTCATCATTGTTTGTTTGCTCTTCAGTTCTTGTCGACCCTTGTGAAACCTTTCTTGTATTTTCTCTCTCCTATTTCTACGATGTTGAATCGTCTTTCCTATCATTATTCTGAATTCTTTTTCGGTGGACTGCCTATTTCCTCTTCATTTGTTAGGTCTGGTGCGTTTTGATCTTGCTGCTTCGTTGACGTGTGTTTTTTGATCTCCTCATTTTGCTTAACTTACTGGGCTTGGGGTTCCTTTTCACAAGCGTCATGCCCGTCGTTATTGTGGTTTTTGGTGTCTGTCCCCAGCGGCTAAGGTTTGTTCAGTGGGTTCTGCATGTTTCTTTGTTGAGGGGAGGTGTGCTTGTGTTCTGGAAGATGAGGCTGGATCTTTACTTTCCGGTGGGCACCTCCACGTCTGGTGGTGTGTATTTTGGTGCCTCTGTCCTTATTATGATTTAAGGCATCCTCTCTGATAACGGATGGGGCTGTTTCTGTCTTGCTCATTGTTTGGCATACGGTGTCCAGCACTGTAGACTTCTGGTCACTGAGTGAATGTGGGTCTTGGACGTGAGAAGGAAATCTCTGGGAGATTTTCTCCATTTGATATTATGTAGAGCTGTCAGGTCGCCTGTGGACCAGTGTCCTGAAGTTGGTTTTCCCACCTCAGATGCAGAGCACTGACTCCTGGTTAGAGCACCTAGAGACTTTCATCCTCACAGCTCAGAATAAGTGGGAGAAGAAAGAGAAGGAAACAAAGAATGAGGATAAAATAAAACAAAATAAAGTAAAATCAAATAAAATGAAGTGATTAAAATAAAAAATATTTATTACGAGAAAATTTTAAAAAGTAAAAAAAAAAAAAGCCACACAGAACTCTAGCACAAATGGTTAAAGCTAAGCTATACAGACAAAATCGCAAACAGCAGCATACACCTCCACAGTCTCAAAAAGTGAAAAACTGGAAAGAATAATATATCTTAGCTCACAAAGTCCACCTCGTCAATTTTGGGCTGATTCTTTGTGTATTCAGGTGTTCCACAGATGCGGGGTACTTCACGTTGAATGTGCAGATTTCACCCACTCTTCCTGCGGCTGCTGGGAGAGATTTCCCTTTGGCTTCTTTTTTCGCACAGCTCTCCTTTTACAGTTGCGTTTGCTTCATCCCATAGTTTTGGGTGGTCGTATTTCCACTGTCACTTTTTCCCAGGTATTTTTGATCCCATCTTGGTTTTCTGCAGTGAAATCTTGGTTATGTAACACCGTTTTCTTTAGCTTCCCCGTGTTTGTATTATTGATGTGCTTTTTTTCCTTTTACTTCCTATCTAGATTCATAGCACTGTGGGCGGAAAGTATACCTGATACTGTTTCAATTTTCTTAATTTTCTAAGGCTTTATTTGTGGTCCTACATATAATATATCTTGGAGAATGTTCCATGAGCACCTGAGGAAAGAGTGTTTTCTGTTGTTTTGCAATAGAATGTGGTATACATATGAATGAAGTCCCTCCTGTTCAATGTGTCATTTAAAACTTATGTTTCCTGATTTTTTTTCATTTTGGATGATCTGTCCATTGGTGGAATTGGGGTGGTAATGTCCCCTACTCTTTTGGTGGTACTATCAAGTTCCCCTTTATGGCTGTTAGGATACATGTTATGTAGTGAAGTGATCCTCGGTTGTGTTCATAAGTATTCGCATTTGTCATATCCTCTCCTTGGTTTGATCCCTTGATCAGTATGTAGTGTCCTTGTTTGTTTCTTGTAACAGTGTTTATCTTAAAGTCTATTTCGTCTGATATGAGAATTGTAACTCCAGGTTTCCTTTGATTTCCATTTGCATGGAATGTCTCTTGCCATCTCCTCATTTTCAGTCTGTATATCTCCCTAGGTGTAAAGTGGGTCTCTTCTAGGCAGCACATATAATGTTCTTGATGTTGTATCCCTTCAGGGAGTCTATCTGTTGTAGTTGGAGCCATGTATCCATTTACATGTAACGTTATTATTAATATGGATGTTCCTCTTAGCGTTTTGTTAATTGTTTTTGGTTTGTTCTAGGAGGTCTTTTCTTTTCTTTGTGATTCCTGCCTAGAGAAGTTCCTTTATCCTTTGATATAAAGCTGTTGTTGGTGCTGAATTCTTTTTCCGTGTCTTTTTCTGTAAAGTTTTTGGTTTCTCCGTCCAATCTCAATGAGATTCTTGCTGAGAACAGTAACACTGGTTGTAGGTTTTTTCCTTTCATCTCTTGAAATACGTATACTGGCACTCCCTTCTCTCTTGCAGAATTTCTGCTGAAAGGTCGGCTGTTAACTTACGTGGATTCCCTTGTATGGTATATGCTGTTTTTCCCATGCTGCTTTTTACATGCTTTCTATGTATTTAGTTTCTAATAGTTTGATGAACATGTGTCTTGGCGTGTTTCTCCTTGGATTTATCCTGTATGGGACTCTCTGTGCTTCCTTGACTTGATTAACTGTTTCCTTTCCCATACTAGGGATGTTTTCCACTATAATCTCTTCAAATATATTCTCACACCTTTTCTATTTCTCTTCTTCTTCTGAGACCCATATAATTCGAATGTTGGTGCATTTAAGGTTGTCCCAAGGGTCGCTGAGACGGTCCTCCGTTCCTTTCTTTCTTTGTTCTTTATTTTGATCCCCAGTATTTATTTGAACTATTTTATCTTCCAGGACACTTAACCGTTCTTCTGCCTCAGTTATTGTGCTAGTGATCCATGCTAGAGAATAATTATTTTCATGTATTGTGTTCTTCATCATTGTTTGTTTGCTCTTCAGTTCTTGTCGACCCTTGTGAAACGTTTCTTGTATTTTCTCTCTCCTATTTCTACGATGTTGAATCGTCTTTCCTATCATTATTCTGAATTCTTTTTCGGGTGGACTGCCTATTTCCTCTTCATTTGTTAGGTCTGGTGCGTTTTGACCTTGCTGCTTCGTCGACGTGTGTTTTTTGATCTCCTCATTTTGCTTAACTTACTGGGCTTGGGGTTCCTTTTCACAGGCGTCATGCCCGTCGTTATTGTGGTTTTTGGTGTCTGTCCCCAGCGGCTAAGGTTTGTTCAGTGGGTTCTGCATGTTTCTTTGTTGAGGGGAGGTGTGCTTGTGTTCTGGAAGATGAGGCTGGATCTTTACTTTCCGGTGGGCACCTCCACGTCTGGTGGTGTGGATTTTGGTGCCTCTGTCCTTATTATGATTTAAGGCGTCCTCTCTGATAACGGATGGG
Organism: Balaenoptera physalus; assembly: GCF_965194825.1. Taxonomy (NCBI): domain Eukaryota; kingdom Metazoa; phylum Chordata; class Mammalia; order Artiodactyla; family Balaenopteridae; genus Balaenoptera; species Balaenoptera physalus. Next base: position 19,539,091 of record NC_138904.1, on the reverse strand, counting down.
GCTGTTTCTGTCTTGCTCATTGTTTGGACTACGGTGTTCAGCACTGTAGACTTCTGGTCACTGAGTGAATGTGGGTCTTGGACTTGAGAAGGAAATCTCTGGGAGATTTTCTCCATTTGATATTATGTGGAGCTGTCAGGTCGCCTGTGGACCAGTGTCCTGAAGTTGGTTTTCCCACCTCAGATGCAGAGCACTGACTCCTGGTTAGAGCACCTAGAGACTTTCATCCTCACAGCTCAGAATAAGTGGGAGAAGAAAGAGAAGGAAACAAAGAATGAGGATAAAATAAAACAAAATAAAGTAAAATCAAATAAAATGAAGTGATTAAAATAAAAAATATTTATTACGAGAAAATTTTAAAAAGTAAAAAAAAAAAAAGCCACACAGAACTCTAGCACAAATGGTTAAAGCTAAGCTATACAGACAAAATCGCAAACAGCAGCATACACCTCCACAGTCTCAAAAAGTGAAAAACTGGAAAGAATAATATATCTTTGCTCACAAAGTCCACCTCGTCAATTTTGGGCTGATTCTTTGTGTATTCAGGTGTTCCACAGATGCGGGGTACTTCACGTTGAATGTGCAGATTTCACCCACTCTTCCTGCGGCTGCTGGGAGAGATTTCCCTTTGGCTTCTTTTTTCGCACAGCTCTCCTTTTACAGTTGCGTTTGCTTCATCCCATAGTTTTGGGTGGTCGTATTTCCACTGTCACTTTTTCCCAGGTATTTTTGATCCCATCTTGGTTTTCTGCAGTGAAATCTTGGTTATGTAACAGCGTTTTCTTTAGCTTCCCCGTGTTTGTATTATTGACGGGCTTTTTTTCCTTTCAATTCCTATCTAGATTCATAGCACTGTGGGCGGAAAGTATACCTGATACTGTTTCAATTTTCTTAATTTTCTAAGGCTTTATTTGTGGTCCTACATATAATATATCTTGGAGAATGTTCCATGAGCACCTGAGGAAAGAGTGTTTTCTGTTGTTTTGCAATAGAATGTGGTATACATATGAATGAAGTCCCTCCTGTTCAATGTGTCATTTAAAACTTATGTTTCCTGATTTTTTTTCATTTTGGATGATCTGTCCATTGGTGGAATTGGGGTGGTAATGTCCCCTACTCTTTTGGTGGTACTATCAAGTTCCCCTTTATGGCTGTTAGGATACATGTTATGTAGTGAAGTGATCCTCGGTTGTGTTCATAAGTATTCGCATTTGTCATATCCTCTCCTTGGTTTGATCCCTTGATCAGTATGTAGTGTCCTTGTTTGTTTCTTGTAACAGTGTTTATCTTAAAGTCTATTTCGTCTGATATGAGAATTGTAACTCCAGGTTTCCTTTGATTTCCATTTGCATGGAATGTCTCTTGCCATCTCCTCATTTTCAGTCAGTATATCTCCCTAGGTGTAAAGTGGGTCTCTTCTAGGCAGCACATATAATGGTCTTGATGTTGTATCCCTTCAGGGAGTCTATCTGTTGTAGTTGGAGCCATGTATCCATTTACATGTAACGTTATTATTAATATGGATGTTCTTCTTACCGTTTTGTTAATTGTTTTTGGTTTGTTCTAGGAGGTCTTTTCTTTTCTTTGTGATTCCTGCCTAGAGAAGTTCCTTTATATTTTGTTATAAAGCTGTTGTTGGTGCTGAATTCATTTTCCGTGTCTTTTTCTGTAAAGTTTTTGGTTTCTCCGTCCAATCTCAATGAGATTCTTGCTGAGAACAGTAACATTGGTTGTAGGTTTTTTCCTTTCATCTCTTGAAATACGTATACTGGCACTCCCTTCTCTCTTGCAGAATTTCTGCTGAAAGGTCAGCTGTTAACTTACGTGGATTCCCTTGTATGGTATATGCTGTTTTTCCCATGCTGCTTTTTACATGCTTTCTATGTATTTAGTTTCTAATAGTTTGATGAACATGTGTCTTGGTGTGTTTCTCCTTGGATTTATCCTGTATGGGACTCTCTGTGCTTCCTTGACTTGATTAACTGTTTCCTTTCCCATACTAGGGATGTTTTCAACTATAATCTCTTCAAATATATTCTCACGCCTTTTCTATTTCTCTTCTTCTTCTGAGACCCATATAATTCGAATGATGGTGCATTTAATGTTGTCCCAAGGTTCGCTGAGACGGTCCTCCATTCCTTTCTTTCTTAGTTCTTTATTTTGATCCGCAGTATTTATTTGAACTATTTTATCTTCCAGGACACTTAACCGTTCTTCTGCCTCAGTTACTGTGCTAGTGATCCATGCTAGAGAATAATTATTTTCATGTATTGTGTTCTTCATCATTGTTTGTTTGCTCTTCAGTTCTTGTCGACCCTTGTGAAACCTTTCTTGTATTTTCTCTCTCCTATTTCTACGATGTTGAATCGTCTTTCCTATCATTATTCTGAATTCTTTTTCGGTGGACTGCCTATTTCCTCTTCATTTGTTAGGTCTGGTGCGTTTTGACCTTGCTGCTTTGTCGACGTGTGTTTTTTGATCTCCTCATTTTGCTTAACTTACTGGGCTTGGGGTTCCTTTTCACAGGCGTCATGCCCGTCGTTATTGTGGTTTTTGGTGTCTGTCCCCAGCGGCTAAGGTTTGTTCAGTGGGTTCTGCATGTTTCTTTGTTGAGGGGAGGTGTGCTTGTGTTCTGGAAGATGAGGCTGGATCTTTACTTTCCGGTGGGCACCTCCACGTCTGGTGGTGTGTATTTTGGTGCCTCTGTCCTTATTATGATTTAAGGCATCCTCTCTGATAACGGATGGGGCTGTTTCTGTCTTGCTCATTGTTTGGCATACGGTGTCCAGCACTGTAGACTTCTGGTCACTGAGTGAATGTGGGTCTTGGACTTGAGAACGAAATCTCTGGGAGATTTTCTCCATTTGATATTATGTGGAGCTGTCAGGTCTCCTGTGGACCAGTGTCCTGAAGTTGGTTTTCCCACCTCAGATGCAGAGCACTGACTCTTGGTTAGAGCACCTAGAGACTTTCATCCTCACAGCTCAGAATAAGTGGGAGAAGAAAGAGAAGGAAACAAAGAATGAGGATAAAATAAAACAAAATAAAGTAAAATCAAATAAAATGAAGTGATTAAAATAAAAAATATTTATTACGAGAAAATTTTAAAAAGTAAAAAAAAAAAAAAGCCACACAGAACTCTAGCACAAATGGTTAAAGCTAAGCTATACAGACAAAATCACAAACAGCAGCATACACCTCCACAGTCTCAAAAAGTGAAAAACTGGAAAGAATAATATATCTTTGCTCACAAAGTCCACCTCGTCAATTTTGGGCTGATTCTTTGTGTATTCAGGTGTTCCACAGATGCGGGGTACTTCACGTTGAATGTGCAGATTTCACCCACTCTTCCTGCGGCTGCTGGGAGAGATTTCCCTTTGGCTTCTTTTTTCGCACAGCTCTCCTTTTACAGTTGCGTTTGCTTCATCCCATAGTTTTGGGTGGTCGTATTTCCACTGTCACTTTTTCCCAGGTATTTTTGATCCCATCTTGGTTTTCTGCAGTGAAATCTTGGTTATGTAACAGCGTTTTCTTTAGCTTCCCCGTGTTTGTATTATTGACGGGCTTTTTTTCCTTTCAATTCCTATCTAGATTCATAGCACTGTGGGCGGAAAGTATACCTGATACTGTTTCAATTTTCTTAATTTTCTAAGGCTTTATTTGTGGTCCTACATATAATATATCTTGGAGAATGTTCCATGAGCACCTGAGGAAAGAGTGTTTTCTGTTGTTTTGCAATAGAATGTGGTATACATATGAATGAAGTCCCTCCTGTTCAATGTGTCATTTAAAACTTATGTTTCCTGATTTTTTTTCATTTTGGATGATCTGTCCATTGGTGGAATTGGGGTGGTAATGTCCCCTACTCTTTTGGTGGTACTATCAAGTTCCCCTTTATGGCTGTTAGGATACATGTTATGTAGTGAAGTGATCCTCGGTTGTGTTCATAAGTATTCGCATTTGTCATATCCTCTCCTTGGTTTGATCCCTTGATCAGTATGTAGTGTCCTTGTTTGTTTCTTGTAACAGTGTTTATCTTAAAGTCTATTTCGTCTGATATGAGAATTGTAACTCCAGGTTTCCTTTGATTTCCATTTGCATGGAATGTCTCTTGCCATCTCCTCATTTTCAGTCTGTATATCTCCCTAGGTGTAAAGTGGGTCTCTTCTAGGCAGCACATATAATGGTCTTGATGTTGTATCCCTTCAGGGAGTCTATCTGTTGTAGTTGGAGCCATGTATCCATTTACATGTAACGTTATTATTAATATGGATGTTCTTCTTACCGTTTTGTTAATTGTTTTTGGTTTGTTCTAGGAGGTCTTTTCTTTTCTTTGTGATTCCTGCCTAGAGAAGTTCCTTTATCCTTTGTTATAAAGCTGTTGTTGGTGCTGAATTCTTTTTCCGTGTCTTTTTCTGTAAAGTTTTTGGTTTCTCCGTCCAATCTCAATGAGATTCTTGCTGAGAACAGTAACACTGCTTGTGGGTTTTTTCCTTTCATCTCTTGAAATACGTATACTGGCACTCCCTTCTCTCTTGCAGAATTTCTGCTGAAAGGTCGGCTGTTAACTTACGTGGATTCCCTTGTATGGTATATGCTGTTTTTCCCATGCTGCTTTTTACATGCTTTCTATGTATTTAGTTTCTAATAGTTTGATGAACATGTGTCTTGGCGTGTTTCTCCTTGGATTTATCCTGTATGGGACTCTCTGTGCTTCCTTGACTTGATTAACTGTTTCCTTTCCCATACTAGGGATGTTTTCAACTATAATCTCTTCAAATATATTCTCACACCTTTTCTATTTCTCTTCTTCTTCTGAGACCCATATAATTCGAATGTTGGTGCATTTAAGGTTGTCCCAAGGGTCGCTGAGACGGTCCTCCGTTCCTTTCTTTCTTTGTTCTTTATTTTGATCCCCAGTATTTATTTGAACTTTTTTATCTTCCAGGACACTTAACCGTTCTTCTGCCTCAGTTATTGTGCTAGTGATCCATGCTAGAGAATAATTATTTTCATGTATTGTGTTCTTCATCATTGTTTGTTTGCTCTTCAGTTCTTGTCGACCCTTGTGAAACGTTTCTTGTATTTTCTCTCTCCTATTTCTACGATGTTGAATCGTCTTTCCTATCATTATTCTGAATTCTTTGTCGGGTGGACTGCCTATTTCCTCTTCATTTGTTAGGTCTGCTGCGTTTTGACCTTGCTGCTTCGTCGACGTGTGTTTTTTGATCTCCTCATTTTGCTTAACTTACTGGGCTTGGGGTTCCTTTTCACAGGCGTCATGCCCGTCGTTATTGTGGTTTTTGGTGTCTGTCCCCAGCGGCTAAGGTTTGTTCAGTGGGTTCTGCATGTTTCTTTGTTGAGGGGAGGTGTGCTTGTGTTCTGGAAGATGAGGCTGGATCTTTACTTTCTGGTGGGCACCTCCACGTCTGGTGGTGTGTATTTTGGTGCCTCTGTCCTTATTATGATTTAAGGCGTCCTCTCTGATAACGGATGGGGCTGTTTCTGTCTTGCTCATTGTTTGGACTACGGTGTTCAGCACTGTAGACTTCTGGTCACTGAGTGAATGTGGGTCTTGGACTTGAGAAGGAAATCTCTGGGAGATTTTCTCCATTTGATATTATGTGGAGCTGTCAGGTCGCCTGTGGACCAGTGTCCTGAAGTTGGTTTTCCCACCTCAGTTGCAGAGCACTGACTCCTGGTTAGAGCACCAAGAGACTTTCATCCTCACAGCTCAGAATAAGTGGGAGAAGAAAGAGAAGGAAACAAAGAATGAGGATAAAATAAAACAAAATAAAGTAAAATCAAATAAAATGAAGTGATTAAAATAAAAAATATTTATTACGAGAAAATTTTAAAAAGTAAAAAAAAAAAAAGCCACACAGAACTCTAGCACAAATGGTTAAAGCTAAGCTATACAGACAAAATCGCAAACAGCAGCATACACCTCCACAGTCTCAAAAAGTGAAAAACTGGAAAGAATAATATATCTTTGCTCACAAAGTCCACCTCGTCAATTTTGGGCTGATTCTTTGTGTATTCAGGTGTTCCACAGATGCGGGGTACTTCACGTTGAATGTGCAGATTTCACCCACTCTTCCTGCGGCTGCTGGGAGAGATTTCCCTTTGGCTTCTTTTTTCGCACAGCTCTCCTTTTACAGTTGCGTTTGCTTCATCCCATAGTTTTGGGTGGTCGTATTTCCACTGTCACTTTTTCCCAGGTATTTTTGATCCCATCTTGGTTTTCTGCAGTGAAATCTTGGTTATGTAACAGCGTTTTCTTTAGCTTCCCCGTGTTTGTATTATTGACGGGCTTTTTTTCCTTTTACTTCCTATCTAGATTCATAGCACTGTGGGCGGAAAGTATACCTGATACTGTTTCAATTTTCTTAATTTTCTAAGGCTTTATTTGTGGTCCTACATATAATATATCTTGGAGAATGTTCCATGAGCACCTGAGGAAAGAGTGTTTTCTGTCGTTTTGCAATAGAATGTGGTATACATATGAATGAAGTCCCTCCTGTTCAATGTGTCATTTAAAACTTATGTTTCCTGATTTTTTTTCATTTTGGATGATCTGTCCATTGGTGGAATTGGGGTGGTAATGTCCCCTACTCTTTTGGTGGTACTATCAAGTTCCCCTTTATGGCTCTTAGGATACATGTTATGTAGTGAAGTGATCCTCGGTTGTGTTCATAAGTATTCGCATTTGTCATATCCTCTCCTTGGTTTGATCCCTTTATCAGTATGTAGTGTCCTTGTTTGTTTCTTGTAACAGTGTTTATCTTAAAGTCTATTTCGTCTGATATGAGAATTGTAACTCCAGGTTTCCTTTGATTTCCATTTGCATGGAATGTCTCTTGCCATCTCCTCATTTTCAGTCTGTATATCTCCCTAGGTGTAAAGTGGGTCTCTTCTAGGCAGCACATATAATGGTCTTGATGTTGTATCCCTTCAGGGAGTCTATCTGTTGTAGTTGGAGCCATGTATCCATTTACATGTAACGTTATTATTAATATGGATGTTCTTCTTACCGTTTTGTTAATTGTTTTTGGTTTGTTCTAGGAGGTCTTTTCTTTTCTTTGTGATTCCTGCCTAGAGAAGTTCCTTTATCCTTTGTTATAAAGCTGTTGTTGGTGCTGAATTCTTTTTCCGTGTCTTTTTCTGTAAAGTTTTTGGTTTCTCCGTCCAATCTCAATGAGATTCTTGCTGAGAACAGTAACATTGGTTGTAGGTTTTTTCCTTTCATCTCTTGAAATACGTATACTGGCACTCCCTTCTCTCTTGCAGAATTTCTGCTGAAAGGTCGGCTGTTAACTTACGTGGATTCCCTTGTATGGTATATGCTGTTTTTCCCATGCTGCTTTTTACATGCTTTCTATGTATTTAGTTTCTAATAGTTTGATGAACATGTGTCTTGCCGTGTTTCTCCTTGGATTTATCCTGTATGGGACTCTCTGTGCTTCCTTGACTTGATTAACTGTTTCCTTTCCCATACTAGGGATGTTTTCAACTATAATCTCTTCAAATATATTCTCACACCTTTTCTATTTCTCTTCTTCTTCTGAGACCCATATAATTCGAATGTTGGTGCATTTAAGGTTGTCCCAAGGGTCGCTGAGACGGTCCTCCGTTCCTTTCTTTCTTTGTTCTTTATTTTGATCCCCAGTATTTATTTGAACTTTTTTATCTTCCAGGACACTTAACCGTTCTTCTGCCTCAGTTATTGTGCTAGTGATCCATGCTAGAGAATAATTATTTTCATGTATTGTGTTCTTCATCATTGTTTGTTTGCTCTTCAGTTCTTGTCGACCCTTGTGAAACGTTTCTTGTATTTTCTCTCTCCTATTTCTACGATGTTGAATCGTCTTTCCTATCATTATTCTGAATTCTTTTTCGGGTGGACTGCCTATTTCCTCTTCATTTGTTAGGTCTGGTGCGTTTTGACCTTGCTGCTTCGTCGACGTGTGTTTTTTGATCTCCTCATTTTGCTTAACTTACTGGGCTTGGGGTTCCTTTTCACAGGCGTCATGCCCGTCGTTATTGTGGTTTTTGGTGTCTGTCCCCAGCGGCTAAGGTTTGTTCAGTGGGTTCTGCATGTTTCTTTGTTGAGGGGAGGTGTGCTTGTGTTCTGGAAGATGAGGCTGGATCTTTACTTTCTGGTGGGCACCTCCACGTCTGGTGGTGTGTATTTTGGTGCCTCTGTCCTTATTATGATTTAAGGCGTCCTCTCTGATAACGGATGGGGCTGTTTCTGTCTTGCTCATTGTTTGGACTACGGTGTTCAGCACTGTAGACTTCTGGTCACTGAGTGAATGTGGGTCTTGGACTTGAGAAGGAAATCTCTGGGAGATTTTCTCCATTTGATATTATGTGGAGCTGTCAGGTCGCCTGTGGACCAGTGTCCTGAAGTTGGTTTTCCCACCTCAGTTGCAGAGCACTGACTCCTGGTTAGAGCACCAAGAGACTTTCATCCTCACAGCTCAGAATAAGTGGGAGAAGAAAGAGAAGGAAACAAAGAATGAGGATAAAATAAAACAAAATAAAGTAAAATCAAATAAAATGAAGTGATTAAAATAAAAAATATTTATTACGAGAAAATTTTAAAAAGTAAAAAAAAAAAAAGCCACACAGAACTCTAGCACAAATGGTTAAAGCTAAGCTATACAGACAAAATCGCAAACAGCAGCATACACCTCCACAGTCTCAAAAAGTGAAAAACTGGAAAGAATAATATATCTTTGCTCACAAAGTCCACCTCGTCAATTTTGGGCTGATTCTTTGTGTATTCAGGTGTTCCACAGATGCGGGGTACTTCACGTTGAATGTGGAGATTTCACCCACTCTTCCTGCGGCTGCTGGGAGAGATTTCCCTTTGGCTTCTTTTTTCGCACAGCTCTCCTTTTACAGTTGCGTTTGCTTCATCCCATAGTTTTGGGTGGTCGTATTTCCACTGTCACTTTTTCCCAGGTATTTTTGATCCCATCTTGGTTTTCTGCAGTGAAATCTTGGTTATGTAACAGCGTTTTCTTTAGCTTCCCCGTGTTTGTATTATTGACGGGCTTTTTTTCCTTTTACTTCCTATCTAGATTCATAGCACTGTGGGCGGAAAGTATACCTGATACTGTTTCAATTTTCTTAATTTTCTAAGGCTTTATTTGTGGTCCTACATATAATATATCTTGGAGAATGTTCCATGAGCACCTGAGGAAAGAGTGTTTTCTGTCGTTTTGCAATAGAATGTGGTATACATATGAATGAAGTCCCTCCTGTTCAATGTGTCATTTAAAACTTATGTTTCCTGATTTTTTTTCATTTTGGATGATCTGTCCATTGGTGGAATTGGGGTGGTAATGTCCCCTACTCTTTTGGTGGTACTATCAAGTTCCCCTTTATGGCTCTTAGGATACATGTTATGTAGTGAAGTGATCCTCGGTTGTGTTCATAAGTATTCGCATTTGTCATATCCTCTCCTTGGTTTGATCCCTTTATCAGTATGTAGTGTCCTTGTTTGTTTCTTGTAACAGTGTTTATCTTAAAGTCTATTTCGTCTGATATGAGAATTGTAACTCCAGGTTTCCTTTGATTTCCATTTGCATGGAATGTCTCTTGCCATCTCCTCATTTTCAGTCTGTATATCTCCCTAGGTGTAAAGTGGGTCTCTTCTAGGCAGCACATATAATGGTCTTGATGTTGTATCCCTTCAGGGAGTCTATCTGTTGTAGTTGGAGCCATGTATCCATTTACATGTAACGTTATTATTAATATGGATGTTCCTCTTACCGTTATGTTAATTGTTTTTGGTTTGTTCTAGGAGGTCTTTTCTTTTCTTTGTGATTCCTGCCTAGAGAAGTTCCTTTATCCTTTGTTATAAAGCTGTTGTTGGTGCTGAATTCTTTTTCCGTGTCTTTTTCTGTAAAGTTTTTGGTTTCTCCGTCCAATCTCAATGAGATTCTTGCTGAGAACAGTAACATTGGTTGTAGGTTTTTTCCTTTCATCTCTTGAAATACGTATACTGGCACTCCCTTCTCTCTTGAAGAATTTCTGCTGAAAGGTCGGCTGTTAACTTACGTGGATTCCCTTGTATGGTATATGCTGTTTTTCCCATGCTGCTTTTTACATGCTTTCTATGTATTTAGTTTCTAATAGTTTGATGAACATGTGTCTTGGCGTGTTTCTCCTTGGATTTATCCTGTATGGGACTCTCTGTGCTTCCTTGACTTGATTAACTGTTTCCTTTCCCATACTAGGGATGTTTTCAACTATAATCTCTTCAAATATATTCTCACACCTTTTCTATTTCTCTTCTTCTTCTGAGACCCATATAATTCGAATGTTGGTGCATTTAAGGTTGTCCCAAGGGTCGCTGAGACGGTCCTCCGTTCCTTTCTTTCTTTGTTCTTTATTTTGATCCCCAGTATTTATTTGAACTTTTTTATCTTCCAGGACACTTAACCGTTCTTCTGCCTCAGTTATTGTGCTAGTGATCCATGCTAGAGAATAATTATTTTCATGTATTGTGTTCTTCATCATTGTTTGTTTGCTCTTCACTTCTTGTCGACCCTTGTGAAACGTTTCTTGTATTTTCTCTCTCCTATTTCTACGATGTTGAATCGTCTTTCCTATCATTATTCTGAATTCTTTTTCGGGTGGACTGCCTATTTCCTCTTCATTTGTTAGGTCTGGTGCGTTTTAACCTTGCTGCTTCGTCGACGTGTGTTTTTTGATCTCCTCATTTTGCTTAACTTACTGGGCTTGGGGTTCCTTTTCACAGGCGTCATGCCCGTCGTTATTGTGGTTTTTGGTGTCTGTCCCCAGCGGCTAAGGTTTGTTCAGTGGGTTCTGCATGTTTCTTTGTTGAGGGGAGGTGTGCTTGTGTTCTGGAAGATGAGGCTGGATCTTTACTTTCTGGTGGGCACCTCCACGTCTGGTGGTGTGTATTTTGGTGCCTCTGTCCTTATTATGATTTAAGGCGTCCTCTCTGATAACGGATGGGGCTGTTTCTGTCTTGCTCATTGTTTGGACTACGGTGTTCAGCACTGTAGACTTCTGGTCACTGAGTGAATGTGGGTCTTGGACTTGAGAAGGAAATCTCTGGGAGATTTTCTCCATTTGATATTATGTGGAGCTGTCAGGTCGCCTGTGGACCAGTGTCCTGAAGTTGGTTTTCCCACCTCAGTTGCAGAGCACTGACTCCTGGTTAGAGCACCTAGAGACTTTCATCCTCACAGCTCAGAATAAGTGGGAGAAGAAAGAGAAGGAAACAAAGAATGAGGATAAAATAAAACAAAATAAAGTAAAATCAAATAAAATGAAGTGATTAAAATAAAAAATATTTATTACGAGAAAATTTTAAAAAGTAAAAAAAAAAAAGCCACACAGAACTCTAGCACAAATGGTTAAAGCTAAGCTATACAGACAAAATCGCAAACAGCAGCATACACCTCCACAGTCTCAAAAAGTGAAAAACTGGAAAGAATAATATATCTTTGCTCACAAAGTCCACCTCGTCAATTTTGGGCTGATTCTTTGTGTATTCAGGTGTTCCACAGATGCGGGGTACTTCACGTTGAATGTGCAGATTTCACCCACTCTTCCTGCGGCTGCTGGGAGAGATTTCCCTTTGGCTTCTTTTTTCGCACAGCTCTCCTTTTACAGTTGCGTTTGCTTCATCCCATAGTTTTGGGTGGTCGTATTTCCACTGTCACTTTTTCCCAGGTATTTTTGATCCCATCTTGGTTTTCTGCAGTGAAATCTTGGTTATGTAACAGCGTTTTCTTTAGCTTCCCCGTGTTTGTATTATTGACGGGCTTTTTTTCCTTTTACTTCCTATCTAGATTCATAGCACTGTGCGCGGAAAGTATACCTGATACTGTTTCAATTTTCTTAATTTTCTAAGGCTTTATTTGTGGTCCTACATATAATATATCTTGGAGAATGTTCCATGAGCACCTGAGGAAAGAGTGTTTTCTGTCGTTTTGCAATAGAATGTGGTATACATATGAATGAAGTCCCTCCTGTTCAATGTGTCATTTAAAACTTATGTTTCCTGAATTTTTTTCATTTTGGATGATCTGTCCATTGGTGGAATTGGGGTGGTAATGTCCCCTACTCTTTTGGTGGTACTATCAAGTTCCCCTTTATGGCTCTTAGGATACATGTTATGTAGTGAAGTGATCCTCGGTTGTGTTCATAAGTATTCGCATTTGTCATATCCTCTCCTTGGTTTGATCCCTTTATCAGTATGTAGTGTCCTTGTTTGTTTCTTGTAACAGTGTTTATCTTAAAGTCTATTTCGTCTGATATGAGAATTGTAACTCCAGGTTTCCTTTGATTTCCATTTGCATGGAATGTCTCTTGCCATCTCCTCATTTTCAGTCTGTATATCTCCCTAGGTGTAAAGTGGGTCTCTTCTAGGCAGCACATATAATGGTCTTGATGTTGTATCCCTTCAGGGAGTCTATCTGTTGTAGTTGGAGCCATGTATCCATTTACATGTAACGTTATTATTAATATGGATGTTCTTCTTACCGTTTTGTTAATTGTTTTTGGTTTGTTCTAGGAGGTCTTTTCTTTTCTTTGTGATTCCTGCCTAGAGAAGTTCCTTTATCCTTTGTTATAAAGCTGTTGTTGGTGCTGAATTCTTTTTCCGTGTCTTTTTCTGTAAAGTTTTTGGTTTCTCCGTCCAATCTCAATGAGATTCTTGCTGAGAACAGTAACACTGGTTGTAGGTTTTTTCCTTTCATCTCTTGAAATACGTATACTGGCACTCCCTTCTCTCTTGCAGAATTTCTGCTGAAAGGTCGGCTGTTAACTTACGTGGATTCCCTTGTATGGTATATGCTGTTTTTCCCATGCTGCTTTTTACATGCTTTCTATGTATTTAGTTTCTAATAGTTTGATGAACATGTGTCTTGGCGTGTTTCTCCTTGGATTTATCCTGTATGGGACTCTCTGTGCTTCCTTGACTTGATTAACTGTTTCCTTTCCCATACTAGGGATGTTTTCAACTATAATCTCTTCAAATATATTCTCACGCCTTTTCTATTTCTCTTCTTCTTCTGAGACCCATATAATTCGAATGATGGTGCATTTAATGTTGTCCCAAGGGTCGCTGAGACGGTCCTCCGTTCCTTTCTTTCTTTGTTCTTTATTTTGATCCGCAGTATTTATTTGAACTATTTTATCTTCCAGGCCACTTAACCGTTCTTCTGCCTCAGTTACTGTGCTAGTGATCCATGCTAGAGAATAATTATTTTCATGTATTGTGTTCTTCATCATTGTTTGTTTGCTCTTCAGTTCTTGTCGACCCTTGTGAAACGTTTCTTATATTTTTCTCTCTCCTATTTCTACGATGTTGAATCGTCTTTCCTATCATTATTCTGAATTCTTTTTCGGGTGGACTGCCTATTTCCTCTTCATTTGTTAGGTCTGGTGCGTTTTGACCTTGCTGCTTCGTCGACGTGTGTTTTTTGATCTCCTCATTTTGCTTAACTTACTGGGCTTGGGGTTCCTTTTCACAGGCGTCATGCCCGTCGTTATTGTGGTTTTTGGTGTCTGTCCCCAGTGGCTAAGGTTTGTTCAGTGGTTTCTGCATGTTTCTTTGTTGAGGGGAGGTGTGCTTGTGTTCTGGAAGATGAGGCTGGATCTTTACTTTCTGGTGGGCACCTCCACGTCTGGTGGTGTGTATTTTGGTGCCTCTGTCCTTATTATGATTTAAGGCGTCCTCTCTGATAACGGATGGGGCTCTTTCTGTCTTGCTCATTGTTTGGCATACGGTGTCCAGCACTGTAGACTTCTGGTCACTGAGTGAATGTGGGTCTTGGACGTGAGAAGGAAATCTCTGGGAGATTTTCTCCATTTGATATTATGTAGAGCTGTCAGGTCGCCTGTGGACCAGTGTCCTGAAGTTGGTTTTCCCACCTCAGATGCAGAGCACTGACTCCTGGTTAGAGCACCTAGAGACTTTCATCCTCACAGCTCAGAATAAGTGGGAGAAGAAAGAGAAGGAAACAAAGAATGAGGATAAAATAAAACAAAATAAAGTAAAATCAAATAAAATGAAGTGATTAAAATAAAAAATATTTATTACGAGAAAATTTTAAAAAGTAAAAAAAAAAAAAAGCCACACAGAACTCTAGCACAAATGGTTAAAGCTAAGCTATACAGACAAAATCGCAAACAGCAGCATACACCTCCACAGTCTCAAAAAGTGAAAAACTGGAAAGAATAATATATCTTTGCTCACAAAGTCCACCTCGTCAATTTTGGGCTGATTCTTTGTGTATTCAGGTGTTCCACAGATGCGGGGTACTTCACGTTGAATGTGCAGATTTCACCCACTCTTCCTGCGGCTGCTGGGAGAGATTTCCCTTTGGCTTCTTTTTTCGCACAGCTCTCCTTTTACAGTTGCGTTTGCTTCATCCCATAGTTTTGGGTGGTCGTATTTCCACTGTCACTTTTTCCCAGGTATTTTTGATCCCATCTTGGTTTTCTGCAGTGAAATCTTGGTTATGTAACAGCGTTTTCTTTAGCTTCCCCGTGTTTGTATTATTGACGGGCTTTTTTTCCTTTTACTTCCTATCTAGATTCATAGCACTGTGGGCGGAAAGTATACCTGATACTGTTTCAATTTTCTTAATTTTCTAAGGCTTTATTTGTGGTCCTACATATAATATATCTTGGAGAATGTTCCATGAGCACCTGAGGAAAGAGTGTTTTCTGTTGTTTTGCAATAGAATGTGGTATACATATGAATGAAGTCCCTCCTGTTCAATGTGTCATTTAAAACTTATGTTTCCTGATTTTTTTTCATTTTGGATGATCTGTCCATTGGTGGAATTGGGGTGGTAATGTCCCCTACTCTTTTGGTGGTACTATCAAGTTCCCCTGTATGGCTGTTAGGATACATGTTATGTAGTGAAGTGATCCTCGGTTGTGTTCATAAGTATTCGCATTTGTCATATCCTCTCCTTGGTTTGATCCCTTTATCAGTATGTAGTGTCCTTGTTTGTTTCTTGTAACAGTGTTTATCTTAAAGTCTATTTCGTCTGATATGAGAATTGTAACTCCAGGTTTCCTTTGATTTCCATTTGCATGGAATGTCTCTTGCCATCTCCTCATTTTCAGTCTGTATATCTCCCTAGGTGTAAAGTGGGTCTCTTCTAGGCAGCACATATAATGGTCTTGATGTTGTATCCCTTCAGGGAGTCTATCTGTTGTAGTTGGAGCCATGTATCCATTTACATGTAACGTTATTATTAATATGGATGTTCTTCTTACCGTTTTGTTAATTGTTTTTGGTTTGTTCTAGGAGGTCTTTTCTTTTCTTTGTGATTCCTGCCTAGAGAAGTTCCTTTATATTTTGTTATAAAGCTGTTGTTGGTGCTGAATTCTTTTTCCGTGTCTTTTTCTGTAAAGTTTTTGGTTTCTCCGTCCAATCTCAATGAGATTCTTGCTGAGAACAGTAACATTGGTTGTAGGTTTTTTCCTTTCATCTCTTGAAATACGTATACTGGCACTCCCTTCTCTCTTGCAGAATTTCTGCTGAAAGGTCGGCTGTTAACTTACGTGGATTCCCTTGTATGGTATATGCTGTTTTTCCCATGCTGCTTTTTACATGCTTTCTATGTATTTAGTTTCTAATAGTTTGATGAACATGTGTCTTGGCGTGTTTCTCCTTGGATTTATCCTGTATGGGACTCTCTGTGCTTCCTTGACTTGATTAACTGTTTCCTTTCCCATACTAGGGATGTTTTCAACTATAATCTCTTCAAATATATTCTCACGCCTTTTCTCTTTCTCTTCTTCTTCTGAGACCCATATAATTCGAATGATGGTGCATTTAATGTTGTCCCAAGGGTCGCTGAGACGGTCCTCCGTTCCTTTCTTTCTTTGTTCTTTATTTTGATCCGCAGTATTTATTTGAACTATTTTATCTTCCAGGACACTTAACCGTTCTTCTGCCTCAGTTACTGTGCTAGTGATCCGTGCTAGAGAATAATTATTTTCATGTATTGTGTTCTTCATCATTGTTTGTTTGCTCTTCAGTTCTTGTCGACCCTTGTGAAACGTTTCTTGTATTTTCTCTCTCCTATTTCTACGATGTTGAATCGTCTTTCCTATCATTATTCTGAATTCTTTTTCGGGTGGACTGCCTATTTCCTCTTCATTTGTTAGGTCTGGTGCGTTTTGACCTTGCTGCTTCGTCGACGTGTGTTTTTTGATCTCCTCATTTTGCTTAACTTACTGGGCTTGGGGTTCCTTTTCACAGGCGTCATGCCCGTCGTTATTGTGGTTTTTGGTGTCTGTCCCCAGCGGCTAAGGTTTGTTCAGTGGGTTCTGCATGTTTCTTTGTTGAGGGGAGGTGTGCTTGTGTTCTGGAAGATGAGGCTGGATCTTTACTTTCTGGTGGGCACCTCCACGTCTGGTGGTGTGTATTTTGGTGCCTCTGTCCTTATTATGATTTAAGGCGTCCTCTCTGATAACGGATGGGGCTGTTTCTGTCTTGCTCATTGTTTGGCATACGGTGTCCAGCACTGTAGACTTCTGGTCACTGAGTGAATGTGGGTCTTGGACGTGAGAAGGAAATCACTGGGAGATTTTCTCCATTTGATATTATGTAGAGCTGTCAGGTCGCCTGTGGACCAGTGTCCTGAAGTTGGTTTTCCCACCTCAGATGCAGTGCACTGACTCCTGGTTAGAGCACCTAGAGACTTTCATCCTCACAGCTCAGAATAAGTGGGAGAAGAAAGAGAAGGAAACAAAGAATGAGGATAAAATAAAACAAAATAAAGTAAAATCAAATAAAATGAAGTGATTAAAATAAAAAATATTTATTACGAGAAAATTTTAAAAAGTAAAAAAAAAAAAAAGCCACACAGAACTCTAGCACAAATGGTTAAAGCTAAGCTATACAGACAAAATCGCAAACAGCAGCATACACCTCCACAGTCTCAAAAAGTGAAAAACTGGAAAGAATAATATATCTTTGCTCACAAAGTCCACCTCGTCAATTTTGGGCTGATTCTTTGTGTATTCAGGTGTTCCACAGATGCGGGGTACTTCACGTTGAATGTGCAGATTTCACCCACTCTTCCTGCGGCTGCTGGGAGAGATTTCCCTTTGGCTTCTTTTTTCGCACAGCTCTCCTTTTACAGTTGCGTTTGCTTCATCCCATAGTTTTGGGTGGTCGTATTTCCACTGTCACTTTTTCCCAGGTATTTTTGATCCCATCTTGGTTTTCTGCAGTGAAATCTTGGTTATGTAACAGCGTTTTCTTTAGCTTCCCCGTGTTTGTATTATTGACGGGCTTTTTTTCCTTTTACTTCCTATCTAGATTCATAGCACTGTGGGCGGAAAGTATACCTGATACTGTTTCAATTTTCTTAATTTTCTAAGGCTTTATTTGTGGTCCTACATATAATATATCTTGGAGAATGTTCCATGAGCACCTGAGGAAAGAGTGTTTTCTGTTGTTTTGCAATAGAATGTGGTATACATATGAATGAAGTCCCTCCTGTTCAATGTGTCATTTAAAACTTATGTTTCCTGATTTTTTTTCATTTTGGATGATCTGTCCATTGGTGGAATTGGGGTGGTAATGTCCCCTACTCTTTTGGTGGTACTATCAAGTTCCCCTGTATGGCTGTTAGGATACATGTTATGTAGTGAAGTGATCCTCGGTTGTGTTCATAAGTATTCGCATTTGTCATATCCTCTCCTTGGTTTGATCCCTTTATCAGTATGTAGTGTCCTTGTTTGTTTCTTGTAACAGTGTTTATCTTAAAGTCTATTTCGTCTGATATGAGAATTGTAACTCCAGGTTTCCTTTGATTTCCATTTGCATGGAATGTCTCTTGCCATCTCCTCATTTTCAGTCTGTATATCTCCCTAGGTGTAAAGTGGGTCTCTTCTAGGCAGCACATATAATGGTCTTGATGTTGTATCCCTTCAGGGAGTCTATCTGTTGTAGTTGGAGCCATGTATCCATTTACATGTAACGTTATTATTAATATGGATGTTCTTCTTACCGTTTTGTTAATTGTTTTTGGTTTGTTCTAGGAGGTCTTTTCTTTTCTTTGTGATTCCTGCCTAGAGAAGTTCCTTTATATTTTGTTATAAAGCTGTTGTTGGTGCTGAATTCTTTTTCCGTGTCTTTTTCTGTAAAGTTTTTGGTTTCTCCGTCCAATCTCAATGAGATTCTTGCTGAGAACAGTAACATTGGTTGTAGGTTTTTTCCTTTCATCTCTTGAAATACGTATACTGGCACTCCCTTCTCTCTTGCAGAATTTCTGCTGAAAGGTCGGCTGTTAACTTACGTGGATTCCCTTGTATGGTATATGCTGTTTTTCCCATGCTGCTTTTTACATGCTTTCTATGTATTTAGTTTCTAATAGTTTGATGAACATGTGTCTTGGCGTGTTTCTCCTTGGATTTATCCTGTATGGGACTCTCTGTGCTTCCTTGACTTGATTAACTGTTTCCTTTCCCATACTAGGGATGTTTTCAACTATAATCTCTTCAAATATATTCTCACGCCTTTTCTCTTTCTCTTCTTCTTCTGAGACCCATATAATTCGAATGATGGTGCATTTAATGTTGTCCCAAGGGTCGCTGAGACGGTCCTCCGTTCCTTTCTTTCTTTGTTCTTTATTTTGATCCGCAGTATTTATTTGAACTATTTTATCTTCCAGGACACTTAACCGTTCTTCTGCCTCAGTTACTGTGCTAGTGATCCGTGCTAGAGAATAATTATTTTCATGTATTGTGTTCTTCATCATTGTTTGTTTGCTCTTCAGTTCTTGTCGACCCTTGTGAAACGTTTCTTGTATTTTCTCTCTCCTATTTCTACGATGTTGAATCGTCTTTCCTATCATTATTCTGAATTCTTTTTCGGGTGGACTGCCTATTTCCTCTTCATTTGTTAGGTCTGGTGCGTTTTGACCTTGCTGCTTCGTCGACGTGTGTTTTTTGATCTCCTCATTTTGCTTAACTTACTGGGCTTGGGGTTCCTTTTCACAGGCGTCATGCCCGTCGTTATTGTGGTTTTTGGTGTCTGTCCCCAGCGGCTAAGGTTTGTTCAGTGGGTTCTGCATGTTTCTTTGTTGAGGGGAGGTGTGCTTGTGTTCTGGAAGATGAGGCTGGATCTTTACTTTCTGGTGGGCACCTCCACGTCTGGTGGTGTGTATTTTGGTGCCTCTGTCCTTATTATGATTTAAGGCGTCCTCTCTGATAACGGATGGGGCTGTTTCTGTCTTGCTCATTGTTTGGCATACGGTGTCCAGCACTGTAGACTTCTGGTCACTGAGTGAATGTGGGTCTTGGACGTGAGAAGGAAATCACTGGGAGATTTTCTCCATTTGATATTATGTAGAGCTGTCAGGTCGCCTGTGGACCAGTGTCCTGAAGTTGGTTTTCCCACCTCAGATGCAGTGCACTGACTCCTGGTTAGAGCACCTAGAGACTTTCATCCTCACAGCTCAGAATAAGTGGGAGAAGAAAGAGAAGGAAACAAAGAATGAGGATAAAATAAAACAAAATAAAGTAAAATCAAATAAAATGAAGTGATTAAAATAAAAAATATTTATTACGAGAAAATTTTAAAAAGTAAAAAAAAAAAAAAGCCACACAGAACTCTAGCACAAATGGTTAAAGCTAAGCTATACAGACAAAATCGCAAACAGCAGCATACACCTCCACAGTCTCAAAAAGTGAAAAACTGGAAAGAATAATATATCTTTGCTCACAAAGTCCACCTCGTCAATTTTGGGCTGATTCTTTGTGTATTCAGGTGTTCCACAGATGCGGGGTACTTCACGTTGAATGTGCAGATTTCACCCACTCTTCCTGCGGCTGCTGGGAGAGATTTCCCTTTGGCTTCTTTTTTCGCACAGCTCTCCTTTTACAGTTGCGTTTGCTTCATCCCTTAGTTTTGGGTGGTCGTATTTCCACTGTCACTTTTTCCCAGGTATTTTTGATCCCATCTTGGTTTTCTGCAGTGAAATCTTGGTTATGTAACAGCGTTTTCTTTAGCTTCCCTGTGTTTGTATTATTGACGGGCTTTTTTTCCTTTTACTTCCTATCTAGATTCATAGCACTGTGGGCGGAAAGTATACCTGATACTGTTTCAATTTTCTTAATTTTCTAAGGCTTTATTTGTGGTCCTACATATAATATATCTTGGAGAATGTTCCATGAGCACCTGAGGAAAGAGTGTTTTCTGTTGTTTTGCAATAGAATGTGGTATACATATGAATGAAGTCCCTCCTGTTCAATGTGTCATTTAAAACTTATGTTTCCTGATTTTTTTTCATTTGGATGATCTGTCCATTGGTGGAATTGGGGTGGTAATGTCCCCTACTCTTTTGGTGGTACTATCAAGTTCCCCTTTATGGCTGTTAGGATACATGTTATGTAGTGAAGTGATCCTCGGTTGTGTTCATAAGTATTCGCATTTGTCATATCCTCTCCTTGGTTTGATCCCTTTATCAGTATGTAGTGTCCTTGTTTGTTTCTTGTAACAGTGTTTATCTTAAAGTCTATTTCGTCTGATATGAGAATTGTAACTCCAGGTTTCCTTTGATTTCCATTTGCATGGAATGTCTCTTGCCATCTCCTCATTTTCAGTCTGTATATCTCCCTAGGTGTAAAGTGGGTCTCTTCTAGGCAGCACATATAATGGTCTTGATGTTGTATCCCTTCAGGGAGTCTATCTGTTGTAGTTGGAGCCATGTATCCATTTACATGTAACGTTATTATTAATATGGATGTTCCTCTTACCGTTTTGTTAATTGTTTTTGGTTTGTTCTAGGAGGTCTTTTCTTTTCTTTGTGATTCCTGCCTAGAGAAGTTCCTTTATCCTTTGTTATAAAGCTGTTGTTGGTGCTGAATTCTTTTTCCTGTCTTTTTCTGTAAAGTTTTTGGTTTCTCCGTCCAATCTCAATGAGATTCTTGCTGAGAACAGTAACATTGGTTGTAGGTTTTTTCCTTTCATCTCTTGAAGTACGTATACTGGCACTCCCTTCTCTCTTGCAGAATTTCTGCTGAAAGGTCGGCTGTTAACTTACGTGGATTCCCTTGTATGGTATATGCTGTTTTTCCCATGCTGCTTTTTACATGCCTTCTATGTATTTAGTTTCTAATAGTTTGATGAACATGTGTCTTGGCGTGTTTCTCCTTGGATTTATCCTGTATGGGACTCTCTGTGCTTCCTTGACTTGATTAACTGTTTCCTTTCCCATACTAGGGATGTTTTCAACTATAATCTCTTCAAATATATTCTCACGCCTTTTCTATTTCTCTTCTTCTTCTGAGACCCATATAATTCGAATGTTGGTGCATTTAAGGTTGTCCCAAGGGTCGCTGAGACGGTCCTCCGTTCCTTTCTTTCTTTGTTCTTTATTTTGATCCCCAGTATTTATTTGAACTATTTTATCTTCCAGGCCACTTAACCGTTCTTCTGCCTCAGTTACTGTGCTAGTGATCCATGCTAGAGAATAATTATTTTCATGTATTGTGTTCTTCATCATTGTTTGTTTGCTTTTCAGTTCTTGTCGACCCTTGTGAAACGTTTCTTGTATTTTCTCTCTCCTATTTCTACGATGTTGAATCGTCTTTCCTATCATTATTCTGAATTCTTTTTCGGGTGGACTGCCTATTTCCTCTTCATTTGTTAGGTCTGGTGCGTTTTGACCTTGCTGCTTCGTCGACGTGTGTTTTTTGATCTCCTCATTTTGCTTAACTTACTGGGCTTGGGGTTCCTTTTCACAGGCGTCATGCCCGTCGTTATTGTGGTTTTTGGTGTCTGTCCCCAGCGGCTAAGGTTTGTTCAGTGGGTTCTGCATGTTTCTTTGTTGAGGGGAGGTGTGCTTGTGTTCTGGAAGATGAGGCTGGATCTTTACTTTCTGGTGGGCACCTCCACGTCTGGTGGTGTGTATTTTGGTGCCTCTGTCCTTATTATGATTTAAGGCGTCCTCTCTGATAACGGATGGGGCTCTTTCTGTCTTGCTCATTGTTTGGCATACGGTGTCCAGCACTGTAGACTTCTGGTCACTGAGTGAATGTGGGTCTTGGACGTGAGAAGGAAATCTCTGGGAGATTTTCTCCATTTGATATTATGTAGAGCTGTCAGGTCGCCTGTGGACCAGTGTCCTGAAGTTGGTTTTCCCACCTCAGATGCAGAGTACTGACTCCTGGTTAGACCACCTAGAGACTTTCATCCTCACAGCTCAGAATAAGTGGGAGAAGAAAGAGAAGGAAACAAAGAATGAGGATAAAATAAAACAAAATAAAGTAAAATCAAATAAAATGAAGTGATTAAAATAAAAAATATTTATTACGAGAAAATTTTAAAAAGTAAAAAAAAAAAAAAGCCACACAGAACTCTAGCACAAATGGTTAAAGCTAAGCTATACAGACAAAATCGCAAACAGCAGCATACACCTCCACAGTCTCAGAAAGTGAAAAACTGGAAAGAATAATATATCTTTGCTCACAAAGTCCACCTCGTCAATTTTGGGCTGATTCTTTGTGTATTCAGGTGTTCCACAGATGCGGGGTACTTCACGTTGAATGTGCAGATTTCACCCACTCTTCCTGCGGCTGCTGGGAGAGATTTCCCTTTGGCTTCTTTTTTCGCACAGCTCTCCTTTTACAGTTGCGTTTGCTTCATCCCATAGTTTTGGGTGGTCGTATTTCCACTGTCACTTTTTCCCAGGTATTTTTGATCCCATCTTGGTTTTCTGCAGTGAAATCTTGGTTATGTAACAGCGTTTTCTTTAGCTTCCCCGTGTTTGTATTATTGACGGGCTTTTTTTCCTTTTACTTCCTATCTAGATTCATAGCACTGTGGGCGGAAAGTATACCTGATACTGTTTCAATTTTCTTAATTTTCTAAGGCTTTATTTGTGGTCCTACATATAATATATCTTGGAGAATGTTCCATGAGCACCTGAGGAAAGAGTGTTTTCTGTTGTTTTGCAATAGAATGTGGTATACATATGAATGAAGTCCCTCCTGTTCAATGTGTCATTTAAAACTTATGTTTCCTGATTTTTTTTCATTTTGGATGATCTGTCCATTGGTGGAATTGGGGTGGTAATGTCCCCTACTCTTTTGGTGGTACTATCAAGTTCCCCTTTATGGCTGTTAGGATACATGTTATGTAGTGAAGTGATCCTCGGTTGTGTTCATAAGTATTCGCATTTGTCATATCCTCTCCTTGGTTTGATCCCTTGATCAGTATGTAGTGTCCTTGTTTGTTTCTTGTAACAGTGTTTATCTTAAAGTCTATTTCGTCTGATATGAGAATTGTAACTCCAGGTTTCCTTTGATTTCCATTTGCATGGAATGTCTCTTGCCATCTCCTCATTTTCAGTCTGTATATCTCCCTAGGTGTAAAGTGGGTCTCTTCTAGGCAGCACATATAATGGTCTTGATGTTGTATCCCTTCAGGGAGTCTATCTCTTGTAGTTGGAGCCATGTATCCATTTACATGTAACGTTATTATTAATATGGATGTTCTTCTTACCGTTTTGTTAATTGTTTTTGGTTTGTTCTAGGAGGTCTTTTCTTTTCTTTGTGATTCCTGCCTAGAGAAGTTCCTTTATATTTTGTTATAAAGCTGTTGTTGGTGCTGAATTCTTTTTCCGTGTCTTTTTCTGTAAAGTTTTTGGTTTCTCCGTCCAATCTCAATGAGATTCTTGCTGAGAACAGTAACATTGGTTGTAGGTTTTTTCCTTTCATCTCTTGAAATACGTATACTGGCACTCCCTTCTCTCTTGCAGAATTTCTGCTGAAAGGTCGGCTGTTAACTTACGTGGATTCCCTTGTATGGTATATGCTGTTTTTCCCATGCTGCTTTTTACATGCTTTCTATGTATTTCGTTTCTAATAGTTTGATGAACATGTGTCTTGGCGTGTTTCTCCTTGGATTTATCCTGTATGGGACTCTCTGTGCTTCCTTGACTTGATTAACTGTTTCCTTTCCCATACTAGGGATGTTTTCAACTATAATCTCTTCAAATATATTCTCACGCCTTTTCTATTTCTCTTCTTCTTCTGAGACTCATATAATTCGAATGTTGGTGCATTTAAGGTTGTCCCAAGGGTCGCTGAGACGGTCCTCCGTTCCTTTCTTTCTTTGTTCTTTATTTTGATCCGCAGTATTTATTGGAACTATTTTATCTTCCAGGCCACTTAACCGTTCTTCTGCCTCAGTTATTGTGCTAGTGATCCATGCTAGAGAATAATTATTTTCATGTATTGTGTTCTTCATCATTGTTTGTTTGCTCTTCAGTTCTTGTCGACCCTTGTGAAACGTTTCTTGTATTTTCTCTCTCCTATTTCTACGATGTTGAATCGTCTTTCCTATCATTATTCTGAATTCTTTTTCGGGTGGACTGCCTATTTCCTCTTCATTTGTTAGGTCTGGTGCGTTTTGACCTTGCTGCTTCGTCGACGTGTGTTTTTTGATCTCCTCATTTTGCTTAACTTACTGGGCTTGGGGTTCCTTTTCACAGGCGTCATGCCCGTCGTTATTGTGGTTTTTGGTGTCTGTCCCCAGCGGCTAAGGTTTGTTCAGTGGGTTCTGCATGTTTCTTTGTTGAGGGGAGGTGTGCTTGTGTTCTGGAAGATGAGGCTGGATCTTTACTTTCTGGTGGGCACCTCCACGTCTGGTGGTGTGTATTTTGGTGCCTCTGTCCTTATTATGATTTAAGGCGTCCTCTCTGATAACGGATGGGGCTCTTTCTGTCTTGCTCATTGTTTGGCATACGGTGTCCAGCACTGTAGACTTCTGGTCACTGAGTGAATGTGGGTCTTGGACGTGAGAAGGAAATCTCTGGGAGATTTTCTCCATTTGATATTATGTAGAGCTGTCAGGTCGCCTGTGGACCAGTGTCCTGAAGTTGGTTTTCCCACCTCAGATGCAGAGCACTGACTCCTGGTTAGAGCACCTAGAGACTTTCATCCTCACAGCTCAGAATAAGTGGGAGAAGAAAGAGGAGGAAACAAAGAATGAGGATAAAATAAAACAAAATAAAGTAAAATCAAATAAAATGAAGTGATTAAAATAAAAAATATTTATTACGAGAAAATTTTAAAAAGTAAAAAAAAAAAAAGCCACACAGAACTCTAGCACAAATGGTTAAAGCTAAGCTATACAGACAAAATCGCAAACAGCAGCATACACCTCCACAGTCTCAGAAAGTGAAAAACTGGAAAGAATAATATATCTTTGCTCACAAAGTCCACCTCGTCAATTTTGGGCTGATTCTTTGTGTATTCAGGTGTTCCACAGATGCGGGGTACTTCACGTTGAATGTGCAGATTTCACCCACTCTTCCTGCGGCTGCTGGGAGAGATTTCCCTTTGGCTTCTTTTTTCGCACAGCTCTCCTTTTACAGTTGCGTTTGCTTCATCCCATAGTTTTGGGTGGTCGTATTTCCACTGTCACTTTTTCCCAGGTATTTTTGATCCCATCTTGGTTTTCTGCAGTGAAATCTTGGTTATGTAACAGCGTTTTCTTTAGCTTCCCCGTGTTTGTATTATTGACGGGCTTTTTTTCCTTTTACTTCCTATCTAGATTCATAGCACTGTGGGCGGAAAGTATACCTGATACTGTTTCAATTTTCTTAATTTTCTAAGGCTTTATTTGTGGTCCTACATATAATATATCTTGGAGAATGTTCCATGAGCACCTGAGGAAAGAGTGTTTTCTGTTGTTTTGCAATAGAATGTGGTATACATATGAATGAAGTCCCTCCTGTTCAATGTGTCATTTAAAACTTATGTTTCCTGATTTTTTTTCATTTTGGATGATCTGTCCATTGGTGGAATTGGGGTGGTAATGTCCCCTACTCTTTTGGTGGTACTATCAAGTTCCCCTTTATGGCTGTTAGGATACATGTTATGTAGTGAAGTGATCCTCTGTTGTGTTCATAAGTATTCGCATTTGTCATATCCTCTCCTTGGTTTGATCCCTTTATCAGTATGTAGTGTCCTTGTTTGTTTCTTGTAACAGTGTTTATCTTAAAGTCTATTTCGTCTGATATGAGAATTGTAACTCCAGGTTTCCTTTGATTTCCATTTGCATGGAATGTCTCTTGCCATCTCCTCATTTTCAGTCTGTATATCTCCCTAGGTGTAAAGTGGGTCTCTTCTAGGCAGCACATATAATGGTCTTGATGTTGTATCCCTTCAGGGAGTCTATCTCTTGTAGTTGGAGCCATGTATCCATTTACATGTAACGTTATTATTAATATGGATGTTCTTCTTACCGTTTTGTTAATTGTTTTTGGTTTGTTCTAGGAGGTCTTTTCTTTTCTTTGTGATTCCTGCCTAGAGAAGTTCCTTTATACTTTGTTATAAAGCTGTTGTTGGTGCTGAATTCTTTTTCCGTGTCTTTTTCTGTAAAGTTTTTGGTTTCTCCGTCCAATCTCAATGAGATTCTTGCTGAGAACAGTAACATTGGTTGTAGGTTTTTTCCTTTCATCTCTTGAAATACGTATACTGGCACTCCCTTCTCTCTTGCAGAATTTCTGCTGAAAGGTCGGCTGTTAACTTACGTGGATTCCCTTGTATGGTATATGCTGTTTTTCCCATGCTGCTTTTTACATGCTTTCTATGTATTTCGTTTCTAATAGTTTGATGAACATGTGTCTTGGCGTGTTTCTCCTTGGATTTATCCTGTATGGGACTCTCTGTGCTTCCTTGACTTGATTAACTGTTTCCTTTCCCATACTAGGGATGTTTTCAACTATAATCTCTTCAAATATATTCTCACGCCTTTTCTATTTCTCTTCTTCTTCTGAGACTCATATAATTCGAATGTTGGTGCATTTAAGGTTGTCCCAAGGGTCGCTGAGACGGTCCTCCGTTCCTTTCTTTCTTTGTTCTTTATTTTGATCCGCAGTATTTATTGGAACTATTTTATCTTCCAGGCCACTTAACCGTTCTTCTGCCTCAGTTATTGTGCTAGTGATCCATGCTAGAGAATAATTATTTTCATGTATTGTGTTCTTCATCATTGTTTGTTTGCTCTTCAGTTCTTGTCGACCCTTGTGAAACGTTTCTTGTATTTTCTCTCTCCTATTTCTACGATGTTGAATCGTCTTTCCTATCATTATTCTGAATTCTTTTTCGGGTGGACTGCCTATTTCCTCTTCATTTGTTAGGTCTGGTGCGTTTTGACCTTGCTGCTTCGTCGACGTGTGTTTTTTGATCTCCTCATTTTGCTTAACTTACTGGGCTTGGGGTTCCTTTTCACAGGCGTCATGCCCGTCGTTATTGTGGTTTTTGGTGTCTGTCCCCAGCGGCTAAGGTTTGTTCAGTGGGTTCTGCATGTTTCTTTGTTGAGGGGAGGTGTGCTTGTGTTCTGGAAGATGAGGCTGGATCTTTACTTTCTGGTGGGCACCTCCACGTCTGGTGGTGTGTATTTTGGTGCCTCTGTCCTTATTATGATTTAAGGCGTCCTCTCTGATAACGGATGGGGCTCTTTCTGTCTTGCTCATTGTTTGGCATACGGTGTCCAGCACTGTAGACTTCTGGTCACTGAGTGAATGTGGGTCTTGGACGTGAGAAGGAAATCTCTGGGAGATTTTCTCCATTTGATATTATGTAGAGCTGTCAGGTCGCCTGTGGACCAGTGTCCTGAAGTTGGTTTTCCCACCTCAGATGCAGAGCACTGACTCCTGGTTAGAGCACCTAGAGACTTTCATCCTCACAGCTCAGAATAAGTGGGAGAAGAAAGAGAAGGAAACAAAGAATGAGGATAAAATAAAACAAAATAAAGTAAAATCAAATAAAATGAAGTGATTAAAATAAAAAATATTTATTACGAGAAAATTTTAAAAAGTAAAAAAAAAAAAAGCCACACAGAACTCTAGCACAAATGGTTAAAGCTAAGCTATACAGACAAAATCGCAAACAGCAGCATACACCTCCACAGTCTCAAAAAGTGAAAAACTGGAAAGAATAATATATCTTTGCTCACAAAGTCCACCTCGTCAATTTTGGGCTGATTCTTTGTGTATTCAGGTGTTCCACAGATGCGGGGTACTTCACGTTGAATGTGCAGATTTCACCCACTCTTCCTGCGGCTGCTGGGAGAGATTTCCCTTTGGCTTCTTTTTTCGCACAGCTCTCCTTTTACAGTTGCGTTTGCTTCATCCCATAGTTTTGGGTGGTCGTATTTCCACTGTCACTTTTTCCCAGGTATTTTTGATCCCATCTTGGTTTTCTGCAGTGAAATCTTGGTTATGTAACAGCGTTTTCTTTAGCTTCCCTGTGTTTGTATTATTGACGGGCTTTTTTTCCTTTTACTTCCTATCTAGATTCATAGCACTGTGGGCGGAAAGTATACCTGATACTGTTTCAATTTTCTTAATTTTCTAAGGCTTTATTTGTGGTCCTACATATAATATATCTTGGAGAATGTTCCATGAGCACCTGAGGAAAGAGTGTTTTCTGTTGTTTTGCAATAGAATGTGGTATACATATGAATGAAGTCCCTCCTGTTCAATGTGTCATTTAAAACTTATGTTTCCTGATTTTTTTTCATTTTGGATGATCTGTCCATTGGTGGAATTGGGGTGGTAATGTCCCCTACTCTTTTGGTGGTACTATCAAGTTCCCCTTTATGGCTGTTAGGATACATGTTATGTAGTGAAGTGATCCTCGGTTGTGTTCATAAGTATTCGCATTTGTCATATCCTCTCCTTGGTTTGATCCCTTTATCAGTATGTAGTGTCCTTGTTTGTTTCTTGTAACAGTGTTTATCTTAAAGTCTATTTCGTCTGATATGAGAATTGTAACTCCAGGTTTCCTTTGATTTCCATTTGCATGGAATGTCTCTTGCCATCTCCTCATTTTCAGTCTGTATATCTCCCTAGGTGTAAAGTGGGTCTCTTCTAGGCAGCACATATAATGGTCTTGATGTTGTATCCCTTCAGGGAGTCTATCTGTTGTAGTTGGAGCCATGTATCCATTTACATGTAACGTTATTATTAATATGGATGTTCTTCTTACCGTTTTGTTAATTGTTTTTGGTTTGTTCTAGGAGGTCTTTTCTTTTCTTTGTGATTCCTGCCTAGAGAAGTTCCTTTATATTTTGTTATAAAGCTGTTGTTGGTGCTGAATTCTTTTTCCGTGTCTTTTTCTGTAAAGTTTTTGGTTTCTCCGTCCAATCTCAATGAGATTCTTGCTGAGAACAGTAACATTGGTTGTAGGTTTTTTCCTTTCATCTCTTGAAATACGTATACTGGCACTCCCTTCTCTCTTGCAGAATTTCTGCTGAAAGGTCGGCTGTTAACTTACGTGGATTCCCTTGTATGGTATATGCTGTTTTTCCCATGCTGCTTTTTACATGCTTTCTATGTATTTCGTTTCTAATAGTTTGATGAACATGTGTCTTGGCGTGTTTCTCCTTGGATTTATCCTGTATGGGACTCTCTGTGCTTCCTTGACTTGATTAACTGTTTCCTTTCCCATACTAGGGATGTTTTCAACTATAATCTCTTCAAATATATTCTCACGCCTTTTCTCTTTCTCTTCTTCTTCTGAGACCCATATAATTCGAATGATGGTGCATTTAATGTTGTCCCAAGGGTCGCTGAGACGGTCCTCCGTTCCTTTCTTTCTTTGTTCTTTATTTTGATCCGCAGTATTTATTTGAACTATTTTATCTTCCAGGACACTTAACCGTTCTTCTGCCTCAGTTACTGTGCTAGTGATCCGTGCTAGAGAATAATTATTTTCATGTATTGTGTTCTTCATCATTGTTTGTTTGCTCTTCAGTTCTTGTCGACCCTTGTGAAACGTTTCTTGTATTTTCTCTCTCCTATTTCTACGATGTTGAATCGTCTTTCCTATCATTATTCTGAATTCTTTTTCGGGTGGACTGCCTATTTCCTCTTCATTTGTTAGGTCTGGTGCGTTTTGACCTTGCTGCTTCGTCGACGTGTGTTTTTTGATCTCCTCATTTTGCTTAACTTACTGGGCTTGGGGTTCCTTTTCACAGGCGTCATGCCCGTCGTTATTGTGGTTTTTGGTGTCTGTCCCCAGCGGCTAAGGTTTGTTCAGTGGGTTCTGCATGTTTCTTTGTTGAGGGGAGGTGTGCTTGTGTTCTGGAAGATGAGGCTGGATCTTTACTTTCTGGTGGGCACCTCCACGTCTGGTGGTGTGTATTTTGGTGCCTCTGTCCTTATTATGATTTAAGGCGTCCTCTCTGATAACGGATGGGGCTGTTTCTGTCTTGCTCATTGTTTGGCATACGGTGTCCAGCACTGTAGACTTCTGGTCACTGAGTGAATGTGGGTCTTGGACGTGAGAAGGAAATCACTGGGAGATTTTCTCCATTTGATATTATGTAGAGCTGTCAGGTCGCCTGTGGACCAGTGTCCTGAAGTTGGTTTTCCCACCTCAGATGCAGTGCACTGACTCCTGGTTAGAGCACCTAGAGACTTTCATCCTCACAGCTCAGAATAAGTGGGAGAAGAAAGAGAAGGAAACAAAGAATGAGGATAAAATAAAACAAAATAAAGTAAAATCAAATAAAATGAAGTGATTAAAATAAAAAATATTTATTACGAGAAAATTTTAAAAAGTAAAAAAAAAAAAAAGCCACACAGAACTCTAGCACAAATGGTTAAAGCTAAGCTATACAGACAAAATCGCAAACAGCAGCATACACCTCCACAGTCTCAAAAAGTGAAAAACTGGAAAGAATAATATATCTTTGCTCACAAAGTCCACCTCGTCAATTTTGGGCTGATTCTTTGTGTATTCAGGTGTTCCACAGATGCGGGGTACTTCACGTTGAATGTGCAGATTTCACCCACTCTTCCTGCGGCTGCTGGGAGAGATTTCCCTTTGGCTTCTTTTTTCGCACAGCTCTCCTTTTACAGTTGCGTTTGCTTCATCCCATAGTTTTGGGTGGTCGTATTTCCACTGTCACTTTTTCCCAGGTATTTTTGATCCCATCTTGGTTTTCTGCAGTGAAATCTTGGTTATGTAACAGCGTTTTCTTTAGCTTCCCCGTGTTTGTATTATTGACGGGCTTTTTTTCCTTTTACTTCCTATCTAGATTCATAGCACTGTGGGCGGAAAGTATACCTGATACTGTTTCAATTTTCTTAATTTTCTAAGGCTTTATTTGTGGTCCTACATATAATATATCTTGGAGAATGTTCCATGAGCACCTGAGGAAAGAGTGTTTTCTGTTGTTTTGCAATAGAATGTGGTATACATATGAATGAAGTCCCTCCTGTTCAATGTGTCATTTAAAACTTATGTTTCCTGATTTTTTTTCATTTTGGATGATCTGTCCATTGGTGGAATTGGGGTGGTAATGTCCCCTACTCTTTTGGTGGTACTATCAAGTTCGCTTTATGGCTGTTAGGATACATGTTATGTAGTGAAGTGATCCTCGGTTGTGTTCATAAGTATTCGCATTTGTCATATCCTCTCCTTGGTTTGATCCCTTTATCAGTATGTAGTGTCCTTGTTTGTTTCTTGTAACAGTGTTTATCTTAAAGTCTATTTCGTCTGATATGAGAATTGTAACTCCAGGTTTCCTTTGATTTCCATTTGCATGGAATGTCTCTTGCCATCTCCTCATTTTCAGTCTGTATATCTCCCTAGGTGTAAAGTGGGTCTCTTCTAGGCAGCACATATAATGGTCTTGATGTTGTATCCCTTCAGGGAGTCTATCTGTTGTAGTTGGAGCCATGTATCCATTTACATGTAACGTTATTATTAATATGGATGTTCTTCTTACCGTTTTGTTAATTGTTTTTGGTTTGTTCTAGGAGGTCTTTTCTTTTCTTTGTGATTCCTGCCTAGAGAAGTTCCTTTATCCTTTGTTATAAAGCTGTTGTTGGTGCTGAATTCTTTTTCCGTGTCTTTTTCTGTAAAGTTTTTGGTTTCTCCGTCCAATCTCAATGAGATTCTTGCTGAGAACAGTAACATTGGTTGTAGGTTTTTTCCTTTCATCTCTTGAAATACGTATACTGGCACTCCCTTCTCTCTTGCAGAATTTCTGCTGAAAGGTCGGCTGTTAACTTACGTGGATTCCCTTTTATGGTATATGCTGTTTTTCCCATGCTGCTTTTTACATGCTTTCTATGTATTTCGTTTCTAATAGTTTGATGAACATGTGTCTTGGCGTGTTTCTCCTTGGATTTATCCTGTATGGGACTCTCTGTGCTTCCTTGACTTGATTAACTGTTTCCTTTCCCATACTAGGGATGTTTTCAACTATAATTTCTTCAAATATATTCTCACGCCTTTTCTATTTCTCTTCTTCTTCTGAGACCCATATAATTCGAATGTTGGTGCATTTAAGTTTGTCCCAAGGGTCGCTGAGACGGTCCTCTGTTCCTTTCTTTCTTTGTTCTTTATTTTGATCCCCAGTATTTATTTGAACTATTTTATCTTCCAGGACACTTAACCGTTCTTCTGCCTCAGTTACTGTGCTAGTGATCCATGCTAGAGAATAATTATTTTCATGTATTGTGTTCTTCATCATTGTTTGTTTGCTCTTCAGTTCTTGTCGACCCTTGTGAAACGTTTCTTATATTTTCTCTCTCCTATTTCTACGATGTTGAATCGTCTTTCCTATCATTATTCTGAATTCTTTTTCGGGTGGACTGCCTATTTCCTCTTCATTTGTTAGGTCTGCTGCGTTTTGACCTTGCTGCTTCGTCGACGTGTGTTTTTTGATCTCCTCATTTTGCTTAACTTACTGGGCTTGGGGTTCCTTTTCACAGGCGTCATGCCCGTCGTTATTGTGGTTTTTGGTGTCTGTCCCCAGCGGCTAAGGTTTGTTCAGTGGGTTCTGCATGTTTCTTTGTTGAGGGGAGGTGTGCTTGTGTTCTGGAAGATGAGGCTGGATCTTTACTTTCTGGTGGGCACCTCCACGTCTGGTGGTGTGTATTTTGGTGCCTCTGTCCTTATTATGATTTAAGGCGTCCTCTCTGATAACGGATGGGGCTCTTTCTGTCTTGCTCATTGTTTGGCATACGGTGTCCAGCACTGTAGACTTCTGGTCACTGAGTGAATGTGGGTCTTGGACGTGAGAAGGAAATCTCTGGGAGATTTTCTCCATTTGATATTATGTAGAGCTGTCAGGTCGCCTGTGGACCAGTGTCCTGAAGTTGGTTTTCCCACCTCAGATGCAGAGCAATGACTCCTGGTTAGAGCACCTAGAGACTTTCATCCTCACAGCTCAGAATAAGTGGGAGAAGAAAGAGAAGGAAACAAAGAATGAGGATAAAATAAAACAAAATAAAGTAAAATCAAGTAAAATGAAGTGATTAAAATAAAAAATATTTATTACGAGAAAATTTTAAAAAGTAAAAAAAAAAAAAAGCCACACAGAACTCTAGCACAAATGGTTAAAGCTAAGCTATACAGACAAAATCGCAAACAGCAGCATACACCTCCACAGTCTCAAAAAGTGAAAAACTGGAAAGAATAATATATCTTTGCTCACAAAGTCCACCTCGTCAATTTTGGGCTGATTCTTTGTGTATTCAGGTGTTCCACAGATGCGGGGTACTTCACGTTGAATGTGCAGATTTCACCCACTCTTCCTGCGGCTGCTGGGAGAGATTTCCCTTTGGCTTCTTTTTTCGCACAGCTCTCCTTTTACAGTTGCGTTTGCTTCATCCCTTAGTTTTGGGTGGTCGTATTTCCACTGTCACTTTTTCCCAGGTATTGTTGATCCCATCTTGGTTTTCTGCAGTGAAATCTTGGTTATGTAACAGCGTTTTCCTTAGCTTCCCTGTGTTTGTATTATTGACGGGCTTT
Organism: Balaenoptera physalus; assembly: GCF_965194825.1. NCBI lineage: Eukaryota > Metazoa > Chordata > Mammalia > Artiodactyla > Balaenopteridae > Balaenoptera > Balaenoptera physalus. Next base: position 19,505,281 of record NC_138904.1, on the reverse strand, counting down.
TTTTCCTTTTACTTCCTATCTAGATTCATAGCACTGTGGGCGGAAAGTATACCTGATACTGTTTCAATTTTCTTAATTTTCTAAGGCTTTATTTGTGGTCCTACATATAATATATCTTGGAGAATGTTCCATGAGCACCTGAGGAAAGAGTGTTTTCTGTTGTTTTGCAATAGAATGTGGTATACATATGAATGAAGTCCCTCCTGTTCAATGTGTCATTTAAAACTTATGTTTCCTGATTTTTTTTCATTTGGATGATCTGTCCATTGGTGGAATTGGGGTGGTAATGTCCCCTACTCTTTTGGTGGTACTATCAAGTTCCCCTTTATGGCTCTTAGGATACATGTTATGTAGTGAAGTGATCCTCGGTTGTGTTCATAAGTATTCGCATTTGTCATATCCTCTCCTTGGTTTGATCCCTTTATCAGTATGTAGTGTCCTTGTTTGTTTCTTGTAACAGTGTTTATCTTAAAGTCTATTTCGTCTGATATGAGAATTGTAACTCCAGGTTTCCTTTGATTTCCATTTGCATGGAATGTCTCTTGCCATCTCCTCATTTTCAGTCTGTATATCTCCCTAGGTGTAAAGTGGGTCTCTTCTAGGCAGCACATATAATGGTCTTGATGTTGTATCCCTTCAGGGAGTCTATCTGTTGTAGTTGGAGCCATGTATCCATTTACATGTAACGTTATTATTAATATGGATGTTCTTCTTACCGTTTTGTTAATTGTTTTTGGTTTGTTCTAGGAGGTCTTTTCTTTTCTTTGTGATTCCTGCCTAGAGAAGTTCCTTTATACTTTGTTATAAAGCTGTTGTTGGTGCTGAATTCTTTTTCCGTGTCTTTTTCTGTAAAGTTTTTGGTTTCTCCGTCCAATCTCAATGAGATTCTTGCTGAGAACAGTAACATTGGTTGTAGGTTTTTTCCTTTCATCTCTTGAAATACGTATACTGGCACTCCCTTCTCTCTTGCAGAATTTCTGCTGAAAGGTCGGCTGTTAACTTACGTGGATTCCCTTGTATGGTATATGCTGTTTTTCCCATGCTGCTTTTTACATGCTTTCTATGTATTTAGTTTCTAATAGTTTGATGAACATGTGTCTTGGCGTGTTTCTCCTTGGATTTATCCTGTATGGGACTCTCTGTGCTTCCTTGACTTGATTAACTGTTTCCTTTCCCATACTAGGGATGTTTTCAATTATAATCTCTTCAAATATATTCTCACGCCTTTTCTATTTCTCTTCCTCTTCTGAGACCCATATAATTCGAATGATGGTGCATTTAATGTTGTCCCAAGGGTCGCTGAGACGGTCCTCCGTTCCTTTCTTTCTTTGTTCTTTATTTTGATCCGCAGTATTTATTTGAACTATTTTATCTTCCAGGACACTTAACTGTTCTTCTGCCTCAGTTACTGTGCTAGTGATCCATGCTAGAGAATAATTATTTTCATGTATTGTGTTCTTCATCATTGTTTGTTTGCTCTTCAGTTCTTGTCGACCCTTGTGAAACGTTTCTTATATTTTCTCTCTCCTATTTCTACGATGTTGAATCGTCTTTCCTATCATTATTCTGAATTCTTTTTCGGGTGGACTGCCTATTTCCTCTTCATTTGTTAGGTCTGGTGCGTTTTGACCTTGCTGCTTCATCGACGTGTGTTTTTTGATCTCCTCATTTTGCTTAACTTACTGGGATTGGGGTTCCTTTTCACAGGCGTCATGCCCGTCGTTATTGTGGTTTTTGGTGTCTGTCCCCAGCGGCTAAGGTTTGTTCAGTGGGTTCTGCATGTTTCTTTGTTGAGGGGAGGTGTGCTTGTGTTCTGGAAGATGAGGCTGGATCTTTACTTTCTGGTGGGCACCTCCACGTCTGGTGGTGTGTATTTTGGTGCCTCTGTCCTTATTATGATTTAAGGCGTCCTCTCTGATAACGGATGGGGCTCTTTCTGTCTTGCTCATTGTTTGGCATACGGTGTCCAGCACTGTAGACTTCTGGTCACTGAGTGAATGTGGGTCTTGGACGTGAGAAGGAAATCTCTGGGAGATTTTCTCCATTTGATATTATGTAGAGCTGTCAGGTCGCCTGTGGACCAGTGTCCTGAAGTTGGTTTTCCCACCTCAGATGCAGAGCACTGACTCCTGGTTAGAGCACCTAGAGACTTTCATCCTCACAGCTCAGAATAAGTGGGAGAAGAAAGAGGAGGAAACAAAGAATGAGGATAAAATAAAACAAAATAAAGTAAAATCAAATAAAATGAAGTGATTAAAATAAAAAATATTTATTACGAGAAAATTTTAAAAAGTAAAAAAAAAAAAAAGCCACACAGAACTCTAGCACAAATGGTTAAAGCTAAGCTATACAGACAAAATCGCAAACAGCAGCATACACCTCCACAGTCTCAGAAAGTGAAAAACTGGAAAGAATAATATATCTTTGCTCACAAAGTCCACCTCGTCAATTTTGGGCTGATTCTTTGTGTATTCAGGTGTTCCACAGATGCGGGGTACTTCACGTTGAATGTGCAGATTTCACCCACTCTTCCTGCGGCTGCTGGGAGAGATTTCCCTTTGGCTTCTTTTTTCGCACAGCTCTCCTTTTACAGTTGCGTTTGCTTCATCCCATAGTTTTGGGTGGTCGTATTTCCACTGTCACTTTTTCCCAGGTATTTTTGATCCCATCTTGGTTTTCTGCAGTGAAATCTTGGTTATGTAACAGCGTTTTCTTTAGCTTCCCCGTGTTTGTATTATTGACGGGCTTTTTTTCCTTTTACTTCCTATCTAGATTCATAGCACTGTGGGCGGAAAGTATACCTGATACTCTTTCAATTTTCTTAATTTTCTAAGGCTTTATTTGTGGTCCTACATATAATATATCTTGGAGAATGTTCCATGAGCACCTGAGGAAAGAGTGTTTTCTGTTGTTTTGCAATAGAATGTGGTATACATATGAATGAAGTCCCTCCTGTTCAATGTGTCATTTAAAACTTATGTTTCCTGATTTTTTTTCATTTTGGATGATCTGTCCATTGGTGGAATTGGGGTGGTAATGTCCCCTACTCTTTTGGTGGTACTATCAAGTTCCCCTTTATGGCTGTTAGGATACATGTTATGTAGTGAAGTGATCCTCTGTTGTGTTCATAAGTATTCGCATTTGTCATATCCTCTCCTTGGTTTGATCCCTTTATCAGTATGTAGTGTCCTTGTTTGTTTCTTGTAACAGTGTTTATCTTAAAGTCTATTTCGTCTGATATGAGAATTGTAACTCCAGGTTTCCTTTGATTTCCATTTGCATGGAATGTCTCTTGCCATCTCCTCATTTTCAGTCTGTATATCTCCCTAGGTGTAAAGTGGGTCTCTTCTAGGCAGCACATATAATGGTCTTGATGTTGTATCCCTTCAGGGAGTCTATCTCTTGTAGTTGGAGCCATGTATCCATTTACATGTAACGTTATTATTAATATGGATGTTCTTCTTACCGTTTTGTTAATTGTTTTTGGTTTGTTCTAGGAGGTCTTTTCTTTTCTTTGTGATTCCTGCCTAGAGAAGTTCCTTTATACTTTGTTATAAAGCTGTTGTTGGTGCTGAATTCTTTTTCCGTGTCTTTTTCTGTAAAGTTTTTGGTTTCTCCGTCCAATCTCAATGAGATTCTTGCTGAGAACAGTAACATTGGTTGTAGGTTTTTTCCTTTCATCTCTTGAAATACGTATACTGGCACTCCCTTCTCTCTTGCAGAATTTCTGCTGAAAGGTCGGCTGTTAACTTACGTGGATTCCCTTGTATGGTATATGCTGTTTTTCCCATGCTGCTTTTTACATGCTTTCTATGTATTTCGTTTCTAATAGTTTGATGAACATGTGTCTTGGCGTGTTTCTCCTTGGATTTATCCTGTATGGGACTCTCTGTGCTTCCTTGACTTGATTACCTGTTTCCTTTCCCATACTAGGGATGTTTTCAACTATAATTTCTTCAAATATATTCTCACGCCTTTTCTATTTCTCTTCTTCTTCTGAGACCCATATAATTCGAATGTTGGTGCATTTAAGTTTGTCCCAAGGGTCGCTGAGACGGTCCTCTGTTCCTTTCTTTCTTTGTTCTTTATTTTGATCCCCAGTATTTATTTGAACTATTTTATCTTCCAGGACACTTAACCGTTCTTCTGCCTCAGTTACTGTGCTAGTGATCCATGCTAGAGAATAATTATTTTCATGTATTGTGTTCTTCATCATTGTTTGTTTGCTCTTCAGTTCTTGTCGACCCTTGTGAAACGTTTCTTATATTTTCTCTCTCCTATTTCTACGATGTTGAATCGTCTTTCCTATCATTATTCTGAATTCTTTTTCGGGTGGACTGCCTATTTCCTCTTCATTTGTTAGGTCTGCTGCGTTTTGACCTTGCTGCTTCGTCGACGTGTGTTTTTTGATCTCCTCATTTTGCTTAACTTACTGGGCTTGGGGTTCCTTTTCACAGGCGTCATGCCCGTCGTTATTGTGGTTTTTGGTGTCTGTCCCCAGCGGCTAAGGTTTGTTCAGTGGGTTCTGCATGTTTCTTTGTTGAGGGGAGGTGTGCTTGTGTTCTGGAAGATGAGGCTGGATCTTTACTTTCTGGTGGGCACCTCCACGTCTGGTGGTGTGTATTTTGGTGCCTCTGTCCTTATTATGATTTAAGGCGTCCTCTCTGATAACGGATGGGGCTGTTTCTGTCTTGCTCATTGTTTGGCATACGGTGTCCAGCACTGTAGACTTCTGGTCACTGAGTGAATGTGGGTCTTGGACGTGAGAAGGAAATCTCTGGGAGATTTTCTCCATTTGATATTATGTAGAGCTGTCAGGTCGCCTGTGGACCAGTGTCCTGAAGTTGGTTTTCCCACCTCAGATGCAGAGCACTGACTCCTGGTTAGAGCACCTAGAGACTTTCATCCTCACAGCTCAGAATAAGTGGGAGAAGAAAGAGAAGGAAACAAAAAATGAGGATAAAATAAAACAAAATAAAGTAAAATCAAGTAAAATGAAGTGATTAAAATAAAAAATATTTATTACGAGAAAATTTTAAAAAGTAAAAAAAAAAAAAGCCACACAGAACTCTAGCACAAATGGTTAAAGCTAAGCTATACAGACAAAATCGCAAACAGCAGCATACACCTCCACAGTCTCAAAAAGTGAAAAACTGGAAAGAATAATATATCTTTGCTCACAAAGTCCACCTCGTCAATTTTGGGCTGATTCTTTGTGTATTCAGGTGTTCCACAGATGCGGGGTACTTCACGTTGAATGTGCAGATTTCACCCACTCTTCCTGCGGCTGCTGGGAGAGATTTCCCTTTGGCTTCTTTTTTCGCACAGCTCTCCTTTTACAGTTGCGTTTGCTTCATCCCTTAGTTTTGGGTGGTCGTATTTCCACTGTCACTTTTTCCCAGGTATTGTTGATCCCATCTTGGTTTTCTGCAGTGAAATCTTGGTTATGTAACAGCGTTTTCTTTAGCTTCCCTGTGTTTGTATTATTGACGGGCTTTTTTTCCTTTTACTTCCTATCTAGATTCATAGCACTGTGGGCGGAAAGTATACCTGATACTGTTTCAATTTTCTTAATTTTCTAAGGCTTTATTTGTGGTCCTACATATAATATATCTTGGAGAATGTTCCATGAGCACCTGAGGAAAGAGTGTTTTCTGTTGTTTTGCAATAGAATGTGGTATACATATGAATGAAGTCCCTCCTGTTCAATGTGTCATTTAAAACTTATGTTTCCTGATTTTTTTTCATTTGGATGATCTGTCCATTGGTGGAATTGGGGTGGTAATGTCCCCTACTCTTTTGGTGGTACTATCAAGTTCCCCTTTATGGCTGTTAGGATACATGTTATGTAGTGAAGTGATCCTCGGTTGTGTTCATAAGTATTCGCATTTGTCATATCCTCTCCTTGGTTTGATCCCTTTATCAGTATGTAGTGTCCTTGTTTGTTTCTTGTAACAGTGTTTATCTTAAAGTCTATTTCGTCTGATATGAGAATTGTAACTCCAGGTTTCCTTTGATTTCCATTTGCATGGAATGTCTCTTGCCATCTCCTCATTTTCAGTCTGTATATCTCCCTAGGTGTAAAGTGGGTCTCTTCTAGGCAGCACATATAATGGTCTTGATGTTGTATCCCTTCAGGGAGTCTATCTGTTGTAGTTGGAGCCATGTATCCATTTACATGTAACGTTATTATTAATATGGATGTTCCTCTTACCGTTTTGTTAATTGTTTTTGGTTTGTTCTAGGAGGTCTTTTCTTTTCTTTGTGATTCCTGCCTAGAGAAGTTCCTTTATACTTTGTTATAAAGCTGTTGTTGGTGCTGAATTCTTTTTCCTGTCTTTTTCTGTAAAGTTTTTGGTTTCTCCGTCCAATCTCAATGAGATTCTTGCTGAGAACAGTAACATTGGTTGTAGGTTTTTTCCTTTCATCTCTTGAAGTACGTATACTGGCACTCCCTTCTCTCTTGCAGAATTTCTGCTGAAAGGTCGGCTGTTAACTTACGTGGATTCCCTTGTATGGTATATGCTGTTTTTCCCATGCTGCTTTTTACATGCTTTCTATGTATTTAGTTTCTAATAGTTTGATGAACATGTGTCTTGGCGTGTTTCTCCTTGGATTTATCCTGTATGGGACTCTCTGTGCTTCCTTGACTTGATTAACAGTTTCCTTTCCCATACTAGGGATGTTTTCAACTATAATCTCTTCAAATATATTCTCACGCCTTTTCTATTTCTCTTCTTCTTCTGAGACCCATATAATTCGAATGTTGGTGCATTTAAGGTTGTCCCAAGGGTCGCTGAGACGGTCCTCCGTTCCTTTCTTTCTTTGTTCTTTATTTTGATCCCCAGTATTTATTTGAACTATTTTATCTTCCAGGACACTTAACCGTTCTTCTGCCTCAGTTACTGTGCTAGTGATCCATGCTAGAGAATAATTATTTTCATGTATTGTGTTCTTCATCATTGTTTGTTTGCTCTTCAGTTCTTGTCGACCCTTGTGAAACGTTTCTTATATTTTCTCTCTCCTATTTCTACGATGTTGAATCGTCTTTCCTATCATTATTCTGAATTCTTTTTCGGGTGGACTGCCTATTTCCTCTTCATTTGTTAGGTCTGGAGCGTTTTGACCTTGCTGCTTCGTCGACGTGTGTTTTTTGATCTCCTCATTTTGCTTAACTTACTGGGCTTGGGGTTCCTTTTCACAGGCGTCATGCCCGTCGTTATTGTGGTTTTTGGTGTCTGTCCCCAGCGGCTAAGGTTTGTTCAGTGGGTTCTGCATGTTTCTTTGTTGAGGGGAGGTGTGCTTGTGTTCTGGAAGATGAGGCTGGATCTTTACTTTCTGGTGGGCACCTCCACGTCTGGTGGTGTGTATTTTGGTGCCTCTGTCCTTATTATGATTTAAGGCGTCCTCTCTGATAACGGATGGGGCTGTTTCTGTCTTGCTCATTGTTTGGCATACGGTGTCCAGCACTGTAGACTTCTGGTCACTGAGTGAATGTGGGTCTTGGACGTGAGAAGGAAATCTCTGGGAGATTTTCTCCATTTGATATTATGTAGAGCTGTCAGGTCGCCTGTGGACCAGTGTCCTGAAGTTGGTTTTCCCACCTCAGATGCAGAGCACTGACTCCTGGTTAGAGCACCTAGAGACTTTCATCCTCACAGCTCAGAATAAGTGGGAGAAGAAAGAGAAGGAAACAAAGAATGAGGATAAAATAAAACAAAATAAAGTAAAATCAAGTAAAATGAAGTGATTAAAATAAAAAATATTTATTACGAGAAAATTTTAAAAAGTAAAAAAAAAAAAAGCCACACAGAACTCTAGCACAAATGGTTAAAGCTAAGCTATACAGACAAAATCGCAAACAGCAGCATACACCTCCACAGTCTCAAAAAGTGAAAAACTGGAAAGAATAATATATCTTTGCTCACAAAGTCCACCTCGTCAATTTTGGGCTGATTCTTTGTGTATTCAGGTGTTCCACAGATGCGGGGTACTTCACGTTGAATGTGCAGATTTCACCCACTCTTCCTGCGGCTGCTGGGAGAGATTTCCCTTTGGCTTCTTTTTTCGCACAGCTCTCCTTTTACAGTTGCGTTTGCTTCATCCCTTAGTTTTGGGTGGTCGTATTTCCACTGTCACTTTTTCCCAGGTATTTTTGATCCCATCTTGGTTTTCTGCAGTGAAATCTTGGTTATGTAACAGCGTTTTCTTTAGCTTCCCCGTGTTTGTATTATTGACGGGCTTTTTTTCCTTTTACTTCCTATCTAGATTCATAGCACTGTGGGCGGAAAGTATACCTGATACTGTTTCAATTTTCTTAATTTTCTAAGGCTTTATTTGTGGTCCTACATATAATATATCTTGGAGAATGTTCCATGAGCACCTGAGGAAAGAGTGTTTTCTGTCGTTTTGCAATAGAATGTGGTATACATATGAATGAAGTCCCTCCTGTTCAATGTGTCATTTAAAACTTATGTTTCCTGATTTTTTTTCATTTTGGATGATCTGTCCATTGGTGGAATTGGGGTGGTAATGTCCCCTACTCTTTTGGTGGTACTATCAAGTTCCCCTTTATGGCTGTTAGGATACATGTTATGTAGTGAAGTGATCCTCGGTTGTGTTCATAAGTATTCGCATTTGTCATATCCTCTCCTTGGTTTGATCCCTTTATCAGTATGTAGTGTCCTTGTTTGTTTCTTGTAACAGTGTTTATCTTAAAGTCTATTTCGTCTGATATGAGAATTGTAACTCCAGGTTTCCTTTGATTTCCATTTGCATGGAATGTCTCTTGCCATCTCCTCATTTTCAGTCTGTATATCTCCCTAGGTGTAAAGTGGGTCTCTTCTAGGCAGCACATATAATGGTCTTGATGTTGTATCCCTTCAGGGAGTCTATCTGTTGTAGTTGGAGCCATGTATCCATTTACATGTAACATTATTATTAATATGGATGTTCTTCTTACCGTTTTGTTAATTGTTTTTGGTTTGTTCTAGGAGGTCTTTTCTTTTCTTTGTGATTCCTGCCTAGAGAAGTTCCTTTATACTTTGTTATAAAGCTGTTGTTGGTGCTGAATTCTTTTTCCGTGTCTTTTTCTGTAAAGTTTTTGGTTTCTCCGTCCAATCTCAATGAGATTCTTGCTGAGAACAGTAACATTGGTTGTAGGTTTTTTCCTTTCATCTCTTGAAATACGTATACTGGCACTCCCTTCTCTCTTGCAGAATTTCTGCTGAAAGGTCGGCTGTTAACTTACGTGGATTCCCTTGTATGGTATATGCTGTTTTTCCCATGCTGCTTTTTACATGCTTTCTATGTATTTAGTTTCTAATAGTTTGATGAACATGTGTCTTGGCGTGTTTCTCCTTGGATTTATCCTGTATGGGACTCTCTGTGCTTCCTTGACTTGATTAACTGTTTCCTTTCCCATACTAGGGATGTTTTCAATTATAATCTCTTCAAATATATTCTCACGCCTTTTCTATTTCTCTTCCTCTTCTGAGACCCATATAATTCGAATGATGGTGCATTTAATGTTGTCCCAAGGGTCGCTGAGACGGTCCTCCGTTCCTTTCTTTCTTTGTTCTTTATTTTGATCCGCAGTATTTATTTGAACTATTTTATCTACCAGGACACTTAACTGTTCTTCTGCCTCAGTTACTGTGCTAGTGATCCATGCTAGAGAATAATTATTTTCATGTATTGTGTTCTTCATCATTGTTTGTTTGCTCTTCAGTTCTTGTCGACCCTTGTGAAACGTTTCTTATATTTTCTCTCTCCTATTTCTACGATGTTGAATCGTCTTTCCTATCATTATTCTGAATTCTTTTTCGGGTGGACTGCCTATTTCCTCTTCATTTGTTAGGTCTGGTGCGTTTTGACATTGCTGCTTCATCGACGTGTGTTTTTTGATCTCCTCATTTTGCTTAACTTACTGGGATTGGGGTTCCTTTTCACAGGCGTCATGCCCGTCGTTATTGTGGTTTTTGGTGTCTGTCCCCAGCGGCTAAGGTTTGTTCAGTGGGTTCTGCATGTTTCTTTGTTGAGGGGAGGTGTGCTTGTGTTCTGGAAGATGAGGCTGGATCTTTACTTTCTGGTGGGCACCTCCACGTCTGGTGGTGTGTATTTTGGTGCCTCTGTCCTTATTATGATTTAAGGCGTCCTCTCTGATAACGGATGGGGCTCTTTCTGTCTTGCTCATTGTTTGGCATACGGTGTCCAGCACTGTAGACTTCTGGTCACTGAGTGAATGTGGGTCTTGGACGTGAGAAGGAAATCTCTGGGAGATTTTCTCCATTTGATATTATGTAGAGCTGTCAGGTCGCCTGTGGACCAGTGTCCTGAAGTTGGTTTTCCCACCTCAGATGCAGAGCACTGACTCCTGGTTAGAGCACCTAGAGACTTTCATCCTCACAGCTCAGAATAAGTGGGAGAAGAAAGAGGAGGAAACAAAGAATGAGGATAAAATAAAACAAAATAAAGTAAAATCAAATAAAATGAAGTGATTAAAATAAAAAATATTTATTACGAGAAAATTTTAAAAAGTAAAAAAAAAAAAAAGCCACACAGAACTCTAGCACAAATGGTTAAAGCTAAGCTATACAGACAAAATCGCAAACAGCAGCATACACCTCCACAGTCTCAGAAAGTGAAAAACTGGAAAGAATAATATATCTTTGCTCACAAAGTCCACCTCGTCAATTTTGGGCTGATTCTTTGTGTATTCAGGTGTTCCACAGATGCGGGGTACTTCACGTTGAATGTGCAGATTTCACCCACTCTTCCTGCGGCTGCTGGGAGAGATTTCCCTTTGGCTTCTTTTTTCGCACAGCTCTCCTTTTACAGTTGCGTTTGCTTCATCCCATAGTTTTGGGTGGTCGTATTTCCACTGTCACTTTTTCCCAGGTATTTTTGATCCCATCTTGGTTTTCTGCAGTGAAATCTTGGTTATGTAACAGCGTTTTCTTTAGCTTCCCCGTGTTTGTATTATTGACGGGCTTTTTTTCCTTTTACTTCCTATCTAGATTCATAGCACTGTGGGCGGAAAGTATACCTGATACTCTTTCAATTTTCTTAATTTTCTAAGGCTTTATTTGTGGTCCTACATATAATATATCTTGGAGAATGTTCCATGAGCACCTGAGGAAAGAGTGTTTTCTGTTGTTTTGCAATAGAATGTGGTATACATATGAATGAAGTCCCTCCTGTTCAATGTGTCATTTAAAACTTATGTTTCCTGATTTTTTTTCATTTTGGATGATCTGTCCATTGGTGGAATTGGGGTGGTAATGTCCCCTACTCTTTTGGTGGTACTATCAAGTTCCCCTTTATGGCTGTTAGGATACATGTTATGTAGTGAAGTGATCCTCTGTTGTGTTCATAAGTATTCGCATTTGTCATATCCTCTCCTTGGTTTGATCCCTTTATCAGTATGTAGTGTCCTTGTTTGTTTCTTGTAACAGTGTTTATCTTAAAGTCTATTTCGTCTGATATGAGAATTGTAACTCCAGGTTTCCTTTGATTTCCATTTGCATGGAATGTCTCTTGCCATCTCCTCATTTTCAGTCTGTATATCTCCCTAGGTGTAAAGTGGGTCTCTTCTAGGCAGCACATATAATGGTCTTGATGTTGTATCCCTTCAGGGAGTCTATCTCTTGTAGTTGGAGCCATGTATCCATTTACATGTAACGTTATTATTAATATGGATGTTCTTCTTACCGTTTTGTTAATTGTTTTTGGTTTGTTCTAGGAGGTCTTTTCTTTTCTTTGTGATTCCTGCCTAGAGAAGTTCCTTTATACTTTGTTATAAAGCTGTTGTTGGTGCTGAATTCTTTTTCCGTGTCTTTTTCTGTAAAGTTTTTGGTTTCTCCGTCCAATCTCAATGAGATTCTTGCTGAGAACAGTAACATTGGTTGTAGGTTTTTTCCTTTCATCTCTTGAAATACGTATACTGGCACTCCCTTCTCTCTTGCAGAATTTCTGCTGAAAGGTCGGCTGTTAACTTACGTGGATTCCCTTGTATGGTATATGCTGTTTTTCCCATGCTGCTTTTTACATGCTTTCTATGTATTTCGTTTCTAATAGTTTGATGAACATGTGTCTTGGCGTGTTTCTCCTTGGATTTATCCTGTATGGGACTCTCTGTTCTTCCTTGACTTGATTAACTGTTTCCTTTCCCATACTAGGGATGTTTTCAATTATAATCTCTTCAAATATATTCTCACGCCTTTTCTATTTCTCTTCCTCTTCTGAGACCCATATAATTCGAATGATGGTGCATTTAATGTTGTCCCAAGGGTCGCTGAGACGGTCCTCCGTTCCTTTCTTTCTTTGTTCTTTATTTTGATCCGCAGTATTTATTTGAACTATTTTATCTTCCAGGACACTTAACCGTTCTTCTGCCTCAGTTACTGTGCTAGTGATCCATGCTAGAGAATAATTATTTTCATGTATTGTGTTCTTCATCATTGTTTGTTTGCTCTTCAGTTCTTGTCGACCCTTGTGAAACGTTTCTTATATTTTCTCTCTCCTATTTCTACGATGTTGAATCGTCTTTCCTATCATTATTCTGAATTCTTTTTCGGGTGGACTGCCTATTTCCTCTTCATTTGTTAGGTCTGGTGCGTTTTGACCTTGCTGCTTCGTCGACGTGTGTTTTTTGATCTCCTCATTTTGCTTAACTTACTGGGATTGGGGTTCCTTTTCACAGGCGTCATGCCCGTCGTTATTGTGGTTTTTGGTGTCTGTCCCCAGCGGCTAAGGTTTGTTCAGTGGGTTCTGCATGTTTCTTTATTGAGGGGAGGTGTGCTTGTGTTCTGGAAGATGAGGCTGGATCTTTACTTTCTGGTGGGCACCTCCACGTCTGGTGGTGTGTATTTTGGTGCCTCTGTCCTTATTATGATTTAAGGCGTCCTCTCTGATAACGGATGGGGCTCTTTCTGTCTTGCTCATTGTTTGGCATACGGTGTCCAGCACTGTAGACTTCTGCTCACTGAGTGAATGTGGGTCTTGGAGGTGAGAAGGAAATCTCTGGGAGATTTTCTCCATTTGATATTATGTAGAGCTGTCAGGTCGCCTTTGGACCAGTGTCCTGAAGTTGGTTTTCCCACCTCAGATGCAGAGCACTGACTCCTGGTTAGAGCACCTAGAGACTTTCATCCTCACAGCTCAGAATAAGTGGGAGAAGAAAGAGGAGGAAACAAAGAATGAGGATAAAATAAAACAAAATAAAGTAAAATCAAATAAAATGAAGTGATTAAAATAAAAAATATTTATTACGAGAAAATTTTAAAAAGTAAAAAAAAAAAAAAGCCACACAGAACTCTAGCACAAATGGTTAAAGCTAAGCTATACAGACAAAATCGCAAACAGCAGCATACACCTCCACAGTCTCAAAAAGTGAAAAACTGGAAAGAATAATATATCTTTGCTCACAAAGTCCACCTCGTCAATTTTGGGCTGATTCTTTGTGTATTCAGGTGTTCCACAGATGCGGGGTACTTCACGTTGAATGTGCAGATTTCACCCACTCTTCCTGCGGCTGCTGGGAGAGATTTCCCTTTGGCTTCTTTTTTCGCACAGCTCTCCTTTTACAGTTGCGTTTGCTTCATCCCATAGTTTTGGGTGGTCGTATTTCCACTGTCACTTTTTCCCAGGTATTTTTGATCCCATCTTGGTTTTCTGCAGTGAAATCTTGGTTATGTAACAGCGTTTTCTTTAGCTTCCCCGTGTTTGTATTATTGACGGGCTTTTTTTCCTTTTACTTCCTATCTAGATTCATAGCACTGTGGGCGGAAAGTATACCTGATACTGTTTCAATTTTCTTAATTTTCTAAGGCTTTATTTGTGGTCCTACATATAATATATCTTGGAGAATGTTCCATGAGCACCTGAGGAAAGAGTGTTTTCTGTTGTTTTGCAATAGAATGTGGTATACATATGAATGAAGTCCCTCCTGTTCAATGTGTCATTTAAAACTTATGTTTCCTGATTTTTTTTCCTTTTGGATGATCTGTCCATTGGTGGAATTGGGGTGGTAATGTCCCCTACTCTTTTGGTGGTACTATCAAGTTCCCCTTTATGGCTGTTAGGATACATGTTATGTAGTGAAGTGATCCTCGGTTGTGTTCATAAGTATTCGCATTTGTCATATCCTCTCCTTGGTTTGATCCCTTTATCAGTATGTAGTGTCCTTGTTTGTTTCTTGTAACAGTGTTTATCTTAAAGTCTATTTCGTCTGATATGAGAATTGTAACTCCAGGTTTCCTTTGATTTCCATTTGCATGGAATGTCTCTTGCCATCTCCTCATTTTCAGTCTGTATATCTCCCTAGGTGTAAAGTGGGTCTCTTCTAGGCAGCACATATAATGGTCTTGATGTTGTATCCCTTCAGGGAGTCTATCTGTTGTAGTTGGAGCCATGTATCCATTTACATGTAACGTTATTATTAATATGGATGTTCTTCTTACCGTTTTGTTAATTGTTTTTGGTTTGTTCTAGGAGGTCTTTTCTTTTCTTTGTGATTCCTGCCTAGAGAAGTTCCTTTATATTTTGTTATAAAGCTGTTGTTGGTGCTGAATTCTTTTTCCGTGTCTTTTTCTGTAAAGTTTTTGGTTTCTCCGTCCAATCTCAATGAGATTCTTGCTGAGAACAGTAACATTGGTTGTAGGTTTTTTCCTTTCATCTCTTGAAATACGTATACTGGCACTCCCTTCTCTCTTGCAGAATTTCTGCTGAAAGGTCGGCTGTTAACTTACGTGGATTCCCTTGTATGGTATATGCTGTTTTTCCCATGCTGCTTTTTACATGCTTTCTATGTATTTAGTTTCTAATAGTTTGATGAACATGTGTCTTGGCGTGTTTCTCCTTGGATTTATCCTGTATGGGGCTCTCTGTGCTTCCTTGACTTGATTAACTGTTTCCTTTCCCATACTAGGGATGTTTTCAACTATAATCTCTTCAAATATATTCTCACGCCTTTTCTCTTTCTCTTCTTCTTCTGAGACCCATATAATTCGAATGATGGTGCATTTAATGTTGTCCCAAGGGTCGCTGAGACGGTCCTCCGTTCCTTTCTTTCTTTGTTCTTTATTTTGATCCGCAGTATTTATTTGAACTATTTTATCTTCCAGGACACTTAACCGTTCTTCTGCCTCAGTTACTGTGCTAGTGATCCGTGCTAGAGAATAATTATTTTCATGTATTGTGTTCTTCATCATTGTTTGTTTGCTCTTCAGTTCTTGTCGACCCTTGTGAAACGTTTCTTGTATTTTCTCTCTCCTATTTCTACGATGTTGAATCGTCTTTCCTATCATTATTCTGAATTCTTTTTCGGGTGGACTGCCTATTTCCTCTTCATTTGTTAGGTCTGGTGCGTTTTGACCTTGCTGCTTCGTCGACGTGTGTTTTTTGATCTCCTCATTTTGCTTAACTTACTGGGCTTGGGGTTCCTTTTCACAGGCGTCATGCCCGTCGTTATTGTGGTTTTTGGTGTCTGTCCCCAGCGGCTAAGGTTTGTTCAGTGGGTTCTGCATGTTTCTTTGTTGAGGGGAGGTGTGCTTGTGTTCTGGAAGATGAGGCTGGATCTTTACTTTCTGGTGGGCACCTCCACGTCTGGTGGTGTGTATTTTGGTGCCTCTGTCCTTATTATGATTTAAGGCGTCCTCTCTGATAACGGATGGGGCTCTTTCTGTCTTGCTCATTGTTTGGCATACGGTGTCCAGCACTGTAGACTTCTGGTCACTGAGTGAATGTGGGTCTTGGACGTGAGAAGGAAATCTCTGGGAGATTTTCTCCATTTGATATTATGTAGAGCTGTCAGGTCGCCTGTGGACCAGTGTCCTGAAGTTGGTTTTCCCACCTCAGATGCAGAGCACTGACTCCTGGTTAGAGCACCTAGAGACTTTCATCCTCACAGCTCAGAATAAGTGGGAGAAGAAAGAGAAGGAAACAAAGAATGAGGATAAAATAAAACAAAATAAACTAAAATCAAGTAAAATGAAGTGATTAAAATAAAAAATATTTATTACGAGAAAATTTTAAAAAGTAAAAAAAAAAAAAAGCCACACAGAACTCTAGCACAAATGGTTAAAGCTAAGCTATACAGACAAAATCGCAAACAGCAGCATACACCTCCACAGTCTCAAAAAGTGAAAAACTGGAAAGAATAATATATCTTTGCTCACAAAGTCCACCTCGTCAATTTTGGGCTGATTCTTTGTGTATTCAGGTGTTCCACAGATGCGGGGTACTTCACGTTGAATGTGCAGATTTCACCCACTCTTCCTGCGGCTGCTGGGAGAGATTTCCCTTTGGCTTCTTTTTTCGCACAGCTCTCCTTTTACAGTTGCGTTTGCTTCATCCCTTAGTTTTGGGTGGTCGTATTTCCACTGTCACTTTTTCCCAGGTATTGTTGATCCCATCTTGGTTTTCTGCAGTGAAATCTTGGTTATGTAACAGCGTTTTCTTTAGCTTCCCTGTGTTTGTATTATTGACGGGCTTTTTTTCCTTTTACTTCCTATCTAGATTCATAGCACTGTGGGCGGAAAGTATACCTGATACTGTTTCAATTTTCTTAATTTTCTAAGGCTTTATTTGTGGTCCTACATATAATATATCTTGGAGAATGTTCCATGAGCACCTGAGGAAAGAGTGTTTTCTGTTGTTTTGCAATAGAATGTGGTATACATATGAATGAAGTCCCTCCTGTTCAATGTGTCATTTAAAACTTATGTTTCCTGATTTTTTTTCATTTGGATGATCTGTCCATTGGTGGAATTGGGGTGGTAATGTCCCCTACTCTTTTGGTGGTACTATCAAGTTCCCCTTTATGGCTCTTAGGATACATGTTATGTAGTGAAGTGATCCTCGGTTGTGTTCATAAGTATTCGCATTTGTCATATCCTCTCCTTGGTTTGATCCCTTTATCAGTATGTAGTGTCCTTGTTTGTTTCTTGTAACAGTGTTTATCTTAAAGTCTATTTCGTCTGATATGAGAATTGTAACTCCAGGTTTCCTTTGATTTCCATTTGCATGGAATGTCTCTTGCCATCTCCTCATTTTCAGTCTGTATATCTCCCTAGGTGTAAAGTGGGTCTCTTCTAGGCAGCACATATAATGGTCTTGATGTTGTATCCCTTCAGGGAGTCTATCTGTTGTAGTTGGAGCCATGTATCCATTTACATGTAACGTTATTATTAATATGGATGTTCCTCTTACCGTTTTGTTAATTGTTTTTGGTTTGTTCTAGGAGGTCTTTTCTTTTCTTTGTGATTCCTGCCTAGAGAAGTTCCTTTATCCTTTGTTATAAAGCTGTTGTTGGTGCTGAATTCTTTTTCCTGTCTTTTTCTGTAAAGTTTTTGGTTTCTCCGTCCAATCTCAATGAGATTCTTGCTGAGAACAGTAACATTGGTTGTAGGTTTTTTCCTTTCATCTCTTGAAGTACGTATACTGGCACTCCCTTCTCTCTTGCAGAATTTCTGCTGAAAGGTCGGCTGTTAACTTACGTGGATTCCCTTGTATGGTATATGCTGTTTTTCCCATGCTGCTTTTTACATGCTTTCTATGTATTTAGTTTCTAATAGTTTGATGAACATGTGTCTTGGCGTGTTTCTCCTTGGATTTATCCTGTATGGGACTCTCTGTGCTTCCTTGACTTGATTAACAGTTTCCTTTCCCATACTAGGGATGTTTTCAACTATAATCTCTTCAAATATATTCTCACGCCTTTTCTATTTCTCTTCTTCTTCTGAGACCCATATAATTCGAATGTTGGTGCATTTAAGGTTGTCCCAAGGGTCGCTGAGACGGTCCTCCGTTCCTTTCTTTCTTTGTTCTTTATTTTGATCCCCAGTATTTATTTGAACTATTTTATCTTCCAGGACACTTAACCGTTCTTCTGCCTCAGTTACTGTGCTAGTGATCCATGCTAGAGAATAATTATTTTCATGTATTGTGTTCTTCATCATTGTTTGTTTGCTCTTCAGTTCTTGTCGACCCTTGTGAAACGTTTCTTATATTTTCTCTCTCCTATTTCTACGATGTTGAATCGTCTTTCCTATCATTATTCTGAATTCTTTTTCGGGTGGACTGCCTATTTCCTCTTCATTTGTTAGGTCTGGAGCGTTTTGACCTTGCTGCTTCGTCGACGTGTGTTTTTTGATCTCCTCATTTTGCTTAACTTACTGGGCTTGGGGTTCCTTTTCACAGGCGTCATGCCCGTCGTTATTGTGGTTTTTGGTGTCTGTCCCCAGCGGCTAAGGTTTGTTCAGTGGGTTCTGCATGTTTCTTTGTTGAGGGGAGGTGTGCTTGTGTTCTGGAAGATGAGGCTTGATCTTTACTTTCTGGTGGGCACCTCCACGTCTGGTGGTGTGTATTTTGGTGCCTCTGTCCTTATTATGATTTAAGGCGTCCTCTCTGATAACGGATGGGGCTCTTGCTGTCTTGCTCATTGTTTGGCATACGGTGTCCAGCACTGTAGACTTCTGGTCACTGAGTGAATGTGGGTCTTGGACGTGAGAAGGAAATCTCTGGGAGATTTTCTCCATTTGATATTATGTAGAGCTGTCAGGTCGCCTGTGGACCAGTGTCCTGAAGTTGGTTTTCCCACCTCAGATGCAGAGCACTGACTCCTGGTTAGAGCACCTAGAGACTTTCATCCTCACAGCTCAGAATAAGTGGGAGAAGAAAGAGAAGGAAACAAAGAATGAGGATAAAATAAAACAAAATAAAGTAAAATCAAGTAAAATGAAGTGATTAAAATAAAAAATATTTATTACGAGAAAATTTTAAAAAGTAAAAAAAAAAAAAGCCACACAGAACTCTAGCACAAATGGTTAAAGCTAAGCTATACAGACAAAATCGCAAACAGCAGCATACACCTCCACAGTCTCAAAAAGTGAAAAACTGGAAAGAATAATATATCTTTGCTCACAAAGTCCACCTCGTCAATTTTGGGCTGATTCTTTGTGTATTCAGGTGTTCCACAGATGCGGGGTACTTCACGTTGAATGTGCAGATTTCACCCACTCTTCCTGCGGCTGCTGGGAGAGATTTCCCTTTGGCTTCTTTTTTCGCACAGCTCTCCTTTTACAGTTGCGTTTGCTTCATCCCTTAGTTTTGGGTGGTCGTATTTCCACTGTCACTTTTTCCCAGGTATTTTTGATCCCATCTTGGTTTTCTGCAGTGAAATCTTGGTTATGTAACAGCGTTTTCTTTAGCTTCCCTGTGTTTGTATTATTGACGGGCTTTTTTTCCTTTTACTTCCTATCTAGATTCATAGCACTGTGGGCGGAAAGTATACCTGATACTGTTTCAATTTTCTTAATTTTCTAAGGCTTTATTTGTGGTCCTACATATAATATATCTTGGAGAATGTTCCATGAGCACCTGAGGAAACAGTGTTTTCTGTTGTTTTGCAATAGAATGTGGTATACATATGAATGAAGTCCCTCCTGTTCAATGTGTCATTTAAAACTTATGTTTCCTGATTTTTTTTCATTTGGATGATCTGTCCATTGGTGGAATTGGGGTGGTAATGTCCCCTACTCTTTTGGTGGTACTATCAAGTTCCCCTTTATGGCTGTTAGGATACATGTTATGTAGTGAAGTGATCCTCGGGTGTGTTCATAAGTATTCGCATTTGTCATATCCTCTCCTTGGTTTGATCCCCTTATCAGTATGTAGTGTCCTTGTTTGTTTCTTGTAACAGTGTTTATCTTAAAGTCTATTTCGTCTGATATGAGAATTGTAACTCCAGGTTTCCTTTGATTTCCATTTGCATGGAATGTCTCTTGCCATCTCCTCATTTTCAGTCTGTATATCTCCCTAGGTGTAAAGTGGGTCTCTTCTAGGCAGCACATATAATGGTCTTGATGTTGTATCCCTTCAGGGAGTCTATCTGTTGTAGTTGGAGCCATGTATCCATTTACATGTAACGTTATTATTAATATGGATGTTCCTCTTACCGTTTTGTTAATTGTTTTTGGTTTGTTCTAGGAGGTCTTTTCTTTTCTTTGTGATTCCTGCCTAGAGAAGTTCCTTTATCCTTTGTTATAAAGCTGTTGTTGGTGCTGAATTCTTTTTCCTGTCTTTTTCTGTAAAGTTTTTGGTTTCTCCGTCCAATCTCAATGAGATTCTTGCTGAGAACAGTAACATTGGTTGTAGGTTTTTTCCTTTCATCTCTTGAAGTACGTATACTGGCACTCCCTTCTCTCTTGCAGAATTTCTGCTGAAACGTTGGCTGTTAACTTACGTGGATTCCCTTGTATGGTATATGCTGTTTTTCCCATGCTGCTTTTTACATGCTTTCTATGTATTTAGTTTCTAATAGTTTGATGAACATGTGTCTTGGCGTGTTTCTCCTTGGATTTATCCTGTATGGGACTCTCTGTGCTTCCTTGACTTGATTAACTGTTTCCTTTCCCATACTAGGGATGTTTTCAACTATAATCTCTTCAAATATATTCTCACGCCTTTTCTATTTCTCTTCTTCTTCTGAGACCCATATAATTCGAATGTTGGTGCATTTAAGGTTGTCCCAAGGGTCGCTGAGACGGTCCTCCGTTCCTTTCTTTCTTTGTTCTTTATTTTGATCCCCAGTATTTATTTGAACTATTTTATCTTCCAGGCCACTTAACCGTTCTTCTGCCTCAGTTACTGTGCTAGTGATCCATGCTAGAGAATAATTATTTTCATGTATTGTGTTCTTCATCATTGTTTGTTTGCTTTTCAGTTCTTGTCGACCCTTGTGAAACGTTTCTTGTATTTTCTCTCTCCTATTTCTACGATGTTGAATCTTCTTTCCTATCATTATTCTGAATTCTTTTTCGGGTGGACTGCCTATTTCCTCTTCATTTGTTAGGTCTGGTGCGTTTTGACCTTGCTGCTTCGTCGACGTGTGTTTTTTGATCTCCTCATTTTGCTTAACTTACTGGGCTTGGGGTTCCTTTTCACAGGCGTCATGCCCGTCGTTATTGTGGTTTTTGGTGTCTGTCCCCAGCGGCTAAGGTTTGTTCAGTGGGTTCTGCATGTTTCTTTGTTGAGGGGAGGTGTGCTTGTGTTCTGGAAGATGAGGCTGGATCTTTACTTTCTGGTGGGCACCTCCACGTCTGGTGGTGTGTATTTTGGTGCCTCTGTCCTTATTATGATTTAAGGCGTCCTCTCTGATAACGGATGGGGCTGTTTCTGTCTTGCTCATTGTTTGGCATACGGTGTCCAGCACTGTAGACTTCTAGTCACTGAGTGAATGTGGGTCTTGGACTTGAGAAGGAAATCTCTGGGAGATTTTCTCCGTTTGATATTATGTGGAGCTTTCAGGTCTCCTGTGGACCAGTGTCCTGAAGTTGGTTTTCCCACCTCAGATGCAGAGCACTGACTCCTGGTTAGAGCACCTAGAGACTTTCATCCTCACAGCTCAGAATAAGTGGGAGAAGAGAGAGAAGGAAACAAAGAATGAGGATAAAATAAAACAAAATAAAGTAAAATCAAATAAAATGAAGTGATTAAAATAAAAAATATTTATTACGAGAAAATTTTAAAAAGTAAAAAAAAAAAAAGCCACACAGAACTCTAGCACAAATGGTTAAAGCTAAGCTATACAGACAAAATCGCAAACAGCAGCATACACCTCCACAGTCTCAAAAAGTGAAAAACTGGAAAGAATAATTAATCTTTGCTCACAAAGTCCACCTCGTCAATTTTGGGCTGATTCTTTGTGTATTCAGGTGTTCCACAGATGCGGGGTACTTCACGTTGAATGTGCAGATTTCACCCACTCTTCCTGCGGCTGCTGGGAGAGATTTCCCTTTGGCTTCTTTTTTCGCACAGCTCTCCTTTTACAGTTGCGTTTGCTTCATCCCTTAGTTTTGGGTGGTCGTATTTCCACTGTCACTTTTTCCCAGGTATTTTTGATCCCATCTTGGTTTTCTGCAGTGAAATCTTGGTTATGTAACAGCGTTTTCTTTAGCTTCCCTGTGTTTGTATTATTGACGGGTTTTTTTTCCTTTTACTTCCTATCTAGATTCATAGCACTGTGGGCGGAAAGTATACCTGATACTGTTTCAATTTTCTTAATTTTCTAAGGCTTTATTTGTGGTCCTACATATAATATATCTTGGAGAATGTTCCATGAGCACCTGAGGAAAGAGTGTTTTCTGTCGTTTTGCAATAGAATGTGGTATACATATGAATGAAGTCCCTCCTGTTCAATGTGTCATTTAAAACTTATGTTTCCTGATTTTTTTTCATTTTGGATGATCTGTCCATTGGTGGAATTGGGGTGGTAATGTCCCCTACTCTTTTGGTGGTACTATCAAGTTCCCCTTTATGGCTGTTAGGATACATGTTATGTAGTGAAGTGATCCTCGGTTGTGTTCATAAGTATTCGCATTTGTCATATCCTCTCCTTGGTTTGATCCCTTTATCAGTATGTAGTGTCCTTGTTTGTTTCTTGTAACAGTGTTTATCTTAAAGTCTATTTCGTCTGATATGAGAATTGTAACTCCAGGTTTCCTTTGATTTCCATTTGCATGGAATGTCTCTTGCCATCTCCTCATTTTCAGTCTGTATATCTCCCTAGGTGTAAAGTGGGTCTCTTCTAGGCAGCACATATAATGGTCTTGATGTTGTATCCCTTCAGGGAGTCTATCTGTTGTAGTTGGAGCCATGTATCCATTTACATGTAACATTATTATTAATATGGATGTTCTTCTTACCGTTTTGTTAATTGTTTTTGGTTTGTTCTAGGAGGTCTTTTCTTTTCTTTGTGATTCCTGCCTAGAGAAGTTCCTTTATACTTTGTTATAAAGCTGTTGTTGGTGCTGAATTCTTTTTCCGTGTCTTTTTCTGTAAAGTTTTTGGTTTCTCCGTCCAATCTCAATGAGATTCTTGCTGAGAACAGTAACATTGGTTGTAGGTTTTTTCCTTTCATCTCTTGAAATACGTATACTGGCACTCCCTTCTCTCTTGCAGAATTTCTGCTGAAAGGTCGGCTGTTAACTTACGTGGATTCCCTTGTATGGTATATGCTGTTTTTCCCATGCTGCTTTTTACATGCTTTCTATGTATTTAGTTTCTAATAGTTTGATGAACATGTGTCTTGGCGTGTTTCTCCTTGGATTTATCCTGTATGGGACTCTCTGTGCTTCCTTGACTTGATTAACTGTTTCCTTTCCCATACTAGGGATGTTTTCAATTATAATCTCTTCAAATATATTCTCACGCCTTTTCTATTTCTCTTCCTCTTCTGAGACCCATATAATTCGAATGATGGTGCATTTAATGTTGTCCCAAGGGTCGCTGAGACGGTCCTCCGTTCCTTTCTTTCTTTGTTCTTTATTTTGATCCGCAGTATTTATTTGAACTATTTTATCTTCCAGGACACTTAACCGTTCTTCTGCCTCAGTTACTGTGCTAGTGATCCATGCTAGAGAATAATTATTTTCATGTATTGTGTTCTTCATCATTGTTTGTTTGCTCTTCAGTTCTTGTCGACCCTTGTGAAACGTTTCTTATATTTTCTCTCTCCTATTTCTACGATGTTGAATCGTCTTTCCTATCATTATTCTGAATTCTTTTTCGGGTGGACTGCCTATTTCCTCTTCATTTGTTAGGTCTGGTGCGTTTTGACCTTGCTGCTTCGTCGACGTGTGTTTTTTGATCTCCTCATTTTGCTTAACTTACTGGGATTGGGGTTCCTTTTCACAGGCGTCATGCCCGTCGTTATTGTGGTTTTTGGTGTCTGTCCCCAGCGGCTAAGGTTTGTTCAGTGGGTTCTGCATGTTTCTTTATTGAGGGGAGGTGTGCTTGTGTTCTGGAAGATGAGGCTGGATCTTTACTTTCTGGTGGGCACCTCCACGTCTGGTGGTGTGTATTTTGGTGCCTCTGTCCTTATTATGATTTAAGGCGTCCTCTCTGATAACGGATGGGGCTGTTTCTGTCTTGCTCATTGTTTGGCATACGGTGTCCAGCACTGTAGACTTCTGGTCACTGAGTGAATGTGGGTCTTGGAGGTGAGAAGGAAATCTCTGGGAGATTTTCTCCATTTGATATTATGTAGAGCTGTCAGGTCGCCTGTGGACCAGTGTCCTGAAGTTGGTTTTCCCACCTCAGATGCAGAGCACTGACTCCTGGTTAGAGCACCTAGAGACTTTCATCCTCACAGCTCAGAATAAGTGGGAGAAGAAAGAGGAGGAAACAAAGAATGAGGATAAAATAAAACAAAATAAAGTAAAATCAAATAAAATGAAGTGATTAAAATAAAAAATATTTATTACGAGAAAATTTTAAACAGTAAAAAAAAAAAAAAGCCACACAGAACTCTAGCACAAATGGTTAAAGCTAAGCTATACAGACAAAATCGCAAACAGCAGCATACACCTCCACAGTCTCAAAAAGTGAAAAACTGGAAAGAATAATATATCTTTGCTCACAAAGTCCACCTCGTCAATTTTGGGCTGATTCTTTGTGTATTCAGGTGTTCCACAGATGCGGGGTACTTCACGTTGAATGTGCAGATTTCACCCACTCTTCCTGCGGCTGCTGGGAGAGATTTCCCTTTGGCTTCTTTTTTCGCACAGCTCTCCTTTTACAGTTGCGTTTGCTTCATCCCATAGTTTTGGGTGGTCGTATTTCCACTGTCACTTTTTCCCAGGTATTTTTGATCCCATCTTGGTTTTCTGCAGTGAAATCTTGGTTATGTAACAGCGTTTTCTTTAGCTTCCCCGTGTTTGTATTATTGACGGGCTTTTTTTCCTTTTACTTCCTATCTAGATTCATAGCACTGTGGGCGGAAAGTATACCTGATACTGTTTCAATTTTCTTAATTTTCTAAGGCTTTATTTGTGGTCCTACATATAATATATCTTGGAGAATGTTCCATGAGCACCTGAGGAAAGAGTGTTTTCTGTTGTTTTGCAATAGAATGTGGTATACATATGAATGAAGTCCCTCCTGTTCAATGTGTCATTTAAAACTTATGTTTCCTGATTTTTTTTCATTTTGGATGATCTGTCCATTGGTGGAATTGGGGTGGTAATGTCCCCTACTCTTTTGGTGGTACTATCAAGTTCCCCTTTATGGCTGTTAGGATACATGTTATGTAGTGAAGTGATCCTCGGTTGTGTTCATAAGTATTCGCATTTGTCATATCCTCTCCTTGGTTTGATCCCTTTATCAGTATGTAGTGTCCTTGTTTGTTTCTTGTAACAGTGTTTATCTTAAAGTCTATTTCGTCTGATATGAGAATTGTAACTCCAGGTTTCCTTTGATTTCCATTTGCATGGAATGTCTCTTGCCATCTCCTCATTTTCAGTCTGTATATCTCCCTAGGTGTAAAGTGGGTCTCTTCTAGGCAGCACATATAATGGTCTTGATGTTGTATCCCTTCAGGGAGTCTATCTGTTGTAGTTGGAGCCATGTATCCATTTACATGTAACGTTATTATTAATATGGATGTTCTTCTTACCGTTTTGTTAATTGTTTTTGGTTTGTTCTAGGAGGTCTTTTCTTTTCTTTGTGATTCCTGCCTAGAGAAGTTCCTTTATCCTTTGTTATAAAGCTGTTGTTGGTGCTGAATTCTTTTTCCGTGTCTTTTTCTGTAAAGTTTTTGGTTTCTCCGTCCAATCTCAATGAGATTCTTGCTGAGAACAGTAACATTGGTTGTAGGTTTTTTCCTTTCATCTCTTGAAATACGTATACTGGCACTCCCTTCTCTCTTGCAGAATTTCTGCTGAAAGGTCGGCTGTTATCTTACGTGGATTCCCTTGTATGGTATATGCTGTTTTTCCCATGCTGCTTTTTACATGCTTTCTATGTATTTAGTTTCTAATAGTTTGATGAACATGTGTCTTGGCGTGTTTCTCCTTGGATTTATCCTGTATGGGACTCTCTGTGCTTCCTTGACTTGATTAACTGTTTCCTTTCCCATACTAGGGATGTTTTCAATTATAATCTCTTCAAATATATTCTCACGCCTTTTCTATTTCTCTTCCTCTTCTGAGACCCATATAATTCGAATGATGGTGCATTTAATGTTGTCCCAAGGGTCGCTGAGACGGTCCTCCGTTCCTTTCTTTCTTTGTTCTTTATTTTGATCCGCAGTATTTATTTGAACTATTTTATCTTCCAGGACACTTAACCGTTCTTCTGCCTCAGTTACTGTGCTAGTGATCCATGCTAGAGAATAATTATTTTCATGTATTGTGTTCTTCATCATTGTTTGTTTGCTCTTCAGTTCTTGTCGACCCTTGTGAAACGTTTCTTATATTTTCTCTCTCCTATTTCTACGATGTTGAATCGTCTTTCCTATCATTATTCTGAATTCTTTTTCGGGTGGACTGCCTATTTCCTCTTCATTTGTTAGGTCTGGTGCGTTTTGACCTTGCTGCTTCGTCGACGTGTGTTTTTTGATCTCCTCATTTTGCTTAACTTACTGGGCTTGGGGTTCCTTTTCACAGGCGTCATGCCCGTCGTTATTGTGGTTTTTGGTGTCTGTCCCCAGCGGCTAAGGTTTGTTCAGTGGGTTCTGCATGTTTCTTTGTTGAGGGGAGGTGTGCTTGTGTTCTGGAAGATGAGGCTGGATCTTTACTTTCTGGTGGGCACCTCCACGTCTGGTGGTGTGTATTTTGGTGCCTCTGTCCTTATTATGATTTAAGGCGTCCTCTCTGATAACGGATGGGGCTCTTTCTGTCTTGCTCATTGTTTGGCATACGGTGTCCAGCACTGTAGACTTCTGGTCACTGAGTGAATGTGGGTCTTGGAGGTGAGAAGGAAATCTCTGGGAGATTTTCTCCATTTGATATTATGTAGAGCTGTCAGGTCGCCTGTGGACCAGTGTCCTGAAGTTGGTTTTCCCACCTCAGATGCAGAGCACTGACTCCTGGTTAGAGCACCTAGAGACTTTCATCCTCACAGCTCAGAATAAGTGGGAGAAGAAAGAGGAGGAAACAAAGAATGAGGATAAAATAAAACAAAATAAAGTAAAATCAAATAAAATGAAGTGATTAAAATAAAAAATATTTATTACGAGAAAATTTTAAACAGTAAAAAAAAAAAAAAGCCACACAGAACTCTAGCACAAATGGTTAAAGCTAAGCTATACAGACAAAATCGCAAACAGCAGCATACACCTCCACAGTCTCAAAAAGTGAAAAACTGGAAAGAATAATATATCTTTGCTCACAAAGTCCACCTCGTCAATTTTGGGCTGATTCTTTGTGTATTCAGGTGTTCCACAGATGCGGGGTACTTCACGTTGAATGTGCAGATTTCACCCACTCTTCCTGCGGCTGCTGGGAGAGATTTCCCTTTGGCTTCTTTTTTCGCACAGCTCTCCTTTTACAGTTGCGTTTGCTTCATCCCATAGTTTTGGGTGGTCGTATTTCCACTGTCACTTTTTCCCAGGTATTTTTGATCCCATCTTGGTTTTCTGCAGTGAAATCTTGGTTATGTAACAGCGTTTTCTTTAGCTTCCCCGTGTTTGTATTATTGACGGGCTTTTTTTCCTTTTACTTCCTATCTAGATTCATAGCACTGTGGGCGGAAAGTATACCTGATACTGTTTCAATTTTCTTAATTTTCTAAGGCTTTATTTGTGGTCCTACATATAATATATCTTGGAGAATGTTCCATGAGCACCTGAGGAAAGAGTGTTTTCTGTTGTTTTGCAATAGAATGTGGTATACATATGAATGAAGTCCCTCCTGTTCAATGTGTCATTTAAAACTTATGTTTCCTGATTTTTTTTCATTTTGGATGATCTGTCCATTGGTGGAATTGGGGTGGTAATGTCCCCTACTCTTTTGGTGGTACTATCAAGTTCCCCTTTATGGCTGTTAGGATACATGTTATGTAGTGAAGTGATCCTCGGTTGTGTTCATAAGTATTCGCATTTGTCATATCCTCTCCTTGGTTTGATCCCTTTATCAGTATGTAGTGTCCTTGTTTGTTTCTTGTAACAGTGTTTATCTTAAAGTCTATTTCGTCTGATATGAGAATTGTAACTCCAGGTTTCCTTTGATTTCCATTTGCATGGAATGTCTCTTGCCATCTCCTCATTTTCAGTCTGTATATCTCCCTAGGTGTAAAGTGGGTCTCTTCTAGGCAGCACATATAATGGTCTTGATGTTGTATCCCTTCAGGGAGTCTATCTGTTGTAGTTGGAGCCATGTATCCATTTACATGTAACGTTATTATTAATATGGATGTTCTTCTTACCGTTTTGTTAATTGTTTTTGGTTTGTTCTAGGAGGTCTTTTCTTTTCTTTGTGATTCCTGCCTAGAGAAGTTCCTTTATACTTTGTTATAAAGCTGTTGTTGGTGCTGAATTCTTTTTCCGTGTCTTTTTCTGTAAAGTTTTTGGTTTCTCCGTCCAATCTCAATGAGATTCTTGCTGAGAACAGTAACATTGGTTGTAGGTTTTTTCCTTTCATCTCTTGAAATACGTATACTGGCACTCCCTTCTCTCTTGCAGAATTTCTGCTGAAAGGTCGGCTGTTATCTTACGTGGATTCCCTTGTATGGTATATGCTGTTTTTCCCATGCTGCTTTTTACATGCTTTCTATGTATTTAGTTTCTAATAGTTTGATGAACATGTGTCTTGGCGTGTTTCTCCTTGGATTTATCCTGTATGGGACTCTCTGTGCTTCCTTGACTTGATTAACTGTTTCCTTTCCCATACTAGGGATGTTTTCAATTATAATCTCTTCAAATATATTCTCACGCCTTTTCTATTTCTCTTCCTCTTCTGAGACCCATATAATTCGAATGATGGTGCATTTAATGTTGTCCCAAGGGTCGCTGAGACGGTCCTCCGTTCCTTTCTTTCTTTGTTCTTTATTTTGATCCGCAGTATTTATTTGAACTATTTTATCTTCCAGGACACTTAACCGTTCTTCTGCCTCAGTTACTGTGCTAGTGATCCATGCTAGAGAATAATTATTTTCATGTATTGTGTTCTTCATCATTGTTTGTTTGCTCTTCAGTTCTTGTCGACCCTTGTGAAACGTTTCTTATATTTTCTCTCTCCTATTTCTACGATGTTGAATCGTCTTTCCTATCATTATTCTGAATTCTTTTTCGGGTGGACTGCCTATTTCCTCTTCATTTGTTAGGTCTGGTGCGTTTTGACCTTGCTGCTTCGTCGACGTGTGTTTTTTGATCTCCTCATTTTGCTTAACTTACTGGGCTTGGGGTTCCTTTTCACAGGCGTCATGCCCGTCGTTATTGTGGTTTTTGGTGTCTGTCCCCAGCGGCTAAGGTTTGTTCAGTGGGTTCTGCATGTTTCTTTGTTGAGGGGAGGTGTGCTTGTGTTCTGGAAGATGAGGCTGGATCTTTACTTTCTGGTGGGCACCTCCACGTCTGGTGGTGTGTATTTTGGTGCCTCTGTCCTTATTATGATTTAAGGCGTCCTCTCTGATAACGGATGGGGCTCTTTCTGTCTTGCTCATTGTTTGGCATACGGTGTCCAGCACTGTAGACTTCTGGTCACTGAGTGAATGTGGGTCTTGGAGGTGAGAAGGAAATCTCTGGGAGATTTTCTCCATTTGATATTATGTAGAGCTGTCAGGTCGCCTGTGGACCAGTGTCCTGAAGTTGGTTTTCCCACCTCAGATGCAGAGCACTGACTCCTGGTTAGAGCACCTAGAGACTTTCCTCCTCACAGCTCAGAATAAGTGGGAGAAGAAAGAGGAGGAAACAAAGAATGAGGATAAAATAAAACAAAATAAAGTAAAATCAAATAAAATGAAGTGATTAAAATAAAAAATATTTATTACGAGAAAATTTTAAACAGTAAAAAAAAAAAAAAGCCACACAGAACTCTAGCACAAATGGTTAAAGCTAAGCTATACAGACAAAATCGCAAACAGCAGCATACACCTCCACAGTCTCAAAAAGTGAAAAACTGGAAAGAATAATATATCTTTGCTCACAAAGTCCACCTCGTCAATTTTGGGCTGATTCTTTGTGTATTCAGGTGTTCCACAGATGCGGGGTACTTCACGTTGAATGTGCAGATTTCACCCACTCTTCCTGCGGCTGCTGGGAGAGATTTCCCTTTGGCTTCTTTTTTCGCACAGCTCTCCTTTTACAGTTGCGTTTGCTTCATCCCATAGTTTTGGGTGGTCGTATTTCCACTGTCACTTTTTCCCAGGTATTTTTGATCCCATCTTGGTTTTCTGCAGTGAAATCTTGGTTATGTAACAGCGTTTTCTTTAGCTTCCCCGTGTTTGTATTATTGACGGGCTTTTTTTCCTTTTACTTCCTATCTAGATTCATAGCACTGTGGGCGGAAAGTATACCTGATACTGTTTCAATTTTCTTAATTTTCTAAGGCTTTATTTGTGGTCCTACATATAATATATCTTGGAGAATGTTCCATGAGCACCTGAGGAAAGAGTGTTTTCTGTTGTTTTGCAATAGAATGTGGTATACATATGAATGAAGTCCCTCCTGTTCAATGTGTCATTTAAAACTTATGTTTCCTGATTTTTTTTCATTTTGGATGATCTGTCCATTGGTGGAATTGGGGTGGTAATGTCCCCTACTCTTTTGGTGGTACTATCAAGTTCCCCTTTATGGCTGTTAGGATACATGTTATGTAGTGAAGTGATCCTCGGTTGTGTTCATAAGTATTCGCATTTGTCATATCCTCTCCTTGGTTTGATCCCTTTATCAGTATGTAGTGTCCTTGTTTGTTTCTTGTAACAGTGTTTATCTTAAAGTCTATTTCGTCTGATATGAGAATTGTAACTCCAGGTTTCCTTTGATTTCCATTTGCATGGAATGTCTCTTGCCATCTCCTCATTTTCAGTCTGTATATCTCCCTAGGTGTAAAGTGGGTCTCTTCTAGGCAGCACATATAATGGTCTTGATGTTGTATCCCTTCAGGGAGTCTATCTGTTGTAGTTGGAGCCATGTATCCATTTACATGTAACGTTATTATTAATATGGATGTTCTTCTTACCGTTTTGTTAATTGTTTTTGGTTTGTTCTAGGAGGTCTTTTCTTTTCTTTGTGATTCCTGCCTAGAGAAGTTCCTTTATACTTTGTTATAAAGCTGTTGTTGGTGCTGAATTCTTTTTCCGTGTCTTTTTCTGTAAAGTTTTTGGTTTCTCCGTCCAATCTCAATGAGATTCTTGCTGAGAACAGTAACATTGGTTGTAGGTTTTTTCCTTTCATCTCTTGAAATACGTATACTGGCACTCCCTTCTCTCTTGCAGAATTTCTGCTGAAAGGTCGGCTGTTATCTTACGTGGATTCCCTTGTATGGTATATGCTGTTTTTCCCATGCTGCTTTTTACATGCTTTCTATGTATTTAGTTTCTAATAGTTTGATGAACATGTGTCTTGGCGTGTTTCTCCTTGGATTTATCCTGTATGGGACTCTCTGTGCTTCCTTGACTTGATTAACTGTTTCCTTTCCCATACTAGGGATGTTTTCAATTATAATCTCTTCAAATATATTCTCACGCCTTTTCTATTTCTCTTCCTCTTCTGAGACCCATATAATTCGAATGATGGTGCATTTAATGTTGTCCCAAGGGTCGCTGAGACGGTCCTCCGTTCCTTTCTTTCTTTGTTCTTTATTTTGATCCGCAGTATTTATTTGAACTATTTTATCTTCCAGGACACTTAACCGTTCTTCTGCCTCAGTTACTGTGCTAGTGATCCATGCTAGAGAATAATTATTTTCATGTATTGTGTTCTTCATCATTGTTTGTTTGCTCTTCAGTTCTTGTCGACCCTTGTGAAACGTTTCTTATATTTTCTCTCTCCTATTTCTACGATGTTGAATCGTCTTTCCTATCATTATTCTGAATTCTTTTTCGGGTGGACTGCCTATTTCCTCTTCATTTGTTAGGTCTGGTGCGTTTTGACCTTGCTGCTTCGTCGACGTGTGTTTTTTGATCTCCTCATTTTGCTTAACTTACTGGGCTTGGGGTTCCTTTTCACAGGCGTCATGCCCGTCGTTATTGTGGTTTTTGGTGTCTGTCCCCAGCGGCTAAGGTTTGTTCAGTGGGTTCTGCATGTTTCTTTGTTGAGGGGAGGTGTGCTTGTGTTCTGGAAGATGAGGCTGGATCTTTACTTTCTGGTGGGCACCTCCACGTCTGGTGGTGTGTATTTTGGTGCCTCTGTCCTTATTATGATTTAAGGCGTCCTCTCTGATAACGGATGGGGCTCTTTCTGTCTTGCTCATTGTTTGGCATACGGTGTCCAGCACTGTAGACTTCTGGTCACTGAGTGAATGTGGGTCTTGGAGGTGAGAAGGAAATCTCTGGGAGATTTTCTCCATTTGATATTATGTAGAGCTGTCAGGTCGCCTGTGGACCAGTGTCCTGAAGTTGGTTTTCCCACCTCAGATGCAGAGCACTGACTCCTGGTTAGAGCACCTAGAGACTTTCCTCCTCACAGCTCAGAATAAGTGGGAGAAGAAAGAGGAGGAAACAAAGAATGAGGATAAAATAAAACAAAATAAAGTAAAATCAAATAAAATGAAGTGATTAAAATAAAAAATATTTATTACGAGAAAATTTTAAACAGTAAAAAAAAAAAAAAGCCACACAGAACTCTAGCACAAATGGTTAAAGCTAAGCTATACAGACAAAATCGCAAACAGCAGCATACACCTCCACAGTCTCAAAAAGTGAAAAACTGGAAAGAATAATATATCTTTGCTCACAAAGTCCACCTCGTCAATTTTGGGCTGATTCTTTGTGTATTCAGGTGTTCCACAGATGCGGGGTACTTCACGTTGAATGTGCAGATTTCACCCACTCTTCCTGCGGCTGCTGGGAGAGATTTCCCTTTGGCTTCTTTTTTCGCACAGCTCTCCTTTTACAGTTGCGTTTGCTTCATCCCATAGTTTTGGGTGGTCGTATTTCCACTGTCACTTTTTCCCAGGTATTTTTGATCCCATCTTGGTTTTCTGCAGTGAAATCTTGGTTATGTAACAGCGTTTTCTTTAGCTTCCCCGTGTTTGTATTATTGACGGGCTTTTTTTCCTTTTACTTCCTATCTAGATTCATAGCACTGTGGGCGGAAAGTATACCTGATACTGTTTCAATTTTCTTAATTTTCTAAGGCTTTATTTGTGGTCCTACATATAATATATCTTGGAGAATGTTCCATGAGCACCTGAGGAAAGAGTGTTTTCTGTTGTTTTGCAATAGAATGTGGTATACATATGAATGAAGTCCCTCCTGTTCAATGTGTCATTTAAAACTTATGTTTCCTGATTTTTTTTCATTTTGGATGATCTGTCCATTGGTGGAATTGGGGTGGTAATGTCCCCTACTCTTTTGGTGGTACTATCAAGTTCCCCTTTATGGCTGTTAGGATACATGTTATGTAGTGAAGTGATCCTCGGTTGTGTTCATAAGTATTCGCATTTGTCATATCCTCTCCTTGGTTTGATCCCTTTATCAGTATGTAGTGTCCTTGTTTGTTTCTTGTAACAGTGTTTATCTTAAAGTCTATTTCGTCTGATATGAGAATTGTAACTCCAGGTTTCCTTTGATTTCCATTTGCATGGAATGTCTCTTGCCATCTCCTCATTTTCAGTCTGTATATCTCCCTAGGTGTAAAGTGGGTCTCTTCTAGGCAGCACATATAATGGTCTTGATGTTGTATCCCTTCAGGGAGTCTATCTGTTGTAGTTGGAGCCATGTATCCATTTACATATAACGTTATTATTAATATGGATGTTCTTCTTACCGTTTTGTTAATTGTTTTTGGTTTGTTCTAGGAGGTCTTTTCTTTTCTTTGTGATTCCTGCCTAGAGAAGTTCCTTTATATTTTGTTATAAAGCTGTTGTTGGTGCTGAATTCTTTTTCCGTGTCTTTTTCTGTAAAGTTTTTGGTTTCTCCGTCCAATCTCAATGAGATTCTTGCTGAGAACAGTAACATTGGTTGTAGGTTTTTTCCTTTCATCTCTTGAAATACGTATACTGGCACTCCCTTCTCTCTTGCAGAATTTCTGCTGAAAGGTCAGCTGTTAACTTACGTGGATTCCCTTGTATGGTATATGCTGTTTTTCCCATGCTGCTTTTTACATGCTTTCTATGTATTTCGTTTCTAATAGTTTGATGAACATGTGTCTTGGCGTGTTTCTCCTTGGATTTATCCTGTATGGGACTCTCTGTGCTTCCTTGACTTGATTAACTGTTTCCTTTCCCATACTAGGGATGTTTTCAACTATAATCTCTTCAAATATATTCTCACGCCTTTTCTATTTCTCTTCTTCTTCTGAGACCCATATAATTCGAATGTTGGTGCATTTAATGTTGTCCCAAGGGTCGCTGAGACGGTCCTCCGTTCCTTTCTTTCTTTGTTCTTTATTTTGATCCGCAGTATTTATTGGAACTATTTTATCTTCCAGGCCACTTAACCGTTCTTCTGCCTCAGTTATTGTGCTAGTGATCCATGCTAGAGAATAATTATTTTCATGTATTGTGTTCTTCATCATTGTTTGTTTGCTCTTCAGTTCTTGTCGACCCTTGTGAAACGTTTCTTGTATTTTCTCTCTCCTATTTCTACGATGTTGAATCGGCTTTCCTATCATTATTCTGAATTCTTTTTCGGGTGGACTGCCTATTTCCTCTTCATTTGTTAGGTCTGGTGCGTTTTGACCTTGCTGCTTCGTCGACGTGTGTTTTTTGATCTCCTCATTTTGCTTAACTTACTGGGCTTGGGGTTCCTTTTCACAGGCGTCATGCCCGTCGTTATTGTGGTTTTTGGTGTCTGTCCCCAGCGGCTAAGGTTTGTTCAGTGGGTTCTGCATGTTTCTTTGTTGAGGGGAGGTGTGCTTGTGTTCTGGAAGATGAGGCTGGATCTTTACTTTCTGGTGGGCACCTCCACGTCTGGTGGTGTGTATTTTGGTGCCTCTGTCCTTATTATGATTTAAGGCGTCCTCTCTGATAACGGATGGGGCTCTTTCTGTCTTGCTCATTGTTTGGCATACGGTGTCCAGCACTGTAGACTTCTGGTCACTGAGTGAATGTGGGTCTTGGACGTGAGAAGGAAATCTCTGGGAGATTTTCTCCATTTGATATTATGTAGAGCTGTCAGGTCGCCTGTGGACCAGTGTCCTGAAGTTGGTTTTCCCACCTCAGATGCAGAGCACTGACTCCTGGTTAGAGCACCTAGAGACTTTCATCCTCACAGCTCAGAATAAGTGGGAGAAGAAAGAGAAGGAAACAAAGAATGAGGATAAAATAAAACAAAATAAAGTAAAATCAAATAAAATGAAGTGATTAAAATAAAAAATATTTATTACGAGAAAATTTTAAAAAGTAAAAAAAAAAAAAAAGCCACACAGAACTCTAGCACAAATGGTTAAAGCTAAGCTATACAGACAAAATCGCAAACAGCAGCATACACCTCCACAGTCTCAAAAAGTGAAAAACTGGAAAGAATAATATATCTTTGCTCACAAAGTCCACCTCGTCAATTTTGGGCTGATTCTTTGTGTATTCAGGTGTTCCACAGATGCGGGGTACTTCACGTTGAATGTGCAGATTTCACCCACTCTTCCTGCGGCTGCTGGGAGAGATTTCCCTTTGGCTTCTTTTTTCGCACAGCTCTCCTTTTACAGTTGCGTTTGCTTCATCCCATAGTTTTGGGTGGTCGTATTTCCACTGTCACTTTTTCCCAGGTATTTTTGATCCCATCTTGGTTTTCTGCAGTGAAATCTTGGTTATGTAACAGCGTTTTCTTTAGCTTCCCCGTGTTTGTATTATTGACGGCCTTTTTTTCCTTTTACTTCCTATCTAGATTCATAGCACTGTGGGCGGAAAGTATACCTGATACTGTTTCAATTTTCTTAATTTTCTAAGGCTTTATTTGTGGTCCTACATATAATATATCTTGGAGAATGTTCCATGAGCACCTGAGGAAAGAGTGTTTTCTGTTGTTTTGCAATAGAATGTGGTATACATATGAATGAAGTCCCTCCTGTTCAATGTGTCATTTAAAACTTATGTTTCCTGATTTTTTTTCATTTTGGATGATCTGTCCATTGGTGGAATTGGGGTGGTAATGTCCCCTACTCTTTTGGTGGTACTATCAAGTTCCCCTTTATGGCTGTTAGGATACAAGTTATGTAGTGAAGTGATCCTCGGTTGTGTTCATAAGTATTCGCATTTGTCATATCCTCTCCTTGGTTTGATCCCTTTATCAGTATGTAGTGTCCTTGTTTGTTTCTTGTAACAGTGTTTATCTTAAAGTCTATTTCGTCTGATATGAGAATTGTAACTCCAGGTTTCCTTTGATTTCCATTTGCATGGAATGTCTCTTGCCATCTCCTCATTTTCAGTCTGTATATTTCCCTAGGTGTAAAGTGGGTCTCTTCTAGGCAGCACATATAATGGTCTTGATGTTGTATCCCTTCAGGGAGTCTATCTGTTGTAGTTGGAGCCATGTATCCATTTACATGTAACGTTATTATTAATATGGATGTTCCTCTTACCGTTTTGTTAA
The DNA here is from genome assembly GCF_965194825.1 of Balaenoptera physalus. Lineage (NCBI taxonomy): Eukaryota > Metazoa > Chordata > Mammalia > Artiodactyla > Balaenopteridae > Balaenoptera > Balaenoptera physalus. Next base: position 19,468,813 of record NC_138904.1, on the reverse strand, counting down.
TTGTTTTTGGTTTGTTCTAGGAGGTCTTTTCTTTTCTTTGTGATTCCTGCCTAGAGAAGTTCCTTTATCCTTTGTTATAAAGCTGTTGTTGGTGCTGAATTCTTTTTCCGTGTCTTTTTCTGTAAAGTTTTTGGTTTCTCCGTCCAATCTCAATGAGATTCTTGCTGAGAACAGTAACATTGGTTGTAGGTTTTTTCCTTTCATCTCTTGAAATACGTATACTGGCACTCCCTTCTCTCTTGCAGAATTTCTGCTGAAAGGTCAGCTGTTAACTTACGTGGATTCCCTTGTATGGTATATGCTGTTTTTCCCATGCTGCTTTTTACATGCTTTCTATGTATTTCGTTTCTAATAGTTTGATGAACATGTGTCTTGGCGTGTTTCTCCTTGGATTTATCCTGTATGGGACTCTCTGTGCTTCCTTGACTTGATTAACTGTTTCCTTTCCCATACTAGGGATGTTTTCAACTATAATCTCTTCAAATATATTCTCACGCCTTTTCTATTTCTCTTCTTCTTCTGAGACCCATATAATTCGAGTGTTGGTGCATTTAAGGTTGTCCCAAGGGTCGCTGAGACGGTCCTCCGTTCCTTTCTTTCTTTGTTCTTTATTTTGATCCCCAGTATTTATTTGGACTATTTTATCTTCCAGGACACTTAACCGTTCTTCTGCCTCAGTTACTGTGCTAGTGATCCATGCTAGAGAATAATTATTTTCATGTATTGTGTCCTTCATCATTGTTTGTTTGCTCTTCAGTTCTTGTCGACCCTTGTGAAACGTTTCTTGTATTTTCTCTCTCCTATTTCTACGATGTTGAATCGTCTTTCCTATCATTATTCTGAATTCTTTTTCGGGTGGACTGCCTATTTCCTCTTCATTTGTTAGGTCTGGTGCATTTTGACCTTGCTGCTTCGTCGACGTGTGTTTTTTGATCTCCTCATTTTGCTTAACTTACTGGGCTTGGGGTTCCTTTTCACAGGCGTCATGCCCGTCGTTATTGTGGTTTTTGGTGTCTGTCCCCAGCGGCTAAGGTTTGTTCAGTGGGTTCTGCATGTTTCTTTGTTGAGGGGAGGTGTGCTTGTGTTCTGGAAGATGAGGCTGGATCTTTACTTTCTGGTGGGCACCTCCACGTCTGGTGGTGTGTATTTTGGTGCCTCTGTCCTTATTATGATTTAAGGCGTCCTCTCTGATAACGGATGGGGCTGTTTCTGTCTTGCTCATTGTTTGGCATACGGTGTCCAGCACTGTAGACTTCTGGTCACTGAGTGAATGTGGGTCTTGGACGTGAGAAGGAAATCTCTGAGAGATTTTCTCCATTTGATATTATGTAGAGCTGTCAGGTCGCCTGTGGACCAGTGTCCTGAAGTTGGTTTTCCCACCTCAGATGCAGAGCACTGACTCCTGGTTAGAGCACCTAGAGACTTTCATCCTCACAGCTCAGAATAAGTGGGAGAAGAAAGAGAAGGAAACAAAGAATGAGGATAAAATAAAACAAAATAAAGTAAAATCAAATAAAATGAAGTGATTAAAATAAAAAATATTTATTACGAGAAAATTTTAAAAAGTAAAAAAAAAAAAAAAGCCACACAGAACTCTAGCACAAATGGTTAAAGCTAAGCTATACAGACAAAATCGCAAACAGCAGCATACACCTCCACAGTCTCAAAAAGTGAAAAACTGGAAAGAATAATATATCTTTGCTCACAAAGTCCACCTCGTCAATTTTGGGCTGATTCTTTGTGTATTCAGGTGTTCCACAGATGCGGGGTACTTCACGTTGAATGTGCAGATTTCACCCACTCTTCCTGCGGCTGCTGGGAGAGATTTCCCTTTGGCTTCTTTTTTCGCACAGCTCTCCTTTTACAGTTGCGTTTGCTTCATCCCATAGTTTTGGGTGGTCGTATTTCCACTGTCACTTTTTCCCAGGTATTTTTGATCCCATCTTGGTTTTCTGCAGTGAAATCTTGGTTATGTAACAGCGTTTTCTTTAGCTTCCCCGTGTTTGTATTATTGACGGGCTTTTTTTCCTTTTACTTCCTATCTAGATTCATAGCACTGTGGGCGGAAAGTATACCTGATACTGTTTCAATTTTCTTAATTTTCTAAGGCTTTATTTGTGGTCCTACATATAATATATCTTGGAGAATGTTCCATGAGCACCTGAGGAAAGAGTGTTTTCTGTTGTTTTGCAATAGAATGTGGTATACATATGAATGAAGTCCCTCCTGTTCAATGTGTCATTTAAAACTTATGTTTCCTGATTTTTTTTCATTTTGGATGATCTGTCCATTGGTGGAATTGGGGTGGTAATGTCCCCTACTCTTTTGGTGGTACTATCAAGTTCCCCTTTATGGCTGTTAGGATACATGTTATGTAGTGAAGTGATCCTCGGTTGTGTTCATAAGTATTCGCATTTGTCATATCCTCTCCTTGGTTTGATCCCTTTATCAGTATGTAGTGTCCTTGTTTGTTTCTTGTAACAGTGTTTATCTTAAAGTCTATTTCGTCTGATATGAGAATTGTAACTCCAGGTTTCCTTTGATTTCCATTTGCATGGAATGTCTCTTGCCATCTCCTCATTTTCAGTCTGTATATCTCCCTAGGTGTAAAGTGGGTCTCTTCTAGGCAGCACATATAATGGTCTTGATGTTGTATCCCTTCAGGGAGTCTATCTTTTGTAGTTGGAGCCATGTATCCATTTACATGTAACGTTATTATTAATATGGATGTTCTTCTTACCGTTTTGTTAATTGTTTTTGGTTTGTTCTAGGAGGTCTTTTCTTTTCTTTGTGATTCCTGCCTAGAGAAGTTCCTTTATATTTTGTTATAAAGCTGTTGTTGGTGCTGAATTCTTTTTCCGTGTCTTTTTCTGTAAAGTTTTTGGTTTCTCCGTCCAATCTCAATGAGATTCTTGCTGAGAACAGTAACATTGGTTGTAGGTTTTTTCCTTTCATCTCTTGAAATACGTATACTGCCACTCCCTTCTCTCTTGCAGAATTTCTGCTGAAAGGTCGGCTGTTAACTTACGTGGATTCCCTTGTATGGTATATGCTGTTTTTCCCATGCTGCTTTTTACATGCTTTCTATGTATTTAGTTTCTAATAGTTTGATGAACATGTGTCTTGGCGTGTTTCTCCTTGGATTTATCCTGTATGGGACTCTCTGTGCTTCCTTAACTTGATTAACTATTTCCTTTCCCATACTATTGATGTTTTCAACTATAATCTCTTCAAATATATTCTCACGCCTTTTCTATTTCTCTTCTTCTTCTGAGACCCATATAATTCGAATGTTGGTGCATTTAATGTTGTCCCAAGGGTCGCTGAGACGGTCCTCCGTTCCTTTCTTTCTTTGTTCTCTATTTTGATCCGCAGTATTTATTTGAACTATTTTATCTTCCAGGCCACTTAACCGTTCTTCTGCCTCAGTTATTGTGCTAGTGATCCATGCTAGAGAATAATTATTTTCATGTATTGTGTTCTTCATCATTGTTTGTTTGCTCTTCAGTTCTTGTCGACCCTTGTGAAACGTTTCTTGTATTTTCTCTCTCCTATTTCTACGATGTTGAATCGGCTTTCCTATCATTATTCTGAATTATTTTTCGGGTGGACTGCCTATTTCCTCTTCATTTGTTAGGTCTGGTGCGTTTTGACCTTGCTGCTTCGTCGACGTGTGTTTTTTGATCTCCTCATTTTGCTTAACTTACTGGGCTTGGGGTTCCTTTTCACAGGCGTCATGCCCGTCGTTATTGTGGTTTTTGGTGTCTGTCCCCAGCGGCTAAGGTTTGTTCAGTGGGTTCTGCATGTTTCTTTGTTGAGGGGAGGTGTGCTTGTGTTCTGGAAGATGAGGCTTGATCTTTACTTTCTGGTGGGCACCTCCACGTCTGGTGGTGTGTATTTTGGTGCCTCTGTCCTTATTATGATTTAAGGCGTCCTCTCTGATAACGGATGGGGCTGTTTCTGTCTTGCTCATTGTTTGGCATACGGTGTCCAGCACTGTAGACTTCTGGTCACTGAGTGAATGTGGGTCTTGGACTTGAGAAGGAAATCTCTGGGAGATTTTCTCCATTTGATATTATGTGGAGCTGTCAGGTCTCCTGTGGACCAGTGTCCTGAAGTTGGTTTTCCCACCTCAGATGCAGAGCACTGATTCTTGGTTAGAGCACCTAGAGACTTTCATCCTCACAGCTCAGAATAAGTGGGAGAAGAAAGAGAAGGAAACAAAGAATGAGGACAAAATAAAACAAAATAAAGTAAAATCAAATAAAATGAAGTGATTAAAATAAAAAATATTTATTACGAGAAAATTTTAAAAAGTAAAAAAAAAAAAAAGCCACACAGAACTCTAGCACAAATGGTTAAAGCTAAGCTATACAGACAAAATCGCAAACAGCAGCATACACCTCCACAGTCTCAAAAAGTGAAAAACTGGAAAGAATAATATATCTTTGCTCACAAATTCCACCTCGTCAATTTTGGGCTGATTCTTTGTGTATTCAGGTGTTCCACAGATGCGGGGTACTTCACGTTGAATGTGCAGATTTCACCCACTCTTCCTGCGGCTGCTGGGAGAGATTTCCCTTTGGCTTCTTTTTTCGCACAGCTCTCCTTTTACAGTTGCGTTTGCTTCATCCCATAGTTTTGGGTGGTCGTATTTCCACTGTCACTTTTTCCCAGGTATTTTTGATCCCATCTTGGTTTTCTGCAGTGAAATCTTGGTTATGTAACAGCGTTTTCTTTAGCTTCCCCGTGTTTGTATTATTGACGGGCTTTTTTTCCTTTTACTTCCTATCTAGATTCATAGCACTGTGGGCGGAAAGTATACCTGATACTGTTTCAATTTTCTTAATTTTCTAAGGCTTTATTTGTGGTCCTACATATAATATATCTTGGAGAATGTTCCATGAGCACCTGAGGAAAGAGTGTTTTCTGTTGTTTTGCAATAGAATGTGGTATACATATGAATGAAGTCCCTCCTGTTCAATGTGTCATTTAAAACTTATGTTTCCTGATTTTTTTTCATTTTGGATGATCTGTCCATTGGTGGAATTGGGGTGGTAATGTCCCCTACTCTTTTGGTGGTACTATCAAGTTCCCCTTTATGGCTGTTAGGATACATGTTATGTAGTGAAGTGATCCTCGGTTGTGTTCATAAGTATTCGCATTTGTCATATCCTCTCCTTGGTTTGATCCCTTTATCAGTATGTAGTGTCCTTGTTTGTTTCTTGTAACAGTGTTTATCTTAAAGTCTATTTCGTCTGATATGAGAATTGTAACTCCAGGTTTCTTTTGATTTCCATTTGCATGGAATGTCTCTTGCCATCTCGTCATTTTCAGTCTGTATATCTCCCTAGGTGTAAAGTGGGTCTCTTCTAGGCAGCACATATAATGGTCTTGATGTTGTATCCCTTCAGGGAGTCTATCTGTTGTAGTTGGAGCCATGTATCCATTTACATGTAACGTTATTATTAATATGGATGTTCCTCTTACCGTTTTGTTAATTGTTTTTGGTTTGTTCTAGGAGGTCTTTTCTTTTCTTTGTGATTCCTGCCTAGAGAAGTTCCTTTATCCTTTGTTATAAAGCTGTTGTTGGTGCTGAATTCTTTTTCCGTGTCTTTTTCTGTAAAGTTTTTGGTTTCTCCGTCCAATCTCAATGAGATTCTTGCTGAGAACAGTAACATTGGTTGTAGGTTTTTTCCTTTCATCTCTTGAAATACGTATACTGGCACTCCCTTCTCTCTTGCAGAATTTCTGCTGAAAGGTCAGCTGTTAACTTACGTGGATTCCCTTGTATGGTATATGCTCTTTTTCCCATGCTGCTTTTTACATGCTTTCTATGTATTTCGTTTCTAATAGTTTGATGAACATGTGTCTTGGCGTGTTTCTCCTTGGATTTATCCTGTATGGGACTCTCTGTGCCTCCTTGACTTGATTAACTGTTTCCTTTCCCATACTAGGGATGTTTTCAACTATAATCTCTTCAAATATATTCTCACGCCTTTTCTATTTCTCTTCTTCTTCTGAGACCCATATAATTCGAATGTTGGTGCATTTAATGTTGTCCCAAGGGTCGCTGAGACGGTGCTCCGTTCCTTTCTTTCTTTGTTCTCTATTTTGATCCGCAGTATTTATTGGAACTATTTTATCTTCCAGGCCACTTAACCGTTCTTCTGCCTCAGTTATTGTGCTAGTGATCCATGCTAGAGAATAATTATTTTCATGTATTGTGTTCTTCATCATTGTTTGTTTGCTCTTCAGTTCTTGTCGACCCTTGTGAAACGTTTCTTGTATTTTCTCTCTCCTATTTCTACGATGTTGAATCGTCTTTCCTATCATTATTCTGAATTCTTTTTCGGGTGGACTGCCTATTTCCTCTTCATTTGTTAGGTCTGGTGCGTTTTGACCTTGCTGCTTCGTCGACGTGTGTTTTTTGATCTCCTCATTTTGCTTAACTTACTGGGCTTGGGGTTCCTTTTCACAGGCGTCATGCCCGTCGTTATTGTGGTTTTTGGTGTCTGTCCCCAGCGGCTAAGGTTTGTTCAGTGGGTTCTGCATGTTTCTTTGTTGAGGGGAGGTGTGCTTGTGTTCTGGAAGATGAGGCTGGATCTTTACTTTCTGGTGGGCACCTCCACGTCTGGTGGTGTGTATTTTGGTGCCTCTGTCCTTATTATGATTTAAGGCGTCCTCTCTGATAACGGATGGGGCTGTTTCTGTCTTGCTCATTGTTTGGCATACGGTGTCCAGCACTGTAGACTTCTGGTCACTGAGTGAATGTGGGTCTTGGACTTGAGAAGGAAATCTCTGGGAGATTTTCTCCGTTTGATATTATGTGGAGCTTTCAGGTCTCCTGTGGACAGTGTCCTGAAGTTGGTTTTCCCACCTCAGATGCAGAGCACTGACTCCTGGTTAGAGCACCTAGAGACTTTCATCCTCACAGCTCAGAATAAGTGGGAGAAGAAAGAGAAGGAAACAAAGAATGAGGATAAAATAAAACAAAATAAAGTAAAATCAAATAAAATGAAGTGATTAAAATAAAAAATATTTATTACGAGAAAATTTTAAAAAGTAAAAAAAAAAAAAAGCCACACAGAACTCTAGCACAAATGGTTAAAGCTAAGCTATACAGACAAAATCGCAAACAGCAGCATACACCTCCACAGTCTCAAAAAGTGAAAAACTGGAAAGAATAATATATCTTTGCTCACAAAGTCCACCTCGTCAATTTTGGGCTGATTCTTTGTGTATTCAGGTGTTCCACAGATGCGGGGTACTTCACGTTGAATGTGCAGATTTCACCCACTCTTCCTGCGGCTGCTGGGAGAGATTTCCCTTTGGCTTCTTTTTTCGCACAGCTCTCCTTTTACAGTTGCGTTTGCTTCATCCCATAGTTTTGGGTGGTCGTATTTCCACTGTCACTTTTTCCCAGGTATTTTTGATCCCATCTTGGTTTTCTGCAGTGAAATCTTGGTTATGTAACAGCGTTTTCTTTAGCTTCCCCGTGTTTGTATTATTGACGGGCTTTTTTTCCTTTTACTTCCTATCTAGATTCATAGCACTGTGGGCGGAAAGTATACCTGATACTGTTTCAATTTTCTTAATTTTCTAAGGCTTTATTTGTGGTCCTACATATAATATATCTTGGAGAATGTTCCATGAGCACCTGAGGAAAGAGTGTTTTCTGTTGTTTTGCAATAGAATGTGGTATACATATGAATGAAGTCCCTCCTGTTCAATGTGTCATTTAAAACTTATGTTTCCTGATTTTTTTTCATTTTGGATGATCTGTCCATTGGTGGAATTGGGGTGGTAATGTCCCCTACTCTTTTGGTGGTACTATCAAGTTCCCCTTTATGGCTGTTAGGATACATGTTATGTAGTGAAGTGATCCTCGGTTGTGTTCATAAGTATTCGCATTTGTCATATCCTCTCCTTGGTTTGATCCCTTGATCAGTATGTAGTGTCCTTGTTTGTTTCTTGTAACAGTGTTTATCTTAAAGTCTATTTCGTCTGATATGAGAATTGTAACTCCAGGTTTCCTTTGATTTCCATTTGCATGGAATGTCTCTTGCCATCTCCTCATTTTCAGTCTGTATATCTCCCTAGGTGTAAAGTGGGTCTCTTCTAGGCAGCACATATAATGGTCTTGATGTTGTATCCCTTCAGGGAGTCTATCTGTTGTAGTTGGAGCCATGTATCCATTTACATGTAACGTTATTATTAATATGGATGTTCCTCTTACCGTTTTGTTAATTGTTTTTGGTTTGTTCTAGGAGGTCTTTTCTTTTCTTTGTGATTCCTGCCTAGAGAAGTTCCTTTATCCTTTGTTATAAAGCTGTTGTTGGTGCTGAATTCTTTTTCCGTGTCTTTTTCTGTAAAGTTTTTGGTTTCTCCGTCCAATCTCAATGAGATTCTTGCTGAGAACAGTAACATTGGTTGTAGGTTTTTTCCTTTCATCTCTTGAAATACGTATACTGGCACTCCCTTCTCTCTTGCAGAATTTCTGCTGAAAGGTCAGCTGTTAACTTACGTGGATTCCCTTGTATGATATATGCTCTTTTTCCCATGCTGCTTTTTACATGCTTTCTATGTATTTCGTTTTTAATAGTTTGATGAACATGTGTCTTGGCGTGTTTCTCCTTGGATTTATCCTGTATGGGACTCTCTGTGCCTCCTTGACTTGATTAACTGTTTCCTTTCCCATACTAGGGATGTTTTCAACTATAATCTCTTCAAATATATTCTCACGCCTTTTCTATTTCTCTTCTTCTTTTGAGACCCATATAATTCGAATGTTGGTGCATTTAATGTTGTCCCAAGGGTCGCTGAGACGGTCCTCCGTTCCTTTCTTTCTTTGTTCTCTATTTTGATCCGCAGTATTTATTGGAACTATTTTATCTTCCAGGCCACTTAACCGTTCTTCTGCCTCAGTTATTGTGCTAGTGATCCATGCTAGAGAATAATTATTTTCATGTATTGTGTTCTTCATCATTGTTTGTTTGCTCTTCAGTTCTTGTCGACCCTTGTGAAACGTTTCTTGTATTTTCTCTCTCCTATTTCTACGATGTTGAATCGGCTTTCCTATCATTATTCTGAATTCTTTTTCGGGTGGACTGCCTATTTCCTCTTCATTTGTTAGGTCTGGTGCGTTTTGACCTTGCTGCTTCGTCGACGTGTGTTTTTTGATCTCCTCATTTTGCTTAACTTACTGGGCTTGGGGTTCCTTTTCACAGGCGTCATGCCCGTCGTTATTGTGGTTTTTGGTGTCTGTCCCCAGCGGCTAAGGTTTGTTCAGTGGGTTCTGCATGTTTCTTTGTTGAGGGGAGGTGTGCTTGTGTTCTGGAAGATGAGGCTTGATCTTTACTTTCTGGTGGGCACCTCCACGTCTGGTGGTGTGTATTTTGGTGCCTCTGTCCTTATTATGATTTAAGGCGTCCTCTCTGATAACGGATGGGGCTGTTTCTGTCTTGCTCATTGTTTGGCATACGGTGTCCAGCACTGTAGACTTCTGGTCACTGAGTGAATGTGGGTCTTGGACTTGAGAAGGAAATCTCTGGGAGATTTTCTCCATTTGATATTATGTGGAGCTGTCAGGTCTCCTGTGGACCAGTGTCCTGAAGTTGGTTTTCCCACCTCAGATGCAGAGCACTGACTCTTGGTTAGAGCACCTAGAGACTTTCATCCTCACAGCTCAGAATAAGTGGGAGAAGAAAGAGAAGGAAACAAAGAATGAGGATAAAATAAAACAAAATAAAGTAAAATCAAATAAAATGAAGTGATTAAAATAAAAAATATTTATTACGAGAAAATTTTAAAAAGTAAGAAAAAAAAAAAGCCACACAGAACTCTAGCACAAATGGTTAAAGCTAAGCTATACAGACAAAATCGCAAACAGCAGCATACACCTCCACAGTCTCAAAAAGTGAAAAACTGGAAAGAATAATATATCTTTGCTCACAAAGTCCACCTCGTCAATTTTGGGCTGATTCTTTGTGTATTCAGGTGTTCCACAGATGCGGGGTACTTCACGTTGAATGTGCAGATTTCACCCACTCTTCCTGCGGCTGCTGGGAGAGATTTCCCTTTGGCTTCTTTTTTCGCACAGCTCTCCTTTTACAGTTGCGTTTGCTTCATCCCATAGTTTTGGGTGGTCGTATTTCCACTGTCACTTTTTCCCAGGTATTTTTGATCCCATCTTGGTTTTCTGCAGTGAAATCTTGGTTATGTAACAGCGTTTTCTTTAGCTTCCCCGTGTTTGTATTATTGACGGGCTTTTTTTCCTTTTACTTCCTATCTAGATTCATAGCACTGTGGGCGGAAAGTATACCTGATACTGTTTCAATTTTCTTAATTTTCTAAGGCTTTATTTGTGGTCCTACATATAATATATCTTGGAGAATGTTCCATGAGCACCTGAGGAAAGAGTGTTTTCTGTTGTTTTGCAATAGAATGTGGTATACATATGAATGAAGTCCCTCCTGTTCAATGTGTCATTTAAAACTTATGTTTCCTGATTTTTTTTCATTTTGGATGATCTGTCCATTGGTGGAATTGGGGTGGTAATGTCCCCTACTCTTTTGGTGGTACTATCAAGTTCCCCTTTATGGCTGTTAGGATACATGTTATGTAGTGAAGTGATCCTCGGTTGTGTTCATAAGTATTCGCATTTGTCATATCCTCTCCTTGGTTTGATCCCTTTATCAGTATGTAGTGTCCTTGTTTGTTTCTTGTAACAGTGTTTATCTTAAAGTCTATTTCGTCTGATATGAGAATTGTAACTCCAGGTTTCTTTTGATTTCCATTTGCATGGAATGTCTCTTGCCATCTCCTCATTTTCAGTCTGTATATCTCCCTAGGTGTAAAGTGGGTCTCTTCTAGGCAGCACATATAATGGTCTTGATGTTGTATCCCTTCAGGGAGTCTATCTGTTGTAGTTGGAGCCATGTATCCATTTACATGTAACGTTATTATTAATATGGATGTTCCTCTTACCGTTTTGTTAATTGTTTTTGGTTTGTTCTAGGAGGTCTTTTCTTTTCTTTGTGATTCCTGCCTAGAGAAGTTCCTTTATCCTTTGTTATAAAGCTGTTGTTGGTGCTGAATTCTTTTTCCGTGTCTTTTTCTGTAAAGTTTTTGGTTTCTCCGTCCAATCTCAATGAGATTCTTGCTGAGAACAGTAACATTGGTTGTAGGTTTTTTCCTTTCATCTCTTGAAATACGTATACTGGCACTCCCTTCTCTCTTGCAGAATTTCTGCTGAAAGGTCAGCTGTTAACTTACGTGGATTCCCTTGTATGGTATATGCTCTTTTTCCCATGCTGCTTTTTACATGCTTTCTATGTATTTCGTTTCTAATAGTTTGATGAACATGTGTCTTGGCGTGTTTCTCCTTGGATTTATCCTGTATGGGACTCTCTGTGCCTCCTTGACTTGATTAACTGTTTCCTTTCCCATAATAGGGATGTTTTCAACTATAATCTCTTCAAATATATTCTCACGCCTTTTCTATTTCTCTTCTTCTTCTGAGACCCATATAATTCGAATGTTGGTGCATTTAATGTTGTCCCAAGGGTCGCTGAGACGGTGCTCCGTTCCTTTCTTTCTTTGTTCTCTATTTTGATCCGCAGTATTTATTGGAACTATTTTATCTTCCAGGCCACTTAACCGTTCTTCTGCCTCAGTTATTGTGCTAGTGATCCATGCTAGAGAATAATTATTTTCATGTATTGTGTTCTTCATCATTGTTTGTTTGCTCTTCAGTTCTTGTCGACCCTTGTGAAACGTTTCTTGTATTTTCTCTCTCCTATTTCTACGATGTTGAATCGGCTTTCCTATCATTATTCTGAATTCTTTTTCGGGTGGACTGCCTATTTCCTCTTCATTTGTTAGGTCTGGTGCGTTTTGACCTTGCTGCTTCGTCGACGTGTGTTTTTTGATCTCCTCATTTTGCTTAACTTACTGGGCTTGGGGTTCCTTTTCACAGGCGTCATGCCCGTCGTTATTGTGGTTTTTGGTGTCTGTCCCCAGCGGCTAAGGTTTGTTCAGTGGGTTCTGCATGTTTCTTTGTTGAGGGGAGGTGTGCTTGTGTTCTGGAAGATGAGGCTTGATCTTTACTTTCTGGTGGGCACCTCCACGTCTGGTGGTGTGTATTTTGGTGCCTCTGTCCTTATTATGATTTAAGGCGTCCTCTCTGATAACGGATGGGGCTGTTTCTGTCTTGCTCATTGTTTGGCATACGGTGTCCAGCACTGTAGACTTCTGGTCACTGAGTGAATGTGGGTCTTGGACTTGAGAAGGAAATCTCTGGGAGATTTTCTCCATTTGATATTATGTGGAGCTGTCAGGTCTCCTGTGGACCAGTGTCCTGAAGTTGGTTTTCCCACCTCAGATGCAGAGCACTGATTCTTGGTTAGAGCACCTAGAGACTTTCATCCTCACAGCTCAGAATAAGTGGGAGAAGAAAGAGAAGGAAACAAAGAATGAGGATAAAATAAAACAAAATAAAGTAAAATCAAATAAAATGAAGTGATTAAAATAAAAAATATTTATTACGAGAAAATTTTAAAAAGTAAAAAAAAAAAAAAGCCACACAGAACTCTAGCACAAATGGTTAAAGCTAAGCTATACAGACAAAATCGCAAACAGCAGCATACACCTCCACAGTCTCAAAAAGTGAAAAACTGGAAAGAATAATATATCTTTGCTCACAAAGTCCACCTCGTCAATTTTGGGCTGATTCTTTGTGTATTCAGGTGTTCCACAGATGCGGGGTACTTCACGTTGAATGTGCAGATTTCACCCACTCTTCCTGCAGCTGCTGGGAGAGATTTCCCTTTGGCTTCTTTTTTCGCAAAGCTCTCCTTTTACAGTTGCGTTTGCTTCATCCCATAGTTTTGGGTGGTCGTATTTCCACTGTCACTTTTTCCCAGGTATTTTTGATCCCATCTTGGTTTTCTGCAGTGAAATCTTGGTTATGTAACAGCGTTTTCTTTAGCTTCCCCGTGTTTGTATTATTGACGGGCTTTTTTTCCTTTTACTTCCTATCTAGATTCATAGCACTGTGGGCGGAAAGTATACCTGATACTGTTTCAATTTTCTTAATTTTCTAAGGCTTTATTTGTGGTCCTACATATAATATATCTTGGAGAATGTTCCATGAGCACCTGAGGAAAGAGTGTTTTCTGTTGTTTTGCAATAGAATGTGGTATACATATGAATGAAGTCCCTCCTGTTCAATGTGTCATTTAAAACTTATGTTTCCTGATTTTTTTTCATTTTGGATGATCTGTCCATTGGTGGAATTGGGGTGGTAATGTCCCCTACTCTTTTGGTGGTACTATCAAGTTCCCCTTTATGGCTGTTAGGATACATGTTATGTAGTGAAGTGATCCTCGGTTGTGTTCATAAGTATTCGCATTTGTCATATCCTCTCCTTGGTTTGATCCCTTTATCAGTATGTAGTGTCCTTGTTTGTTTCTTGTAACAGTGTTTATCTTAAAGTCTATTTCGTCTGATATGAGAATTGTAACTCCAGGTTTCTTTTGATTTCCATTTGCATGGAATGTCTCTTGCCATCTCCTCATTTTCAGTCTGTATATCTCCCTAGGTGTAAAGTGGGTCTCTTCTAGGCAGCACATATAATGGTCTTGATGTTGTATCCCTTCAGGGAGTCTATCTGTTGTAGTTGGAGCCATGTATCCATTTACATGTAACGTTATTATTAATATGGATGTTCCTCTTACCGTTTTGTTAATTGTTTTTGGTTTGTTCTAGGAGGTCTTTTCTTTTCTTTGTGATTCCTGCCTAGAGAAGTTCCTTTATCCTTTGTTATAAAGCTGTTGTTGGTGCTGAATTCTTTTTCCGTGTCTTTTTCTGTAAAGTTTTTGGTTTCTCCGTCCAATCTCAATGAGATTCTTGCTGAGAACAGTAACATTGGTTGTAGGTTTTTTCCTTTCATCTCTTGAAATACGTATACTGGCACTCCCTTCTCTCTTGCAGAATTTCTGCTGAAAGGTCAGCTGTTAACTTACGTGGATTCCCTTGTATGGTATATGCTCTTTTTCCCATGCTGCTTTTTACATGCTTTCTATGTATTTCGTTTCTAATAGTTTGATGAACATGTGTCTTGGCGTGTTTCTCCTTGGATTTATCCTGTATGGGACTCTCTGTGCCTCCTTGACTTGATTAACTGTTTCCTTTCCCATACTAGGGATGTTTTCAACTATAATCTCTTCAAATATATTCTCACGCCTTTTCTATTTCTCTTCTTCTTCTGAGACCCATATAATTCGAATGTTGGTGCATTTAATGTTGTCCCAAGGGTCGCTGAGACGGTGCTCCGTTCCTTTCTTTCTTTGTTCTCTATTTTGATCCGCAGTATTTATTGGAACTATTTTATCTTCCAGGCCACTTAACCGTTCTTCTGCCTCAGTTATTGTGCTAGTGATCCATGCTAGAGAATAATTATTTTCATGTATTGTGTTCTTCATCATTGTTTGTTTGCTCTTCAGTTCTTGTCGACCCTTGTGAAACGTTTCTTGTTTTTTCTCTCTCCTATTTCTACGATGTTGAATCGGCTTTCCTATCATTATTCTGAATTCTTTTTCGGGTGGACTGCCTATTTCCTCTTCATTTGTTAGGTCTGGTGCGTTTTGACCTTGCTGCTTCGTCGACGTGTGTTTTTTGATCTCCTCATTTTGCTTAACTTACTGGGCTTGGGGTTCCTTTTCAGAGGCGTCATGCCCGTCGTTATTGTGGTTTTTGGTGTCTGTCCCCAGCGGCTAAGGTTTGTTCAGTGGGTTCTGCATGTTTCTTTGTTGAGGGGAGGTGTGCTTGTGTTCTGGAAGATGAGGCTTGATCTTTACTTTCTGGTGGGCACCTCCACGTCTGGTGGTGTGTATTTTGGTGCCTCTGTCCTTATTATGATTTAAGGCGTCCTCTCTGATAACGGATGGGGCTGTTTCTGTCTTGCTCATTGTTTGGCATACGGTGTCCAGCACTGTAGACTTCTGGTCACTGAGTGAATGTGGGTCTTGGACTTGAGAAGGAAATCTCTGGGAGATTTTCTCCATTTGATATTATGTGGAGCTGTCAGGTCTCCTGTGGACCAGTGTCCTGAAGTTGGTTTTCCCACCTCAGATGCAGAGCACTGACTCTTGGTTAGAGCACCTAGAGACTTTCATCCTCACAGCTCAGAATAAGTGGGAGAAGAAAGAGAAGGAAACAAAGAATGAGGATAAAATAAAACAAAATAAAGTAAAATCAAATAAAATGAAGTGATTAAAATAAAAAATATTTATTACGAGAAAATTTTAAAAAGTAAAAAAAAAAAAAGCCACACAGAACTCTAGCACAAATGGTTAAAGCTAAGCTATACAGACAAAATCGCAAACAGCAGCATACACCTCCACAGTCTCAAAAAGTGAAAAACTGGAAAGAATAATATATCTTTGCTCACAAAGTCCACCTCGTCAATTTTGGGCTGATTCTTTGTGTATTCAGGTGTTCCACAGATGCGGGGTACTTCACGTTGAATGTGCAGATTTCACCCACTCTTCCTGCGGCTGCTGGGAGAGATTTCCCTTTGGCTTCTTTTTTCGCACAGCTCTCCTTTTACAGTTGCGTTTGCTTCATCCCATAGTTTTGGGTGGTCGTATTTCCACTGTCACTTTTTCCCAGGTATTTTTGATCCCATCTTGGTTTTCTGCAGTGAAATCTTGGTTATGTAACAGCGTTTTCTTTAGCTTCCCCGTGTTTGTATTATTGACGGGCTTTTTTTCCTTTTACTTCCTATCTAGATTCACAGCACTGTGGGCGGAAAGTATACCTGATACTGTTTCAATTTTCTTAATTTTCTAAGGCTTTATTTGTGGTCCTACATATAATATGTCTTGGAGAATGTTCCATGAGCACCTGAGGAAAGAGTGTTTTCTGTTGTTTTGCAATAGAATGTGGTATACATATGAATGAAGTCCCTCCTGTTCAATGTGTCATTTAAAACTTATGTTTCCTGATTTTTTTTCATTTTGGATGATCTGTCCATTGGTGGAATTGGGGTGGTAATGTCCCCTACTCTTTTGGTGGTACTATCAAGTTCCCCTTTATGGCTGTTAGGATACATGTTATGTAGTGAAGTGATCCTCGGTTGTGTTCATAAGTATTCGCATTTGTCATATCCTCTCCTTGGTTTGATCCCTTTATCAGTATGTAGTGTCCTTGTTTGTTTCTTGTAACAGTGTTTATCTTAAAGTCTATTTCGTCTGATATGAGAATTGTAACTCCAGGTTTCCTTTGATTTCCATTTGCATGGAATGTCTCTTGCCATCTCCTCATTTTCAGTCTGTATATCTCCCTAGGTGTAAAGTGGGTCTCTTCTAGGCAGCACATATAATGGTCTTGATGTTGTATCCCTTCAGGGAGTCTATCTGTTGTAGTTGGAGCCATGTATCCATTTACATGTAACGTTATTATTAATATGGATGTTCCTCTTACCGTTTTGTTAATTGTTTTTGGTTTGTTCTAGGAGGTCTTTTCTTTTCTTTGTGATTCCTGCCTAGAGAAGTTCCTTTATCCTTTGTTATAAAGCTGTTGTTGGTGCTGAATTCTTTTTCCGTGTCTTTTTCTGTAAAGTTTTTGGTTTCTCCGTCCAATCTCAATGAGATTCTTGCTGAGAACAGTAACATTGGTTGTAGGTTTTTTCCTTTCATCTCTTGAAATACGTATACTGGCACTCCCTTCTCTCTTGCAGAATTTCTGCTGAAAGGTCAGCTGTTAACTTACGTGGATTCCCTTGTATGGTATATGCTCTTTTTCCCATGCTGCTTTTTACATGCTTTCTATGTATTTCGTTTCTAATAGTTTGATGAACATGTGTCTTGGCGTGTTTCTCCTTGGATTTATCCTGTATGGGCCTCTCTGTGCCTCCTTGACTTGATTAACTGTTTCCTTTCCCATACTAGGGATGTTTTCAACTATAATCTCTTCAAATATATTCTCACGCCTTTTCTATTTCTCTTCTTCTTCTGAGACCCATATAATTCGAATGTTGGTGCATTTAATGTTGTCCCAAGGGTCGCTGAGACGGTCCTCCGTTCCTTTCTTTCTTTGTTCTTTATTTTGATCCCCAGTATTTATTTGGACTATTTTATCTTCCAGGACACTTAACCGTTCTTCTGCCTCAGTTACTGTGCTAGTGATCCATGCTAGAGAATAATTATTTTCATGTATTGTGTCCTTCATCATTGTTTGTTTGCTCTTCAGTTCTTGTCGACCCTTGTGAAACGTTTCTTGTATTTTCTCTCTCCTATTTCTACGATGTTGAATCGTCTTTCCTATCATTATTCTGAATTCTTTTTCGGGTGGACTGCCTATTTCCTCTTCATTTGTTAGGTCTGGTGCATTTTGACCTGGCTGCTTCGTCGACGTGTGTTTTTTGATCTCCTCATTTTGCTTAACTTACTGGGCTTGGGGTTCCTTTTCACAGGCGTCATGCCCGTCGTTATTGTGGTTTTTGGTGTCTGTCCCCAGCGGCTAAGGTTTGTTCAGTGGGTTCTGCATGTTTCTTTGTTGAGGGGAGGTGTGCTTGTGTTCTGGAAGATGAGGCTGGATCTTTACTTTCTGGTGGGCACCTCCACGTCTGGTGGTGTGTATTTTGGTGCCTCTGTCCTTATTATGATTTAAGGCGTCCTCTCTGATAACGGATGGGGCTGTTTCTGTCTTGCTCATTGTTTGGCATACGGTGTCCAGCACTGTAGACTTCTGGTCACTGAGTGAATGTGGGTCTTGGACGTGAGAAGGAAATCTCTGAGAGATTTTCTCCATTTGATATTATGTAGAGCTGTCAGGTCGCCTGTGGACCAGTGTCCTGTAGTTGGTTTTCCCACCTCAGATGCAGAGCACTGACTCCTGGTTAGAGCACCTAGAGACTTTCATCCTCACAGCTCAGAATAAGTGGGAGAAGAAAGAGAAGGAAACAAAGAATGAGGATAAAATAAAACAAAATAAAGTAAAATCAAATAAAATGAAGTGATTAAAATAAAAAATATTTATTACGAGAAAATTTTAAAAAGTAAAAAAAAAAAAAAAGCCACACAGAACTCTAGCACAAATGGTTAAAGCTAAGCTATACAGACAAAATCGCAAACAGCAGCATACACCTCCACAGTCTCAAAAAGTGAAAAACTGGAAAGAATAATATATCTTTGCTCACAAAGTCCACCTCGTCAATTTTGGGCTGATTCTTTGTGTATTCAGGTGTTCCACAGATGCGGGGTACTTCACGTTGAATGTGCAGATTTCACCCACTCTTCCTGCGGCTGCTGGGAGAGATTTCCCTTTGGCTTCTTTTTTCGCACAGCTCTCCTTTTACAGTTGCGTTTGCTTCATCCCATAGTTTTGGGTGGTCGTATTTCCACTGTCACTTTTTCCCAGGTATTTTTGATCCCATCTTGGTTTTCTGCAGTGAAATCTTGGTTATGTAACAGCGTTTTCTTTAGCTTCCCCGTGTTTGTATTATTGACGGGCTTTTTTTCCTTTTACTTCCTATCTAGATTCACAGCACTGTGGGCGGAAAGTATACCTGATACTGTTTCAATTTTCTTAATTTTCTAAGGCTTTATTTGTGGTCCTACATATAATATGTCTTGGAGAATGTTCCATGAGCACCTGAGGAAAGAGTGTTTTCTGTTGTTTTGCAATAGAATGTGGTATACATATGAATGAAGTCCCTCCTGTTCAATGTGTCATTTAAAACTTATGTTTCCTGATTTTTTTTCATTTTGGATGATCTGTCCATTGGTGGAATTGGGGTGGTAATGTCCCCTACTCTTTTGGTGGTACTATCAAGTTCCCCTTTATGGCTGTTAGGATACATGTTATGTAGTGAAGTGATCCTCGGTTGTGTTCATAAGTATTCGCATTTGTCATATCCTCTCCTTGGTTTGATCCCTTTATCAGTATGTAGTGTCCTTGTTTGTTTCTTGTAACAGTGTTTATCTTAAAGTCTATTTCGTCTGATATGAGAATTGTAACTCCAGGTTTCCTTTGATTTCCATTTGCATGGAATGTCTCTTGCCATCTCCTCATTTTCAGTCTGTATATCTCCCTAGGTGTAAAGTGGGTCTCTTCTAGGCAGCACATATAATGGTCTTGATGTTGTATCCCTTCAGGGAGTCTATCTGTTGTAGTTGGAGCCATGTATCCATTTACATGTAACGTTATTATTAATATGGATGTTCCTCTTACCGTTTTGTTAATTGTTTTTGGTTTGTTCTAGGAGGTCTTTTCTTTTCTTTGTGATTCCTGCCTAGAGAAGTTCCTTTATCCTTTGTTATAAAGCTGTTGTTGGTGCTGAATTCTTTTTCCGTGTCTTTTTCTGTAAAGTTTTTGGTTTCTCCGTCCAATCTCAATGAGATTCTTGCTGAGAACAGTAACATTGGTTGTAGGTTTTTTCCTTTCATCTCTTGAAATACGTATACTGGCACTCCCTTCTCTCTTGCAGAATTTCTGCTGAAAGGTCAGCTGTTAACTTACGTGGATTCCCTTGTATGGTATATGCTCTTTTTCCCATGCTGCTTTTTACATGCTTTCTATGTATTTCGTTTCTAATAGTTTGATGAACATGTGTCTTGGCGTGTTTCTCCTTGGATTTATCCTGTATGGGCCTCTCTGTGCCTCCTTGACTTGATTAACTGTTTCCTTTCCCATACTAGGGATGTTTTCAACTATAATCTCTTCAAATATATTCTCACGCCTTTTCTATTTCTCTTCTTCTTCTGAGACCCATATAATTCGAATGTTGGTGCATTTAATGTTGTCCCAAGGGTCGCTGAGACGGTCCTCCGTTCCTTTCTTTCTTTGTTCTTTATTTTGATCCCCAGTATTTATTTGGACTATTTTATCTTCCAGGACACTTAACCGTTCTTCTGCCTCAGTTACTGTGCTAGTGATCCATGCTAGAGAATAATTATTTTCATGTATTGTGTCCTTCATCATTGTTTGTTTGCTCTTCAGTTCTTGTCGACCCTTGTGAAACGTTTCTTGTATTTTCTCTCTCCTATTTCTACGATGTTGAATCGTCTTTCCTATCATTATTCTGAATTCTTTTTCGGGTGGACTGCCTATTTCCTCTTCATTTGTTAGGTCTGGTGCATTTTGACCTGGCTGCTTCGTCGACGTGTGTTTTTTGATCTCCTCATTTTGCTTAACTTACTGGGCTTGGGGTTCCTTTTCACAGGCGTCATGCCCGTCGTTATTGTGGTTTTTGGTGTCTGTCCCCAGCGGCTAAGGTTTGTTCAGTGGGTTCTGCATGTTTCTTTGTTGAGGGGAGGTGTGCTTGTGTTCTGGAAGATGAGGCTGGATCTTTACTTTCTGGTGGGCACCTCCACGTCTGGTGGTGTGTATTTTGGTGCCTCTGTCCTTATTATGATTTAAGGCGTCCTCTCTGATAACGGATGGGGCTGTTTCTGTCTTGCTCATTGTTTGGCATACGGTGTCCAGCACTGTAGACTTCTGGTCACTGAGTGAATGTGGGTCTTGGACGTGAGAAGGAAATCTCTGAGAGATTTTCTCCATTTGATATTATGTAGAGCTGTCAGGTCGCCTGTGGACCAGTGTCCTGTAGTTGGTTTTCCCACCTCAGATGCAGAGCACTGACTCCTGGTTAGAGCACCTAGAGACTTTCATCCTCACAGCTCAGAATAAGTGGGAGAAGAAAGAGAAGGAAACAAAGAATGAGGATAAAATAAAACAAAATAAAGTAAAATCAAATAAAATGAAGTGATTAAAATAAAAAATATTTATTACGAGAAAATTTTAAAAAGTAAAAAAAAAAAAAAAGCCACACAGAACTCTAGCACAAATGGTTAAAGCTAAGCTATACAGACAAAATCGCAAACAGCAGCATACACCTCCACAGTCTCAAAAAGTGAAAAACTGGAAAGAATAATATATCTTTGCTCACAAAGTCCACCTCGTCAATTTTGGGCTGATTCTTTGTGTATTCAGGTGTTCCACAGATGCGGGGTACTTCACGTTGAATGTGCAGATTTCACCCACTCTTCCTGCGGCTGCTGGGAGAGATTTCCCTTTGGCTTCTTTTTTCGCACAGCTCTCCTTTTACAGTTGCGTTTGCTTCATCCCATAGTTTTGGGTGGTCGTATTTCCACTGTCACTTTTTCCCAGGTATTTTTGATCCCATCTTGGTTTTCTGCAGTGAAATCTTGGTTATGTAACAGCGTTTTCTTTAGCTTCCCCGTGTTTGTATTATTGACGGGCTTTTTTTCCTTTTACTTCCTATCTAGATTCACAGCACTGTGGGCGGAAAGTATACCTGATACTGTTTCAATTTTCTTAATTTTCTAAGGCTTTATTTGTGGTCCTACATATAATATGTCTTGGAGAATGTTCCATGAGCACCTGAGGAAAGAGTGTTTTCTGTTGTTTTGCAATAGAATGTGGTATACATATGAATGAAGTCCCTCCTGTTCAATGTGTCATTTAAAACTTATGTTTCCTGATTTTTTTTCATTTTGGATGATCTGTCCATTGGTGGAATTGGGGTGGTAATGTCCCCTACTCTTTTGGTGGTACTATCAAGTTCCCCTTTATGGCTGTTAGGATACATGTTATGTAGTGAAGTGATCCTCGGTTGTGTTCATAAGTATTCACATTTGTCATATCCTCTCCTTGGTTTGATCCCTTTATCAGTATGTAGTGTCCTTGTTTGTTTCTTGTAACAGTGTTTATCTTAAAGTCTATTTCGTCTGATATGAGAATTGTAACTCCAGGTTTCCTTTGATTTCCATTTGCATGGAATGTCTCTTGCCATCTCCTCATTTTCAGTCTGTATATCTCCCTAGGTGTAAAGTGGGTCTCTTCTAGGCAGCACATATAATGGTCTTGATGTTGTATCCCTTCAGGGAGTCTATCTGTTGTAGTTGGAGCCATGTATCCATTTACATGTAACGTTATTATTAATATGGATGTTCTTCTTACCGTTTTGTTAATTGTTTTTGGTTTGTTCTAGGAGGTCTTTTCTTTTCTTTGTGATTCCTGCCTAGAGAAGTTCCTTTATACTTTGTTATAAAGCTGTTGTTGGTGCTGAATTCTTTTTCCGTGTCTTTTTCTGTAAAGTTTTTGGTTTCTCCGTCCAATCTCAATGAGATTCTTGCTGAGAACAGTAACATTGGTTGTAGGTTTTTTCCTTTCATCTCTTGAAATACGTATACTGCCACTCCCTTCTCTCTTGCAGAATTTCTGCTGAAAGGTCGGCTGTTAACTTACGTGGATTCCCTTGTATGGTATATGCTGTTTTTCCCATGCTGCTTTTTACATGCTTTCTATGTATTTAGTTTCTAATAGTTTGATGAACATGTGTCTTGGCGTGTTTCTCCTTGGATTTATCCTGTATGGGACTCTCTGTGCTTCCTTAACTTGATTAACTGTTTCCTTTCCCATACTAGGGATGTTTTCAACTATAATCTCTTCAAATATATTCTCACGCCTTTTCTATTTCTCTTCTTCTTCTGAGACCCATATAATTCGAATGTTGGTGCATTTAATGTTGTCCCAAGGGTCGCTGAGACGGTCCTCCGTTCCTTTCTTTCTTTGTTCTCTATTTTGATCCGCAGTATTTATTGGAACTATTTTATCTTCCAGGCCACTTAACCGTTCTTCTGCCTCAGTTATTGTGCTAGTGATCCATGCTAGAGAATAATTATTTTCATGTATTGTGTTCTTCATCATTGTTTGTTTGCTCTTCAGTTCTTGTCGACCCTTGTGAAACGTTTCTTGTATTTTCTCTCTCCTATTTCTACGATGTTGAATCGGCTTTCCTATCATTATTCTGAATTCTTTTTCGGGTGGACTGCCTATTTCCTCTTCATTTGTTAGGTCTGGTGCGTTTTGACCTTGCTGCTTCGTCGACGTGTGTTTTTTGATCTCCTCATTTTGCTTAACTTACTGGGCTTGGGGTTCCTTTTCACAGGCGTCATGCCCGTCGTTATTGTGGTTTTTGGTGTCTGTCCCCAGCGGCTAAGGTTTGTTCAGTGGGTTCTGCATGTTTCTTTGTTGAGGGGAGGTGTGCTTGTGTTCTGGAAGATGAGGCTTGATCTTTACTTTCTGGTGGGCACCTCCACGTCTGGTGGTGTGTATTTTGGTGCCTCTGTCCTTATTATGATTTAAGGCGTCCTCTCTGATAACGGATGGGGCTGTTTCTGTCTTGCTCATTGTTTGGCATACGGTGTCCAGCACTGTAGACTTCTGGTCACTGAGTGAATGTGGGTCTTGGACTTGAGAAGGAAATCTCTGGGAGATTTTCTCCATTTGATATTATGTGGAGCTGTCAGGTCTCCTGTGGACCAGTGTCCTGAAGTTGGTTTTCCCACCTCAGATGCAGAGCACTGATTCTTGGTTAGAGCACCTAGAGACTTTCATCCTCACAGCTCAGAATAAGTGGGAGAAGAAAGAGAAGGAAACAAAGAATGAGGACAAAATAAAACAAAATAAAGTAAAATCAAATAAAATGAAGTGATTAAAATAAAAAATATTTATTACGAGAAAATTTTAAAAAGTAAAAAAAAAAAAAAGCCACACAGAACTCTAGCACAAATGGTTAAAGCTAAGCTATACAGACAAAATCGCAAACAGCAGCATACACCTCCACAGTCTCAAAAAGTGAAAAACTGGAAAGAATAATATATCTTTGCTCACAAAGTCCACCTCGTCAATTTTGGGCTGATTCTTTGTGTATTCAGGTGTTCCACAGATGCGGGGTACTTCACGTTGAATGTGCAGATTTCACCCACTCTTCCTGCGGCTGCTGGGAGAGATTTCCCTTTGGCTTCTTTTTTCGCACAGCTCTCCTTTTACAGTTGCGTTTGCTTCATCCCATAGTTTTGGGTGGTCGTATTTCCACTGTCACTTTTTCCCAGGTATTTTTGATCCCATCTTGGTTTTCTGCAGTGAAATCTTGGTTATGTAACAGCGTTTTCTTTAGCTTCCCCGTGTTTGTATTATTGACGGGCTTTTTTTCCTTTTACTTCCTATCTAGATTCATAGCACTGTGGGCGGAAAGTATACCTGATACTGTTTCAATTTTCTTAATTTTCTAAGGCTTTATTTGTGGTCCTACATATAATATATCTTGGAGAATGTTCCATGAGCACCTGAGGAAAGAGTGTTTTCTGTTGTTTTGCAATAGAATGTGGTATACATATGAATGAAGTCCCTCCTGTTCAATGTGTCATTTAAAACTTATGTTTCCTGATTTTTTTTCATTTTGGATGATCTGTCCATTGGTGGAATTGGGGTGGTAATGTCCCCTACTCTTTTGGTGGTACTATCAAGTTCCCCTTTATGGCTGTTAGGATACATGTTATGTAGTGAAGTGATCCTCGGTTGTGTTCATAAGTATTCGCATTTGTCATATCCTCTCCTTGGTTTGATCCCTTTATCAGTATGTAGTGTCCTTGTTTGTTTCTTGTAACAGTGTTTATCTTAAAGTCTATTTCGTCTGATATGAGAATTGTAACTCCAGGTTTCTTTTGATTTCCATTTGCATGGAATGTCTCTTGCCATCTCGTCATTTTCAGTCTGTATATCTCCCTAGGTGTAAAGTGGGTCTCTTCTAGGCAGCACATATAATGGTCTTGATGTTGTATCCCTTCAGGGAGTCTATCTGTTGTAGTTGGAGCCATGTATCCATTTACATGTAACGTTATTATTAATATGGATGTTCCTCTTACCGTTTTGTTAATTGTTTTTGGTTTGTTCTAGGAGGTCTTTTCTTTTCTTTGTGATTCCTGCCTAGAGAAGTTCCTTTATCCTTTGTTATAAAGCTGTTGTTGGTGCTGAATTCTTTTTCCGTGTCTTTTTCTGTAAAGTTTTTGGTTTCTCCGTCCAATCTCAATGAGATTCTTGCTGAGAACAGTAACATTGGTTGTAGGTTTTTTCCTTTCATCTCTTGAAATACGTATACTGGCACTCCCTTCTCTCTTGCAGAATTTCTGCTGAAAGGTCAGCTGTTAACTTACGTGGATTCCCTTGTATGGTATATGCTCTTTTTCCCATGCTGCTTTTTACATGCTTTCTATGTATTTCGTTTCTAATAGTTTGATGAACATGTGTCTTGGCGTGTTTCTCCTTGGATTTATCCTGTATGGGACTCTCTGTGCCTCCTTGACTTGATTAACTGTTTCCTTTCCCATACTAGGGATGTTTTCAACTATAATCTCTTCAAATATATTCTCACGCCTTTTCTATTTCTCTTCTTCTTCTGAGACCCATATAATTCGAATGTTGGTGCATTTAATGTTGTCCCAAGGGTCGCTGAGACGGTGCTCCGTTCCTTTCTTTCTTTGTTCTCTATTTTGATCCGCAGTATTTATTGGAACTATTTTATCTTCCAGGCCACTTAACCGTTCTTCTGCCTCAGTTATTGTGCTAGTGATCCATGCTAGAGAATAATTATTTTCATGTATTGTGTTCTTCATCATTGTTTGTTTGCTCTTCAGTTCTTGTCGACCCTTGTGAAACGTTTCTTGTTTTTTCTCTCTCCTATTTCTACGATGTTGAATCGGCTTTCCTATCATTATTCTGAATTCTTTTTCGGGTGGACTGCCTATTTCCTCTTCATTTGTTAGGTCTGGTGCGTTTTGACCTTGCTGCTTCGTCGACGTGTGTTTTTTGATCTCCTCATTTTGCTTAACTTACTGGGCTTGGGGTTCCTTTTCACAGGCGTCATGCCCGTCGTTATTGTGGTTTTTGGTGTCTGTCCCCAGCGGCTAAGGTTTGTTCAGTGGGTTCTGCATGTTTCTTTGTTGAGGGGAGGTGTGCTTGTGTTCTGGAAGATGAGGCTGGATCTTTACTTTCTGGTGGGCACCTCCACGTCTGGTGGTGTGTATTTTGGTGCCTCTGTCCTTATTATGATTTAAGGCGTCCTCTCTGATAACGGATGGGGCTGTTTCTGTCTTGCTCATTGTTTGGCATACGGTGTCCAGCACTGTAGACTTCTGGTCACTGAGTGAATGTGGGTCTTGGACTTGAGAAGGAAATCTCTGGGAGATTTTCTCCGTTTGATATTATGTGGAGCTTTCAGGTCTCCTGTGGACAGTGTCCTGAAGTTGGTTTTCCCACCTCAGATGCAGAGCACTGACTCCTGGTTAGAGCACCTAGAGACTTTCATCCTCACAGCTCAGAATAAGTGGGAGAAGAAAGAGAAGGAAACAAAGAATGAGGATAAAATAAAACAAAATAAAGTAAAATCAAATAAAATGAAGTGATTAAAATAAAAAATATTTATTACGAGAAAATTTTAAAAAGTAAAAAAAAAAAAAAGCCACACAGAACTCTAGCACAAATGGTTAAAGCTAAGCTATACAGACAAAATCGCAAACAGCAGCATACACCTCCACAGTCTCAAAAAGTGAAAAACTGGAAAGAATAATATATCTTTGCTCACAAAGTCCACCTCGTCAATTTTGGGCTGATTCTTTGTGTATTCAGGTGTTCCACAGATGCGGGGTACTTCACGTTGAATGTGCAGATTTCACCCACTCTTCCTGCGGCTGCTGGGAGAGATTTCCCTTTGGCTTCTTTTTTCGCACAGCTCTCCTTTTACAGTTGCGTTTGCTTCATCCCATAGTTTTGGGTGGTCGTATTTCCACTGTCACTTTTTCCCAGGTATTTTTGATCCCATCTTGGTTTTCTGCAGTGAAATCTTGGTTATGTAACAGCGTTTTCTTTAGCTTCCCCGTGTTTGTATTATTGACGGGCTTTTTTTCCTTTTACTTCCTATCTAGATTCATAGCACTGTGGGCGGAAAGTATACCTGATACTGTTTCAATTTTCTTAATTTTCTAAGGCTTTATTTGTGGTCCTACATATAATATATCTTGGAGAATGTTCCATGAGCACCTGAGGAAAGAGTGTTTTCTGTTGTTTTGCAATAGAATGTGGTATACATATGAATGAAGTCCCTCCTGTTCAATGTGTCATTTAAAACTTATGTTTCCTGATTTTTTTTCATTTTGGATGATCTGTCCATTGGTGGAATTGGGGTGGTAATGTCCCCTACTCTTTTGGTGGTACTATCAAGTTCCCCTTTATGGCTGTTAGGATACATGTTATGTAGTGAAGTGATCCTCGGTTGTGTTCATAAGTATTCGCATTTGTCATATCCTCTCCTTGGTTTGATCCCTTGATCAGTATGTAGTGTCCTTGTTTGTTTCTTGTAACAGTGTTTATCTTAAAGTCTATTTCGTCTGATATGAGAATTGTAACTCCAGGTTTCCTTTGATTTCCATTTGCATGGAATGTCTCTTGCCATCTCCTCATTTTCAGTCTGTATATCTCCCTAGGTGTAAAGTGGGTCTCTTCTAGGCAGCACATATAATGGTCTTGATGTTGTATCCCTTCAGGGAGTCTATCTGTTGTAGTTGGAGCCATGTATCCATTTACATGTAACGTTATTATTAATATGGATGTTCCTCTTACCGTTTTGTTAATTGTTTTTGGTTTGTTCTAGGAGGTCTTTTCTTTTCTTTGTGATTCCTGCCTAGAGAAGTTCCTTTATCCTTTGTTATAAAGCTGTTGTTGGTGCTGAATTCTTTTTCCGTGTCTTTTTCTGTAAAGTTTTTGGTTTCTCCGTCCAATCTCAATGAGATTCTTGCTGAGAACAGTAACATTGGTTGTAGGTTTTTTCCTTTCATCTCTTGAAATACGTATACTGGCACTCCCTTCTCTCTTGCAGAATTTCTGCTGAAAGGTCAGCTGTTAACTTACGTGGATTCCCTTGTATGGTATATGCTCTTTTTCCCATGCTGCTTTTTACATGCTTTCTATGTATTTCGTTTCTAATAGTTTGATGAACATGTGTCTTGGCGTGTTTCTCCTTGGATTTATCCTGTATGGGACTCTCTGTGCCTCCTTGACTTGATTAACTGTTTCCTTTCCCATAATAGGGATGTTTTCAACTATAATCTCTTCAAATATATTCTCACGCCTTTTCTATTTCTCTTCTTCTTCTGAGACCCATATAATTCGAATGTTGGTGCATTTAATGTTGTCCCAAGGGTCGCTGAGACGGTGCTCCGTTCCTTTCTTTCTTTGTTCTCTATTTTGATCCGCAGTATTTATTGGAACTATTTTATCTTCCAGGCCACTTAACCGTTCTTCTGCCTCAGTTATTGTGCTAGTGATCCATGCTAGAGAATAATTATTTTCATGTATTGTGTTCTTCATCATTGTTTGTTTGCTCTTCAGTTCTTGTCGACCCTTGTGAAACGTTTCTTGTATTTTCTCTCTCCTATTTCTACGATGTTGAATCGGCTTTCCTATCATTATTCTGAATTCTTTTTCGGGTGGACTGCCTATTTCCTCTTCATTTGTTAGGTCTGGTGCGTTTTGACCTTGCTGCTTCGTCGACGTGTGTTTTTTGATCTCCTCATTTTGCTTAACTTACTGGGCTTGGGGTTCCTTTTCACAGGCGTCATGCCCGTCGTTATTGTGGTTTTTGGTGTCTGTCCCCAGCGGCTAAGGTTTGTTCAGTGGGTTCTGCATGTTTCTTTGTTGAGGGGAGGTGTGCTTGTGTTCTGGAAGATGAGGCTTGATCTTTACTTTCTGGTGGGCACCTCCACGTCTGGTGGTGTGTATTTTGGTGCCTCTGTCCTTATTATGATTTAAGGCGTCCTCTCTGATAACGGATGGGGCTGTTTCTGTCTTGCTCATTGTTTGGCATACGGTGTCCAGCACTGTAGACTTCTGGTCACTGAGTGAATGTGGGTCTTGGACTTGAGAAGGAAATCTCTGGGAGATTTTCTCCATTTGATATTATGTGGAGCTGTCAGGTCTCCTGTGGACCAGTGTCCTGAAGTTGGTTTTCCCACCTCAGATGCAGAGCACTGATTCTTGGTTAGAGCACCTAGAGACTTTCATCCTCACAGCTCAGAATAAGTGGGAGAAGAAAGAGAAGGAAACAAAGAATGAGGATAAAATAAAACAAAATAAAGTAAAATCAAATAAAATGAAGTGATTAAAATAAAAAATATTTATTACGAGAAAATTTTAAAAAGTAAAAAAAAAAAAAAGCCACACAGAACTCTAGCACAAATGGTTAAAGCTAAGCTATACAGACAAAATCGCAAACAGCAGCATACACCTCCACAGTCTCAAAAAGTGAAAAACTGGAAAGAATAATATATCTTTGCTCACAAAGTCCACCTCGTCAATTTTGGGCTGATTCTTTGTGTATTCAGGTGTTCCACAGATGCGGGGTACTTCACGTTGAATGTGCAGATTTCACCCACTCTTCCTGCGGCTGCTGGGAGAGATTTCCCTTTGGCTTCTTTTTTCGCAAAGCTCTCCTTTTACAGTTGCGTTTGCTTCATCCCATAGTTTTGGGTGGTCGTATTTCCACTGTCACTTTTTCCCAGGTATTTTTGATCCCATCTTGGTTTTCTGCAGTGAAATCTTGGTTATGTAACAGCGTTTTCTTTAGCTTCCCCGTGTTTGTATTAGTGACGGGCTTTTTTTCCTTTTACTTCCTATCTAGATTCATAGCACTGTGGGCGGAAAGTATACCTGATACTGTTTCAATTTTCTTAATTTTCTAAGGCTTTATTTGTGGTCCTACATATAATATATCTTGGAGAATGTTCCATGAGCACCTGAGGAAAGAGTGTTTTCTGTTGTTTTGCAATAGAATGTGGTATACATATGAATGAAGTCCCTCCTGTTCAATGTGTCATTTAAAACTTATGTTTCCTGATTTTTTTTCATTTTGGATGATCTGTCCATTGGTGGAATTGGGGTGGTAATGTCCCCTACTCTTTTGGTGGTACTATCAAGTTCCCCTTTATGGCTGTTAGGATACATGTTATGTAGTGAAGTGATCCTCGGTTGTGTTCATAAGTATTCGCATTTGTCATATCCTCTCCTTGGTTTGATCCCTTTATCAGTATGTAGTGTCCTTGTTTGTTTCTTGTAACAGTGTTTATCTTAAAGTCTATTTCGTCTGATATGAGAATTGTAACTCCAGGTTTCTTTTGATTTCCATTTGCATGGAATGTCTCTTGCCATCTCGTCATTTTCAGTCTGTATATCTCCCTAGGTGTAAAGTGGGTCTCTTCTAGGCAGCACATATAATGGTCTTGATGTTGTATCCCTTCAGGGAGTCTATCTGTTGTAGTTGGAGCCATGTATCCATTTACATGTAACGTTATTATTAATATGGATGTTCCTCTTACCGTTTTGTTAATTGTTTTTGGTTTGTTCTAGGAGGTCTTTTCTTTTCTTTGTGATTCCTGCCTAGAGAAGTTCCTTTATCCTTTGTTATAAAGCTGTTGTTGGTGCTGAATTCTTTTTCCGTGTCTTTTTCTGTAAAGTTTTTGGTTTCTCCGTCCAATCTCAATGAGATTCTTGCTGAGAACAGTAACATTGGTTGTAGGTTTTTTCCTTTCATCTCTTGAAATACGTATACTGGCACTCCCTTCTCTCTTGCAGAATTTCTGCTGAAAGGTCAGCTGTTAACTTACGTGGATTCCCTTGTATGGTATATGCTCTTTTTCCCATGCTGCTTTTTACATGCTTTCTATGTATTTCGTTTCTAATAGTTTGATGAACATGTGTCTTGGCGTGTTTCTCCTTGGATTTATCCTGTATGGGACTCTCTGTGCCTCCTTGACTTGATTAACTGTTTCCTTTCCCATACTAGGGATGTTTTCAACTATAATCTCTTCAAATATATTCTCACGCCTTTTCTATTTCTCTTCTTCTTCTGAGACCCATATAATTCGAATGTTGGTGCATTTAATGTTGTCCCAAGGGTCGCTGAGACGGTGCTCCGTTCCTTTCTTTCTTTGTTCTCTATTTTGATCCGCAGTATTTATTGGAACTATTTTATCTTCCAGGCCACTTAACCGTTCTTCTGCCTCAGTTATTGTGCTAGTGATCCATGCTAGAGAATAATTATTTTCATGTATTGTGTTCTTCATCATTGTTTGTTTGCTCTTCAGTTCTTGTCGACCCTTGTGAAACGTTTCTTGTTTTTTCTCTCTCCTATTTCTACGATGTTGAATCGGCTTTCCTATCATTATTCTGAATTCTTTTTCGGGTGGACTGCCTATTTCCTCTTCATTTGTTAGGTCTGGTGCGTTTTGACCTTGCTGCTTCGTCGACGTGTGTTTTTTGATCTCCTCATTTTGCTTAACTTACTGGGCTTGGGGTTCCTTTTCACAGGCGTCATGCCCGTCGTTATTGTGGTTTTTGGTGTCTGTCCCCAGCGGCTAAGGTTTGTTCAGTGGGTTCTGCATGTTTCTTTGTTGAGGGGAGGTGTGCTTGTGTTCTGGAAGATGAGGCTTGATCTTTACTTTCTGGTGGGCACCTCCACGTCTGGTGGTGTGTATTTTGGTGCCTCTGTCCTTATTATGATTTAAGGCGTCCTCTCTGATAACGGATGGGGCTGTTTCTGTCTTGCTCATTGTTTGGCATACGGTGTCCAGCACTGTAGACTTCTGGTCACTGAGTGAATGTGGGTCTTGGACTTGAGAAGGAAATCTCTGGGAGATTTTCTCCATTTGATATTATGTGGAGCTGTCAGGTCTCCTGTGGACCAGTGTCCTGAAGTTGGTTTTCCCACCTCAGATGCAGAGCACTGACTCTTGGTTAGAGCACCTAGAGACTTTCATCCTCACAGCTCAGAATAAGTGGGAGAAGAAAGAGAAGGAAACAAAGAATGAGGATAAAATAAAACAAAATAAAGTAAAATCAAATAAAATGAAGTGATTAAAATAAAAAATATTTATTACGAGAAAATTTTAAAAAGTAAAAAAAAAAAAAGCCACACAGAACTCTAGCACAAATGGTTAAAGCTAAGCTATACAGACAAAATCGCAAACAGCAGCATACACCTCCACAGTCTCAAAAAGTGAAAAACTGGAAAGAATAATATATCTTTGCTCACAAAGTCCACCTCGTCAATTTTGGGCTGATTCTTTGTGTATTCAGGTGTTCCACAGATGCGGGGTACTTCACGTTGAATGTGCAGATTTCACCCACTCTTCCTGCGGCTGCTGGGAGAGATTTCCCTTTGGCTTCTTTTTTCGCACAGCTCTCCTTTTACAGTTGCGTTTGCTTCATCCCATAGTTTTGGGTGGTCGTATTTCCACTGTCACTTTTTCCCAGGTATTTTTGATCCCATCTTGGTTTTCTGCAGTGAAATCTTGGTTATGTAACAGCGTTTTCTTTAGCTTCCCCGTGTTTGTATTATTGACGGGCTTTTTTTCCTTTTACTTCCTATCTAGATTCATAGCACTGTGGGCGGAAAGTATACCTGATACTGTTTCAATTTTCTTAATTTTCTAAGGCTTTATTTGTGGTCCTACATATAATATATCTTGGAGAATGTTCCATGAGCACCTGAGGAAAGAGTGTTTTCTGTTGTTTTGCAATAGAATGTGGTATACATATGAATGAAGTCCCTCCTGTTCAATGTGTCATTTAAAACTTATGTTTCCTGATTTTTTTTCATTTTGGATGATCTGTCCATTGGTGGAATTGGGGTGGTAATGTCCCCTACTCTTTTGGTGGTACTATCAAGTTCCCCTTTATGGCTGTTAGGATACATGTTATGTAGTGAAGTGATCCTCGGTTGTGTTCATAAGTATTCGCATTTGTCATATCCTCTCCTTGGTTTGATCCCTTTATCAGTATGTAGTGTCCTTGTTTGTTTCTTGTAACAGTGTTTATCTTAAAGTCTATTTCGTCTGATATGAGAATTGTAACTCCAGGTTTCCTTTGATTTCCATTTGCATGGAATGTCTCTTGCCATCTCCTCATTTTCAGTCTGTATATCTCCCTAGGTGTAAAGTGGGTCTCTTCTAGGCAGCACATATAATGGTCTTGATGTTGTATCCCTTCAGGGAGTCTATCTGTTGTAGTTGGAGCCATGTATCCATTTACATGTAACGTTATTATTAATATGGATGTTCCTCTTACCGTTTTGTTAATTGTTTTTGGTTTGTTCTAGGAGGTCTTTTCTTTTCTTTGTGATTCCTGCCTAGAGAAGTTCCTTTATCCTTTGTTATAAAGCTGTTGTTGGTGCTGAATTCTTTTTCCGTGTCTTTTTCTGTAAAGTTTTTGGTTTCTCCGTCCAATCTCAATGAGATTCTTGCTGAGAACAGTAACATTGGTTGTAGGTTTTTTCCTTTCATCTCTTGAAATACGTATACTGGCACTCCCTTCTCTCTTGCAGAATTTCTGCTGAAAGGTCAGCTGTTAACTTACGTGGATTCCCTTGTATGGTATATGCTCTTTTTCCCATGCTGCTTTTTACATGCTTTCTATGTATTTCGTTTCTAATAGTTTGATGAACATGTGTCTTGGCGTGTTTCTCCTTGGATTTATCCTGTATGGGACTCTCTGTGCCTCCTTGACTTGATTAACTGTTTCCTTTCCCATACTAGGGATGTTTTCAACTATAATCTCTTCAAATATATTCTCACGCCTTTTCTATTTCTCTTCTTCTTCTGAGACCCATATAATTCGAATGTTGGTGCATTTAATGTTGTCCCAAGGGTCGCTGAGACGGTCCTCCGTTCCTTTCTTTCTTTGTTCTTTATTTTGATCCCCAGTATTTATTTGGACTATTTTATCTTCCAGGACACTTAACCGTTCTTCTGCCTCAGTTACTGTGCTAGTGATCCATGCTAGAGAATAATTATTTTCATGTATTGTGTCCTTCATCATTGTTTGTTTGCTCTTCAGTTCTTGTCGACCCTTGTGAAACGTTTCTTGTATTTTCTCTCTCCTATTTCTACGATGTTGAATCGTCTTTCCTATCATTATTCTGAATTCTTTTTCGGGTGGACTGCCTATTTCCTCTTCATTTGTTAGGTCTGGTGCATTTTGACCTTGCTGCTTCGTCGACGTGTGTTTTTTGATCTCCTCATTTTGCTTAACTTACTGGGCTTGGGGTTCCTTTTCACAGGCGTCATGCCCGTCGTTATTGTGGTTTTTTGTGTCTGTCCCCAGCGGCTAAGGTTTGTTCAGTGGGTTCTGCATGTTTCTTTGTTGAGGGGAGGTGTGCTTGTGTTCTGGAAGATGAGGCTGGATCTTTACTTTCTGGTGGGCACCTCCACGTCTGGTGGTGTGTATTTTGGTGCCTCTGTCCTTATTATGATTTAAGGCGTCCTCTCTGATAACGGATGGGGCTGTTTCTGTCTTGCTCATTGTTTGGCATACGGTGTCCAGCACTGTAGACTTCTGGTCACTGAGTGAATGTGGGTCTTGGACGTGAGAAGGAAATCTCTGAGAGATTTTCTCCATTTGATATTATGTAGAGCTGTCAGGTCGCCTGTGGACCAGTGTCCTGAAGTTGGTTTTCCCACCTCAGATGCAGAGCACTGACTCCTGGTTAGAGCACCTAGAGACTTTCATCCTCACAGCTCAGAATAAGTGGGAGAAGAAAGAGAAGGAAACAAAGAATGAGGATAAAATAAAACAAAATAAAGTAAAATCAAATAAAATGAAGTGATTAAAATAAAAAATATTTATTACGAGAAAATTTTAAAAAGTAAAAAAAAAAAAAAAGCCACACAGAACTCTAGCACAAATGGTTAAAGCTAAGCTATACAGACAAAATCGCAAACAGCAGCATACACCTCCACAGTCTCAAAAAGTGAAAAACTGGAAAGAATAATATATCTTTGCTCACAAAGTCCACCTCGTCAATTTTGGGCTGATTCTTTGTGTATTCAGGTGTTCCACAGATGCGGGGTACTTCACGTTGAATGTGCAGATTTCACCCACTCTTCCTGCGGCTGCTGGGAGAGATTTCCATTTGGCTTCTTTTTTCGCACAGCTCTCCTTTTACAGTTGCGTTTGCTTCATCCCATAGTTTTGGGTGGTCGTATTTCCACTGTCACTTTTTCCCAGGTATTTTTGATCCCATCTTGGTTTTCTGCAGTGAAATCTTGGTTATGTAACAGCGTTTTCTTTAGCTTCCCCGTGTTTGTATTATTGACGGGCTTTTTTTCCTTTTACTTCCTATCTAGATTCATAGCACTGTGGGCGGAAAGTATACCTGATACTGTTTCAATTTTCTTAATTTTCTAAGGCTTTATTTGTGGTCCTACATATAATATATCTTGGAGAATGTTCCATGAGCACCTGAGGAAAGAGTGTTTTCTGTTGTTTTGCAATAGAATGTGGTATACATATGAATGAAGTCCCTCCTGTTCAATGTGTCATTTAAAACTTATGTTTCCTGATTTTTTTTCATTTTGGATGATCTGTCCATTGGTGGAATTGGGGTGGTAATGTCCCCTACTCTTTTGGTGGTACTATCAAGTTCCCCTTTATGGCTGTTAGGATACATGTTATGTAGTGAAGTGATCCTCGGTTGTGTTCATAAGTATTCGCATTTGTCATATCCTCTCCTTGGTTTGATCCCTTTATCAGTATGTAGTGTCCTTGTTTGTTTCTTGTAACAGTGTTTATCTTAAAGTCTATTTCGTCTGATATGAGAATTGTAACTCCAGGTTTCCTTTGATTTCCATTTGCATGGAATGTCTCTTGCCATCTCCTCATTTTCAGTCTGTATATCTCCCTAGGTGTAAAGTGGGTCTCTTCTAGGCAGCACATATAATGGTCTTGATGTTGTATCCCTTCAGGGAGTCTATCTGTTGTAGTTGGAGCCATGTATCCATTTACATGTAACGTTATTATTAATATGGATGTTCCTCTTACCGTTTTGTTAATTGTTTTTGGTTTGTTCTAGGAGGTCTTTTCTTTTCTTTGTGATTCCTGCCTAGAGAAGTTCCTTTATCCTTTGTTATAAAGCTGTTGTTGGTGCTGAATTCTTTTTCCGTGTCTTTTTCTGTAAAGTTTTTGGTTTCTCCGTCCAATCTCAATGAGATTCTTGCTGAGAACAGTAACATTGGTTGTAGGTTTTTTCCTTTCATCTCTTGAAATACGTATACTGGCACTCCCTTCTCTCTTGCAGAATTTCTGCTGAAAGGTCAGCTGTTAACTTACGTGGATTCCCTTGTATGGTATATGCTCTTTTTCCCATGCTGCTTTTTACATGCTTTCTATGTATTTCGTTTCTAATAGTTTGATGAACATGTGTCTTGGCGTGTTTCTCCTTGGATTTATCCTGTATGGGACTCTCTGTGCCTCCTTGACTTGATTAACTCTTTCCTTTCCCATACTAGGGATGTTTTCAACTATAATCTCTTCAAATATATTCTCACGCCTTTTCTATTTCTCTTCTTCTTCTGAGACCCATATAATTCGAATGTTGGTGCATTTAATGTTGTCCCAAGGGTCGCTGAGACGGTCCTCCGTTCCTTTCTTTCTTTGTTCTCTATTTTGATCCGCAGTATTTATTGGAACTATTTTATCTTCCAGGCCACTTAACCGTTCTTCTGCCTCAGTTATTGTGCTAGTGATCCATGCTAGAGAATAATTATTTTCATGTATTGTGTTCTTCATCATTGTTTGTTTGCTCTTCAGTTCTTGTCGACCCTTGTGAAACGTTTCTTGTATTTTCTCTCTCCTATTTCTACGATGTTGAATCGGCTTTCCTATCATTATTCTGAATTCTTTTTCGGGTGGACTGCCTATTTCCTCTTCATTTGTTAGGTCTGGTGCGTTTTGACCTTGCTGCTTCGTCGACGTGTGTTTTTTGATCTCCTCATTTTGCTTAACTTACTGGGCTTGGGGTTCCTTTTCACAGGCGTCATGCCCGTCGTTATTGTGGTTTTTGGTGTCTGTCCCCAGCGGCTAAGGTTTGTTCAGTGGGTTCTGCATGTTTCTTTGTTGAGGGGAGGTGTGCTTGTGTTCTGGAAGATGAGGCTTGATCTTTACTTTCTGGTGGGCACCTCCACGTCTGGTGGTGTGT
This sequence comes from Balaenoptera physalus, assembly GCF_965194825.1. Classification (NCBI taxonomy): domain Eukaryota; kingdom Metazoa; phylum Chordata; class Mammalia; order Artiodactyla; family Balaenopteridae; genus Balaenoptera; species Balaenoptera physalus. The sequence goes on along the minus strand of NC_138904.1, from coordinate 19,431,918 downwards.
ATTTTGGTGCCTCTGTCCTTATTATGATTTAAGGCGTCCTCTCTGATAACGGATGGGGCTGTTTCTGTCTTGCTCATTGTTTGGCATACGGTGTCCAGCACTGTAGACTTCTGGTCACTGAGTGAATGTGGGTCTTGGACTTGAGAAGGAAATCTCTGGGAGATTTTCTCCATTTGATATTATGTGGAGCTGTCAGGTCTCCTGTGGACCAGTGTCCTGAAGTTGGTTTTCCCACCTCAGATGCAGAGCACTGATTCTTGGTTAGAGCACCTAGAGACTTTCATCCTCACAGCTCAGAATAAGTGGGAGAAGAAAGAGAAGGAAACAAAGAATGAGGATAAAATAAAACAAAATAAAGTAAAATCAAATAAAATGAAGTGATTAAAATAAAAAATATTTATTACGAGAAAATTTTAAAAAGTAAAAAAAAAAAAAAGCCACACAGAACTCTAGCACAAATGGTTAAAGCTAAGCTATACAGACAAAATCGCAAACAGCAGCATACACCTCCACAGTCTCAAAAAGTGAAAAACTGGAAAGAATAATATATCTTTGCTCACAAAGTCCACCTCGTCAATTTTGGGCTGATTCTTTGTGTATTCAGGTGTTCCACAGATGCGGGGTACTTCACGTTGAATGTGCAGATTTCACCCACTCTTCCTGCGGCTGCTGGGAGAGATTTCCCTTTGGCTTCTTTTTTCGCAAAGCTCTCCTTTTACAGTTGCGTTTGCTTCATCCCATAGTTTTGGGTGGTCGTATTTCCACTGTCACTTTTTCCCAGGTATTTTTGATCCCATCTTGGTTTTCTGCAGTGAAATCTTGGTTATGTAACAGCGTTTTCTTTAGCTTCCCCGTGTTTGTATTATTGACGGGCTTTTTTTCCTTTTACTTCCTATCTAGATTCATAGCACTGTGGGCGGAAAGTATACCTGATACTGTTTCAATTTTCTTAATTTTCTAAGGCTTTATTTGTGGTCCTACATATAATATATCTTGGAGAATGTTCCATGAGCACCTGAGGAAAGAGTGTTTTCTGTTGTTTTGCAATAGAATGTGGTATACATATGAATGAAGTCCCTCCTGTTCAATGTGTCATTTAAAACTTATGTTTCCTGATTTTTTTTCATTTTGGATGATCTGTCCATTGGTGGAATTGGGGTGGTAATGTCCCCTACTCTTTTGGTGGTACTATCAAGTTCCCCTTTATGGCTGTTAGGATACATGTTATGTAGTGAAGTGATCCTCGGTTGTGTTCATAAGTATTCGCATTTGTCATATCCTCTCCTTGGTTTGATCCCTTTATCAGTATGTAGTGTCCTTGTTTGTTTCTTGTAACAGTGTTTATCTTAAAGTCTATTTCGTCTGATATGAGAATTGTAACTCCAGGTTTCTTTTGATTTCCATTTGCATGGAATGTCTCTTGCCATCTCGTCATTTTCAGTCTGTATATCTCCCTAGGTGTAAAGTGGGTCTCTTCTAGGCAGCACATATAATGGTCTTGATGTTGTATCCCTTCAGGGAGTCTATCTGTTGTAGTTGGAGCCATGTATCCATTTACATGTAACGTTATTATTAATATGGATGTTCCTCTTACCGTTTTGTTAATTGTTTTTGGTTTGTTCTAGGAGGTCTTTTCTTTTCTTTGTGATTCCTGCCTAGAGAAGTTCCTTTATCCTTTGTTATAAAGCTGTTGTTGGTGCTGAATTCTTTTTCCGTGTCTTTTTCTGTAAAGTTTTTGGTTTCTCCGTCCAATCTCAATGAGATTCTTGCTGAGAACAGTAACATTGGTTGTAGGTTTTTTCCTTTCATCTCTTGAAATACGTATACTGGCACTCCCTTCTCTCTTGCAGAATTTCTGCTGAAAGGTCAGCTGTTAACTTACGTGGATTCCCTTGTATGGTATATGCTCTTTTTCCCATGCTGCTTTTTACATGCTTTCTATGTATTTCGTTTCTAATAGTTTGATGAACATGTGTCTTGGCGTGTTTCTCCTTGGATTTATCCTGTATGGGACTCTCTGTGCCTCCTTGACTTGATTAACTGTTTCCTTTCCCATAATAGGGATGTTTTCAACTATAATCTCTTCAAATATATTCTCACGCCTTTTCTATTTCTCTTCTTCTTCTGAGACCCATATAATTCGAATGTTGGTGCATTTAATGTTGTCCCAAGGGTCGCTGAGACGGTGCTCCGTTCCTTTCTTTCTTTGTTCTCTATTTTGATCCGCAGTATTTATTGGAACTATTTTATCTTCCAGGCCACTTAACCGTTCTTCTGCCTCAGTTATTGTGCTAGTGATCCATGCTAGAGAATAATTATTTTCATGTATTGTGTTCTTCATCATTGTTTGTTTGCTCTTCAGTTCTTGTCGACCCTTGTGAAACGTTTCTTGTATTTTCTCTCTCCTATTTCTACGATGTTGAATCGGCTTTCCTATCATTATTCTGAATTCTTTTTCGGGTGGACTGCCTATTTCCTCTTCATTTGTTAGGTCTGGTGCGTTTTGACCTTGCTGCTTCGTCGACGTGTGTTTTTTGATCTCCTCATTTTGCTTAACTTACTGGGCTTGGGGTTCCTTTTCACAGGCGTCATGCCCGTCGTTATTGTGGTTTTTGGTGTCTGTCCCCAGCGGCTAAGGTTTGTTCAGTGGGTTCTGCATGTTTCTTTGTTGAGGGGAGGTGTGCTTGTGTTCTGGAAGATGAGGCTTGATCTTTACTTTCTGGTGGGCACCTCCACGTCTGGTGGTGTGTATTTTGGTGCCTCTGTCCTTATTATGATTTAAGGCGTCCTCTCTGATAACGGATGGGGCTGTTTCTGTCTTGCTCATTGTTTGGCATACGGTGTCCAGCACTGTAGACTTCTGGTCACTGAGTGAATGTGGGTCTTGGACTTGAGAAGGAAATCTCTGGGAGATTTTCTCCATTTGATATTATGTGGAGCTGTCAGGTCTCCTGTGGACCAGTGTCCTGAAGTTGGTTTTCCCACCTCAGATGCAGAGCACTGATTCTTGGTTAGAGCACCTAGAGACTTTCATCCTCACAGCTCAGAATAAGTGGGAGAAGAAAGAGAAGGAAACAAAGAATGAGGATAAAATAAAACAAAATAAAGTAAAATCAAATAAAATGAAGTGATTAAAATAAAAAATATTTATTACGAGAAAATTTTAAAAAGTAAAAAAAAAAAAAAGCCACACAGAACTCTAGCACAAATGGTTAAAGCTAAGCTATACAGACAAAATCGCAAACAGCAGCATACACCTCCACAGTCTCAAAAAGTGAAAAACTGGAAAGAATAATATATCTTTGCTCACAAAGTCCACCTCGTCAATTTTGGGCTGATTCTTTGTGTATTCAGGTGTTCCACAGATGCGGGGTACTTCACGTTGAATGTGCAGATTTCACCCACTCTTCCTGCGGCTGCTGGGAGAGATTTCCCTTTGGCTTCTTTTTTCGCACAGCTCTCCTTTTACAGTTGCGTTTGCTTCATCCCATAGTTTTGGGTGGTCGTATTTCCACTGTCACTTTTTCCCAGGTATTTTTGATCCCATCTTGGTTTTCTGCAGTGAAATCTTGGTTATGTAACAGCGTTTTCTTTAGCTTCCCCGTGTTTGTATTATTGACGGGCTTTTTTTCCTTTTACTTCCTATCTAGATTCATAGCACTGTGGGCGGAAAGTATACCTGATACTGTTTCAATTTTCTTAATTTTCTAAGGCTTTATTTGTGGTCCTACATATAATATATCTTGGAGAATGTTCCATGAGCACCTGAGGAAAGAGTGTTTTCTGTTGTTTTGCAATAGAATGTGGTATACATATGAATGAAGTCCCTCCTGTTCAATGTGTCATTTGAAACTTATGTTTCCTGATTTTTTTTCATTTTGGATGATCTGTCCATTGGTGGAATTGGGGTGGTAATGTCCCCTACTCTTTTGGTGGTACTATCAAGTTCCCCTTTATGGCTGTTAGGATACATGTTATGTAGTGAAGTGATCCTCGGTTGTGTTCATAAGTATTCGCATTTGTCATATCCTCTCCTTGGTTTGATCCCTTTATCAGTATGTAGTGTCCTTGTTTGTTTCTTGTAACAGTGTTTATCTTAAAGTCTATTTCGTCTGATATGAGAATTGTAACTCCAGGTTTCCTTTGATTTCCATTTGCATGGAATGTCTCTTGCCATCTCCTCATTTTCAGTCTGTATATCTCCCTAGGTGTAAAGTGGGTCTCTTCTAGGCAGCACATATAATGGTCTTGATGTTGTATCCCTTCAGGGAGTCTATCTGTTGTAGTTGGAGCCATGTATCCATTTACATGTAACGTTATTATTAATATGGATGTTCCTCTTACCGTTTTGTTAATTGTTTTTGGTTTGTTCTAGGAGGTCTTTTCTTTTCTTTGTGATTCCTGCCTAGAGAAGTTCCTTTATCCTTTGTTATAAAGCTGTTGTTGGTGCTGAATTCTTTTTCCGTGTCTTTTTCTGTAAAGTTTTTGGTTTCTCCGTCCAATCTCAATGAGATTCTTGCTGAGAACAGTAACATTGGTTGTAGGGTTTTTCCTTTCATCTCTTGAAATACGTATACTGGCACTCCCTTCTCTCTTGCAGAATTTCTGCTGAAAGGTCAGCTGTTAACTTACGTGGATTCCCTTGTATGGTATATGCTCTTTTTCCCATGCTGCTTTTTACATGCTTTCTATGTATTTCGTTTCTAATAGTTTGATGAACATGTGTCTTGGCGTGTTTCTCCTTGGATTTATCCTGTATGGGACTCTCTGTGCCTCCTTGACTTGATTAACTGTTTCCTTTCCCATACTAGGGATGTTTTCAACTATAATCTCTTCAAATATATTCTCACGCCTTTTCTATTTCTCTTCTTCTTCTGAGACCCATATAATTCGAATGTTGGTGCATTTAATGTTGTCCCAAGGGTCGCTGAGACGGTCCTCCGTTCCTTTCTTTCTTTGTTCTCTATTTTGATCCGCAGTATTTATTGGAACTATTTTATCTTCCAGGCCACTTAACCGTTCTTCTGCCTCAGTTATTGTGCTAGTGATCCATGCTAGAGAATAATTATTTTCATGTATTGTGTTCTTCATCATTGTTTGTTTGCTCTTCAGTTCTTGTCGACCCTTGTGAAACGTTTCTTGTATTTTCTCTCTCCTATTTCTACGATGTTGAATCGGCTTTCCTATCATTATTCTGAATTCTTTTTCGGGTGGACTGCCTATTTCCTCTTCATTTGTTAGGTCTGGTGCGTTTTGACCTTGCTGCTTCGTCGACGTGTGTTTTTTGATCTCCTCATTTTGCTTAACTTACTGGGCTTGGGGTTCCTTTTCACAGGCGTCATGCCCGTCGTTATTGTGGTTTTTGGTGTCTGTCCCCAGCGGCTAAGGTTTGTTCAGTGGGTTCTGCATGTTTCTTTGTTGAGGGGAGGTGTGCTTGTGTTCTGGAAGATGAGGCTTGATCTTTACTTTCTGGTGGGCACCTCCACGTCTGGTGGTGTGTATTTTGGTGCCTCTGTCCTTATTATGATTTAAGGCGTCCTCTCTGATAACGGATGGGGCTGTTTCTGTCTTGCTCATTGTTTGGCATACGGTGTCCAGCACTGTAGACTTCTGGTCACTGAGTGAATGTGGGTCTTGGACTTGAGAAGGAAATCTCTGGGAGATTTTCTCCATTTGATATTATGTGGAGCTGTCAGGTCTCCTGTGGACCAGTGTCCTGAAGTTGGTTTTCCCACCTCAGATGCAGAGCACTGACTCTTGGTTAGAGCACCTAGAGACTTTCATCCTCACAGCTCAGAATAAGTGGGAGAAGAAAGAGAAGGAAACAAAGAATGAGGATAAAATAAAACAAAATAAAGTAAAATCAAATAAAATGAAGTGATTAAAATAAAAAATATTTATTACGAGAAAATTTTAAAAAGTAAAAAAAAAAAAAAGCCACACAGAACTCTAGCACAAATGGTTAAAGCTAAGCTATACAGACAAAATCGCAAACAGCAGCATACACCTCCACAGTCTCAAAAAGTGAAAAACTGGAAAGAATAATATATCTTTGCTCACAAAGTCCACCTCGTCAATTTTGGGCTGATTCTTTGTGTATTCAGGTGTTCCACAGATGCGGGGTACTTCACGTTGAATGTGCAGATTTCACCCACTCTTCCTGCGGCTGCTGGGAGAGATTTCCCTTTGGCTTCTTTTTTCGCACAGCTCTCCTTTTACAGTTGCGTTTGCTTCATCCCATAGTTTTGGGTGGTCGTATTTCCACTGTCACTTTTTCCCAGGTATTTTTGATCCCATCTTGGTTTTCTGCAGTGAAATCTTGGTTATGTAACAGCGTTTTCTTTAGCTTCCCCGTGTTTGTATTATTGACGGGCTTTTTTTCCTTTTACTTCCTATCTAGATTCATAGCACTGTGGGCGGAAAGTATACCTGATACTGTTTCAATTTTCTTAATTTTCTAAGGCTTTATTTGTGGTCCTACATATAATATATCTTGGAGAATGTTCCATGAGCACCTGAGGAAAGAGTGTTTTCTGTTGTTTTGCAATAGAATGTGGTATACATATGAATGAAGTCCCTCCTGTTCAATGTGTCATTTAAAACTTATGTTTCCTGATTTTTTTTCATTTTGGATGATCTGTCCATTGGTGGAATTGGGGTGGTAATGTCCCCTACTCTTTTGGTGGTACTATCAAGTTCCCCTTTATGGCTGTTAGGATACATGTTATGTAGTGAAGTGATCCTCGGTTGTGTTCATAAGTATTCGCATTTGTCATATCCTCTCCTTGGTTTGATCCCTTTATCAGTATGTAGTGTCCTTGTTTGTTTCTTGTAACAGTGTTTATCTTAAAGTCTATTTCGTCTGATATGAGAATTGTAACTCCAGGTTTCCTTTGATTTCCATTTGCATGGAATGTCTCTTGCCATCTCCTCATTTTCAGTCTGTATATCTCCCTAGGTGTAAAGTGGGTCTCTTCTAGGCAGCACATATAATGGTCTTGATGTTGTATCCCTTCAGGGAGTCTATCTGTTGTAGTTGGAGCCATGTATCCATTTACATGTAACGTTATTATTAATATGGATGTTCCTCTTACCGTTTTGTTAATTGTTTTTGGTTTGTTCTAGGAGGTCTTTTCTTTTCTTTGTGATTCCTGCCTAGAGAAGTTCCTTTATCATTTGTTATAAAGCTGTTGTTGGTGCTGAATTCTTTTTCCGTGTCTTTTTCTGTAAAGTTTTTGGTTTCTCCGTCCAATCTCAATGAGATTCTTGCTGAGAACAGTAACATTGGTTGTAGGTTTTTTCCTTTCATCTCTTGAAATACGTATACTGGCACTCCCTTCTCTCTTGCAGAATTTCTGCTGAAAGGTCAGCTGTTAACTTACGTGGATTCCCTTGTATGGTATATGCTCTTTTTCCCATGCTGCTTTTTACATGCTTTCTATGTATTTCGTTTCTAATAGTTTGATGAACATGTGTCTTGGCGTGTTTCTCCTTGGATTTATCCTGTATGGGACTCTCTGTGCCTCCTTGACTTGATTAACTGTTTCCTTTCCCATACTAGGGATGTTTTCAACTATAATCTCTTCAAATATATTCTCACGCCTTTTCTATTTCTCTTCTTCTTCTGAGACCCATATAATTCGAATGTTGGTGCATTTAATGTTGTCCCAAGGGTCGCTGAGACGGTGCTCCGTTCCTTTCTTTCTTTGTTCTCTATTTTGATCCGCAGTATTCATTGGAACTATTTTATCTTCCAGGCCACTTAACCGTTCTTCTGCCTCAGTTATTGTGCTAGTGATCCATGCTAGAGAATAATTATTTTCATGTATTGTGTTCTTCATCATTGTTTGTTTGCTCTTCAGTTCTTGTCGACCCTTGTGAAACGTTTATTGTATTTTCTCTCTCCTATTTCTACGATGTTGAATCGGCTTTCCTATCATTATTCTGAATTCTTTTTCGGGTGGACTGCCTATTTCCTCTTCATTTGTTAGGTCTGGTGCGTTTTGACCTTGCTGCTTCGTCGACGTGTGTTTTTTGATCTCCTCATTTTGCTTAACTTACTGGGCTTGGGGTTCCTTTTCACAGGCGTCATGCCCGTCGTTATTGTGGTTTTTGGTGTCTGTCCCCAGCGGCTAAGGTTTGTTCAGTGGGTTCTGCATGTTTCTTTGTTGAGGGGAGGTGTGCTTGTGTTCTGGAAGATGAGGCTTGATCTTTACTTTCTGGTGGGCACCTCCACGTCTGGTGGTGTGTATTTTGGTGCCTCTGTCCTTATTATGATTTAAGGCGTCCTCTCTGATAACGGATGGGGCTGTTTCTGTCTTGCTCATTGTTTGGCATACGGTGTCCAGCACTGTAGACTTCTGGTCACTGAGTGAATGTGGGTCTTGGACTTGAGAAGGAAATCTCTGGGAGATTTTCTCCATTTGATATTATGTGGAGCTGTCAGGTCTCCTGTGGACCAGTGTCCTGAAGTTGGTTTTCCCACCTCAGATGCAGAGCACTGACTCTTGGTTAGAGCACCTAGAGACTTTCATCCTCACAGCTCAGAATAAGTGGGAGAAGAAAGAGAAGGAAACAAAGAATGAGGATAAAATAAAACAAAATAAAGTAAAATCAAATAAAATGAAGTGATTAAAATAAAAAATATTTATTACGAGAAAATTTTAAAAAGTAAAAAAAAAAAAAAAGCCACACAGAACTCTAGCACAAATGGTTAAAGCTAAGCTATACAGACAAAATCGCAAACAGCAGCATACACCTCCACAGTCTCAAAAAGTGAAAAACTGGAAAGAATAATATATCTTTGCTCACAAAGTCCACCTCGTCAATTTTGGGCTGATTCTTTGTGTATTCAGGTGTTCCACAGATGCGGGGTACTTCACGTTGAATGTGCAGATTTCACCCACTCTTCCTGCGGCTGCTGGGAGAGATTTCCCTTTGGCTTCTTTTTTCGCACAGCTCTCCTTTTACAGTTGCGTTTGCTTCATCCCATAGTTTTGGGTGGTCGTATTTCCACTGTCACTTTTTCCCAGGTATTTTTGATCCCATCTTGGTTTTCTGCAGTGAAATCTTGGTTATGTAACAGCGTTTTCTTTAGCTTCCCCGTGTTTGTATTATTGACGGGCTTTTTTTCCTTTTACTTCCTATCTAGATTCATAGCACTGTGGGCGGAAAGTATACCTGATACTGTTTCAATTTTCTTAATTTTCTAAGGCTTTATTTGTGGTCCTACATATAATATATCTTGGAGAATGTTCCATGAGCACCTGAGGAAAGAGTGTTTTCTGTTGTTTTGCAATAGAATGTGGTATACATATGAATGAAGTCCCTCCTGTTCAATGTGTCATTTAAAACTTATGTTTCCTGATTTTTTTTCATTTTGGATGATCTGTCCATTGGTGGAATTGGGGTGGTAATGTCCCCTACTCTTTTGGTGGTACTATCAAGTTCCCCTTTATGGCTGTTAGGATACATGTTATGTAGTGAAGTGATCCTCGGTTGTGTTCATAAGTATTCGCATTTGTCATATCCTCTCCTTGGTTTGATCCCTTTATCAGTATGTAGTGTCCTTGTTTGTTTCTTGTAACAGTGTTTATCTTAAAGTCTATTTCGTCTGATATGAGAATTGTAACTCCAGGTTTCTTTTGATTTCCATTTGCATGGAATGTCTCTTGCCATCTCCTCATTTTCAGTCTGTATATCTCCCTAGGTGTAAAGTGGGTCTCTTCTAGGCAGCACATATAATGGTCTTGATGTTGTATCCCTTCAGGGAGTCTATCTGTTGTAGTTGGAGCCATGTATCCATTTACATGTAACGTTATTATTAATATGGATGTTCCTCTTACCGTTTTGTTAATTGTTTTTGGTTTGTTCTAGGAGGTCTTTTCTTTTCTTTGTGATTCCTGCCTAGAGAAGTTCCTTTATCCTTTGTTATAAAGCTGTTGTTGGTGCTGAATTCTTTTTCCGTGTCTTTTTCTGTAAAGTTTTTGGTTTCTCCGTCCAATCTCAATGAGATTCTTGCTGAGAACAGTAACATTGGTTGTAGGTTTTTTCCTTTCATCTCTTGAAATACGTATACTGGCACTCCCTTCTCTCTTGCAGAATTTCTGCTGAAAGGTCAGCTGTTAACTTACGTGGATTCCCTTGTATGGTATATGCTCTTTTTCCCATGCTGCTTTTTACATGCTTTCTATGTATTTCGTTTCTAATAGTTTGATGAACATGTGTCTTGGCGTGTTTCTCCTTGGATTTATCCTGTATGGGACTCTCTGTGCTTCCTTGACTTGATTAACTGTTTCCTTTCCCATACTAGGGATGTTTTCAACTATAATCTCTTCAAATATATTCTCACGCCTTTTCTATTTCTCTTCTTCTTCTGAGCCCCATATAATTCGAATGTTGGTGCATTTAATGTTGTCCCAAGGGTCGCTGAGACGGTCCTCCGTTCCTTTCTTTCTTTGTTCTTTATTTTGATCCGCAGTATTTATTGGAACTATTTTATCTTCCAGGCCACTTAACCGTTCTTCTGCCTCAGTTATTGTGCTAGTGATCCATGCTAGAGAATAATTATTTTCATGTATTGTGTTCTTCATCATTGTTTGTTTGCTCTTCAGTTCTTGTCGACCCTTGTGAAACGTTTCTTGTATTTTCTCTCTCCTATTTCTACGATGTTGAATCGGCTTTCCTATCATTATTCTGAATGCTTTTTCGGGTGGACTGCCTATTTCCTCTTCATTTGTTAGGTCTGGTGCGTTTTGACCTTGCTGCTTCGTCGACGTGTGTTTTTTGATCTCCTCATTTTGCTTAACTTACTGGGCTTGGGGTTCCTTTTCACAGGCATCATGCCCGTCGTTATTGTGGTTTTTGGTGTCTGTCCCCAGCGGCTAAGGTTTGTTCAGTGGGTTCTGCATGTTTCTTTGTTGAGGGGAGGTGTGCTTGTGTTCTGGAAGATGAGGCTGGATCTTTACTTTCTGGTGGGCACCTCCACGTCTGGTGGTGTGTATTTTGGTGCCTCTGTCCTTATTATGATTTAAGGCGTCCTCTCTGATAACGGATGGGGCTCTTTCTGTCTTGCTCATTGTTTGGCATACGGTGTCCAGCACTGTAGACTTCTGGTCACTGAGTGAATGTGGGTCTTGGACGTGAGAAGGAAATCTCTGGGAGATTTTCTCCATTTGATATTATGTAGAGCTGTCAGGTCGCCTGTGGACCAGTGTCCTGAAGTTGGTTTTCCCACCTCAGATGCAGAGCACTGACTCCTGGTTAGAGCACCTAGAGACTTTCATCCTCACAGCTCAGAATAAGTGGGAGAAGAAAGAGAAGGAAACAAAGAATGAGGATAAAATAAAACAAAATAAAGTAAAATCAAATAAAATGAAGTGATTAAAATAAAAAATATTTATTACGAGTAAATTTTAAAAAGTAAAAAAAAAAAAAGCCACACAGAACTCTAGCACAAATGGTTAAAGCTAAGCTATACAGACAAAATCGCAAACAGCAGCATACACCTCCACAGTCTCAAAAAGTGAAAAACTGGAAAGAATAATATATCTTTGCTCACAAAGTCCACCTCGTCAATTTTGGGCTGATTCTTTGTGTATTCAGGTGTTCCACAGATGCGGGGTACTTCACGTTGAATGTGCAGATTTCACCCAGTCTTCCTGCGGCTGCTGGGAGAGATTTCCCTTTGGCTTCTTTTTTCGCACAGCTCTCCTTTTACAGTTGCGTTTGCTTCATCCCATAGTTTTGGGTGGTCGTATTTCCACTGTCACATTTTCCCAGGTATTTTTGATCCCATCTTGGTTTTCTGCAGTGAAATCTTGGTTATGTAACAGCGTTTTCTTTAGCTTCCCCGTGTTTGTATTATTGACGGGCTTTTTTTCCTTTTACTTCCTATCTAGATTCATAGCACTGTGGGCGGAAAGTATACCTGATACTGTTTCAATTTTCTTAATTTTCTAAGGCTTTATTTGTGGTCCTACATATAATATATCTTGGAGAATGTTCCATGAGCACCTGAGGAAAGAGTGTTTTCTGTTGTTTTGCAATAGAATGTGGTATACATATGAATGAAGTCCCTCCTGTTCAATGTGTCATTTAAAACTTATGTTTCCTGATTTTTTTTCATTTTGGATGATCTGTCCATTGGTGGAATTGGGGTGGTAATGTCCCCTACTCTTTTGGTGGTACTATCAAGTTCCCCTTTATGGCTGTTAGGATACATGTTATGTAGTGAAGTGATCCTCGGTTGTGTTCATAAGTATTCGCATTTGTCATATCCTCTCCTTGGTTTGATCCCTTTATCAGTATGTAGTGTCCTTGTTTGTTTCTTGTAACAGTGTTTATCTTAAAGTCTATTTCGTCTGATATGAGAATTGTAACTCCAGGTTTCCTTTGATTTCCATTTGCATGGAATGTCTCTTGCCATCTCCTCATTTTCAGTCTGTATATCTCCCTAGGTGTAAAGTGGGTCTCTTCTAGGCAGCACATATAATGGTCTTGATGTTGTATCCCTTCAGGGAGTCTATCTGTTGTAGTTGGAGCCATGTATCCATTTACATGTAACGTTATTATTAATATGGATGTTCCTCTTACCGTTTTGTTAATTGTTTTTGGTTTGTTCTAGGAGGTCTTTTCTTTTCTTTGTGATTCCTGCCTAGAGAAGTTCCTTTATCCTTTGTTATAAAGCTGTTGTTGGTGCTGAATTCTTTTTCCGTGTCTTTTTCTGTAAAGTTTTTGGTTTCTCCGTCCAATCTCAATGAGATTCTTGCTGAGAACAGTAACATTGGTTGTAGGTTTTTTCCTTTCATCTCTTGAAATACGTATACTGGCACTCCCTTCTCTCTTGCAGAATTTCTGCTGAAAGGTCAGCTGTTAACTTACGTGGATTCCCTTGTATGGTATATGCTGTTTTTCCCATGCTGCTTTTTACATGCTTTCTATGTATTTCGTTTCTAATAGTTTGATGAACATGTGTCTTGGCGTGTTTCTCCTTGGATTTATCCTGTATGGGACTCTCTGTGCCTCCTTGACTTGATTAACTGTTTCCTTTCCCATACTAGGGATGTTTTCAACTATAATCTCTTCAAATATATTCTCACGCCTTTTCTATTTCTCTTCTTCTTCTGAGACCCATATAATTCGAATGTTGGTGCATTTAATGTTGTCCCAAGGGTCGCTGAGACGGTCCTCCGTTCCTTTCTTTCTTTGTTCTCTATTTTGATCCGCAGTATTTATTGGAACTATTTTATCTTCCAGGCCACTTAACCGTTCTTCTGCCTCAGTTATTGTGCTAGTGATCCATGCTAGAGAATAATTATTTTCATGTATTGTGTTCTTCATCATTGTTTGTTTGCTCTTCAGTTCTTGTCGACCCTTGTGAAACGTTTCTTGTATTTTCTCTCTCCTATTTCTACGATGTTGAATCGGCTTTCCTATCATTATTCTGAATTCTTTTTCGGGTGGACTGCCTATTTCCTCTTCATTTGTTAGGTCTGGTGCGTTTTGACCTTGCTGCTTCGTCGACGTGTGTTTTTTGATCTCCTCATTTTGCTTAACTTACTGGGCTTGGGGTTTCTTTTCACAGGCGTCATGCCCGTCGTTATTGTGGTTTTTGGTGTCTGTCCCCAGCGGATAAGGTTTGTTCAGTGGGTTCTGCATGTTTCTTTGTTGAGGGGAGGTGTGCTTGTGTTCTGGAAGATGAGGCTTGATCTTTACTTTCTGGTGGGCACCTCCACGTCTGGTGGTGTGTATTTTGGTGCCTCTGTCCTTATTATGATTTAAGGCGTCCTCTCTGATAACGGATGGGGCTGTTTCTGTCTTGCTCATTGTTTGGCATATGGTGTCCAGCACTGTAGACTTCTGGTCACTGAGTGAATGTGGGTCTTGGACTTGAGAAGGAAATCTCTGGGAGATTTTCTCCATTTGATATTATGTGGAGCTGTCAGGTCTCCTGTGGACCAGTGTCCTGAAGTTGGTTTTCCCACCTCAGATGCAGAGCACTGACTCTTGGTTAGAGCACCTAGAGACTTTCATCCTCACAGCTCAGAATAAGTGGGAGAAGAAAGAGAAGGAAACAAAGAATGAGGATAAAATAAAACAAAATAAAGTAAAATCAAATAAAATGAAGTGATTAAAATAAAAAATATTTATTACGAGAAAATTTTAAAAAGTAAAAAAAAAAAAAGCCACACAGAACTCTAGCACAAATGGTTAAAGCTAAGCTATACAGACAAAATCGCAAACAGCAGCATACACCTCCACAGTCTCAAAAAGTGAAAAACTGGAAAGAATAATATATCTTTGCTCACAAAGTCCACCTCGTCAATTTTGGGCTGATTCTTTGTGTATTCAGGTGTTCCACAGATGCGGGGTACTTCACGTTGAATGTGCAGATTTCACCCACTCTTCCTGCGGCTGCTGGGAGAGATTTCCCTTTGGCTTCTTTTTTCGCACAGCTCTCCTTTTACAGTTGCGTTTGCTTCATCCCATAGTTTTGGGTGGTCGTATTTCCACTGTCACTTTTTCCCAGGTATTTTTGATCCCATCTTGGTTTTCTGCAGTGAAATCTTGGTTATGTAACAGCGTTTTCTTTAGCTTCCCCGTGTTTGTATTATTGACGGGCTTTTTTTCCTTTTACTTCCTATCTAGATACATAGCACTGTGGGCGGAAAGTATACCTGATACTGTTTCAATTTTCTTAATTTTCTAAGGCTTTATTTGTGGTCCTACATATAATATATCTTGGAGAATGTGCCATGAGCACCTGAGGAAAGAGTGTTTTCTGTTGTTTTGCAATAGAATGTGGTATACATATGAATGAAGTCCCTCCTGTTCAATGTGTCATTTAAAACTTATGTTTCCTGATTTTTTTTCATTTTGGATGATCTGTCCATTGGTGGAATTGGGGTGGTAATGTCCCCTACTCTTTTGGTGGTACTATCAAGTTCCCCTTTATGGCTGTTAGGATACATGTTATGTAGTGAAGTGATCCTCGGTTGTGTTCATAAGTATTCGCATTTGTCATATCCTCTCCTTGGTTTGATCCCTTTATCAGTATGTAGTGTCCTTGTTTGTTTCTTGTAACAGTGTTTATCTTAAAGTCTATTTCGTCTGATATGAGAATTGTAACTCCAGGTTTCCTTTGATTTCCATTTGCATGGAATGTCTCTTGCCATCTCCTCATTTTCAGTCTGTATATCTCCCTAGGTGTAAAGTGGGTCTCTTCTAGGCAGCACATATAATGGTCTTGATGTTGTATCCCTTCAGGGAGTCTATCTGTTGTAGTTGGAGCCATGTATCCATTTACATGTAACGTTATTATTAATATGGATGTTCCTCTTACCGTTTTGTTAATTGTTTTTGGTTTGTTCTAGGAGGTCTTTTCTTTTCTTTGTGATTCCTGCCTAGAGAAGTTCCTTTATCCTTTGTTATAAAGCTGTTGTTGGTGCTGAATTCTTTTTCCGTGTCTTTTTCTGTAAAGTTTTTGGTTTCTCCGTCCAATCTCAATGAGATTCTTGCTGAGAACAGTAACATTGGTTGTAGGTTTTTTCCTTTCATCTCTTGAAATACGTATACTGGCACTCCCTTCTCTCTTGCAGAATTTCTGCTGAAAGGTCAGCTGTTAACTTACGTGGATTCCCTTGTATGGTATATGCTCTTTTTCCCATGCTGCTTTTTACATGCTTTCTATGTATTTCGTTTCTAATAGTTTGATGAACATGTGTCTTGGCGTGTTTCTCCTTGGATTTATCCTGTATGGGACTCTCTGTGCCTCCTTGACTTAATTAACTGTTTCCTTTCCCATACTAGGGATGTTTTCAACTATAATCTCTTCAAATATATTCTCACGCCTTTTCTATTTCTCTTCTTCTTCTGAGACCCATATAATTCGAATGTTGGTGCATTTAATGTTGTCCCAAGGGTCGCTGAGACGGTCCTCCGTTCCTTTCTTTCTTTGTTCTCTATTTTGATCCGCAGTATTTATTGGAACTATTTTATCTTCCAGGCCACTTAACCGTTCTTCTGCCTCAGTTATTGTGCTAGTGATCCATGCTAGAGAATAATTATTTTCATGTATTGTGTTCTTCATCATTGTTTGTTTGCTCTTCAGTTCTTGTCGACCCTTGTGAAACGTTTCTTGTATTTTCTCTCTCCTATTTCTACGATGTTGAATCGGCTTTCCTATCATTATTCTGAATTCTTTTTCGGGTGGACTGCCTATTTCCTCTTCATTTGTTAGGTCTGGTGCGTTTTGACCTTGCTGCTTCGTCGACGTGTGTTTTTTGATCTCCTCATTTTGCTTAACTTACTGGGCTTGGGGTTCCTTTTCACAGGCGTCATGCCCGTCGTTATTGTGGTTTTTGGTGTCTGTCCCCAGCGGCTAAGGTTTGTTCAGTGGGTTCTGCATGTTTCTTTGTTGAGGGGAGGTGTGCTTGTGTTCTGGAAGATGAGGCTGGATCTTTACTTTCTGGTGGGCACCTCCACGTCTGGTGGTGTGTATTTTGGTGCCTCTGTCCTTATTATGATTTAAGGCGTCCTCTCTGATAACGGATGGGGCTCTTTCTGTCTTGCTCATTGTTTGGCATACGGTGTCCAGCACTGGAGACTTCTGGTCACTGAGTGAATGTGGGTCTTGGACGTGAGAAGGAAATCTCTGGGAGATTTTCTCCATTTGATATTATGTAGAGCTGTCAGGTCGCCTGTGGACCAGTGTCCTGAAGTTGGTTTTCCCACCTCAGATGCAGAGCACTGACTCCTGGTTAGAGCACCTAGAGACTTTCATCCTCACAGCTCAGAATAAGTGGGAGAAGAAAGAGAAGGAAACAAAGAATGAGGATAAAATAAAACAAAATAAAGTAAAATCAAATAAAATGAAGTGATTAAAATAAAAAATATTTATTACGAGAAAATTTTAAAAAGTAAAAAAAAAAAAAAGCCACACAGAACTCTAGCACAAATGGTTAAAGCTAAGCTATACAGACAAAATCGCAAACAGCAGCATACACCTCCACAGTCTCAAAAAGTGAAAAACTGGAAAGAATAATATATCTTTGCTCACAAAGTCCACCTCGTCAATTTTGGGCTGATTCTTTGTGTATTCAGGTGTTCCACAGATGCGGGGTACTTCACGTTGAATGTGCAGATTTCACCCACTCTTCCTGCGGCTGCTGGGAGAGATTTCCCTTTGGCTTCTTTTTTCGCACAGCTCTCCTTTTACAGTTGCGTTTGCTTCATCCCATAGTTTTGGGTGGTCGTATTTCCACTGTCACTTTTTCCCAGGTATTTTTGATCCCATCTTGGTTTTCTGCAGTGAAATCTTGGTTATGTAACAGCGTTTTCTTTAGCTTCCCCGTGTTTGTATTATTGACGGGCTTTTTTTCCTTTTACTTCCTATCTAGATTCATAGCACTGTGGGCGGAAAGTATACCTGATACTGTTTCAATTTTCTTAATTTTCTAAGGCTTTATTTGTGGTCCTACATATAATATATCTTGGAGAATGTTCCATGAGCACCTGAGGAAAGAGTGTTTTCTGTTGTTTTGCAATAGAATGTGGTATACATATGAATGAAGTCCCTCCTGTTCAATGTGTCATTTAAAACTTATGTTTCCTGATTTTTTTTCATTTTGGATGATCTGTCCATTGGTGGAATTGGGGTGGTAATGTCCCCTACTCTTTTGGTGGTACTATCAAGTTCCCCTTTATGGCTGTTAGGATACATGTTATGTAGTGAAGTGATCCTCGGTTGTGTTCATAAGTATTCGCATTTGTCATATCCTCTCCTTGGTTTGATCCCTTTATCAGTATGTAGTGTCCTTGTTTGTTTCTTGTAACAGTGTTTATCTTAAAGTCTATTTCGTCTGATATGAGAATTGTAACTCCAGGTTTCCTTTGATTTCCATTTGCATGGAATGTCTCTTGCCATCTCCTCATTTTCAGTCTGTATATCTCCCTAGGTGTAAAGTGGGTCTCTTCTAGGCAGCACATATAATGGTCTTGATGTTGTATCCCTTCAGGGAGTCTATCTGTTGTAGTTGGAGCCATGTATCCATTTACATGTAACGTTATTATTAATATGGATGTTCCTCTTACCGTTTTGTTAATTGTTTTTGGTTTGTTCTAGGAGGTCTTTTCTTTTCTTTGTGATTCCTGCCTAGAGAAGTTCCTTTATCCTTTGTTATAAAGCTGTTGTTGGTGCTGAATTCTTTTTCCGTGTCTTTTTCTGTAAAGTTTTTGGTTTCTCCGTCCAATCTCAATGAGATTCTTGCTGAGAACAGTAACATTGGTTGTAGGTTTTTTCCTTTCATCTCTTGAAATACGTATACTGGCACTCCCTTCTCTCTTGCAGAATTTCTGCTGAAAGGTCAGCTGTTAACTTACGTGGATTCCCTTGTATGGTATATGCTGTTTTTCCCATGCTGCTTTTTACATGCTTTCTATGTATTTAGTTTCTAATAGTTTGATGAACATGTGTCTTGGCGTGTTTCTCCTTGGATTTATCCTGTATGGGACTCTCTGTGCTTCCTTGACTTGATTAACTGTTTCCTTTCCCATACTAGGGATGTTTTCAACTATAATCTCTTCAAATATATTCTCACGCCTTTTCTATTTCTCTTCTTCTTCTGAGACCCATATAATTCGAATGTTGGTGCATTTAATGTTGTCCCAAGGGTCGCTGAGATGGTCCTCCGTTCCTTTCTTTCTTTGTTCTATATTTTGATCCGCAGTATTTATTGGAACTATTTTATCTTCCAGGCCACTTAACCGTTCTTCTGCCTCAGTTATTGTGCTAGTGATCCATGCTAGAGAATAATTATTTTCATGTATTGTGTTCTTCATCATTGTTTGTTTGCTCTTCAGTTCTTGTCGACCCTTGTGAAACGTTTCTTGTATTTTCTCTCTCCTATTTCTACGATGTTGAATCGGCTTTCCTATCATTATTCTGAATTCTTTTTCGGGTGGACTGCCTATTTCCTCTTCATTTGTTAGGTCTGGTGCGTTTTGACCTTGCTGCTTCGTCGACGTGTGTTTTTTGATCTCCTCATTTTGCTTAACTTAGTGGGCTTGGGGTTCCTTTTCACAGGCGTCATGCCCGTCGTTATTGTGGTTTTTGGTGTCTGTCCCCAGCGGCTAAGGTTTGTTCAGTGGGTTCTGCATGTTTCTTTGTTGAGGGGAGGTGTGCTTGTGTTCTGGAAGATGAGGCTGGATCTTTACTTTCTGGTGGGCACCTCCACGTCTGGTGGTGTGTATTTTGGTGCCTCTGTCCTTATTATGATTTAAGGCGTCCTCTCTGATAACGGATGGGGCTCTTTCTGTCTTGCTCATTGTTTGGCATACGGTGTCCAGCACTGTAGACTTCTGGTCACTGAGTGAATGTGGGTCTTGGACGTGAGAAGGAAATCTCTGGGAGATTTTCTCCATTTGATATTATGTGGAGCTGTCAGGTCTCCTGTGGACCAGTGTCCTGAAGTTGGTTTTCCCACCTCAGATGCAGAGCACTGACTCCTGGTTAGAGCACCTAGAGACTTTCATCCTCACAGCTCAGAATAAGTGGGAGAAGAAAGAGAAGGAAACAAAGAATGAGGATAAAATAAAACAAAATAAAGTAAAATCAAATAAAATGAAGTGATTAAAATATAAAATATTTATTACGAGAAAATTTTAAAAAGTAAAAAAAAAAAAAAAGCCACACAGAACTCTAGCACAAATGGTTAAAGCTAAGCTATACAGACAAAATCGCAAACAGCAGCATACACCTCACAGTCACAAAAAGTGAAAAACTGGAAAGAATAATATATCTTTGCTCACAAAGTCCACCTCGTCAATTTTGGGCTGATTCTTTGTGTATTCAGGTGTTCCACAGATGCGGGGTACTTCACGTTGAGTGTGCAGATTTCACCCACTCTTCCTGCGGCTGCTGGGAGAGATTTCCCTTTGGCTTCTTTTTTCGCACAGCTCTCCTTTTACAGTTGTGTTTGCTTCATCCCATAGTTTTGGGTGGTCGTATTTCCACTGTCACTTTTTCCCAGGTATTTTTGATCCCATCTTGGTTTTCTGCAGTGAAATCTTGGTTATGTAACAGCGTTTTCTTTAGCTTCCCCGTGTTTGTATTATTGACGGGCTTTTTTTCCTTTTAATTCCTATCTAGATTCATAGCACTGTGGGCGGAAAGTATACCTGATACTGTTTCAATTTTCTTAATTTTCTAAGGCTTTATTTGTGGTCCTACATATAATATATCTTGGAGAATGTTCCATGAGCACCTGAGGAAAGAGTGTTTTCTGTTGTTTTGCAATAGAATGTAGTATACATATGAATGAAGTCCCTCCTGTTCAATGTGTCATTTAAAACTTATGTTTCCTGATTTTTTTTCATTTTGGATGATCTGTCCATTGGTGGAATTGGGGTGGTAATGTCCCCTACTCTTTTGGTGGTACTATCAAATTCCCCTTTATGGCTGTTAGGATACATGTTATGTAGTGAAGTGATCCTCGGTTGTGTTCATAAGTATTCGCATTTGTCATATCCTCTCCTTGGTTTGATCCCTTGATCAGTATGTAGTGTCCTTGTTTGTTTCTTGTAACAGTGTTTATCTTAAAGTCTATTTCGTCTGATATGAGAATTGTAACTCCAGGTTTCCTTTGATTTCCATTTGCATGGAATGTCTCTTGCCATCTCCTCATTTTCAGTCAGTATATCTCCCTAGGTGTAAAGTGGGTCTCTTCTAGGCAGCACATATAATGGTCTTGATGTTGTATCCCTTCAGGGAGTCTATCTGTTGTAGTTGGAGCCATGTATCCATTTACATGTAACGTTCTAATTAATATGGATGTTCCTCTTACCGTTTTGTTAATTGTTTTTGGTTTGTTCTAGGAGGTCTTTTCTTTTCTTTGTGATTCCTGCCTAGAGAAGTTCCTTTATCCTTTGTTATAAAGCTGTTGTTGGTGCTGAATTCTTTTTCCGTGTCTTTTTCTGTAAAGTTTTTGGTTTCTCCGTCCAATCTCAATGAGATTCTTGCTGAGAACAGTAACATTGGTTGTAGGTTTTTTCCTTTCATCTCTTGAAATACGTATACTGGCACTCCCTTCTCTCTTGCAGAATTTCTGCTGAAAGGTCAGCTGTTAACTTACATGGATTCCCTTGTATGGTATATGCTGTTTTTCCCATGCTGCTTTTTACATGCTTTCTATGTATTTAGTTTCTAATAGTTTGATGAACATGTGTCTTGGCGTGTTTCTCCTTGGATTTATCCTGTATGGAACTCTCTGTGCTTCCTTGACTTGATTAACTGTTTCCTTTCCCATACTAGGGATGTTTTCAACTATAATCTCTTCAAATATATTCTCACGCCTTTTCTATTTCTCTTCTTCTTCTGAGACCCATATAATTCGAATGTTGGTGCATTTAATGTTGTCCCAAGGGTCGCTGAGACGGTCCTCCGTTCCTTTCTTTCTTTGTTCTTTATTTTGATCCCCAGTATTTATTTGAACTATTTTATCTTCCAGGACACTTAACCGTTCTTCTGCCTCAGTTATTGTGCTAGTGATCCATGCTAGAGAATAATTATTTTCATGTATTGTGTTCTTCATCATTGTTTGTTTGCTCTTCAGTTCTTGTCGACCCTTGTGAAACGTTTCTTGTATTTTCTCTCTCCTATTTCTACGATGTTGAATCGTCTTTCCTATCATTATTCTGAATTCTTTTTCGGGTGGACTGCCTATTTCCTCTTCATTTGTTAGGTTTGGTGCGTTTTGACCTTGCTGCTTCGTCGACGTGTGTTTTTTGATCTCCTCATTTTGCTTAACTTACTGGGCTTGTGGTTCCTTTTCACAGGCGTCATGCCCGTCGTTATTGTGGTTTTTGGTGTCTGTCCCCAGCGGCTAAGGTTTGTTCAGTGGGTTCTGCATGTTTCTTTGTTGAGGGGAGGTGTGCTTGTGTTCTGGAAGATGAGGCTGGATTTTTACTTTCTGGTGGGCACCTCCACGTCTGGTGGTGTGTATTTTGGTGCCTCTGTCCTTATTATGATTTAAGGCGTCCTCTCTGATAACGGATGGGGCTCTTTCTCTCTTGCTCATTGTTTGGCATACGGTGTCCAGCACTGTAGACTTCTGGTCACTGAGTGAATGTGGGTCTTGGACGTGAGAAGGAAATCTCTGGGAGATTTTCTCCATTTGATATTATGTGGAGCTGTCAGGTGTCCTGTGGACCAGTGACCTGAAGTTGGTTTTCCCACCTCAGATGCAGAGCACTGACTCCTGGTTAGAGCACCTAGAGACTTTCATCCTCACAGCTCAGAATAAGTGGGAGAAGAAAGAGAAGGAAACAAAGAATGAGGATAAAATAAAACAAAATAAAGTAAAATCAAATAAAATGAAGTGATTAAAATAAAAAATATTTATTACGAGAAAATTTTAAAAAGTAAAAAAAAAAAAGCCACACAGAACTCTAGCACAAATGGTTAAAGCTAAGCTATACAGAAAAAATCGCAAACAGCAGCATACACCTCCACAGTCTCAAAAAGTGAAAAACTGGAAAGAATAATATATCTTTGCTCACAAAGTCCACCTCGTCAATTTTGGGCTGATTCTTTGTGTATTCAGGTGTTCCACAGATGCGGGGTACTTCACGTTGAATGTGCAGATTTCACCCACTCTTCCTGCGGCTGCTGGGGGAGATTTCCCTTTGGCTTCTTTTTTCACACAGCTCTCCTTTTACAGTTGCGTTTGCTTCATTCCATAGTTTTGGGTGGTCGTATTTCCACTGTCACTTTTTCCCAGGTATTTTTGATCCCATCTTGGTTTTCTGCAGTGAAATCTTGGTTATGTAACAGCGTTTTCTTTAGCTTCCCCGTGTTTGTATTATTGACGGGCTTTTTTTCCTTTTAATTCCTATCTAGATTCATAGCACTGTGGGCGGAAAGTATACCTGATACTGTTTCAATTTTCTTAATTTTCTAAGGCTTTATTTGTGGTCCTACATATAATATATCTTGGAGAATGTTCCATGAGCACCTGAGGAAAGAGTGTTTTCTGTTGTTTTGTAATAGAATGTAGTATACATATGAATGAAGTCCCTCCTGTTCAATGTGTCATTTAAAACTTATGTTTCCTGATTTTTTTTCATTTTGGATGATCTGTCCATTGGTGGAATTGGGGTGGTAATGTCCCCTACTCTTTTGGTGGTACTATCAAGTTCCCCTTTATGGCTGTTAGGATACATGTTATGTAGTGATTTGATCCTCGGTTGTGTTCATAAGTATTCGCATTTGTCATATCCTCTCCTTGGTTTGATCCCTTGATCAGTATGTAGTGTTCTTGTTTGTTTCTTGTAACAGTGTTTATCTTAAAGTCTATTTCGTCTGATATGAGAATTGTAACTCCAGGTTTCCTTTGATTTCCATTTGCATGGAATGTCTCTTGCCATCTCCTCATTTTCAGTCTGTATATCTCCCTAGGTGTAAAGTGGGTCTCTTCTAGGCAGCACATATAATGGTCTTGATGTTGTATCCCTTCAGGGAATCTATCTGTTGTAGTTGGAGCCATGTATCCATTTACATGTAACGTTATTATTAATATGGATGTTCCTCTTACCCTTTTGTTAATTGTTTTTGGTTTGTTCTAGGAGGTCTTTTCTTTTCTTTGTGATTCCTGCCTAGAGAAGTTCCTTTATCATTTGTTATAAAGGTGTTGTTGGTGCTGAATTCTTTTTCGGTGTCTTTTTCTGTAAAGTTTTTGGTTTCTCCGTCCAATCTCAATGAGATTCTTGCTGAGAACAGTAACATTGGTTGTAGGTTTTTTCCTTTCATCTCTTGAAATACGTATACTGGCACTCCCTTCTCTCTTGCAGAATTTCTGCTGAAAGGTCAGCTGTTAACTTACGTGGATTCCCTTGTATGGTATATGCTGTTTTTCCCATGCTGCTTTTTACATGCTTTCTATGTATTTAGTTTCTAATAGTTTGATGAACATGTGTCTTGGCGTGTTTCTCCTTGGATTTATCCTGTATGGAACTCTCTGTGCTTCTTTGACTTGATTAACTGTTTCCTTTCCCATACTAGGGATGTTTTCAACTATAATCTCTTCAAATATATTCTCACGCCTTTTCTATTTCTCTTCTTCTTCTGAGACCCATATAATTCGAATGTTGGTGCATTTAAGGTTGTCCCAAGGGTCGCTGAGACGGCCCTCCGTTCCTTTCTTTCTTTGTTCTTTATTTTGATCCCCAGTATTTATTTGAACTATTTTATCTTCCAGGACACTTAACCGTTCTTCTGCCTCAGTTATTGTGCTAGTGATCCATGCTAGAGAATAATTATTTTCATGTATTGTGTTCTTCATCATTGTTTGTTTGCTCTTCAGTTCTTGTCGACCCTTGTGAAACGTTTCTTGTATTTTCTCTCTCCTATTTCTACGATGTTGAATCGTCTTTCCTATCATTATTCTGAATTCTTTTTCGGGTGGACTGCCTATTTCCTCTTCATTTGTTAGGTCTGGTGCGTTTTGACCTTGCTGCTTCGTCGACGTGTGTTTTTTGATCTCCTCATTTTGCTTAACTTACTGGGCTTGGGGTTCCTTTTCACAGGCGTCATGCCCGTCGTTTTTGTGGTTTTTGGTGTCTGTCCCCAGCGGCTAAGGTTTGTTCAGTGGGTTCTGCATGTTTCTTTGTTGAGGGGAGGTGTGCTTGTGTTCTGGAAGATGAGGCTGGATCTTTACTTTCTGGTGGGCACCTCCACGTCTGGTGGTGTGGATTTTGGTTCCTCTGTCCTTATTATGATTTAAGGCGTCCTCTCTGATACCGGATGGGGCTGTTTCTGTCTTGCTCATTGTTTGGCATACGGTGTCCAGCACTGTAGACTTCTGGTCACTGAGTGAATGTGGGTCTTGGACTTGAGAAGGAAATCTCTGGGAGATTTTCTCCATTTGATATTATGTGGAGCTGTCAGGTCTCCTGTGGACCAGTGTCCTGAAGTTGGTTTTCCCACCTCAGATGCAGAGCACTGACTCCTGGTTAGAGCACCTAGAGACTTTCATCCTCACAGCTCAGAATAAGTGGGAGAAGAAAGAGAAGGAAACAAAGAATGAGGATAAAATAAAACAAAATAAAGTAAAATCAAATAAAATGAAGTGATTTAAATAAAAAATATTTATTACGAGAAAATTTTAAAAAGTAAAAAAAAAAAAAGCCACACAGAACTCTAGCACAAATGGTTAAAGCTAAGCTATACAGAAAAAATCGCAAACAGCAGCATACACCTCCACAGTCTCAAAAACTGAAAAACTGGAAAGAATAATATATCTTTGCTCACAAAGTCCACCTCGTCAATTTTGGGCTGATTCTTTGTGTATTCAGGTGTTCCACAGATGCGGGGTACTTCACGTTGAATGTGCAGATTTCACCCACTCTTCCTGCGGCTGCTGGGGGAGATTTCCCTTTGGCTTCTTTTTCACACAGCTCTCCTTTTACAGTTGCGTTTGATTCATTCCATAGTTTTGGGTGGTCGTATTTCCACTGTCACTTTTTCCCAGGTATTTTTGATCCCATCTTGGTTTTCTGCAGTGAAATCTTGGTTATGTAACAGCGTTTTCTTTAGCTTCCCCGTGTTTGTATTATTGACGGGCTTTTTTTCCTTTTAATTCCTATCTAGATTCATAGCACTGTGGGCGGAAAGTATACCTGATACTGTTTCAATTTTCTTAATTTTCTAAGGCTTTATTTGTGGTCCTACATATAATATATCTTGGAGAATGTTCCATGAGCACCTGAGGAAAGAGTGTTTTCTGTTGTTTTGTAATAGAATGTAGTATACATATGAATGAAGTCCCTCCTGTTCAATGTGTCATTTAAAACTTATGTTTCCTGATTTTTTTTCATTTTGGATGATCTGTCCATTGGTGGAATTGGGGTGGTAATGTCCCCTACTCTTTTGGTGGTACTATCAAGTTCCCCTTTATGGCTGTTAGGATACATGTTATGTAGTGAAGTGATCCTCGGTTGTGTTCATAAGTATTCGCATTTGTCATATCCTCTCCTTGGTTTGATCCCTTTATCAGTATGTAGTGTCCTTGTTTGTTTCTTGTAACAGTGTTTATCTTAAAGTCTATTTCGTCTGATATGAGAATTGTAACTCCAGGTTTCCTTTGATTTCCATTTGCATGGAATGTCTCTTGCCATCTCCTCATTTTCAGTCTGTATATCTCCCTAAGTGTAAAGTGGGTCTCTTCTAGGCAGCACATATAATGGTCTTGATGTTGTATCCCTTCAGGGAGTCTATCTGTTGTAGTTGGAGCCATGTATCCATTTACCTGTAACGTTATTATTAATATGGATGTTCCTCTTACCGTTTTGTTAACTGTTTTTGGTTTGTTCTAGGAGGTCTTTTCTTTTCTTTGTGATTCCTGCCTAGAGAAGTTCCTTTATCCTTTGTTATAAAGCTGTTGTTGATGCTGAATTCTTTTTCCGTGTCTTTTTCTGTAAAGTTTTTGGTTTCTCCGTCCAATCTCAATGAGATTCTTGCTGAGAACAGTAACATTGGTTGTAGGTTTTTTCCTTTCATCTCTTGAAATACGTATACTGGCACTCCCTTCTCTCTTGCAGAATTTCTGCTGAAAGGTCAGCTGTTAACTTACGGGGATTCCCTTGTATGGTATATGCTGTTTTTCCCATGCTGCTTTTTACATGCTTTCTATGTATTTAGTTTCTAATAGTTTGATGAACATGTGTCTTGGCGTGTTTCTCCTTGGATTTATCCTGTATGGGACTCTCTGTGCTTCCTTGACTTGATTAACTGTTTCCTTTCCCATACTAGGGATGTTTTCAACTATAATCTCTTCAAATATATTCTCACGCCTTTTCTATTTCTCTTCTTCTTCTGAGACCCATATAATTCGAATGTTGGTGCATTTAATGTTGTCCCAAGGGTCGCTGAGACGGTCCTCCGTTCCTTTCTTTCTTTGTTCTTTATTTTGATCCGCAGTATTTATTGGAACTATTTTATCTTCCAGGCCACTTAACCATTCTTCTGCCTCAGTTATTGTGCTAGTGATCCATGCTAGAGAATAATTATTTTCATGTATTGTGTTCTTCATCATTGTTTGTTTGCTCTTCAGTTCTTGTCGACCCTTGTGAAACGTTTCTTGTATTTTCTCTCTCCTATTTCTACGATGTTGAATCGTCTTTCCTATCATTATTCTGAATTCTTTTTCGGGTGGACTGCCTATTTCCTCTTTATTTGTTAGGTCTGCTGCGTTTTGACCTTGCTGCTTCGTCGACGTGTGTTTTTTGATCTCCTCATTTTGCTTAACTTACTGGGCTTGGGGTTCCTTTTCACAGGCGTCATGCCCGTCGTTATTGTGGTTTTTGGTGTCTGTCCCCAGCGGCTAAGGTTTGTTCAGTGGGTTCTGCATGTTTCTTTGTTGAGGGGAGGTGTGCTTGTGTTCTGGAAGATGAGGCTGGATCTTTACTTTCTGGTGGGCACTTCCACGTCTGGTGGTGGGTATTTTGGTGCCTCTGTCATTATTATGATTTAAGGCGTCCTCTCTGATAACAGATGGGGCTGTTTCTGTCTTGCTCATTGTTTGGCATACGGTGTCCAGCACTGTAGACTTCTGGTCACTGAGTGAATGTGGGTCTTGGACGTGAGAAGGAAATCTCTGGGAGATTTACTCCATTTGATATTATGTGGAGCTGTCAGGTCTCCTGTGGACCAGTGTCCTGAAGTTGGTTTTCCCACCTCAGATGCAGAGCACTGACTCCTGGTTAGAGCACCTAGAGACTTTCATCCTCACAGCTCAGAATAAGTGGGAGAAGAAAGAGAAGGAAAGAAAGAATGAGGATAAAATAAAACAAAATAAAGTAAACTCAAATAAAATGAAGTGATTAAAATAAAAAATATTTATTACGAGAAAATTTTAAAAAGTAAAAAAAAAAAAAAGCCACACAGAACTCTAGCACAAATGGTTAAAGCTAAGCTATACAGACAAAATCGCAAACAGCAGCATATACCTCCACAGTCACAAAAAGTGAAAAACTGGAAAGAATAATATATCTTTGCTCACAAAGTCCACCTCGTCAATTTTGGGCTGATTCTTTTTGTATTCAGGTGTTCCACAGATGCGGGGTACTTCACGTTGAATGTGCATATTTCACCCACTCTTCCTGCGGCTGCTGGGAGAGATTTCCCTTTGGCTTCTTTTTTCGCACAGCTCTCCTTTTACAGTTGCGTTTGCTTCATCCCATAGTTTTGGGTGGTCGTATTTCCACTGTCACTTTTTCCCAGGTATTTTTGATCCCATCTTGGTTTTCTGCAGTGAAATCTTGGTTATGTAACAGCGTTTTCTTTAGCTTCCCCGTGTTTGTATTATTGACGGGCTTTTTTTCCTTTTACTTCCTATCTAGATTCATAGCACTGTGGGCGGAAAGTATACCTGATACTGTTTCAATTTTCTTAATTTTCTAAGGCTTTATTTGTGGTCCTACATATAATATATCTTGGAGAATGTTCCATGAGCACCTGAGGAAAGAGTGTTTTCTGTTGTTTTGCAATAGAATGTGGTATACGTATGAATGAAGTCCCTCCTGTTCAATGTGTCATTTAAAACTTACGTTTCCTGATTTTTTTTCATTTTGGATGATCTGTCCCTTGGTGGAATTGGGGTGGTAATGTCCCCTACTCTTTTGGTGGTACTATCAAGTTCCCCTTTATGGCTGTTAGGATACATGTTATGTAGTGAAGTGATCCTCGGTTGTGTTCATAAGTATTCGCATTTGTCATATCCTCTCCTTGGTTTGATCCCTTGATCAGTATGTAGTGTCCTTGTTTGTTTCTTGTAACAGTGTTTATCTTAAAGTCTATTTCGTCTGATATGAGAATTGTAACTCCAGGTTTCCTTTGATTTCCATTTGCATGGAATGTCTCTTGCCATCTCCTCATTTTCAGTCTGTATATCTCCCTAGGTGTAAAGTGGGTCTCTTCTAGGCAGCACATATAATGGTCTTGATGTTGTATCCCTTCAGGGAGTCTATCTGTTGTAGTTGGAGCCATGTATCCATTTACATGTAACGTTATTATTAATATGGATGTTCCTCTTACCGTTTTGTTAACTGTTTTTGGTTTGTTCTAGGAGGTCTTTTCTTTTCTTTGTGATTCCTGCCTAGAGAAGTTCCTTTATCCTTTGTTATAAAGCTGTTGTTGATGCTGAATTCTTTTTCCGTGTCTTTTTCTGTAAAGTTTTTGGTTTCTCCGTCCAATCTCAATGAGATTCTTGCTGTGAACAGTAACATTGGTTGTAGGTTTTTTCCTTTCATCTCTTGAAATACGTATACTGGCACTCCCTTCTCTCTTGCAGAATTTCTGCTGAAAGGTCAGCTGTTAACTTACGTGGATTCCCTTGTATGGTATATGCTGTTTTTCCCATGCTGCTTTTTACATGCTTTCTATGTATTTAGTTTCTAATAGTTTGATGAACATGTGTCTTGGCGTGTTTCTCCTTGGATTTATCCTGTATGGGACTCTCTGTGCTTCCTTGACTTGATTAACTGTTTCCTTTCCCATACTAGGGATGTTTTCAACTATAATCTCTTCAAATATATTCTCACGCCTTTTCTATTTCTCTTCTTCTTCTGAGACCCATATAATTCGAATGTTGGTGCATTTAATGTTGTCCCAAGGGTCGCTGAGACGGTCCTCCGTTCCTTTCTTTCTTTGTTCTTTATTTTGATCCACAGTATTTATTGGAACTATTTTATCTTCCAGGCCACTTAACCGTTCTTCTGCCTCAGTTATTGTGCTAGTGATCCATGCTAGAGAATAATTATTTTCATGTATTGTGTTCTTCATCATTGTTTGTTTGCTCTTCAGTTCTTGTCGACCCTTGTGAAACCTTTCTTGTATTTTCTCTCTCCTATTTCTACGATGTTGAATCCTCTTTCCTATCATTATTCTGAATTCTTTTTCGGTGGACTGCCTATTTCCTCTTCATTTGTTAGGTCTGGTGCGTTTTGACCTTGCTGCTTCGTTGACGTGTGTTTTTTGATCTCCTCATTTTGCTTAACTTACTGGGCTTGGGGTTCCTTTTCACAGGCGTCATGCCCGTCGTTATTGTGGTTTTTGGTGTCTGACCCCAGCGGCTAAGGTTTGTTCAGTGGGTTCTGCACGTTTCTTTGTTGAGGGGAGGTGTGCATGTGTTCTGGAAGATGAGGTTGGATCTTTACTTTCCGGTGGGCACCTCCACGTCTGGTGGTGTGTATTTTGGTGCCTCTGTCCTTATTATGATTTAAGGCATCCTCTCTGATAACGGATGGGGCTGTTTCTGTCTTGCTCATTGTTTGGCATACGGTGTCCAGCACTGTAGACTTCTGGTCACTGAGTCAATGTGGGTCTTGGACTTGAGAACGAAATCTCTGGGAGATTTTCTCCATTTGATATTATGTGGAGCTGTGAGGTCTCCTGTGGACCAGTGTCCTAAAGTTGGTTTTCCCACCTCAGATGCAGAGCACTGACTCTTGGTTAGAGCACCTAGAGACTTTCATCCTCACAGCTCAGAATAAGTGGGAGAAGAAAGAGAAGGAAACAAAGAATGAGGATAAAATAAAACAAAATAAAGTAAAATCAAATAAAATGAAGTGATTAAAATAAAAAATATTTATTACGAGAAAATTTTAAAAAGTAAAAAAAAAAAAGCCACACAGAACTCTAGCACAAATGGTTAAAGCTAAGCTATACAGACAAAATCGCAAACAGCAGCATACACCTCCACAGTCTCAAAAATTGAAAAACTGGAAAGAATAATATATCTTTGCTCACAAAGTCCACCTCGTCAATTTTGGGCTGATTCTTTGTGTATTCAGGTGTTCCACAGATGCGGGGTACTTCACGTTGAATGTGCAGATTTCACCCACTCTTCCTGCGGCTGCTGGGAGAGATTTCCCTTTGGCTTCTTTTTTCGCACAGCTCTCCTTTTACAGTTGCGTTTGCTTCATCCCATAGTTTTGGGTGGTCGTATTTCCACTGTCACTTTTTCTCAGGTATTTTTGATCCCATCTTGGTTTTCTGCAGTGAAATCTTGGTTATGTAACAGCGTTTTCTTTAGCTTCCCCGTGTTTGTATTATTGACGGGCTTTTTTTCCTTTTAATTCCTATCTAGATTCATAGCACTGTGGGCGGAAAGTATACCTGATACTGTTTCAATTTTCTTAATTTTCTAAGGCTTTATTTGTGGTCCTACATATAATATATCTTGGAGAATGTTCCATGAGCACCTGAGGAAAGAGTGTTTTCTGTTGTTTTGCAATAGAATGTGGTATACATATGAATGAAGTCCCTCCTGTTCAATGTGTCATTTAAAACTTATGTTTCCTGATTTTTTTTCATTTTGGATGATCTGTCCATTGGTGGAATTGGGGTGGTAATGTCCCCTACTCTTTTGGTGGTACTATCAAGTTCCCCTTTATGGCTGTTAGGATACATGTTATGTAGTGAAGTGATCCTCGGTTGTGTTCATAAGTATTCGCATTTGTCATATCCTCTCCTTGGTTTGATCCCTTGATCAGTATGTAGTGTCCTTGTTTGTTTCTTGTAACAGTGTTTATCTTAAAGTCTATTTCGTCTGATATGAGAATTGTAACTCCAGGTTTCCTTTGATTTCCATTTGCATGGAATGTCTCTTGCCATCTCCTCATTTTCAGTCTGTATATCTCCCTAGGTGTAAAGTGGGTCTCTTCTAGGCAGCACATATAATGGTCTTGATGTTGTATCCCTTCAGGGAGTCTATCTGTTGTAGTTGGAGCCATGTATCCATTTACATGTAACGTTATTATTAATATGGATGTTCTTCTTACCGTTTTGTTAATTGTTTTTGGTTTGTTCTAGGAGGTCTTTTCTTTTCTTTGTGATTCCTGCCTAGAGAAGTTCCTTTATATTTTGTTATAAAGCTGTTGTTGGTGCTGAATTCTTTTTCCGTGTCTTTTTCTGTAAAGTTTTTGGTTTCTCCGTCCAATCTCAATGAGATTCTTGCTGAGAACAGTAACATTGGTTGTAGGTTTTTTCCTTTCATCTCTTGAAATACGTATACTGGCACTCCCTTCTCTCTTGCAGAATTTCTGCTGAAAGGTCGGCTGTTAACTTACGTGGATTCCCTTGTATGGTATATGCTGTTTTTCCCATGCTGCTTTTTACATGCTTTCTATGTATTTAGTTTCTAATAGTTTGATGAACATGTGTCTTGGTGTGTTTCTCCTTGGATTTATCCTGTATGGGACTCTCTGTGCTTCCTTGACTTGATTAACTGTTTCCTTTCCCTTATTAGGGATGTTTTCAACTATAATCTCTTCAAATATATTCTCACGCCTTTTCTATTTCTCTTCTTCTTCTGAGACCCATATAATTCGAATGATGGTGCATTTAATGTTGTCCCAAGGGTCGCTGAGACGGTCCTCCGTTCCTTTCTTTCTTAGTTCTTTATTTTGATCCGCAGTATTTATTTGAACTATTTTATCTTCCAGGACACTTAACCGTTCTTCTGCCTCAGTTACTGTGGTAGTGATCCATGCTAGAGAATAATTATTTTCATGTATTGTGTTCTTCATCATTGTTTGTTTGCTCTTCAGTTCTTGTCGACCCTTGTGAAACCTTTCTTGTATTTTCTCTCTCCTATTTCTACGATGTTGAATCGTCTTTCCTATCATTATTCTGAATTCTTTTTCGGTGGACTGCCTATTTCCTCTTCATTTGTTAGGTCTGGTGCGTTTTGACCTTGCTGCTTCGTCGACGTGTGTTTTTTGATCTCCTCATTTTGCTTAACTTACTGGGCTTGGGGTTCCTTTTCACAGGCGTCATGCCCGTCGTTATTGTGGTTTTTGGTGTCTGTCCCCAGCGGCTAAGGTTTGTTCAGTGGGTTCTGCATGTTTCTTTGTTGAGGGTAGGTGTGCTTGTGTTCTGGAAGATGAGGCTGGATCTTTACTTTCCGGTGGGCACCTCCACGTCTGGTGGTGTGTATTTTGGTGCCTCTGTCCTTATTATGATTTAAGGCATCCTCTCTGATAACGGATGGGGCTGTTTCTGTCTTGCTCATTGTTTGGCATACGGTGTCCAGCACTGTAGACTTCTGGTCACTGAGTGAATGTGGGTCTTGGACTTGAGAACGAAATCTCTGGGAGATTTTCTCCATTTGATATTATGTGGAGCTGTCAGGTCTCCTGTGGACCAGTGTCCTGAAGTTGGTTTTCCCACCTCAGATGCAGAGCACTGACTCTTGGTTAGAGCACCTAGAGACTTTCATCCTCACAGCTCAGAATAAGTGGGAGAAGAAAGAGAAGGAAACAAAGAATGAGGATAAAATAAAACAAAATAAAGTAAAATCAAATAAAATGAAGTGATTAAAATAAAAAATATTTATTACGAGAAAATTTTAAAAAGTAAAAAAAAAAAAAGCCACACAGAACTCTAGCACAAATGGTTAAAGCTAAGCTATACAGACAAAATCGCAAACAGCAGCATACACCTCCACAGTCTCAAAAAGTGAAAAACTGGAAAGAATAATATATCTTTGCTCACAAAGTCCACCTCGTCAATTTTGGGCTGATTCTTTGTGTATTCAGGTGTTCCACAGATGCGGGGTACTTCACGTTGAGTGTGCAGATATCACCCACTCTTCCTGCGGCTGCTGGGAGAGATTTCCCTTTGGCTTCTTTTTTCGCACAGCTCTCCTTTTACAGTTGCGTTTGCTTCATCCCATAGTTTTGGGTGGTCGTATTTCCACTGTCACTTTTTCCCAGGTATTTTTGATCCCATCTTGGTTTTCTGCAGTGAAATCTTGGTTATGTAACAGCGTTTTCTTTAGCTTCCCCGTGTTTGTATTATTGACGGGCTTTTTCTCCTTTTAATTCCTATCTAGATTCATAGCACTGTGGGCGGAAATTATACCTGATACTGTTTCAATTTTCTTAATTTTCTAAGGCTTTATTTGTGGTCCTACATATAATATATCTTGGAGAATGTTCCATGAGCACCTGAGGAAAGAGTGTTTTCTGTTGTTTTGCAATAGAATGTGGTATACATATGAATGAAGTCCCTCCTGTTCAATGTGTCATTTAAAACTTATGTTTCCTGATTTTTTTTCATTTTGGATGATCTGTCCATTGGTGGAATTGGGGTGGTAATGTCCCCTACTCTTTTGGTGGTACTATCAAGTTCCCCTTTATGGCTGTT
The DNA here is from genome assembly GCF_965194825.1 of Balaenoptera physalus. NCBI lineage: Eukaryota > Metazoa > Chordata > Mammalia > Artiodactyla > Balaenopteridae > Balaenoptera > Balaenoptera physalus. The sequence continues at coordinate 19,397,714 of NC_138904.1, read as the reverse complement.
AGGATACATGTTATGTAGTGAAGTGATCCTCGGTTGTGTTCATAAGTATTCGCATTTGTCATATCCTCTCCTTGGTTTGATCCCTTGATCAGTATGTAGTGTCCTTGTTTGTTTCTTGTAACAGTGTTTATCTTAAAGTCTATTTCGTCTGATATGAGAATTGTAACTCCAGGTTTCCTTTGATTTCCATTTGCATGGAATGTCTCTTGCCATCTCCTCATTTTCAGTCTGTATATCTCCCTAGGTGTAAAGTGGGTCTCTTCTAGGCAGCACATATAATGGTCTTGATGTTGTATCCCTTCAGGGAGTCTATCTGTTGTAGTTGGAGCCATGTATCCATTTACATGTAACGTTCTTATTAATATGGATGTTCCTCTTACCGTTTTGTTACTTGTTTTTGGTTTGTTCTAGGAGGTCTTTTCTTTTCTTTGTGATTCCTGCCTAGAGAAGTTCCTTTATCCTTTGTTATAAAGCTGTTGTTGGTGCTGAATTCTTTTTCCGTGTCTTTTTCTGTAAAGTTTTTGGTTTCTCCGTCCAATCTCAATGAGATTCTTGCTGAGAACAGTAACATTGGTTGTAGGTTTTTTCCTTTCATCTCTTGAAATACGTATACTGGCACTCCCTTCTCTCTTGCAGAATTTCTGCTGAAAGGTCAGCTGTTAACTTACGTGGATTCCCTTTTATGGTATATACTGTTTTTCCCATGCTGCTTTTTACATGCTTTCTATGTATTTAGTTTCTAATAGTTTGATGAACATGTGTCTTGGCGTGTTTCTCCTTGGATTTATCCTGTATGGAACTCTCTGTGCTTCTTTGACTTGATTAACTGTTTCCTTTCCCATACTAGGGATGTTTTCAACTATAATCTCTTCAAATATATTCTCACGCCTTTTCTATTTCTCTTCTTCTTCTGAGACCCATATAATTCGAATGTTGGTGCATTTAATGTTGTCCCAAGGGTCGCTGAGACGGTCCTCCGTTCCTTTCTTTCTTTGTTCTTTATTTTGATCCGCAGTATTTATTGGAACTATTTTATCTTCCAGGCCACTTAACCGTTCTTCTGCCTCAGTTATTGTGCTAGTGATCCATGCTAGAGAATAATTATTTTCATGTATTGTGTTCTTCATCATTGTTTGTTTGCTCTTCAGTTCTTGTCGACCCTTGTGAAACGTTTCTTGTATTTTCTCTCTCCTATTTCTACGATGTTGAATCGTCATTCCTATCATTATTCTGAATTCTTTTTCGGGTGGACTGCCTATTTCCTCTTCATTTGTTAGGTCTGCTGCGTTTTGACCTTGCTGCTTCGTCGACGTGTGTTTTTTGATCTCCTCATTTTGCTTAACTTACTGGGCTTGGGGTTCCTTTTCACAGGCGTCATGCCCGTCGTTATTGTGGTTTTTGGTGTCTGTCCCCAGCGGCTAAGGTTTGTTCAGTGGGTTCTGCATGTTTCTTTGTTGAGGGGAGGTGTGCTTGTGTTCTGGAAGATGAGGCAGGATCTTTACTTTCTGGTGGGCACCTCCACGTCTGGTGGTGTGTATTTTGGTGCCTCTGTCCTTATTATGATTTAAGGCGTCCTCTCTGATAACGGATGGGGCTGTTTCTGTCTTGCTCATTGTTTGGCATACGGTGTCCAGCACTGTAGACTTCTGGTCACTGAGTGAATGTGGGTCTTGGACTTGAGAAGGAAATCTCTGGGAGATTTTCTCCATTTGATATTATGTAGAGCTGTCAGGTCGCCTGTGGACCAGTGTCCTGAAGTTGGTTTTCCCACCTCAGATGCAGAGCACTGACTCCTGGTTAGAGCACCTAGAGACTTTCATCCTCACAGCTCAGAATAAGTGGGAGAAGAAAGAGAAGGAAAGAAAGAATGAGGATAAAATAAAACAAAATAAAGTAAAATCAAATAAAATGAAGTGATTAAAATAAAAAATATTTATTACGAGAAAATTTTAAAAAGTAAAAAAAAAAAAAAGCCACACAGAACTCTAGCACAAATGGTTAAAGCTAAGCTATACAGACAAAATCGCAAACAGCAGCATACACCTCCACAGTCACAAAAAGTGAAAAACTGGAAAGAATAATATGTCTTTGCTCACAAAGTCCACCTCGTCAATTTTGGGCTGATTCTTTGTGTATTCAGGTGTTCCACAGATGCGGGGTACTTCACGTTGAATGTGCAGATTTCACCCACTCTTCCTACGGCTGCTGGGAGAGATTTCCCTTTGGCTTCTTTTTTCGCACAGCTCTCCTTTTACAGTTGCGTTTGCTTCATCCCATAGTTTTGGGTGGTCGTATTTCCACTGTCACTTTTTCCCAGGTATTTTTGATCCCATCTTGGTTTTCTGCAGTGAAATCTTGGTTATGTAACAGCGTTTTCTTTAGCTTCCCCGTGTTTGTATTATTGACGGGCTTTTTTTCCTTTTAATTCCTATCTAGATTCATAGCACTGTGGGCGGAAAGTATACCTGATACTGTTTCAATTTTCTTAATTTTCTAAGGCTTTATTTGTGGTCCTACATATAATATATCTTGGAGAATGTTCCATGAGCACCTGAGGAAAGAGTGTTTTCTGTTGTTTTGCAATAGAATGTGGTATACATATGAATGAAGTCCCTCCTGTTCAATGTGTCATTTAAAACTTATGTTTCCTGATTTTTTTTCATTTTGGATGATCTGTCCATTGGTGGAATTGGGGTGGTAATGTCCCCTACTCTTTTGGTGGTACTATCAAGTTCCCCTTTATGGCTGTTAGGATACATGTTATGTAGTGAAGTGATCCTCGGTTGTGTTCATAAGTATTCGCATTTGTCATATCCTCTCCTTGGTTTGATCCCTTGATCAGTATGTAGTGTCCTTGTTTGTTTCTTGTAACAGTGTTTATCTTAAAGTCTATTTCGTCTGATATGAGAATTGTAACTCCAGGTTTCCTTTGATTTCCATTTGCATGGAATGTCTCTTGCCATCTCCTCATTTTCAGTCTGTATATCTCCCTAGGTGTAAAGTGGGTCTCTTCTAGGCAGCACATATAATGGTCTTGATGTTGTATCCCTTCAGGGAGTCTATCTGTTGTAGTTGGAGCCATGTATCCATTTACATGTAACGTTATTATTAATATGGATGTTCTTCTTACCGTTTTGTTAATTGTTTTTGGTTTGTTCTAGGAGGTCTTTTCTTTTCTTTGTGATTCCTGCCTAGAGAAGTTCCTTTATCCTTTGTTATAAAGCTGTTGTTGGTGCTGAATTCTTTTTCCGTGTCTTTTTCTGTAAAGTTTTTGGTTTCTCCGTCCAATCTCAATGAGATTCTTGCTGAGAACAGTAACACTGGTTGTAGGTTTTTTCCTTTCATCTCTTGAAATACGTATACTGGCACTCCCTTCTCTCTTGCAGAATTTCTGCTGAAAGGTCAGCTGTTAACTTACGTGGATTCCCTTGTATGGTATATGCTGTTTTTCCCATGCTGCTTTTTACATGCTTTCTATGTATTTAGTTTCTAATAGTTTGATGAACATGTGTCTTGGCGTGTTTCTCCTTGGATTTATCCTGTATGGGACTCTCTGTGCTTCCTTGACTTGATTAACTGTTTCCTTTCCCATACTAGGGATGTTTTCAACTATAATCTCTTCAAATATATTCTCACGCCTTTTCTATTTCTCTTCTTCTTCTGAGACCCATATAATTCGAATGTTGGTGCATTTAAGGTTGTCCCAAGGGTCGCTGAGACGGTCCTCCGTTCCTTTCTTTCTTTGTTCTTTATTTTGATCCGCAGTATTTATTGGAACTATTTTATCTTCCAGGCCACTTAACCGTTCTTCTGCCTCAGTTATTGTGCTAGTGATCCATGCTAGAGAATAATTATTTTCATGTATTGTGTTCTTCATCATTGTTTGTTTGCTCTTCAGTTCTTGTCGACCCTTGTGAAACGTTTCTTGTATTTTCTCTCTCCTATTTCTACGATGTTGAATCGTCTTTCCTATCATTATTCTGAATTCTTTTTCGGGTGGACTGCCTATTTCCTCTTCATTTGTTAGGTCTGCTGCGTTTTGACCTTGCTGCTTCGTCGACGTGTGTTTTTTGATCTCCTCATTTTGCTTAATTTACTGGGCTTGGGGTTCCTTTTCACAGGCGTCATGCCCGTCGTTATTGTGGTTTTTGGTGTCTGTCCCCAGCGGCTAAGGTTTGTTCAGTGGGTTCTGCATGTTTCTTTGTTGAGGGGAGGTGTGCTTGTGTTCTGGAAGATGAGGCTGGATCTTTACTTTCTGGTGGGCACTTCCACGTCTGGTGGTGTGTATTTTGGTGCTTCTGTCCTTATTATGATTCAAGGCCTCCTCTCTGATAACGGATGGGGCTGTTTCTGTCTTGCTCATTGTTTGGCATACGGTGTCCAGCACTGTAGACTTCTGGTCACTGAGTGAATGTGGGCCTTGGACGTGAGAAGGAAATCTCTGGGAGATTTTCTCCATTTGATATTATGTAGAGCTGTCAGGTCTCCTGTGGACCAGTGTCCTGAATTTGGTTTTCCCACCTCAGATGCAGAGCACTGACTCCTGGTTAGAGCACATAGAGACTTTCATCCTCACAGCTCAGAATAAGTGGGAGAAGAAAGAGAAGGAAGCAAAGAATGAGGATAAAATAAAACAAAATAAAGTAAAATCAAATAAAATGAAGTGATTAAAATAAAAAATATTTATTACGAGAAAATTTTAAAAAGTAAAAAAAAAAAAAGCCACACAGAACTCTAGCACAAATGGTTAAAGCTAAGCTATACAGACAAAATCGCAAACAGCAGCATACACCTCCACAGTCTCAAAAAGTGAAAAACTGGAAAGAATAATATATCTTTGCTCACAAAGTCCACCTCGTCAATTTTGGGCTGATTCTTTGTGTATTCAGGTGTTCCACAGATGCGGGGTACTTCACGTTGAATGTGCAGATTTCACCCACTCTTCCTACGGCTGCTGGGAGAGATTTCCCTTTGGCTTCTTTTTTCGCACAGCTCTCCTTTTACAGTTGCGTTTGCTTCATCCCATAGTTTTGGGTGGTCGTATTTCCACTGTCACTTTTTCCCAGGTATTTTTGATCCCATCTTGGTTTTCTGCAGTGAAATCTTGGTTATGTAACAGCGTTTTCTTTAGCTTCCCCGTGTTTGTATTATTGACGGGCTTTTTTTCCTTTTAATTCCTATCTAGATTCATAGCACTGTGGGCGGAAAGTATACCTGATACTGTTTCAATTTTCTTAATTTTCTAAGGCTTTATTTGTGGTCCTACATATAATATATCTTGGAGAATGTTCCATGAGCACCTGAGGAAAGAGTGTTTTCTGTTGTTTTGCAATAGAATGTGGTATACATATGAATGAAGTCCCTCCTGTTCAATGTGTCATTTAAAACTTATGTTTCCTGATTTTTTTTCATTTTGGATGATCTGTCCATTGGTGGAATTGGGGTGGTAATGTCCCCTACTCTTTTGGTGGTACTATCAAGTTCCCCTTTATGGCTGTTAGGATACATGTTATGTAGTGAAGTGATCCTCGGTTGTGTTCATAAGTATTCGCATTTGTCATATCCTCTCCTTGGTTTGATCCCTTTATCAGTATGTAGTGTCCTTGTTTGTTTCTTGTAACAGTGTTTATCTTAAAGTCTATTTCGTCTGATATGAGAATTGTAACTCCAGGTTTCCTTTGATTTCCATTTGCATGGAATGTCTCTTGCCATCTCCTCATTTTCAGTCTGTATATCTCCCTAGGTGTAAAGTGGGTCTCTTCTAGGCAGCACATATAATGGTCTTGATGTTGTATCCCTTCAGGGAGTCTATCTGTTGTAGTTGGAGCCATGTATCCATTTACATGTAACATTATTATTAATATGGATGTTCCTCTTACCGTTTTGTTAATTGTTTTTGGTTTGTTCTAGGAGGTCTTTTCTTTTCTTTGTGATTCCTGCCTAGACAAGTTCCTTTATCCTTTGTTATAAAGCTGTTGTTGGTGCTGAATTCTTTTTCCGTGTCTTTTTCTGTAAAGTTTTTGGTTTCTCCGTCCAATCTCAATGAGATTCTTGCTGAGAACAGTAACACTGGTTGTAGGTTTTTTACTTTCATCTCTTGAAATACGGATACTGGCACTCCCTTCTCTCTTGCAGAATTTCTGCTGAAAGGTCAGCTGTTAACTTACGTGGATTCCCTTGTATGGTATATGCTCTTTTTCCCATGCTGCTTTTTACATGCTTTCTATGTATTTAGTTTCTAATAGTTTGATGAACATGTGTCTTGGCGTGTTTCTCCTTGGATTTATCCTGTATGGGACTCTCTGTGCTTCCTTGACTTGATTAACTGTTTCCTTTCCCATACTAGGGATGTTTTCAACTATAATCTCTTCAAATATATTCTCACGCCTTTTCTATTTCTCTTCTTCTTCTGAGACCCATATAATTCGAATGTTGGTGCATTTAAGGTTGTCCCAAGGGTCGCTGAGACGGTCCTCCGTTCCTTTCTTTCTTTGTTCTTTATTTTGATCCCCAGTATTTATTAGAACTATTTTATCTTCCAGGACACTTAACCGTTCTTCTGCCTCAGTTATTGTGCTAGTGATCCATGCTAGAGAATAATTATTTTCATGTTTTGTGTTCTTCATCATTGTTTGTTTGCTCTTCAGTTCTTGTCGACCCTTGTGAAACGTTTCTTGTATTTTCTCTCTCCTATTTCTACGATGTTGAATCGTCTTTCCTATCATTATTCTGAATTCTTTTTCGGGTGGACTGCCTATTTCCTCTTCATTTGTTAGGTCTGCTGCGTTTTGACCTTGCTGCTTCGTCGACGTGTGTTTTTTGATCTCCTCATTTTGCTTAACTTAGTGGGCTTGGGGTTCCTTTTCACAGGCGTCATGCCCGTCGTTATTGTGGTTTTTGGTGTCTGTCCCCAGCGGCTAAGGTTTGTTCAGTGGGTTCTGCATGTTTCTTTGTTGAGGGGAGGTGTGCTTGTGTTCTGGAAGATGAGGCTGGATCTTTACTTTCTGGTGGGCACTTCCACGTCTGGTGATGTGTATTTTGGTGCTTCTGTCCTTATTATGATTCGAGGCGTCCTCTCTGATAACGGATGGGGCTGTTTCTGTCTTACTCATTGTTTGGCATACGGTGTCCAGCACTGTAGACTTCTGGTCACTGAGTGAATGTGGGTCTTGGACGTGAGAAGGAAATCTCTGGGAGATTTTCTCCATTTGATATTATGTAGAGCTGTCAGGTCTCCTGTGGACCAGTGTCCTGAAGTTGGTTTTCCCACCTCAGATGCAGAGAACTGACTCCTGGTTAGAGCACATAGAGACTTTCATCCTCACAGCTCAGAATAAGTGGGAGAAGAAAGAGAAGGAAGCAAAGAATGAGGATAAAATAAAACAAAATAAAGTAAAATCAAATAAAATGAAGTGATTAAAATAAAAAATATTTATTACGAGAAAATTTTAAAAAGTAAAAAAAAAAAAAGCCACACAGAACTCTAGCACAAATGGTTAAAGCTAAGCTATACAGACAAAATCGCAAAGAGCAGCATACACCTACACAGTCTCAAAAAGTGAAAAACTGGAAAGAATAATATATCTTTGCTCACAAAGTCCACCTCGTCAATTTTGGGCTGATTCTTTGTGTATTCAGGTGTTCCACAGATGCGGGGTACTTCACGTTGAATGTGCAGATTTCACCCACTCTTCCTACGGCTGCTGGGAGAGATTTCCCTTTGGCTTCTTTTTTCGCACAGCTCTCCTTTTACAGTTGCGTTTGCTTCATCCCATAGTTTTGGGTGGTCGTATTTCCACTGTCACTTTTTCCCAGGTATTTTTGATCCCATCTTGGTTTTCTGCAGTGAAATCTTGGTTATGTAACAGCGTTTTCTTTAGCTTCCCCGTGTTTGTATTATTGACGTGCTTTTTTTCCTTTTAATTCCTATCTAGATTCATAGCACTGTGGGCGGAAAGTATACCTGATACTGTTTCAATTTTCTTAATTTTCTAAGGCTTTATTTGTGGTCCTACATATAATATATCTTGGAGAATGTTCCATGAGCACCTGAGGAAAGAGTGTTTTCTGTTGTTTTGCAATAGAATGTGGTATACATATGAATGAAGTCCCTCCTGTTCAATGTGTCATTTAAAACTTATGTTTCCTGATTTTTTTTCATTTTGGATGATCTGCCCATTGGTGGAATTGGGGTGGTAATGTCCCCTACTCTTTTGGTGGTACTATCATGTTCCCCTTTATGGCTGTTAGGATACATGTTATGTAGTGAAGTGATCCTCGGTTGTGTTCATAAGTATTCGCATTTGTCATATCCTCTCCTTGGTTTGATCCCTTGATCAGTATGTAGTGTCCTTGTTTGTTTCTTGTAACAGTGTTTATCTTAAAGTCTATTTCGTCTGATATGAGAATTGTAACTCCAGGTTTTCTTTGATTTCCATTTGCATGGAATGTCTCTTGCCATCTCCTCATTTTCAGTCTGTATATCTCCCTAGGTGTAAAGTGGGTCTCTTCTACGCAGCACATATAATGGTCTTGATGTTGTATCCCTTCAGGGAGTCTATCTGTTGTAGTTGGAGCCATGTATCCATTTACATGTAACGTTATTATTAATATGGATGTTCCTCTTACCGTTTTGTTAACTGTTTTTGGTTTGTTCTAGGAGGTCTTTTCTTTTCTTTGTGATTCCTGCCTAGAGAAGTTCCTTTATCCTTTGTTATAAAGCTGTTGTTGGTGCTGAATTCTTTTTCCGTGTCTTTTTCTGTAAAGTTTTTGGTTTCTCCGTCCAATCTCAATGAGATTCTTGCTGAGAACAGTAACATTGGTTGTAGGTTTTTTCCTTTCATCTCTTGAAATACGTATACTGGCACTCCCTTCTCTCTTGCAGAATTTCTGCTGAAAGGTCAGCTGTTAACTTACGTGGATTCCCTTGTATGGTATATGCTGTTTTTCCCATGCTGCTTTTTACATGCTTTCTATGTATTTAGTTTCTAATAGTTTGATGAACATGTGTCTTGGCGTGTTTCTCCTTGGATTTATCCTGTATGGGACTCTCTGTGCTTCCTTGACTTGATTAACTGTTTCCTTTCCCATACTAGGGATGTTTTCAACTATAATCTCTTCAAATATATTCTCACGCCTTTTCTATTTCTCTTCTTCTTCTGAGACCCATATAATTCGAATGTTGGTGCATTTAATGTTGTCCCAAGGGTCGCTGAGACGGTCCTCCGTTCCTTTCTTTCTTTGTTCTTTATTTTGATCCGCAGTATTTATTGGAACTATTTTATCTTCCAGGCCACTTAACCGTTCTTCTGCCTCAGTTATTGTGCTAGTGATCCATGCTAGAGAATAATTATTTTCATGTATTGTGTTCTTCATCATTGTTTGTTTGCTCTTCAGTTCTTGTCGACCCTTGTGAAACGTTTCTTGTATTTTCTCTCTCCTATTTCTACGATGTTGAATCGTCATTCCTATCATTATTCTGAATTCTTTTTCGGGTGGACTGCCTATTTCCTCTTCATTTGTTAGGTCTGGTGCGTTTTGACCTTGCTGCTTCGTCGACGTGTGTTTTTTGATCTCCTCATTTTGCTTAACTTACTGGGCTTGGGGTTCCTTTTCACAGGCGTCATGCCCGTCGTTATTGTGGTTTTTGGTGTCTGTCCCCAGCGGCTAAGGTTTGTTCAGTGGGTTCTGCATGTTTCTTTGTTGAGGGGAGGTGTGCTTGTGTTCTGGAAGATGAGGCAGGATCTTTACTTTCTGGTGGGCACCTCCACGTCTGGTGGTGTGTATTTTGGTGCCTCTGTCCTTATTATGATTTAAGGCGTCCTCTCTGATAACGGATGGGGCTGTTTCTGTCTTGCTCATTGTTTGGCATACGGTGTCCAGCACTGTAGACTTCTGGTCACTGAGTGAATGTGGGTCTTGGACTTGAGAAGGAAATCTCTGGGAGATTTTCTCCATTTGATATTATGTAGAGCTGTCAGGTCGCCTGTGGACCAGTGTCCTGAAGTTGGTTTTCCCACCTCAGATGCAGAGCATTGACTCCTGGTTAGAGCACCTAGAGACTTTCATCCTCACAGCTCAGAATAAGTGGGAGAAGAAAGAGAAGGAAACAAAGAATGAGGATAAAATAAAACAAAATAAAGTAAAATCAAATAAAATGAAGTGATTAAAATAAAAAATATTTATTACGAGAAAATTTTAAAAAGTAAAAAAAAAAAAAAAGCCACACAGAACTCTAGCACAAATGGTTAAAGCTAAGCTATACAGACAAAATCGCAAACAGCAGCATACACCTCCACAGTCACAAAAAGTGAAAAACTGGAAAGAATAATATATCTTTGCTCACAAAGTCCACCTCGTCAATTTTGGGCTGATTCTTTGTGTATTCAGGTGTTCCACAGATGCGGGGTACTTCACGTTGAATGTGCAGATTTCACCCACTCTTCCTGCGGCTGCTGGGAGAGGTTTCCCTTTGGCTTCTTTTTTCGCACAGCTCTCCTTTTACAGTTGCGTTTGCTTCATCCCATAGTTTTGGGTGGTCGTATTTCCACTGTCACTTTTTCCCAGGTATTTTTGATCCCATCTTGGTTTTCTGCAGTGAAATCTTGGTTATGTAACAGCGTTTTCTTTAGCTTCCCCGTGTTTGTATTATTGACGGGCTTTTTTTCCTTTTAATTCCTATCTAGATTCATAGCACTGTGGGCAGAAAGTATACCTGATACTGTTTCAATTTTCTTAATTTTCTAAGGCTTTATTTGTGGTCCTACGTATAATATATCTTGGAGAATGTTCCATGAGCACCTGAGGAAAGAGTGTTTTCTGTTGTTTTGCAATAGAATGTTGTATACATATGAATGAAGTCCCTCCTGTTCAATGTGTCATTTAAAACTTATGTTTCCTGATTTTTTTTCATTTTGGATGATCTGTCCATTGGTGGAATTGGGGTGGTAATGTCCCCTACTCTTTTGGTGGTACTATCAAGTTCCCCTTTATGGCTGTTAGGATACATGTTATGTAGTGAAGTGATCCTCGGTTGTGTTCATAAGTATTCGCATTTGTCATATCCTCTCCTTGGTTTGATCCCTTGATCAGTATGTAGTGTCCTTGTTTGTTTCTTGTAACAGTGTTTATCTTAAAGTCTATTTCGTCTAATATGAGAATTGTAACTCCAGGTTTCCTTTGATTTCCATTTGCATGGAATGTCTCTTGCCATCTCCTCATTTTCAGTCTGTATATCTCCCTAGGTGTAAAGTGGGTCTCTTCTAGGCAGCACATATAATGGTCTTGATGTTGTATCCCTTCAGGGAGTCTATCTGTTGTAGTTGGAGCCATGTATCCATTTACATGTAACGTTATTATTAATATGGATGTTCCTCTTACCGTTTTGTTAACTGTTTTTGGTTTGTTCTAGGAGGTCTTTTCTTTTCTTTGTGATTCCTGCCTAGAGAAGTTCCTTTATCCTTTGTTATAAAGCTGTTGTTGGTGCTGAATTCTTTTTCCGTGTCTTTTTCTATAAAGTTTTTGGTTTCTCCGTCCAATCTCAATGAGATTCTTGCTGAGAACAGTAACATTGGTTGTAGGTTTTTTCCTTTCATCTCTTGAAATACGTATACTGGCACTCCCTTCTCTCTTGCAGAATTTCTGCTGAAAGGTCAGCTGTTAACTTACGTGGATTCCCTTGTATGGTATATGCTGTTTTTCCCATGCTGCTTTTTACATGCTTTCTATGTATTTAGTTTCTAATAGTTTGATGAACATGTGTCTTGGCGTGTTTCTCCTTGGATTTATCCTGTATGGGACTCTCTGTGCTTCCTTGACTTGATTAACTGTTTCCTTTCCCATACTAGGGATGTTTTCAACTATAATCTCTTCAAATATATTCTCACGCCTTTTCTATTTCTCTTCTTCTTCTGAGACCCATATAATTCGAATGTTGGTGCATTTAATGTTGTCCCAAGGGTCGCTGAGACGGTCCTCCGTTCCTTTCTTTCTTTGTTCTCTATTTTGATCCGCAGTATTTATTGGAACTATTTTATCTTCCAGGCCACTTAACCGTTCTTCTGCCTCAGTTATTGTGCTAGTGATCCATGCTAGAGAATAATTATTTTCATGTATTGTGTTCTTCATCATTGTTTGTTTGCTCTTCAGTTCTTGTCGACCCTTGTGAAACGTTTCTTGTATTTTCTCTCTCCTATTTCTACGATGTTGAATCGTCTTTCCTATCATTATTCTGAATTCTTTTTCGGGTGGACTGCCTATTTCCTCTTCATTTGTTAGGTCTGCTGCGTTTTGACCTTGCTGCTTCGTCGACGTGTGTTTTTTGATCTCCTCATTTTGCTTAACTTACTGGGCTTGGGGCTCCTTTTCACAGGCGTCATGCCCGTCGTTATTGTGGTTTTTGGTGTCTGTCCCCAGCGGCTAAGGTTTGTTCAGTGGGTTCTGCATGTTTCTTTGTTGAGGGGAGGTGTGCTTGTGTTCTGGAAGATGAGGCAGGATCTTTACTTTCTGGTGGGCACCTCCACGTCTGGTGGTGTGTATTTTGGTGCCTCTGTCCTTATTATGATTTAAGGCGTCCTCTCTGATAACGGATGGGGCTGTTTCTGTCTTGCTCATTGTTTGGCATACGGTGTCCAGCACTGTAGACTTCTGGTCACTGAGTGAATGTGGGTCTTGGACTTGAGAAGGAAATCTCTGGGAGATTTTCTCCATTTGATATTATGTAGAGCTGTCAGGTCGCCTGTGGACCAGTGTCCTGAAGTTGGTTTTCCCACCTCAGATGCAGAGCATTGACTCCTGGTTAGAGCACCTAGAGACTTTCATCCTCACAGCTCAGAATAAGTGGGAGAAGAAAGAGAAGGAAAGAAAGAATGAGGATAAAATAAAACAAAATAAAGTAAAATCAAATAAAATGAAGTGATTAAAATAAAAAATATTTATTACGAGAAAATTTTAAAAAGTAAAAAAAAAAAAAATGCCACACAGAACTCTAGCACAAATGGTTAAAGCTAAGCTATACAGACAAAATCGCAAACAGCAGCATACACCTCCACAGTCACAAAAAGTGAAAAACTGGAAAGAATAATATATCTTTGCTCACAAAGTCCACCTCGTCAATTTTGGGCTGATTCTTTGTGTATTCAGGTGTTCCACAGATGCGGGGTACTTCACGTTGAATGTGCAGATTTCACCCACTCTTCCTGCGGCTGCTGGGAGAGGTTTCCCTTTGGCTTCTTTTTTCACACAGCTCTCCTTTTACAGTTGCGTTTGCTTCATCCCATAGTTTTGGGTGGTCGTATTTCCACTGTCACTTTTTCCCAGGTATTTTTGATCCCATCTTGGTTTTCTGCAGTGAAATCTTGGTTATGTAACAGCGTTTTCTTTAGCTTCCCCGTGTTTGTATTATTGACGGGCTTTTTTTCCTTTTAATTCCTATCTAGATTCATAGCACTGTGGGCAGAAAGTATACCTGATACTGTTTCAATTTTCTTAATTTTCTAAGGCTTTATTTGTGGTCCTACATATAATATATCTTGGAGAATGTTCCATGAGCACCTGAGGAAAGAGTGTTTTCTGTTGTTTTGCAATAGAATGTGGTATACATATGAATGAAGTCCCTCCTGTTCAATGTGTCATTTAAAACTTATGTTTCCTGATTTTTTTTCATTTTGGATGATCTGTCCATTGGTGGAATTGGGGTGGTAATGTCCCCTACTCTTTTGGTGGTACTATCAAGTTCCCCTTTATGGCTGTTAGGATACATGTTATGTAGTGAAGTGATCCTCGGTTGTGTTCATAAGTATTCGCATTTGTCATATCCTCTCCTTGGTTTGATCCCTTGATCAGTATGTAGTGTCCTTGTTTGTTTCTTGTAACAGTGTTTATCTTAAAGTCTATTTCGTCTGATATGAGAATTGTAACTCCAGGTTTCCTTTGATTTCCATTTGCATGGAATGTCTCTTGCCATCTCCTCATTTTCAGTCTGTATATCTCCCTAGGTGTAAAGTGGGTCTCTTCTAGGCAGCACATATAATGGTCTTGATGTTGTATCCCTTCAGGGAGTCTATCTGTTGTAGTTGGAGCCATGTATCCATTTACATGTAACGTTATTATTAATATGGATGTTCCTCTTACCGTTTTGTTAACTGTTTTTGGTTTGTTCTAGGAGGTCTTTTCTTTTCTTTGTGATTCCTGCCTAGAGAAGTTCCTTTATCCTTTGTTATAAAGCTGTTGTTGGTGCTGAATTCTTTTTCCGTGTCTTTTTCTGTAAAGTTTTTGGTTTCTCCGTCCAATCTCAATGAGATTCTTGCTGAGAACAGTAACATTGGTTGTAGGTTTTTTCCTTTCATCTCTTGAAATACGTATACTGGCACTCCCTTCTCTCTTGCAGAATTTCTGCTGAAAGGTCAGCTGTTAACTTACGTGGATTCCCTTGTATGGTATATGCTGTTTTTCCCATGCTGCTTTTTACATGCTTTCTATGTATTTCGTTTCTAATAGTTTGATGAACATGTGTCTTGGCGTGTTTCTCCTTGGATTTATCCTGTATGGGACTGTCTGTGCTTCCTTGACTTGATTAACTGTTTCCTTTCCCATACTAGGGATGTTTTCAACTATAATCTCTTCAAATATATTCTCACGCCTTTTCTATTTCTCTTCTTCTTCTGAGACCCATATAATTCGAATGTTGGTGCATTTAATGTTGTCCCAAGGGTCGCTGAGACGGTCCTCCGTTCCTTTCTTTCTTTGTTCTTTATTTTGATCCGCAGTATTTATTGGAACTATTTTATCTTCCAGGCCACTTAACCGTTCTTCTGCCTCAGTTATTGTGCTAGTGATCCATGCTAGAGAATAATTATTTTCATGTATTGTGTTCTTCATCATTGTTTGTTTGCTCTTCAGTTCTTGTCGACCCTTGTGAAACGTTTCTTGTATTTTCTCTCTCCTATTTCTACGATGTTGAATCGTCTTTCCTATCATTATTCTGAATTCTTTTTCGGGTGGACTGCCTATTTCCTCTTCATTTGTTAGGTCTGCTGCGTTTTGACCTTGCTGCTTCGTCGACGTGTGTTTTTTGATCTCCTCATTTTGCTTAACTTACTGGGCTTGGGGTTCCTTTTCACAGGCGTCATGCCCGTCGTTATTGTGGTTTTTGGTGTCTGTCCCCAGCGGCTAAGGTTTGTTCAGTGGGTTCTGCATGTTTCTTTGTTGAGGGGAGGTGTGCTTGTGTTCTGGAAGATGAGGCAGGATCTTTACTTTCTGGTGGGCACCTCCACGTCTGGTGGTGTGTATTTTGGTGCCTCTGTCCTTATTATGATTTAAGGCGTCCTCTCTGATAACGGATGGGGCTGTTTCTGTCTTGCTCATTGTTTGGCATACGGTGTCCAGCACTGTAGACTTCTGGTCACTGAGTGAATGTGGGTCTTGGACTTGAGAAGGAAATCTCTGGGAGATTTTCTCCATTTGATATTATGTAGAGCTGTCAGGTCGCCTGTGGACCAGTGTCCTGAAGTTGGTTTTCCCACCTCAGATGCAGAGCATTGACTCCTGGTTAGAGCACCTAGAGACTTTCATCCTCACAGCTCAGAATAAGTGGGAGAAGAAAGAGAAGGAAAGAAAGAATGAGGATAAAATAAAACAAAATAAAGTAAAATCAAATAAAATGAAGTGATTAAAATAAAAAATATTTATTACGAGAAAATTTTAAAAAGTAAAAAAAAAAAAAATGCCACACAGAACTCTAGCACAAATGGTTAAAGCTAAGCTATACAGACAAAATCGCAAACAGCAGCATACACCTCCACAGTCACAAAAAGTGAAAAACTGGAAAGAATAATATATCTTTGCTCACAAAGTCCACCTCGTCAATTTTGGGCTGATTCTTTGTGTATTCAGGTGTTCCACAGATGCGGGGTACTTCACGTTGAATGTGCAGATTTCACCCACTCTTCCTGCGGCTGCTGGGAGAGGTTTCCCTTTGGCTTCTTTTTTCACACAGCTCTCCTTTTACAGTTGCGTTTGCTTCATCCCATAGTTTTGGGTGGTCGTATTTCCACTGTCACTTTTTCCCAGGTATTTTTGATCCCATCTTGGTTTTCTGCAGTGAAATCTTGGTTATGTAACAGCGTTTTCTTTAGCTTCCCCGTGTTTGTATTATTGACGGGCTTTTTTTCCTTTTAATTCCTATCTAGATTCATAGCACTGTGGGCAGAAAGTATACCTGATACTGTTTCAATTTTCTTAATTTTCTAAGGCTTTATTTGTGGTCCTACATATAATATATCTTGGAGAATGTTCCATGAGCACCTGAGGAAAGAGTGTTTTCTGTTGTTTTGCAATAGAATGTGGTATACATATGAATGAAGTCCCTCCTGTTCAATGTGTCATTTAAAACTTATGTTTCCTGATTTTTTTTCATTTTGGATGATCTGTCCATTGGTGGAATTGGGGTGGTAATGTCCCCTACTCTTTTGGTGGTACTATCAAGTTCCCCTTTATGGCTGTTAGGATACATGTTATGTAGTGAAGTGATCCTCGGTTGTGTTCATAAGTATTCGCATTTGTCATATCCTCTCCTTGGTTTGATCCCTTGATCAGTATGTAGTGTCCTTGTTTGTTTCTTGTAACAGTGTTTATCTTAAAGTCTATTTCGTCTGATATGAGAATTGTAACTCCAGGTTTCCTTTGATTTCCATTTGCATGGAATGTCTCTTGCCATCTCCTCATTTTCAGTCTGTATATCTCCCTAGGTGTAAAGTGGGTCTCTTCTAGGCAGCACATATAATGGTCTTGATGTTGTATCCCTTCAGGGAGTCTATCTGTTGTAGTTGGAGCCATGTATCCATTTACATGTAACGTTATTATTAATATGGATGTTCCTCTTACCGTTTTGTTAACTGTTTTTGGTTTGTTCTAGGAGGTCTTTTCTTTTCTTTGTGATTCCTGCCTAGAGAAGTTCCTTTATCCTTTGTTATAAAGCTGTTGTTGGTGCTGAATTCTTTTTCCGTGTCTTTTTCTGTAAAGTTTTTGGTTTCTCCGTCCAATCTCAATGAGATTCTTGCTGAGAACAGTAACATTGGTTGTAGGTTTTTTCCTTTCATCTCTTGAAATACGTATACTGGCACTCCCTTCTCTCTTGCAGAATTTCTGCTGAAAGGTCAGCTGTTAACTTACGTGGATTCCCTTGTATGGTATATGCTGTTTTTCCCATGCTGCTTTTTACATGCTTTCTATGTATTTCGTTTCTAATAGTTTGATGAACATGTGTCTTGGCGTGTTTCTCCTTGGATTTATCCTGTATGGGACTGTCTGTGCTTCCTTGACTTGATTAACTGTTTCCTTTCCCATACTAGGGATGTTTTCAACTATAATCTCTTCAAATATATTCTCACGCCTTTTCTATTTCTCTTCTTCTTCTGAGACCCATATAATTCGAATGTTGGTGCATTTAATGTTGTCCCAAGGGTCGCTGAGACGGTCCTCCGTTCCTTTCTTTCTTTGTTCTTTATTTTGATCCGCAGTATTTATTGGAACTATTTTATCTTCCAGGCCACTTAACCGTTCTTCTGCCTCAGTTATTGTGCTAGTGATCCATGCTAGAGAATAATTATTTTCATGTATTGTGTTCTTCATCATTGTTTGTTTGCTCTTCAGTTCTTGTCGACCCTTGTGAAACGTTTCTTGTATTTTCTCTCTCCTATTTCTACGATGTTGAATCGTCTTTCCTATCATTATTCTGAATTCTTTTTCGGGTGGACTGCCTATTTCCTCTTCATTTGTTAGGTCTGCTGCGTTTTGACCTTGCTGCTTCGTCGACGTGTGTTTTTTGATCTCCTCATTTTGCTTAACTTACTGGGCTTGGGGTTCCTTTTCACAGGCGTCATGCCCGTCGTTATTGTGGTTTTTGGTGTCTGTCCCCAGCGGCTAAGGTTTGTTCAGTGGGTTCTGCATGTTTCTTTGTTGAGGGGAGGTGTGCTTGTGTTCTGGAAGATGAGGCTGGATCTTTACTTTCTGGTGGGCACTTCCACGTCTGGTGGTGTGTATTTTGGTGCCTCTGTCCTTATTATGATTTAAGGCGTCCTCTCTGATAACAGATGGGGCTGTTTCTGTCTTGCTCATTGTTTGGCATACGGTGTCCAGCACTGTAGACTTCTGGTCACTGAGTGAATGTGGGTCTTGGACGTGAGAAGGAAATCTCTGGGAGATTTACTCCATTTGATATTATGTGGAGCTGTCAGGTCTCCTGTGGACCAGTGTCCTGAAGTTGGTTTTCCCACCTCAGATGCAGAGCACTGACTCCTGGTTAGAGCACCTAGAGACTTTCATCCTCACAGCTCAGCATAAGTGGGAGAAGAAAGAGAAGGAAACAAAGAATGACGATAAAATAAAACAAAATAAAGTAAAATCAAATAAAATGAAGTGATTAAAATAAAAAATATTTATTATGAGAAAATTTTAAAAAGTAAAAAAAAAAAAAAAGCCACACAGAACTCTAGCACAAATGGTTAAAGCTAAGCTATACAGACAAAATCGCAAACAGCAGCATACACCTCCACAGTCACAAAAAGTGAAAAACTGGAAAGAATAATATATCTTTGCTCACAAAGTCCACCTCGTCAATTTTGGGCTGATTCTTTTTGTATTCAGGTGTTCCACAGATGCGGGGTACTTCACGTTGAATGTGCAGATTTCACCCACTCTTCCTGCGGCTGCTGGGAGAGATTTCCCTTTGGCTTCTTTTTTCGCACAGCTCTCCTTTTACAGTTGCGTTTGCTTCATCCCATAGTTTTGGGTGGTCGTATTTCCACTGTCACTTTTTCCCAGGTATTTTTGATCCCATCTTGGTTTTCTGCAGTGAAATCTTGGTTATGTAACAGCGTTTTCTTTAGCTTCCCCATGTTTGTATTATTGACGGGCTTTTTTTCCTTTTACTTCCTATCTAGATTCATAGCACTGTGGGCAGAAAGTATACCTGATACTGTTTCAATTTTCTTAATTTTCTAAGGCTTTATTTGTGGTCCTACATATAATATATCTTGGAGAATGTTCCATGAGCACCTGAGGAAAGAGTGTTTTCTGTTGTTTTGCAATAGAATGTGGTATACATATGAATGAAGTCCCTCCTGTTCAATGTGTCATTTAAAACTTATGTTTCCTGATTTTTTTTCATTTTGGATGATCTGTCCATTGGTGGAATTGGGGTGGTAATGTCCCCTACTCTTTTGGTGGTACTATCAAGTTCCCCTTTATGGCTGTTAGGATACATGTTATGTAGTGAGGTGATCCTCGGTTGTGTTCATAAGTATTCGCATTTGTCATATCCTCTCCTTGGTTTGATCCCTTTATCAGTATGTAGTGTCCTTGTTTGTTTCTTGTAACAGTGTTTATCTTAAAGTCTATTTCGTCTGATATGAGAATTGTAACTCCAGGTTTCCTTTGATTTCCATTTGCATGGAATGTCTCTTGCCATCTCCTCATTTTCAGTCTGTATATCTCCCTAGGTGTAAAGTGGGGCTCTTCTAGGCAGCACATATAATGGTCTTGATGTTGTATCCCTTCAGGGAGTCTATCTCTTGTAGTTGGAGCCATGTATCCATTTACATGTAACGTTATTATTAATATGGATGTTCCTCTTACCGTTTTGTTAACTGTTTTTGGTTTGTTCTAGGAGGTCTTTTCTTTTCTTTGTGATTCCTGCCTAGAGAAGTTCCTTTATCCTTTGTTATAAAGCTGTTGTTGGTGCTGAATTCTTTTTCCGTGTCTTTTTCTGTAAAGTTTTTGGTTTCTCCGTCCAATCTCAATGAGATTCTTGCTGAGAACAGTAACACTGGTTGTAGGTTTTTTACTTTCATCTCTTGAAATACGTATACTGGCACTCCCTTCTCTCTTGCAGAATTTCTGCTGAAAGGTCAGCTGTTAACTTACGTGGATTCCCTTGTATGGTATATGCTGTTTTTCCCATGCTGCTTTTTACATGCTTTCTATGTATTTAGTTTCTAATAGTTTGATGAACATGTGTCTTGGCGTGTTTCTCCTTGGATTTATCCTGTATGGGACTCTCTGTGCTTCCTTGACTTGATTAACTGTTTCCTTTCCCATACTAGGGATGTTTTCAACTATAATCTCTTCAAATATATTCTCACGCCTTTTCTATTTCTCTTCTTCTTCTGAGACCCATATAATTCGAATGTTGGTGCATTTAAGGTTGTCCCAAGGGTCGCTGAGACGGTCCTCCGTTCCTTTCTTTCTTTGTTCTTTATTTTGATCCCCAGTATTTATTAGAACTATTTTATCTTCCAGGACACTTAACCGTTCTTCTGCCTCAGTTATTGTGCTAGTGATCCATGCTACAGAATAATTATTTTCATGTTTTGTGTTCTTCATCATTGTTTGTTTGCTCTTCAGTTCTTGTCGACCCTTGTGAAACGTTTCTTGTATTTTCTCTCTCCTATTTCTACGATGTTGAATCGTCTTTCCTATCATTATTCTGAATTCTTTTTCGGGTGGACTGCCTATTTCCTCTTCATTTGTTAGGTCTGGTGCGTTTTGACCTTGCTGCTTCGTCGACGTGTGTTTTTTGATCTCCTCATTTTGCTTAACTTACTGGGCTTGGGGTTCCTTTTCACAGGCGTCATGCCCGTCGTTATTGTGGTTTTTGGTGTCTGTCCCCAGCGGCTAAGGTTTGTTCAGTGGGTTCTGCATGTTTCTTTGTTGAGGGGAGGTGTGCTTGTGTTCTGGAAGATGAGGCTGGATCTTTACTTTCTGGTGGGCACTTCCACGTCTGGTGGTGTGTATTTTGGTGCTTCTGTCCTTATTATGATTCAAGGCGTCCTCTCTGATAACGGATGGGGCTGTTTCTGTCTTGCTCATTGTTTGGCATACGGTGTCCAGCACTGTAGACTTCTGGTCACTGAGTGAATGTGGGTCTTGGACGTGAGAAGGAAATCTCTGGGAGATTTTCTCCATTTGATATTATGTAGAGCTGTCAGGTCTCCTGTGGACCAGTGTCCTGAAGTTGGTTTTCCCACCTCAGATGCAGAGCACTGACTCCTGGTTAGAGCACATAGAGACTTTCATCATCACAGCTCAGAATAAGTGGGAGAAGAAAGAGAAGGAAGCAAAGAATGAGGATAAAATAAAACAAAATAAAGTAAAATCAAATAAAATGAAGTGATTAAAATAAAAAATATTTATTACGAGAAAATTTTAAAAAGTAAAAAAAAAAAAAAGCCACACAGAACTCTAGCACAAATGGTTAAAGCTAAGTTATACAGACAAAATCGCAAACAGCAGCATACACCTCCACAGTCTCAAAAAGTGAAAAACTGGAAAGAATAATATATCTTTGCTCACAAAGTCCACCTCGTCAATTTTGGGCTGATTCTTTGTGTATTCAGGTGTTCCACAGATGCGGGGTACTTCACGTTGAATGTGCAGATTTCACCCACTCTTCCTACGGCTGCTGGGAGAGATTTCCCTTTGGCTTCTTTTTTCGCACAGCTCTCCTTTTACAGTTGCGTTTGCTTCATCCCATAGTTTTGGGTGGTCGTATTTCCACTGTCACTTTTTCCCAGGTATTTTTGATCCCATCTTGGTTTTCTGCAGTGAAATCTTGGTTATGTAACAGCGTTTTCTTTAGCTTCCCCGTGTTTGTATTATTGATGTGCTTTTTTTCCTTTTAATACCTATCTAGATTCATAGCACTGTGGGCGGAAAGTATACCTGATACTGTTTCAATTTTCTTAATTTTCTAAGGCTTTATTTCTGGTCCTACATATAATATATCTTGGAGAATGTTCCATGAGCACCTGAGGAAAGAGTGTTTTCTGTTGTTTTGCAATAGAATGTGGTATACATATGAATGACGTCCCTCCTGTTCAATGTGTCATTTAAAACTTATGTTTCCTGATTTTTTTTCATTTTGGATGATCTGTCCATTGGTGGAATT
Source organism: Balaenoptera physalus (assembly GCF_965194825.1). Classification (NCBI taxonomy): domain Eukaryota; kingdom Metazoa; phylum Chordata; class Mammalia; order Artiodactyla; family Balaenopteridae; genus Balaenoptera; species Balaenoptera physalus. The sequence goes on along the minus strand of NC_138904.1, from coordinate 19,375,771 downwards.
GGGGTGGTAATGTCCCCTACTCTTTTGGTGGTACTATCAAGTTCCCCTTTATGGCTGTTAGGATACATGTTATGTAGTGAAGTGATCCTCGGTTGTGTTCATAAGTATTCGCATTTGTCATATCCTCTCCTTGGTTTGATCCCTTGATCAGTATGTAGTGTTCTTGTTTGTTTCTTGTAACAGTGTTTATCTTAAAGTCTATTTCGTCTGATATGAGAATTGTAACTCCAGGTTTCCTTTGATTTCCAATTGCATGGAATGTCTCTTGCCATCTCCTCATTTTCAGTCTGTATATCTCCCTAGGTGTAAAGTGGGTCTCTTCTAGGCAGCACATATAATGGTCTTGATGTTGTATCCCTTCAGGGAGTCTATCTGTTGTAGTTGGAGCCATGTATCCATTTACATGTAACGTTATTATTAATATGGATGTTCCTCTTACCGTTTTGTTAACTGTTTTTGGTTTGTTCTAGGAGGTCTTTTCTTTTCTTTGTGATTCCTGCCTAGAGAAGTTCCTTTATCCTTTGTTATAAAGCTGTTGTTGGTGCTGAATTCTTTTTCCGTGTCTTTTTCTGTAAAGTTTTTGGTTTCTCCGTCCAATCTCAATGAGATTCTTGCTGAGAACAGTAACATTGGTTGTAGGTTTTTTCCTTTCATCTCTTGAAATACGTATACTGGCACTCCCTTCTCTCTTGCAGAATTTCTGCTGAAAGGTCAGCTGTTAACTTACGTGGATTCCCTTGTATGGTATATGCTGTTTTTCCCATGTTGCTTTTTACATGCTTTCTATGTATTTAGTTTCTAATAGTTTGATGAACATGTGTCTTGGCGTGTTTCTCCTTGGATTTATCCTGTATGGGACTCTCTGTGCTTCCTTGACTTGATTAACTGTTTCCTTTCCCATACTAGGGATGTTTTCAACTATAATCTCTTCAAATATATTCTCACGCCTTTTCTATTTCTCTTCTTCTTGTGAGACCCATATAATTTGAATGATGGTGCATTTAATGTTGCCCAAGGGTCGCTGAGACGGTCCTCCGTTCCTTTCTTTCTTTGTTCTTTATTTTGATCCGCAGTATTTATTTGAACTATTTTATCTTCCAGGACACTTGACCGTTCTTCTGCCTCAGTTACTGTGCTAGTGATCCATGCTAGAGAATAATAATTTTCATGTATTGTGTTCTTCATCATTGTTTGTTTGCTCTTCAGTTCTTGTCGACCCTTGTGAAACGTTTCTTGTATTTTCTCTCTCCTATTTCTACGATGTTGAATCGTCTTTCCTATCATTATTCCGAATTCTTTTTCGGGTGGACTGCCTATTTCCTCTTCATTTGTTAGGTCTGGTGCGTTTTGACCTTGCTGCTTCGTCGACGTGTGTTTTTTGATCTCCTCATTTTGCTTAACTTACTGGGCTTGGGGTTCCTTTTCACAGGCATCATGCCCGTCGTTATTGTGGTTTTTGGTGTCTGTCCACAGCGGCTAAGGTTTGTTCAGTGGGTTCTGCATGTTTCTTTGTTGAGGGGAGGTGTGCTTGTGTTCTGGAAGATGAGGCTGGATCTTTACTTTCTGGTGGGCACTTCCACGTCTGGTGGTGTGTATTTTGGTGCCTCTGTCCTTATTATGATTTAAGGCGTCCTCTCTGATAACAGATGGGGCTGTTTCTGTCTTGCTCATTGTTTGGCATACGGTGTCCAGCACTGTAGACTTCTGGTCACTGAGTGAATGTGGGTCTTGGACGTGAGAAGGAAATCTCTGGGAGATTTACTCCATTTGATATTATGTGGAGCTGTCAGGTCTCCTGTGGACCAGTGTCCTGAAGTTGGTTTTCCCACCTCAGATGCAGAGCATTGACTCCTGGTTAGAGCACCTAGAGACTTTCATCCTCACAGCTCAGAATAAGTGGGAGAAGAAAGAGAAGGAAAGAAAGAATGAGGATAAAATAAAACAAAATAAAGTAAAATCAAATAAAATGAAGTGATTAAAATAAAAAATATTTATTACGAGAAAATTTTAAAAAGTAAAAAAAAAAAAAAAAGCCACACAGAACTCTAGCACAAATGGTTAAAGCTAAGCTATACAGACAAAATCGCAAACAGCAGCATACACCTCCACAGTCACAAAAAGTGAAAAACTGGAAAGAATAATATATCTTTGCTCACAAAGTCCACCTCGTCAATTTTGGGCTGATTCTTTGTGTATTCAGGTGTTCCACAGATGCGGGGTACTTCACGTTGAATGTGCAGATTTCACCCACTCTTCCTGCGGCTGCTGGGAGAGGTTTCCCTTTGGCTTCTTTTTTCACACAGCTCTCCTTTTACAGTTGCGTTTGCTTCATCCCATAGTTTTGGGTGGTCGTATTTCCACTGTCACTTTTTCCCAGGTATTTTTGATCCCATCTTGGTTTTCTGCAGTGAAATCTTGGTTATGTAACAGCGTTTTCTTTAGCTTCCCCGTGTTTGTATTATTGACGGGCTTTTTTTCCTTTTAATTCCTATCTAGATTCATAGCACTGTGGGCAGAAAGTATACCTGATACTGTTTCAATTTTCTTAATTTTCTAAGGCTTTATTTGTGGTCCTACATATAATATATCTTGGAGAATGTTCCATGAGCACCTGAGGAAAGAGTGTTTTCTGTTGTTTTGCAATAGAATGTGGTATACATATGAATGAAGTCCCTCCTGTTCAATGTGTCATTTAAAACTTATGTTTCCTGATTTTTTTTCATTTTGGATGATCTGTCCATTGGTGGAATTGGGGTGGTAATGTCCCCTACTCTTTTGGTGGTACTATCAAGTTCCCCTTTATGGCTGTTAGGATACATGTTATGTAGTGAAGTGATCCTCGGTTGTGTTCATAAGTATTCGCATTTGTCATATCCTCTCCTTGGTTTGATCCCTTGATCAGTATGTAGTGTCCTTGTTTGTTTCTTGTAACAGTGTTTATCTTAAAGTCTATTTCGTCTGATATGAGAATTGTAACTCCAGGTTTCCTTTGATTTCCATTTGCATGGAATGTCTCTTGCCATCTCCTCATTTTCAGTCTGTATATCTCCCTAGGTGTAAAGTGGGTCTCTTCTAGGCAGCACATATAATGGTCTTGATGTTGTATCCCTTCAGGGAGTCTATCTGTTGTAGTTGGAGCCATGTATCCATTTACATGTAACGTTATTATTAATATGGATGTTCCTCTTACCGTTTTGTTAACTGTTTTTGGTTTGTTCTAGGAGGTCTTTTCTTTTCTTTGTGATTCCTGCCTAGAGAAGTTCCTTTATCCTTTGTTATAAAGCTGTTGTTGGTGCTGAATTCTTTTTCCGTGTCTTTTTCTGTAAAGTTTTTGGTTTCTCCGTCCAATCTCAATGAGATTCTTGCTGAGAACAGTAACATTGGTTGTAGGTTTTTTCCTTTCATCTCTTGAAATACGTATACTGGCACTCCCTTCTCTCTTGCAGAATTTCTGCTGAAAGGTCAGCTGTTAACTTACGTGGATTCCCTTGTATGGTATATGCTGTTTTTCCCATGCTGCTTTTTACATGCTTTCTATGTATTTAGTTTCTAATAGTTTGATGAACATGTGTCTTGGCGTGTTTCTCCTTGGATTTATCCTGTATGGGACTGTCTGTGCTTCCTTGACTTGATTAACTGTTTCCTTTCCCATACTAGGGATGTTTTCAACTATAATCTCTTCAAATATATTCTCACGCCTTTTCTATTTCTCTTCTTCTTCTGAGACCCATATAATTCGAATGTTGGTGCATTTAATGTTGTCCCAAGGGTCGCTGAGACGGTCCTCCGTTCCTTTCTTTCTTTGTTCTTTATTTTGATCCGCAGTATTTATTGGAACTATTTTATCTTCCAGGCCACTTAACCGTTCTTCTGCCTCAGTTATTGTGCTAGTGATCCATGCTAGAGAATAATTATTTTCATGTATTGTGTTCTTCATCATTGTTTGTTTGCTCTTCAGTTCTTGTCGACCCTTGTGAAACGTTTCTTGTATTTTCTCTCTCCTATTTCTACGATGTTGAATCGTCTTTCCTATCATTATTCTGAATTCTTTTTCGGGTGGACTGCCTATTTCCTCTTCATTTGTTAGGTCTGCTGCGTTTTGACCTTGCTGCTTCGTCGACGTGTGTTTTTTGATCTCCTCATTTTGCTTAACTTACTGGGCTTGGGGTTCCTTTTCACAGGCGTCATGCCCGTCGTTATTGTGGTTTTTGGTGTCTGTCCCCAGCGGCTAAGGTTTGTTCAGTGGGTTCTGCATGTTTCTTTGTTGAGGGGAGGTGTGCTTGTGTTCTGGAAGATGAGGCTGGATCTTTACTTTCTGGTGGGCACTTCCACGTCTGGTGGTGTGTATTTTGGTGCCTCTGTCCTTATTATGATTTAAGGCCTCCTCTCTGATAACAGATGGGGCTGTTTCTGTCTTGCTCATTGTTTGGCATACGGTGTCCAGCACTGTAGACTTCTGGTCACTGAGTGAATGTGGGTCTTGGACGTGAGAAGGAAATCTCTGGGAGATTTTCTCCATTTGATATTATGTAGAGCTGTCAGGTCTCCTGTGGACCAGTGTCCTGAAGTTGGTTTTCCCACCTCAGATGCAGAGCACTGACTCCTGGTTAGAGCACATAGAGACTTTCATCATCACAGCTCAGAATAAGTGGGAGAAGAAAGAGAAGGAAGCAAAGAATGAGGATAAAATAAAACAAAATAAAGTAAAATCAAATAAAATGAAGTGATTAAAATAAAAAATATTTATTACGAGAAAATTTTAAAAAGTAAAAAAAAAAAAAAGCCACACAGAACTCTAGCACAAATGGTTAAAGCTAAGTTATACAGACAAAATCGCAAACAGCAGCATACACCTCCACAGTCTCAAAAAGTGAAAAACTGGAAAGAATAATATATCTTTGCTCACAAAGTCCACCTCGTCAATTTTGGGCTGATTCTTTGTGTATTCTGGTGTTCCACAGATGCGGGGTACTTCACGTTGAATGTGCAGATTTCACCCACTCTTCCTACGGCTGCTGGGAGAGATTTCCCTTTGGCTTCTTTTTTCGCACAGCTCTCCTTTTACAGTTGCGTTTGCTTCATCCCATAGTTTTGGGTGGTCGTATTTCCACTGTCACTTTTTCCCAGGTATTTTTGATCCCATCTTGGTTTTCTGCAGTGAAATCTTGGTTATGTAACAGCGTTTTCTTTAGCTTCCCCGTGTTTGTATTATTGATGTGCTTTTTTTCCTTTTAATACCTATCTAGATTCATAGCACTGTGGGCGGAAAGTATACCTGATACTGTTTCAATTTTCTTAATTTTCTAAGGCTTTATTTGTGGTCCTACATATAATATATCTTGGAGAATGTTCCATGAGCACCTGAGGAAAGAGTGTTTTCTGTTGTTTTGCAATAGAATGTGGTATACATATGAATGACGTCCCTCCTGTTCAATGTGTCATTTAAAACTTATGTTTCCTGATTTTTTTTCATTTTGGATGATCTGTCCATTGGTGGAATTGGGGTGGTAATGTCCCCTACTCTTTTGGTGGTACTATCAAGTTCCCCTTTATGGCTGTTAGGATACATGTTATGTAGTGAAGTGATCCTCGGTTGTGTTCATAAGTATTCGCATTTGTCATATCCTCTCCTTGGTTTGATCCCTTGATCAGTATGTAGTGTTCTTGTTTGTTTCTTGTAACAGTGTTTATCTTAAAGTCTATTTCGTCTGATATGAGAATTGTAACTCCAGGTTTCCTTTGATTTCCAATTGCATGGAATGTCTCTTGCCATCTCCTCATTTTCAGTCTGTATATCTCCCTAGGTGTAAAGTGGGTCTCTTCTAGGCAGCACATATAATGGTCTTGATGTTGTATCCCTTCAGGGAGTCTATCTGTTGTAGTTGGAGCCATGTATCCATTTACATGTAACGTTATTATTAATATGGATGTTCCTCTTACCGTTTTGTTAACTGTTTTTGGTTTGTTCTAGGAGGTCTTTTCTTTTCTTTGTGATTCCTGCCTAGAGAAGTTCCTTTATCCTTTGTTATAAAGCTGTTGTTGGTGCTGAATTCTTTTTCCGTGTCTTTTTCTGTAAAGTTTTTGGTTTCTCCGTCCAATCTCAATGAGATTCTTGCTGAGAACAGTAACATTGGTTGTAGGTTTTTTCCTTTCATCTCTTGAAATACGTATACTGGCACTCCCTTCTCTCTTGCAGAATTTCTGCTGAAAGGTCAGCTGTTAACTTACGTGGATTCCCTTGTATGGTATATGCTGTTTTTCCCATGTTGCTTTTTACATGCTTTCTATGTATTTAGTTTCTAATAGTTTGATGAACATGTGTCTTGGCGTGTTTCTCCTTGGATTTATCCTGTATGGGACTCTCTGTGCTTCCTTGACTTGATTAACTGTTTCCTTTCCCATACTAGGGATGTTTTCAACTATAATCTCTTCAAATATATTCTCACGCCTTTTCTATTTCTCTTCTTCTTCTGAGACCCATATAATTCGAATGTTGGTGCATTTAATGTTGTCCCAAGGGTCGCTGAGACGGTCCTCCGTTCCTTTCTTTCTTTGTTCTTTATTTTGATCCGCAGTATTTATTGGAACTATTTTATCTTCCAGGCCACTTAACCGTTCTTCTGCCTCAGTTATTGTGCTAGTGATCCATGCTAGAGAATAATTATTTTCATGTATTGTGTTCTTCATCATTGTTTGTTTGCTCTTCAGTTCTTGTCGACCCTTGTGAAACGTTTCTTGTATTTTCTCTCTCCTATTTCTACGATGTTGAATCGTCATTCCTATCATTATTCTGAATTCTTTTTCGGGTGGACTGCCTATTTCCTCTTCATTTGTTAGGTCTGCTGCGTTTTGACCTTGCTGCTTCGTCGACGTGTGTTTTTTGATCTCCTCATTTTGCTTAACTTACTGGGCTTGGGGTTCCTTTTCACAGGCGTCATGCCCGTCGTTATTGTGGTTTTTGGTGTCTGTCCCCAGCGGCTAAAGTTTGTTCAGTGGGTTCTGCATGTTTCTTTGTTGAGGGGAGGTGTGCTTGTGTTCTGGAAGATGAGGCAGGATCTTTACTTTCTGGTGGGCACCTCCACGTCTGGTGGTGTGTATTTTGGTGCCTCTGTCCTTATTATGATTTAAGGCGTCCTCTCTGATAACGGATGGGGCTGTTTCTGTCTTGCTCATTGTTTGGCATACGGTGTCCAGCACTGTAGACTTCTGGTCACTGAGTGAATGTGGGTCTTGGACTTGAGAAGGAAATCTCTGGGAGATTTTCTCCATTTGATATTATGTAGAGCTGTCAGGTCGCCTGTGGACCAGTGTCCTGAAGTTGGTTTTCCCACCTCAGATGCAGAGCATTGACTCCTGGTTAGAGCACCTAGAGACTTTCATCCTCACAGCTCAGAATAAGTGGGAGAAGAAAGAGAAGGAAAGAAAGAATGAGGATAAAATAAAACAAAATAAAGTAAAATCAAATAAAATGAAGTGATTAAAATAAAAAATATTTATTACGAGAAAATTTTAAAAAGTAAAAAAAAAAAAAAAAGCCACACAGAACTCTAGCACAAATGGTTAAAGCTAAGCTATACAGACAAAATCGCAAACAGCAGCATACACCTCCACAGTCACAAAAAGTGAAAAACTGGAAAGAATAATATATCTTTGCTCACAAAGTCCACCTCGTCAATTTTGGGCTGATTCTTTGTGTATTCAGGTGTTCCACAGATGCGGGGTACTTCACGTTGAATGTGCAGATTTCACCCACTCTTCCTGCGGCTGCTGGGAGAGGTTTCCCTTTGGCTTCTTTTTTCACACAGCTCTCCTTTTACAGTTGCGTTTGCTTCATCCCATAGTTTTGGGTGGTCGTATTTCCACTGTCACTTTTTCCCAGGTATTTTTGATCCCATCTTGGTTTTCTGCAGTGAAATCTTGGTTATGTAACAGCGTTTTCTTTAGCTTCCCCGTGTTTGTATTATTGACGGGCTTTTTTTCCTTTTAATTCCTATCTAGATTCATAGCACTGTGGGCAGAAAGTATACCTGATACTGTTTCAATTTTCTTAATTTTCTAAGGCTTTATTTGTGGTCCTACATATAATATATCTTGGAGAATGTTCCATGAGCACCTGAGGAAAGAGTGTTTTCTGTTGTTTTGCAATAGAATGTGGTATACATATGAATGAAGTCCCTCCTGTTCAATGTGTCATTTAAAACTTATGTTTCCTGATTTTTTTTCATTTTGGATGATCTGTCCATTGGTGGAATTGGGGTGGTAATGTCCCCTACTCTTTTGGTGGTACTATCAAGTTCCCCTTTATGGCTGTTAGGATACATGTTATGTAGTGAAGTGATCCTCGGTTGTGTTCATAAGTATTCGCATTTGTCATATCCTCTCCTTGGTTTGATCCCTTGATCAGTATGTAGTGTCCTTGTTTGTTTCTTGTAACAGTGTTTATCTTAAAGTCTATTTCGTCTGATATGAGAATTGTAACTCCAGGTTTCCTTTGATTTCCATTTGCATGGAATGTCTCTTGCCATCTCCTCATTTTCAGTCTGTATATCTCCCTAGGTGTAAAGTGGGTCTCTTCTAGGCAGCACATATAATGGTCTTGATGTTGTATCCCTTCAGGGAGTCTATCTGTTGTAGTTGGAGCCATGTATCCATTTACATGTAACGTTATTATTAATATGGATGTTCCTCTTACCGTTTTGTTAACTGTTTTTGGTTTGTTCTAGGAGGTCTTTTCTTTTCTTTGTGATTCCTGCCTAGAGAAGTTCCTTTATCCTTTGTTATAAAGCTGTTGTTGGTGCTGAATTCTTTTTCCGTGTCTTTTTCTGTAAAGTTTTTGGTTTCTCCGTCCAATCTCAATGAGATTCTTGCTGAGAACAGTAACATTGGTTGTAGGTTTTTTCCTTTCATCTCTTGAAATACGTATACTGGCACTCCCTTCTCTCTTGCAGAATTTCTGCTGAAAGGTCAGCTGTTAACTTACGTGGATTCCCTTGTATGGTATATGCTGTTTTTCCCATGCTGCTTTTTACATGCTTTCTATGTATTTCGTTTCTAATAGTTTGATGAACATGTGTCTTGGCGTGTTTCTCCTTGGATTTATCCTGTATGGGACTCTCTGTGCTTCCTTGACTTGATTAACTGTTTCCTTTCCCATACTAGGGATGTTTTCAACTATAATCTCTTCAAATATATTCTCACGCCTTTTCTATTTCTCTTCTTCTTCTGAGACCCATATAATTCGAATGTTGGTGCATTTAATGTTGTCCCAAGGGTCGCTGAGACGGTCCTCCGTTCCTTTCTTTCTTTGTTCTTTATTTTGATCCGCAGTATTTATTGGAACTATTTTATCTTCCAGGCCACTTAACCGTTCTTCTGCCTCAGTTATTGTGCTAGTGATCCATGCTAGAGAATAATTATTTTCATGTATTGTGTTCTTCATCATTGTTTGTTTGCTCTTCAGTTCTTGTCGACCCTTGTGAAACGTTTCTTGTATTTTCTCTCTCCTATTTCTACGATGTTGAATCGTCTTTCCTATCATTATTCTGAATTCTTTTTCGGGTGGACTGCCTATTTCCTCTTCATTTGTTAGGTCTGCTGCGTTTTGACCTTGCTGCTTCGTCGACGTGTGTTTTTTGATCTCCTCATTTTGCTTAACTTACTGGGCTTGGGGTTCCTTTTCACAGGCGTCATGCCCGTCGTTATTGTGGTTTTTGGTGTCTGTCCCCAGCGGCTAAGGTTTGTTCAGTGGGTTCTGCATGTTTCTTTGTTGAGGGGAGGTGTGCTTGTGTTCTGGAAGATGAGGCAGGATCTTTACTTTCTGGTGGGCACCTCCACGTCTGGTGGTGTGTATTTTGGTGCCTCTGTCCTTATTATGATTTAAGGCGTCCTCTCTGATAACGGATGGGGCTGTTTCTGTCTTGCTCATTGTTTGGCATACGGTGTCCAGCACTGTAGACTTCTGGTCACTGAGTGAATGTGGGTCTTGGACTTGAGAAGGAAATCTCTGGGAGATTTTCTCCATTTGATATTATGTAGAGCTGTCAGGTCGCCTGTGGACCAGTGTCCTGAAGTTGGTTTTCCCACCTCAGATGCAGAGCATGGACTCCTGGTTAGAGCACCTAGAGACTTTCATCCTCACAGCTCAGAATAAGTGGGAGAAGAAAGAGAAGGAAAGAAAGAATGAGGATAAAATAAAACAAAATAAAGTAAAATCAAATAAAATGAAGTGATTAAAATAAAAAATATTTATTACGAGAAAATTTTAAAAAGTAAAAAAAAAAAAAAGCCACACAGAACTCTAGCACAAATGGTTAAAGCTAAGCTATACAGACAAAATCGCAAACAGCAGCATACACCTCCACAGTCACAAAAAGTGAAAAACTGGAAAGAATAATATATCTTTGCTCACAAAGTCCACCTCGTCAATTTTGGGCTGATTCTTTGTGTATTCAGGTGTTCCACAGATGCGGGGTACTTCACGTTGAATGTGCAGATTTCACCCACTCTTCCTGCGGCTGCTGGGAGAGGTTTCCCTTTGGCTTCTTTTTTCACACAGCTCTCCTTTTACAGTTGCGTTTGCTTCATCCCATAGTTTTGGGTGGTCGTATTTCCACTGTCACTTTTTCCCAGGTATTTTTGATCCCATCTTGGTTTTCTGCAGTGAAATCTTGGTTATGTAACAGCGTTTTCTTTAGCTTCCCCGTGTTTGTATTATTGACGGGCTTTTTTTCCTTTTAATTCCTATCTAGATTCATAGCACTGTGGGCAGAAAGTATACCTGATACTGTTTCAATTTTCTTAATTTTCTAAGGCTTTATTTGTGGTCCTACATATAATATATCTTGGAGAATGTTCCATGAGCACCTGAGGAAAGAGTGTTTTCTGTTGTTTTGCAATAGAATGTGGTATACGTATGAATGAAGTCCCTCCTGTTCAATGTGTCATTTAAAACTTATGTTTCCTGATTTTTTTTCATTTTGGATGATCTGTCCATTGGTGGAATTGGGGTGGTAATGTCCCCTACTCTTTTGGTGGTACTATCAAGTTCCCCTTTATGGCTGTTAGGATACATGTTATGTAGTGAAGTGATCCTCGGTTGTGTTCATAAGTATTCGCATTTGTCATATCCTCTCCTTGGTTTGATCCCTTGATCAGTATGTAGTGTCCTTGTTTGTTTCTTGTAACAGTGTTTATCTTAAAGTCTATTTCGTCTGATATGAGAATTGTAACTCCAGGTTTCCTTTGATTTCCATTTGCATGGAATGTCTCTTGCCATCTCCTCATTTTCAGTCTGTATATCTCCCTAGGTGTAAAGTGGGTCTCTTCTAGGCAGCACATATAATGGTCTTGATGTTGTATCCCTTCAGGGAGTCTATCTGTTGTAGTTGGAGCCATGTATCCATTTACATGTAACGTTATTATTAATATGGATGTTCCTCTTACCGTTTTGTTAACTGTTTTTGGTTTGTTCTAGGAGGTCTTTTCTTTTCTTTGTGATTCCTGCCTAGAGAAGTTCCTTTATCCTTTGTTATAAAGCTGTTGTTGGTGCTGAATTCTTTTTCCGTGTCTTTTTCTGTAAAGTTTTTGGTTTCTCCGTCCAATCTCAATGAGATTCTTGCTGAGAACAGTAACATTGGTTGTAGGTTTTTTCCTTTCATCTCTTGAAATATGTATACTGGCACTCCCTTCTCTCTTGCAGAATTTCTGCTGAAAGGTCAGCTGTTAACTTACGTGGATTCCCTTGTATGGTATATGCTGTTTTTCCCATGCTGCTTTTTACATGCTTTCTATGTATTTAGTTTCTAATAGTTTGATGAACATGTGTCTTGGCGTGTTTCTCCTTGGATTTATCCTGTATGGGACTCTCTGTGCTTCCTTGACTTGATTAACTGTTTCCTTTCCCATACTAGGGATGTTTTCAACTATAATCTCTTCAAATATATTCTCACGCCTTTTCTATTTCTCTTCTTCTTCTGAGACCCATATAATTCGAATGTTGGTGCATTTAATGTTGTCCCAAGGGTCGCTGAGACGGTCCTCCGTTCCTTTCTTTCTTTGTTCTTTATTTTGATCCGCAGTATTTATTGGAACTATTTTATCTTCCAGGCCACTTAACCGTTCTTCTGCCTCAGTTATTGTGCTAGTGATCCATGCTAGAGAATAATTATTTTCATGTATTGTGTTCTTCATCATTGTTTGTTTGCTCTTCAGTTCTTGTCGACCCTTGTGAAACGTTTCTTGTATTTTCTCTCTCCTATTTCTACGATGTTGAATCGTCTTTCCTATCATTATTCTGAATTCTTTTTCGGGTGGACTGCCTATTTCCTCTTCATTTGTTAGGTCTGCTGCGTTTTGACCTTGCTGCTTCGTCGACGTGTGTTTTTTGATCTCCTCATTTTGCTTAACTTACTGGGCTTGGGGTTCCTTTTCACAGGCGTCATGCCCGTCGTTATTGTGGTTTTTGGTGTCTGTCCCCAGCGGCTAAGGTTTGTTCAGTGGGTTCTGCATGTTTCTTTGTTGAGGGGAGGTGTGCTTGTGTTCTGGAAGATGAGGCAGGATCTTTACTTTCTGGTGGGCACCTCCACGTCTGGTGGTGTGTATTTTGGTGCCTCTGTCCTTATTATGATTTAAGGCGTCCTCTCTGATAACGGATGGGGCTGTTTCTGTCTTGCTCATTGTTTGGCATACGGTGTCCAGCACTGTAGACTTCTGGTCACTGAGTGAATGTGGGTCTTGGACTTGAGAAGGAAATCTCTGGGAGATTTTCTCCATTTGATATTATGTAGAGCTGTCAGGTCGCCTGTGGACCAGTGTCCTGAAGTTGGTTTTCCCACCTCAGATGCAGAGCATGGACTCCTGGTTAGAGCACCTAGAGACTTTCATCCTCACAGCTCAGAATAAGTGGGAGAAGAAAGAGAAGGAAAGAAAGAATGAGGATAAAATAAAACAAAATAAAGTAAAATCAAATAAAATGAAGTGATTAAAATAAAAAATATTTATTACGAGAAAATTTTAAAAAGTAAAAAAAAAAAAAAAAGCCACACAGAACTCTAGCACAAATGGTTAAAGCTAAGCTATACAGACAAAATCGCAAACAGCAGCATACACCTCCACAGTCACAAAAAGTGAAAAACTGGAAAGAATAATATATCTTTGCTCACAAAGTCCACCTCGTCAATTTTGGGCTGATTCTTTGTGTATTCAGGTGTTCCACAGATGCGGGGTACTTCACGTTGAATGTGCAGATTTCACCCACTCTTCCTGCGGCTGCTGGGAGAGGTTTCCCTTTGGCTTCTTTTTTCACACAGCTCTCCTTTTACAGTTGCGTTTGCTTCATCCCATAGTTTTGGGTGGTCGTATTTCCACTGTCACTTTTTCCCAGGTATTTTTGATCCCATCTTGGTTTTCTGCAGTGAAATCTTGGTTATGTAACAGCGTTTTCTTTAGCTTCCCCGTGTTTGTATTATTGACGGGCTTTTTTTCCTTTTAATTCCTATCTAGATTCATAGCACTGTGGGCAGAAAGTATACCTGATACTGTTTCAATTTTCTTAATTTTCTAAGGCTTTATTTGTGGTCCTACATATAATATATCTTGGAGAATGTTCCATGAGCACCTGAGGAAAGAGTGTTTTCTGTTGTTTTGCAATAGAATGTGGTATACGTATGAATGAAGTCCCTCCTGTTCAATGTGTCATTTAAAACTTATGTTTCCTGATTTTTTTTCATTTTGGATGATCTGTCCATTGGTGGAATTGGGGTGGTAATGTCCCCTACTCTTTTGGTGGTACTATCAAGTTCCCCTTTATGGCTGTTAGGATACATGTTATGTAGTGAAGTGATCCTCGGTTGTGTTCATAAGTATTCGCATTTGTCATATCCTCTCCTTGGTTTGATCCCTTGATCAGTATGTAGTGTCCTTGTTTGTTTCTTGTAACAGTGTTTATCTTAAAGTCTATTTCGTCTGATATGAGAATTGTAACTCCAGGTTTCCTTTGATTTCCATTTGCATGGAATGTCTCTTGCCATCTCCTCATTTTCAGTCTGTATATCTCCCTAGGTGTAAAGTGGGTCTCTTCTAGGCAGCACATATAATGGTCTTGATGTTGTATCCCTTCAGGGAGTCTATCTGTTGTAGTTGGAGCCATGTATCCATTTACATGTAACGTTATTATTAATATGGATGTTCCTCTTACCGTTTTGTTAACTGTTTTTGGTTTGTTCTAGGAGGTCTTTTCTTTTCTTTGTGATTCCTGCCTAGAGAAGTTCCTTTATCCTTTGTTATAAAGCTGTTGTTGGTGCTGAATTCTTTTTCCGTGTCTTTTTCTGTAAAGTTTTTGGTTTCTCCGTCCAATCTCAATGAGATTCTTGCTGAGAACAGTAACATTGGTTGTAGGTTTTTTCCTTTCATCTCTTGAAATACGTATACTGGCACTCCCTTCTCTCTTGCAGAATTTCTGCTGAAAGGTCAGCTGTTAACTTACGTGGATTCCCTTGTATGGTATATGCTGTTTTTCCCATGCTGCTTTTTACATGCTTTCTATGTATTTAGTTTCTAATAGTTTGATGAACATGTGTCTTGGCGTGTTTCTCCTTGGATTTATCCTGTATGGGACTCTCTGTGCTTCCTTGACTTGATTAACTGTTTCCTTTCCCATACTAGGGATGTTTTCAACTATAATCTCTTCAAATATATTCTCACGCCTTTTCTATTTCTCTTCTTCTTCTGAGACCCATATAATTCGAATGTTGGTGCATTTAATGTTGTCCCAAGGGTCGCTGAGACGGTCCTCCGTTCCTTTCTTTCTTTGTTCTTTATTTTGATCCGCAGTATTTATTGGAACTATTTTATCTTCCAGGCCACTTAACCGTTCTTCTGCCTCAGTTATTGTGCTAGTGATCCATGCTAGAGAATAATTATTTTCATGTATTGTGTTCTTCATCATTGTTTGTTTGCTCTTCAGTTCTTGTCGACCCTTGTGAAACGTTTCTTGTATTTTCTCTCTCCTATTTCTACGATGTTGAATCGTCTTTCCTATCATTATTCCGAATTCTTTTTCGGGTGGACTGCCTATTTCCTCTTCATTTGTTAGGTCTGGTGCGTTTTGACCTTGCTGCTTCGTCGACGTGTGTTTTTTGATCTCCTCATTTTGCTTAACTTACTGGGCTTGGGGTTCCTTTTCACAGGCGTCATGCCCGTCGTTATTGTGGTTTTTGGTGTCTGTCCCCAGCGGCTAAGGTTTGTTCAGTGGGTTCTGCATGTTTCTTTGTTGAGGGGAGGTGTGCTTGTGTTCTGGAAGATGAGGCTGGATCTTTACTTTCTGGTGGGCACTTCCACGTCTGGTGGTGTGTATTTTGGTGCTTCTGTCCTTATTATGATTCAAGGCGTCCTCTCTGATAACGGATGGGGCTATTTCTGTCTTGCTCATTGTTTGGCATACGGTGTCCAGCACTGTAGACTTCTGGTCACTGAGTGAATGTGGGTCTTGGACGTGAGAAGGAAATCTCTGGGAGATTTTCTCCATTTGATATTATGTAGAGCTGTCAGGTCTCTTGTGGACCAGTGTCCTGAAGTTGGTTTTCCCACCTCAGATGCAGAGCACTGACTCCTGGTTAGAGCACATAGAGACTTTCATCATCACAGCTCAGAATAAGTGGGAGAAGAAAGAGAAGGAAGCAAAGAATGAGGATAAAATAAAACAAAATAAAGTAAAATCAAATAAAATGAAGTGATTAAAATAAAAAATATTTATTACGAGAAAATTTTAAAAAGTAAAAAAAAAAAAAAGCCACACAGAACTCTAGCACAAATGGTTAAAGCTAAGTTATACAGACAAAATCGCAAACAGCAGCATACACCTCCACAGTCTCAAAAAGTGAAAAACTGGAAAGAATAATATATCTTTGCTCACAAAGTCCACCTCGTCAATTTTGGGCTGATTCTTTGTGTATTCAGGTGTTCCACAGATGCGGGGTACTTCACGTTGAATGTGCAGATTTCACCCACTCTTCCTACGGCTGCTGGGAGAGATTTCCCTTTGGCTTCTTTTTTCGCACAGCTCTCCTTTTACAGTTGCGTTTGCTTCATCCCATAGTTTTGGGTGGTCGTATTTCCACTGTCACTTTTTCCCAGGTATTTTTGATCCCATCTTGGTTTTCTGCAGTGAAATCTTGGTTATGTAACAGCGTTTTCTTTAGCTTCCCCGTGTTTGTATTATTGATGTGCTTTTTTTCCTTTTAATACCTATCTAGATTCATAGCACTGTGGGCGGAAAGTATACCTGATACTGTTTCAATTTTCTTAATTTTCTAAGGCTTTATTTGTGGTCCTACATATAATATATCTTGGAGAATGTTCCATGAGCACCTGAGGAAAGAGTGTTTTCTGTTGTTTTGCAATAGAATGTGGTATACATATGAATGACGTCCCTCCTGTTCAATGTGTCATTTAAAACTTATGTTTCCTGATTTTTTTTCATTTTGGATGATCTGTCCATTGGTGGAATTGGGGTGGTAATGTCCCCTACTCTTTTGGTGGTACTATCAAGTTCCCCTTTATGGCTGTTAGGATACATGTTATGTAGTGAAGTGATCCTCGGTTGTGTTCATAAGTATTCGCATTTGTCATATCCTCTCCTTGGTTTGATCCCTTGATCAGTATGTAGTGTTCTTGTTTGTTTCTTGTAACAGTGTTTATCTTAAAGTCTATTTCGTCTGATATGAGAATTGTAACTCCAGGTTTCCTTTGATTTCCAATTGCATGGAATGTCTCTTGCCATCTCCTCATTTTCAGTCTGTATATCTCCCTAGGTGTAAAGTGGGTCTCTTCTAGGCAGCACATATAATGGTCTTGATGTTGTATCCCTTCAGGGAGTCTATCTGTTGTAGTTGGAGCCATGTATCCATTTACATGTAACGTTATTATTAATATGGATGTTCCTCTTACCGTTTTGTTAACTGTTTTTGGTTTGTTCTAGGAGGTCTTTTCTTTTCTTTGTGATTCCTGCCTAGAGAAGTTCCTTTATCCTTTGTTATAAAGCTGTTGTTGGTGCTGAATTCTTTTTCCGTGTCTTTTTCTGTAAAGTTTTTGGTTTCTCCGTCCAATCTCAATGAGATTCTTGCTGAGAACAGTAACATTGGTTGTAGGTTTTTTCCTTTCATCTCTTGAAATACGTATACTGGCACTCCCTTCTCTCTTGCAGAATTTCTGCTGAAAGGTCAGCTGTTAACTTACGTGGATTCCCTTGTATGGTATATGCTGTTTTTCCCATGTTGCTTTTTACATGCTTTCTATGTATTTAGTTTCTAATAGTTTGATGAACATGTGTCTTGGCGTGTTTCTCCTTGGATTTATCCTGTATGGGACTCTCTGTGCTTCCTTGACTTGATTAACTGTTTCCTTTCCCATACTAGGGATGTTTTCAACTATAATCTCTTCAAATATATTCTCACGCCTTTTCTATTTCTCTTCTTCTTGTGAGACCCATATAATTTGAATGATGGTGCATTTAATGTTGCCCAAGGGTCGCTGAGACGGTCCTCCGTTCCTTTCTTTCTTTGTTCTTTATTTTGATCCGCAGTATTTATTTGAACTATTTTATCTTCCAGGACACTTGACCGTTCTTCTGCCTCAGTTACTGTGCTAGTGATCCATGCTAGAGAATAATAATTTTCATGTATTGTGTTCTTCATCATTGTTTGTTTGCTCTTCAGTTCTTGTCGACCCTTGTGAAACGTTTCTTGTATTTTCTCTCTCCTATTTCTACGATGTTGAATCGTCTTTCCTATCATTATTCCGAATTCTTTTTCGGGTGGACTGCCTATTTCCTCTTCATTTGTTAGGTCTGGTGCGTTTTGACCTTGCTGCTTCGTCGACGTGTGTTTTTTGATCTCCTCATTTTGCTTAACTTACTGGGCTTGGGGTTCCTTTTCACAGGCATCATGCCCGTCGTTATTGTGGTTTTTGGTGTCTGTCCACAGCGGCTAAGGTTTGTTCAGTGGGTTCTGCATGTTTCTTTATTGAGGGGAGGTGTGCTTGTGTTCTGGAAGATGAGGCTGGATCTTTACTTTCTGGTGGGCACTTCCACGTCTGGTGGTGTGTATTTTGGTGCCTCTGTCCTTATTATGATTTAAGGCGTCCTCTCTGATAACAGATGGGGCTGTTTCTGTCTTGCTCATTGTTTGGCATACGGTGTCCAGCACTGTAGACTTCTGGTCACTGAGTGAATGTGGGTCTTGGACGTGAGAAGGAAATCTCTGGGAGATTTACTCCATTTGATATTATGTGGAGCTGTCAGGTCTCCTGTGGACCAGTGTCCTGAAGTTGGTTTTCCCACCTCAGATGCAGAGCACTGACTCCTGGTTAGAGCACCTAGAGACTTTCATCCTCACAGCTCAGAATAAGTGGGAGAAGAAAGAGAAGGAAACAAAGAATGAGGATAAAATAAAACAAAATAAAGTAAAATCAAATAAAATGAAGTGATTAAAATAAAAAATATTTATTACGAGAAAATTTTAAAAAGTAAAAAAAAAAAAAAAAGCCACACAGAACTCTAGCACAAATGGTTAAAGCTAAGCTATACAGACAAAATCGCAAACAGCAGCATACACCTCCACAGTCACAAAAAGTGAAAAACTGGAAAGAATAATATATCTTTGCTCACAAAGTCCACCTCGTCAATTTTGGGCTGATTCTTTTTGTATTCAGGTGTTCCACAGATGCGGGGTACTTCACGTTGAATGTGCAGATTTCACCCACTCTTCCTGCGGCTGCTGGGAGAGATTTCCCTTTGGCTTCTTTTTTCGCAAAGCTCTCCTTTTACAGTTGCGTTTGCTTCATCCCATAGTTTTGGGTGGTCGTATTTCCACTGTCACTTTTTCCCAGGTATTTTTGATCCCATCTTGGTTTTCTGCAGTGAAATCTTGGTTATGTAACAGCGTTTTCTTTAGCTTCCCCGTGTTTGTATTATTGACGGGCTTTTTTTCCTTTTAATTCCTATCTAGATTCATAGCACTGTGGGCGGAAAGTATACCTGATACTGTTTCAATTTTCTTTAATTTTCTAAGGCTTTATTTGTGGTCCTACATATAATATATCTTGGAGAATGTTCCATGAGCACCTGAGGAAAGAGTGTTTTCTGTTGTTTTGCAATAGAATGTGGTATACATATGAATGAAGTCCCTCCTGTTCAATGTGTCATTTAAAACTTATGTTTCCTGATTTTTTTTCATTTTGGATGATCTGTCCATTGGTGGAATTGGGGTGGTAATGTCCCCTACTCTTTTGGTGGTACTATCAAGTTCCCCTTTATGGCTGTTAGGATACATGTTATGTAGTGAAGTGATCCTCGGTTGTGTTCATAAGTATTCGCATTTGTCATATCCTCTCCTTGGTTTGATCCCTTGATCAGTATGTAGTGTCCTTGTTTGTTTCTTGTAACAGTGTTTATCTTAAAGTCTATTTCGTCTGATATGAGAATTGTAACTCCAGGTTTCCTTTGATTTCCATTTGCATGGAATGTCTCTTGCCATCTCCTCATTTTCAGTCTGTATATCTCCCTAGGTGTAAAGTGGGTCTCTTCTAGGCAGCACATATAATGGTCTTGATGTTGTATCCCTTCAGGGAGTCTATCTGTTGTAGTTGGAGCCATGTATCCATTTACATGTAACGTTATTATTAATATGGATGTTCCTCTTACCGTTTTGTTAACTGTTTTTGGTTTGTTCTAGGAGGTCTTTTCTTTTCTTTGTGATTCCTGCCTAGAGAAGTTCCTTTATCCTTTGTTATAAAGCTGTTGTTGGTGCTGAATTCTTTTTCCGTGTCTTTTTCTGTAAAGTTTTTGGTTTCTCCGTCCAATCTCAATGAGATTCTTGCTGAGAACAGTAACATTGGTTGTAGGTTTTTTCCTTTCATCTCTTGAAATACGTATACTGGCACTCCCTTCTCTCTTGCAGAATTTCTGCTGAAAGGTCAGCTGTTAACTTACGTGGATTCCCTTGTATGGTATATGCTGTTTTTCCCATGTTGCTTTTTACATGCTTTCTATGTATTTAGTTTCTAATAGTTTGATGAACATGTGTCTTGGCGTGTTTCTCCTTGGATTTATCCTGTATGGGACTCTCTGTGCTTCCTTGACTTGATTAACTGTTTCCTTTCCCATACTAGGGATGTTTTCAACTATAATCTCTTCAAATATATTCTCACGCCTTTTCTATTTCTCTTCTTCTTGTGAGACCCATATAATTTGAATGATGGTGCATTTAATGTTGCCCAAGGGTCGCTGAGACGGTCCTCCGTTCCTTTCTTTCTTTGTTCTTTATTTTGATCCGCAGTATTTATTTGAACTATTTTATCTTCCAGGACACTTGACCGTTCTTCTGCCTCAGTTACTGTGCTAGTGATCCATGCCAGAGAATAATAATTTTCATGTATTGTGTTCTTCATCATTGTTTGTTTGCTCTTCAGTTCTTGTCGACCCTTGTGAAACGTTTCTTGTATTTTCTCTCTCCTATTTCTACGATGTTGAATCGTCTTTCCTATCATTATTCCGAATTCTTTTTCGGGTGGACTGCCTATTTCCTCTTCATTTGTTAGGTCTGGTGCGTTTTGACCTTGCTGCTTCGTCGACGTGTGTTTTTTGATCTCCTCATTTTGCTTAACTTACTGGGCTTGGGGTTCCTTTTCACAGGCATCATGCCCGTCGTTATTGTGGTTTTTGGTGTCTGTCCACAGCGGCTAAGGTTTGTTCAGTGGGTTCTGCATGTTTCTTTGTTGAGGGGAGGTGTGCTTGTGTTCTGGAAGATGAGGCTGGATCTTTACTTTCTGGTGGGCACTTCCACGTCTGGTGGTGTGTATTTTGGTGCCTCTGTCCTTATTATGATTTAAGGCGTCCTCTCTGATAACAGATGGGGCTGTTTCTGTCTTGCTCATTGTTTGGCATACGGTGTCCAGCACTGTAGACTTCTGGTCACTGAGTGAATGTGGGTCTTGGACGTGAGAAGGAAATCTCTGGGAGATTTACTCCATTTGATATTATGTGGAGCTGTCAGGTCTCCTGTGGACCAGTGTCCTGAAGTTGGTTTTCCCACCTCAGATGCAGAGCATTGACTCCTGGTTAGAGCACCTAGAGACTTTCATCCTCACAGCTCAGAATAAGTGGGAGAAGAAAGAGAAGGAAGCAAAGAATGAGGATAAAATAAAACAAAATAAAGTAAAATCAAATAAAATGAAGTGATTAAAATAAAAAATATTTATTACGAGAAAATTTTAAAAAGTAAAAAAAAAAAAAAGCCACACAGAACTCTAGCATAAATGGTTAAAGCTAAGTTATACAGACAAAATCGCAAACAGCAGCATACACCTCCACAGTCTCAAAAAGTGAAAAACTGGAAAGAATAATATATCTTTGCTCACAAAGTCCACCTCGTCAATTTTGGGCTGATTCTTTGTGTATTCAGGTGTTCCACAGATGCGGGGTACTTCACGTTGAATGTGCAGATTTCACCCACTCTTCCTACGGCTGCTGGGAGAGATTTCCCTTTGGCTTCTTTTTTCGCACAGCTCTCCTTTTACAGTTGCGTTTGCTTCATCCCATAGTTTTGGGTGGTCGTATTTCCACTGTCACTTTTTCCCAGGTATTTTTGATCCCATCTTGGTTTTCTGCAGTGAAATCTTGGTTATGTAACAGCGTTTTCTTTAGCTTCCCCGTGTTTGTATTATTGATGTGCTTTTTTTCCTTTTAATACCTATCTAGATTCATAGCACTGTGGGCGGAAAGTATACCTGATACTGTTTCAATTTTCTTAATTTTCTAAGGCTTTATTTGTGGTCCTACATATAATATATCTTGGAGAATGTTCCATGAGCACCTGAGGAAAGAGTGTTTTCTGTTGTTTTGCAATAGAATGTGGTATACATATGAATGACGTCCCTCCTGTTCAATGTGTCATTTAAAACTTATGTTTCCTGATTTTTTTTCATTTTGGATGATCTGTCCATTGGTGGAATTGGGGTGGTAATGTCCCCTACTCTTTTGGTGGTACTATCAAGTTCCCCTTTATGGCTGTTAGGATACATGTTATGTAGTGAAGTGATCCTCGGTTGTGTTCATAAGTATTCGCATTTGTCATATCCTCTCCTTGGTTTGATCCCTTGATCAGTATGTAGTGTTCTTGTTTGTTTCTTGTAACAGTGTTTATCTTAAAGTCTATTTCGTCTGATATGAGAATTGTAACTCCAGGTTTCCTTTGATTTCCAATTGCATGGAATGTCTCTTGCCATCTCCTCATTTTCAGTCTGTATATCTCCCTAGGTGTAAAGTGGGTCTCTTCTAGGCAGCACATATAATGGTCTTGATGTTGTATCCCTTCAGGGAGTCTATCTGTTGTAGTTGGAGCCATGTATCCATTTACATGTAACGTTATTATTAATATGGATGTTCCTCTTACCGTTTTGTTAACTGTTTTTGGTTTGTTCTAGGAGGTCTTTTCTTTTCTTTGTGATTCCTGCCTAGAGAAGTTCCTTTATCCTTTGTTATAAAGCTGTTGTTGGTGCTGAATTCTTTTTCCGTGTCTTTTTCTGTAAAGTTTTTGGTTTCTCCGTCCAATCTCAATGAGATTCTTGCTGAGAACAGTAACATTGGTTGTAGGTTTTTTCCTTTCATCTCTTGAAATACGTATACTGGCACTCCCTTCTCTCTTGCAGAATTTCTGCTGAAAGGTCAGCTGTTAACTTACGTGGATTCCCTTGTATGGTATATGCTGTTTTTCCCATGTTGCTTTTTACATGCTTTCTATGTATTTAGTTTCTAATAGTTTGATGAACATGTGTCTTGGCGTGTTTCTCCTTGGATTTATCCTGTATGGGACTCTCTGTGCTTCCTTGACTTGATTAACTGTTTCCTTTCCCATACTAGGGATGTTTTCAACTATAATCTCTTCAAATATATTCTCACGCCTTTTCTATTTCTCTTCTTCTTCTGAGACCCATATAATTCGAATGTTGGTGCATTTAATGTTGTCCCAAGGGTCGCTGAGACGGTCCTCCGTTCCTTTCTTTCTTTGTTCTTTATTTTGATCCGCAGTATTTATTGGAACTATTTTATCTTCCAGGCCACTTAACCGTTCTTCTGCCTCAGTTATTGTGCTAGTGATCCATGCTAGAGAATAATTATTTTCATGTATTGTGTTCTTCATCATTGTTTGTTTGCTCTTCAGTTCTTGTCGACCCTTGTGAAACGTTTCTTGTATTTTCTCTCTCCTATTTCTACGATGTTGAATCGTCATTCCTATCATTATTCTGAATTCTTTTTCGGGTGGACTGCCTATTTCCTCTTCATTTGTTAGGTCTGCTGCGTTTTGACCTTGCTGCTTCGTCGACGTGTGTTTTTTGATCTCCTCATTTTGCTTAACTTACTGGGCTTGGGGTTCCTTTTCACAGGCGTCATGCCCGTCGTTATTGTGGTTTTTGGTGTCTGTCCCCAGCGGCTAAAGTTTGTTCAGTGGGTTCTGCATGTTTCTTTGTTGAGGGGAGGTGTGCTTGTGTTCTGGAAGATGAGGCAGGATCTTTACTTTCTGGTGGGCACCTCCACGTCTGGTGGTGTGTATTTTGGTGCCTCTGTCCTTATTATGATTTAAGGCGTCCTCTCTGATAACGGATGGGGCTGTTTCTGTCTTGCTCATTGTTTGGCATACGGTGTCCAGCACTGTAGACTTCTGGTCACTGAGTGAATGTGGGTCTTGGACTTGAGAAGGAAATCTCTGGGAGATTTTCTCCATTTGATATTATGTAGAGCTGTCAGGTCGCCTGTGGACCAGTGTCCTGAAGTTGGTTTTCCCACCTCAGATGCAGAGCATTGACTCCTGGTTAGAGCACCTAGAGACTTTCATCCTCACAGCTCAGAATAAGTGGGAGAAGAAAGAGAAGGAAAGAAAGAATGAGGATAAAATAAAACAAAATAAAGTAAAATCAAATAAAATGAAGTGATTAAAATAAAAAATATTTATTACGAGAAAATTTTAAAAAGTAAAAAAAAAAAAAAAAGCCACACAGAACTCTAGCACAAATGGTTAAAGCTAAGCTATACAGACAAAATCGCAAACAGCAGCATACACCTCCACAGTCACAAAAAGTGAAAAACTGGAAAGAATAATATATCTTTGCTCACAAAGTCCACCTCGTCAATTTTGGGCTGATTCTTTGTGTATTCAGGTGTTCCACAGATGCGGGGTACTTCACGTTGAATGTGCAGATTTCACCCACTCTTCCTGCGGCTGCTGGGAGAGGTTTCCCTTTGGCTTCTTTTTTCACACAGCTCTCCTTTTACAGTTGCGTTTGCTTCATCCCATAGTTTTGGGTGGTCGTATTTCCACTGTCACTTTTTCCCAGGTATTTTTGATCCCATCTTGGTTTTCTGCAGTGAAATCTTGGTTATGTAACAGCGTTTTCTTTAGCTTCCCCGTGTTTGTATTATTGACGGGCTTTTTTTCCTTTTAATTCCTATCTAGATTCATAGCACTGTGGGCAGAAAGTATACCTGATACTGTTTCAATTTTCTTAATTTTCTAAGGCTTTATTTGTGGTCCTACATATAATATATCTTGGAGAATGTTCCATGAGCACCTGAGGAAAGAGTGTTTTCTGTTGTTTTGCAATAGAATGTGGTATACATATGAATGAAGTCCCTCCTGTTCAATGTGTCATTTAAAACTTATGTTTCCTGATTTTTTTTCATTTTGGATGATCTGTCCATTGGTGGAATTGGGGTGGTAATGTCCCCTACTCTTTTGGTGGTACTATCAAGTTCCCCTTTATGGCTGTTAGGATACATGTTATGTAGTGAAGTGATCCTCGGTTGTGTTCATAAGTATTCGCATTTGTCATATCCTCTCCTTGGTTTGATCCCTTGATCAGTATGTAGTGTCCTTGTTTGTTTCTTGTAACAGTGTTTATCTTAAAGTCTATTTCGTCTGATATGAGAATTGTAACTCCAGGTTTCCTTTGATTTCCATTTGCATGGAATGTCTCTTGCCATCTCCTCATTTTCAGTCTGTATATCTCCCTAGGTGTAAAGTGGGTCTCTTCTAGGCAGCACATATAATGGTCTTGATGTTGTATCCCTTCAGGGAGTCTATCTGTTGTAGTTGGAGCCATGTATCCATTTACATGTAACGTTATTATTAATATGGATGCTCCTCTTACCGTTTTGTTAACTGTTTTTGGTTTGTTCTAGGAGGTCTTTTCTTTTCTTTGTGATTCCTGCCTAGAGAAGTTCCTTTATCCTTTGTTATAAAGCTGTTGTTGGTGCTGAATTCTTTTTCCGTGTCTTTTTCTGTAAAGTTTTTGGTTTCTCCGTCCAATCTCAATGAGATTCTTGCTGAGAACAGTAACATTGGTTGTAGGTTTTTTCCTTTCATCTCTTGAAATACGTATACTGGCACTCCCTTCTCTCTTGCAGAATTTCTGCTGAAAGGTCAGCTGTTAACTTACGTGGATTCCCTTGTATGGTATATGCTGTTTTTCCCATGCTGCTTTTTACATGCTTTCTATGTATTTAGTTTCTAATAGTTTGATGAACATGTGTCTTGGCGTGTTTCTCCTTGGATTTATCCTGTATGGGACTCTCTGTGCTTCCTTGACTTGATTAACTGTTTCCTTTCCCATACTAGGGATGTTTTCAACTATAATCTCTTCAAATATATTCTCACGCCTTTTCTATTTCTCTTCTTCTTCTGAGACCCATATAATTCGAATGTTGGTGCATTTAATGTTGTCCCAAGGGTCGCTGAGACGGTCCTCCGTTCCTTTCTTTCTTTGTTCTTTATTTTGATCCGCAGTATTTATTGGAACTATTTTATCTTCCAGGCCACTTAACCGTTCTTCTGCCTCAGTTATTGTGCTAGTGATCCATGCTAGAGAATAATTATTTTCATGTATTGTGTTCTTCATCATTGTTTGTTTGCTCTTCAGTTCTTGTCGACCCTTGTGAAACGTTTCTTGTATTTTCTCTCTCCTATTTCTACGATGTTGAATCGTCTTTCCTATCATTATTCTGAATTCTTTTTCGGGTGGACTGCCTATTTCCTCTTCATTTGTTAGGTCTGCTGCGTTTTGACCTTGCTGCTTCGTCGACGTGTGTTTTTTGATCTCCTCATTTTGCTTAACTTACTGGGCTTGGGGTTCCTTTTCACAGGCGTCATGCCCGTCGTTATTGTGGTTTTTGGTGTCTGTCCCCAGCGGCTAAGGTTTGTTCAGTGGGTTCTGCATGTTTCTTTGTTGAGGGGAGGTGTGCTTGTGTTCTGGAAGATGAGGCAGGATCTTTACTTTCTGGTGGGCACCTCCACGTCTGGTGGTGTGTATTTTGGTGCCTCTGTCCTTATTATGATTTAAGGCGTCCTCTCTGATAACGGATGGGGCTGTTTCTGTCTTGCTCATTGTTTGGCATACGGTGTCCAGCACTGTAGACTTCTGGTCACTGAGTGAATGTGGGTCTTGGACTTGAGAAGGAAATCTCTGGGAGATTTTCTCCATTTGATATTATGTAGAGCTGTCAGGTCGCCTGTGGACCAGTGTCCTGAAGTTGGTTTTCCCACCTCAGATGCAGAGCATGGACTCCTGGTTAGAGCACCTAGAGACTTTCATCCTCACAGCTCAGAATAAGTGGGAGAAGAAAGAGAAGGAAAGAAAGAATGAGGATAAAATAAAACAAAATAAAGTAAAATCAAATAAAATGAAGTGATTAAAATAAAAAATATTTATTACGAGAAAATTTTAAAAAGTAAAAAAAAAAAAAAAAGCCACACAGAACTCTAGCACAAATGGTTAAAGCTAAGCTATACAGACAAAATCGCAAACAGCAGCATACACCTCCACAGTCACAAAAAGTGAAAAACTGGAAAGAATAATATATCTTTGCTCACAAAGTCCACCTCGTCAATTTTGGGCTGATTCTTTGTGTATTCAGGTGTTCCACAGATGCGGGGTACTTCACGTTGAATGTGCAGATTTCACCCACTCTTCCTGCGGCTGCTGGGAGAGGTTTCCCTTTGGCTTCTTTTTTCACACAGCTCTCCTTTTACAGTTGCGTTTGCTTCATCCCATAGTTTTGGGTGGTCGTATTTCCACTGTCACTTTTTCCCAGGTATTTTTGATCCCATCTTGGTTTTCTGCAGTGAAATCTTGGTTATGTAACAGCGTTTTCTTTAGCTTCCCCGTGTTTGTATTATTGACGGGCTTTTTTTCCTTTTAATTCCTATCTAGATTCATAGCACTGTGGGCAGAAAGTATACCTGATACTGTTTCAATTTTCTTAATTTTCTAAGGCTTTATTTGTGGTCCTACATATAATATATCTTGGAGAATGTTCCATGAGCACCTGAGGAAAGAGTGTTTTCTGTTGTTTTGCAATAGAATGTGGTATACATATGAATGAAGTCCCTCCTGTTCAATGTGTCATTTAAAACTTATGTTTCCTGATTTTTTTTCATTTTGGATGATCTGTCCATTGGTGGAATTGGGGTGGTAATGTCCCCTACTCTTTTGGTGGTACTATCAAGTTCCCCTTTATGGCTGTTAGGATACATGTTATGTAGTGAAGTGATCCTCGGTTGTGTTCATAAGTATTCGCATTTGTCATATCCTCTCCTTGGTTTGATCCCTTGATCAGTATGTAGTGTCCTTGTTTGTTTCTTGTAACAGTGTTTATCTTAAAGTCTATTTCGTCTGATATGAGAATTGTAACTCCAGGTTTCCTTTGATTTCCATTTGCATGGAATGTCTCTTGCCATCTCCTCATTTTCAGTCTGTATATCTCCCTAGGTGTAAAGTGGGTCTCTTCTAGGCAGCACATATAATGGTCTTGATGTTGTATCCCTTCAGGGAGTCTATCTGTTGTAGTTGGAGCCATGTATCCATTTACATGTAACGTTATTATTAATATGGATGTTCCTCTTACCGTTTTGTTAACTGTTTTTGGTTTGTTCTAGGAGGTCTTTTCTTTTCTTTGTGATTCCTGCCTAGAGAAGTTCCTTTATCCTTTGTTATAAAGCTGTTGTTGGTGCTGAATTCTTTTTCCGTGTCTTTTTCTGTAAAGTTTTTGGTTTCTCCGTCCAATCTCAATGAGATTCTTGCTGAGAACAGTAACATTGGTTGTAGGTTTTTTCCTTTCATCTCTTGAAATACGTATACTGGCACTCCCTTCTCTCTTGCAGAATTTCTGCTGAAAGGTCAGCTGTTAACTTACGTGGATTCCCTTGTATGGTATATGCTGTTTTTCCCATGCTGCTTTTTACATGCTTTCTATGTATTTAGTTTCTAATAGTTTGATGAACATGTGTCTTGGCGTGTTTCTCCTTGGATTTATCCTGTATGGGACTCTCTGTGCTTCCTTGACTTGATTAACTGTTTCCTTTCCCATACTAGGGATGTTTTCAACTATAATCTCTTCAAATATATTCTCACGCCTTTTCTATTTCTCTTCTTCTTCTGAGACCCATATAATTCGAATGTTGGTGCATTTAATGTTGTCCCAAGGGTCGCTGAGACGGTCCTCCGTTCCTTTCTTTCTTTGTTCTTTATTTTGATCCGCAGTATTTATTGGAACTATTTTATCTTCCAGGCCACTTAACCGTTCTTCTGCCTCAGTTATTGTGCTAGTGATCCATGCTAGAGAATAATTATTTTCATGTATTGTGTTCTTCATCATTGTTTGTTTGCTCTTCAGTTCTTGTCGACCCTTGTGAAACGTTTCTTGTATTTTCTCTCTCCTATTTCTACGATGTTGAATCGTCTTTCCTATCATTATTCTGAATTCTTTTTCGGGTGGACTGCCTATTTCCTCTTCATTTGTTAGGTCTGCTGCGTTTTGACCTTGCTGCTTCGTCGACGTGTGTTTTTTGATCTCCTCATTTTGCTTAACTTACTGGGCTTGGGGTTCCTTTTCACAGGCGTCATGCCCGTCGTTATTGTGGTTTTTGGTGTCTGTCCCCAGCGGCTAAGGTTTGTTCAGTGGGTTCTGCATGTTTCTTTGTTGAGGGGAGGTGTGCTTGTGTTCTGGAAGATGAGGCTGGATCTTTACTTTCTGGTGGGCACTTCCACGTCTGGTGGTGTGTATTTTGGTGCCTCTGTCCTTATTATGATTTAAGGCGTCCTCTCTGATAACAGATGGGGCTGTTTCTGTCTTGCTCATTGTTTGGCATACGGTGTCCAGCACTGTAGACTTCTGGTCACTGAGTGAATGTGGGTCTTGGACGTGAGAAGGAAATCTCTGGGAGATTTACTCCATTTGATATTATGTAGAGCTGTCAGGTCTCCTGTGGACCAGTGTCCTGAAGTTGGTTTTCCCACCTCAGATGCAGAGCACTGACTCCTGGTTAGATCACCTAGAGACTTTCATCCTCACAGCTCAGAATAAGTGGGAGAAGAAAGAGAAGGAAACAAAGAATGAGGATAAAATAAAACAAAATAAAGTAAAATCAAATAAAATGAAGTGATTAAAATAAAAAATATTTATTACGAGAAAATTTTAAAAAGTAAAAAAAAAAAAAAAAGCCACACAGAACTCTAGCACAAATGGTTAAAGCTAAGCTATACAGACAAAATCGCAAACAGCAGCATACACCTCCACAGTCACAAAAAGTGAAAAACTGGAAAGAATAATATATCTTTGCTCACAAAGTCCACCTCGTCAATTTTGGGCTGATTCTTTTTGTATTCAGGTGTTCCACAGATGCGGGGTACTTCACGTTGAATGTGCAGATTTCACCCACTCTTCCTGCGGCTGCTGGGAGAGATTTCCCTTTGGCTTCTTTTTTCGCACAGCTCTCCTTTTACAGTTGCGTTTGCTTCATCCCATAGTTTTGGGTGGTCGTATTTCCACTGTCACTTTTTCCCAGGTATTTTTGATCCCATCTTGGTTTTCTGCAGTGAAATCTTGGTTATGTAACAGCGTTTTCTTTAGCTTCCCCGTGTTTGTATTATTGACGGGCTTTTTTTCCTTTTAATTCCTATCTAGATTCATAGCACTGTGGGCGGAAAGTATACCTGATACTGTTTCAATTTTCTTTAATTTTCTAAGGCTTTATTTGTGGTCCTACATATAATATATCTTGGAGAATGTTCCATGAGCACCTGAGGAAAGAGTGTTTTCTGTTGTTTTGCAATAGAATGTGGTATACATATGAATGAAGTCCCTCCTGTTCAATGTGTCATTTAAAACTTATGTTTCCTGATTTTTTTTCATTTTGGATGATCTGTCCATTGGTGGAATTGGGGTGGTAATGTCCCCTACTCTTTTGGTGGTACTATCAAGTTCCCCTTTATGGCTGTTAGGATACATGTTATGTAGTGAAGTGATCCTCGGTTGTGTTCATAAGTATTCGCATTTGTCATATCCTCTCCTTGGTTTGATCCCTTGATCAGTATGTAGTGTCCTTGTTTGTTTCTTGTAACAGTGTTTATCTTAAAGTCTATTTCGTCTGATATGAGAATTGTAACTCCAGGTTTCCTTTGATTTCCATTTGCATGGAATGTCTCTTGCCATCTCCTCATTTTCAGTCTGTATATCTCCCTAGGTGTAAAGTGGGTCTCTTCTAGGCAGCACATATAATGGTCTTGATGTTGTATCCCTTCAGGGAGTCTATCTGTTGTAGTTGGAGCCATGTATCCATTTACATGTAACGTTATTATTAATATGGATGTTCCTCTTACCGTTTTGTTAACTGTTTTTGGTTTGTTCTAGGAGGTCTTTTCTTTTCTTTGTGATTCCTGCCTAGAGAAGTTCCTTTATCCTTTGTTATAAAGCTGTTGTTGGTGCTGAATTCTTTTTCCGTGTCTTTTTCTGTAAAGTTTTTGGTTTCTCCGTCCAATCTCAATGAGATTCTTGCTGAGAACAGTAACATTGGTTGTAGGTTTTTTCCTTTCATCTCTTGAAATACGGATACTGGCACTCCCTTCTCTCTTGCAGAATTTCTGCTGAAAGGTCAGCTGTTAACTTACGTGGATTCCCTTGTATGGTATATGCTGTTTTTCCCATGCTGCTTTTTACATGCTTTCTATGTATTTAGTTTCTAATAGTTTGATGAACATGTGTCTTGGCGTGTTTCTCCTTGGATTTATCCTGTATGGGACTGTCTGTGCTTCCTTGACTTGATTGACTGTTTCCTTTCCCATACTAGGGATGTTTTCAACTATAATCTCTTCAAATATATTCTCACGCCTTTTCTATTTCTCTTCTTCTTCTGAGACCCATATAATTTGAATGATGGTGCATTTAATGTTGCCCAAGGGTCGCTGAGACGGTCCTCCGTTCCTTTCTTTCTTTGTTCTTTATTTTGATCCGCAGTATTTATTTGAACTATTTTATCTTCCAGGCCACTTAACCGTTCTTCTGCCTCAGTTACTGTGCTAGTGATCCATGCTAGAGAATAATAATTTTCATGTATTGTGTTCTTCATCATTGTTTGTTTGCTCTTCAGTTCTTGTCGACCCTTGTGAAACGTTTCTTGTATTTTCTCTCTCCTATTTCTACGATGTTGAATCGTCTTTCCTATCATTATTCTGAATTCTTTTTCGGGTGGACTGCCTATTTCCTCTTCATTTGTTAGGTCTGGTGCGTTTTGACCTTGCTGCTTCGTCGACGTGTGTTTTTTGATCTCCTCATTTTGCTTAACTTACTGGGCTTGGGGTTCCTTTTCACAGGCATCATGCCCGTCGTTATTGTGGTTTTTGGTGTCTGTCCACAGCGGCTAAGGTTTGTTCAGTGGGTTCTGCATGTTTCTTTGTTGAGGGGAGGTGTGCTTGTGTTCTGGAAGATGAGGCTGGATCTTTACATTCTGGTGGGCACTTCCACGTCTGGTGGTGTGTATTTTGGTGCCTCTGTCCTTATTATGATTTAAGGCGTCCTCTCTGATAACAGATGGGGCTGTTTCTGTCTTGCTCATTGTTTGGCATACGGTGTCCAGCACTGTAGACTTCTGGTCACTGAGTGAATGTGGGTCTTGGACGTGAGAAGGAAATCTCTGGGAGATTTACTCCATTTGATATTATGTGGAGCTGTCAGGTCTCCTGTGGACCAGTGTCCTGAAGTTGGTTTTCCCACCTCAGATGCAGAGCACTGACTCCTGATTAGAGCACCTAGAGACTTTCATCCTCACAGCTCAGAATAAGTGGGAGAAGAAAGAGAAGGAAACAAAGAATGAGGATAAAATAAAACAAAATAAAGTAAAATCAAATAAAATGAAGTGATTAAAATAAAAAATATTTATTACGAGAAAATTTTAAAAAGTAAAAAAAAAAAAAAAAAGCCACACAGAACTCTAGCACAAATGGTTAAACCTAAGCTATACAGACAAAATCGCAAACAGCAGCATACACCTCCACAGTCACAAAAAGTGAAAAACTGGAAAGAATAATATATCTTTGCTCACAAAGTCCACCTCGTCAATTTTGGGCTGATTCTTTTTGTATTTAGGTGTTCCACAGATGCGGGGTACTTCACGTTGAATGTGCAGATTTCACCCACTCTTCCTGCGGCTGCTGGGAGAGATTTCCCTTTGGCTTCTTTTTTCGCACAGCTCTCCTTTTACAGTTGCGTTTGCTTCATCCCATAGTTTTGGGTGGTCGTATTTCCACTGTCACTTTTTCCCAGGTATTTTTGATCCCATCTTGGTTTTCTGCAGTGAAATCTTGGTTATGTAACAGCGTTTTCTTTAGCTTCCCCGTGTTTGTATTATTTACGGGCTTTTTTTCCTTTTAATTCCTATCTAGATTCATAGCACTGTGGGCGGAAAGTATACCTGATACTGTTTCAATTTTCTTAATTTTCTAAGGCTTTATTTGTGGTCCTACATATAATATATCTTGGAGAATGTTCCATGAGCACCTGAGGAAAGAGTGTTTTCTGTTGTTTTGCAATAGAATGTGGTATACATATGAATGAAGTCCCTCCTGTTCAATGTGTCATTTAAAACTTATGTTTCCTGATTTTTTTTCATTTTGGATGATCTGTCCATTGGTGGAATTGGGGTGGTAATGTCCCCTACTCTTTTGGTGGTACTATCAAGTTCCCCTTTATGGCTGTTAGGATACATGTTATGTAGTGAAGTGATCCTCGGTTGTGTTCATAAGTATTCGCATTTGTCATATCCTCTCCTTGGTTTGATCCCTTGATCAGTATGTAGTGTCCTTGTTTGTTTCTTGTAACAGTGTTTATCTTAAAGTCTATTTCGTCTGATATGAGAATTGTAACTCCAGGTTTCCTTTGATTTCCATTTGCATGGAATGTCTCTTGCCATCTCCTCATTTTCAGTCTGTATATCTCCCTAGGTGTAAAGTGGGTCTCTTCTAGGCAGCACATATAATGGTCTTGATGTTGTATCCCTTCAGGGAGTCTATCTGTTGTAGTTGGAGCCATGTATCCATTTACATGTAACGTTATTATTAATATGGATGTTCCTCTTACTGTTTTGTTAACTGTTTTTGGTTTGTTCTAGGAGGTCTTTTCTTTTCTTTGTGATTCCTGCCTAGAGAAGTTCCTTTATCCTTTGTTATAAAGCTGTTGTTGGTGCTGAATTCTTTTTCCGTGTCTTTTTCTGTAAAGTTTTTGGTTTCTCCGTCCAATCTCAATGAGATTCTTGCTGAGAACAGTAACATTGGTTGTAGGTTTTTTCCTTTCATCTCTTGAAATACGTATACTGGCACTCCCTTCTCTCTTGCAGAATTTCTGCTGAAAGGTCAGCTGTTAACTTACGTGGATTCCCTTGTATGGTATATGCTGTTTTTCCCATGCTGCTTTTTACATGCTTTCTATGTATTTAGTTTCTAATAGTTTGATGAACATGTGTCTTGGCGTGTTTCTCCTTGGATTTATCCTGTATGGGACTGTCTGTGCTTCCTTGACTTGATTAACTGTTTCCTTTCCCATACTAGGGATGTTTTCAACTATAATCTCTTCAAATATATTCTCACGCCTTTTCTATTTCTCTTCTTCTTCTGAGACCCATATAATTCGAATGTTGGTGCATTTAATGTTGTCCCAAGGGTCGCTGAGACGGTCCTCCGTTCCTTTCTTTCTTTGTTCTTTATTTTGATCCCCAGTATTTATTGGAACTATTTTATCTTCCAGGCCACTTAACCGTTCTTCTGCCTCAGTTATTGTGCTAGTGATCCATGCTAGAGAATAATTATTTTCATATATTGTGTTCTTCATCATTGTTTGTTTGCTCTTCAGTTCTTGTCGACCCTTGTGAAACGTTTCTTGTATTTTCTCTCTCCTATTTCTACGATGTTGAATCGTCTTTCCTATCATTATTCTGAATTCTTTTTCGGGTGGACTGCCTATTTCCTCTTCATTTGTTAGGTCTGCTGCGTTTTGACCTTGCTGCTTCGTCGACGTGTGTTTTTTGATCTCCTCATTTTGCTTAACTTACTGGGCTTGGGGTTCCTTTTCACAGGCGTCATGCCCATCGTTATTGTGGTTTTTGGTGTCTGTCCCCAGCGGCTAAGGTTTGTTCAGTGGGTTCTGCATGTTTCTTTGTTGAGGGGAGGTGTGCTTGTGTTCTGGAAGATGAGGCTGGATCTTTACTTTCTGGTGGGCACTTCCACGTCTGGTGGTGTGTATTTTGGTGCTTCTGTCCTTATTATGATTCAAGGCGTCCTCTCTGATAACGGATGGGGCTGTTTCTATCTTACTCATTGTTTGGCATACGGTGTCCAGCACTGTAGACTTCTGGTCACTGAGTGAATGTGGGTCTTGGACGTGAGAAGGAAATCTCTGGGAGATTTTCTCCATTTGATATTATGTAGAGCTGTCAGGTCTCCTGTGGACCAGTGTCCGGAAGTTGGTTTTCCCACCTCAGATGCAGAGCACTGACTCCTGGTTAGAGCACATAGAGACTTTCATCCTCACAGCTCAGAATAAGTGGGAGAAGAAAGAGAAGGAAGCAAAGAATGAGGATAAAATAAAACAAAATAAAGTAAAATCAAATAAAATGAAGTGATTAAAATAAAAAATATTTATTACGAGAAAATTTTAAAAAGTAAAAAAAAAAAAAAGCCACACAGAACTCTAGCACAAATGGTTAAAGCTAAGCTATACAGACAAAATCGCAAACAGCAGCATACACCTCCACAGTCTCAAAAAGTGAAAAACTGGAAAGAATAATATATCTTTGCTCACAAAGTCCACCTCGTCAATTTTGGGCTGATTCTTTGTGTATTCAGGTGTTCCACAGATGCGGGGTACTTCACGTTGAATGTGCAGATTTCACCCACTCTTCCTACGGCTGCTGGGAGAGATTTCCCTTTGGCTTCTTTTTTCGCACAGCTCTCCTTTTACAGTTGCGTTTGCTTCATCCCATAGTTTTGGGTGGTCGTATTTCCACTGTCACTTTTTCCCAGGTATTTTTGATCCCATCTTGGTTTTCTGCAGTGAAATCTTGGTTATGTAACAGCGTTTTCTTTAACTTCCCCGTGTTTGTATTATTGACGGGCTTTTTTTCCTTTTAATTCCTATCTAGATTCATAGCACTGTGGGCGGAAAGTATACCTGATAATGTTTCAATTTTCTTAATTTTCTAAGGCTTTATTTGTGGTCCTACATATAATATATCTTGGAGAATGTTCCATGAGCACCTGAGGAAAGAGTGTTTTCTGTTTTTTTGCAATAGAATGTGGTATACATATGAATGAAGTCCCTCCTGTTCAATGTGTCATTTAAAACTTATGTTTCCTGATTTTTTTTCATTTTGGATGATCTGTCCATTGGTGGAATTGGGGTGGTAATGTCCCCTACTCTTTTGGTGGTACTATCAAGTTCCCCTTTATGGCTGTTAGGATACATGTTATGTAGTGAAGTGATCCTCGGTTGTGTTCATAAGTATTCGCATTTGTCATATCCTCTCCTTGGTTTGATCCCTTTATCAGTATGTAGTGTCCTTGTTTGTTTCTTGTAACAGTGTTTATCTTAAAGTCTATTTCGTCTGATATGAGAATTGTAACTCCAGGTTTCCTTTGATTTCCATTTGCATGGAATGTCTCTTGCCATCTCCTCATTTTCAGTCTGTATATCTCCCTAGGTGTAAAGTGGGTCTCTTCTAGGCAGCACATATAATGGTCTTGATGTTGTATCCCTTCAGGGAGTCTATCTGTTGTAGTTGGAGCCATGTATCCATTTACATGTAATGTTATTATTAATATGGATGTTCTTCTTACCGTTTTGTTAATTGTTTTTGGTTTGTTCTAGGAGGTCTTTTCTTTTCTTTGTGATTCCTGCCTAGAGAAGTTCCTTTATATTTTGTTATAAAGCTGTTGTTGGTGCTGAATTCTTTTTCCGTGTCTTTTTCTGTAAAGTTTTTGGTTTCTCCGTCCAATCTCAATGAGATTCTTGCTGAGAACAGTAACATTGGTTGTAGGTTTTTCCCTTTCATCTCTTGAAATACGTATACTGGCACTCCCTTCTCTCTTGCAGAATTTCTGCTGAAAGGTCGGCTGTTAACTTACGTGGATTCCCTTGTATGGTATATGCTGTTTTTCCCATGCTGCTTTTTACATGCTTTCTATGTATTTAGTTTCTAATAGTTTGATGAACATGTGTCTTGGCGTGTTTCTCCTTGGATTTATCCTGTATGGGACTCTCTGTGCTTCCTTGACTTGATTAACTGTTTCCTTTCCCATACTAGGGATGTTTTCAACTATAATCTCTTCAAATATATTCTCACGCCTTTTCTATTTCTCTTCTTCTTCTGAGACCCATATAATTCGAATGATGGTGCATTTAATGTTGTCCCAAGGGTCGCTGAGACGGTCCTCCGTTCCTTTCTTTCTTTGTTCTTTATTTTGATCCGCAGTATTTATTTGAACTATTTTATCTTCAAGGATAGTTAACCGTTCTTCTGCCTCAGTTACTGTGCTAGTGATCCATGCTAGAGAATAATTATTTTCATGTATTGTGTTCTTCATCATTGTTTGTTTGCTCTTCAGTTCTTGTCGACCCTTGTGAAACGTTTCTTGTATTTTCTCTCTCCTATTTCTACGATGTTGAATCGTCTTTCCTATCATTATTCTGAATTCTTTTTCGGGTGGACTGCCTATTTCCTCTTCATTTGTTAGGTCTGGTGCGTTTTGACCTTGCTGCTTCGTCGACGTGTGTTTTTTGATCTCCTCATTTTGCTTAACTTACTGGGCTTGGGGTTCCTTTTCACAGGCATCATGCCCGTCGTTATTGTGGTTTTTGGTGTCTGTCCCCAGCGGCTAAGGTTTGTTCAGTGGGTTCTGCATGTTTCTTTGTTGAGGGGAGGTGTGCTTGTGTTCTGGAAGATGAGGCTGGATCTTTACTTTCTGGTGGGCACTTCCACGTCTGGTGGTGTGTATTTTGGTGCCTCTGTCCTTATTATGATTTAAGGCGTCCTCTCTGATAACAGATGGGGCTGTTTCTGTCTTGCTCATTGTTTGGCATACGGTGTCCAGCACTGTAGACTTCTGGTCACTGAGTGAATGTGGGTCTTGGACGTGAGAAGGAAATCTCTGGGAGATTTACTCCATTTGATATTATGTAGAGCTGTCAGGTCTCCTGTGGACCAGTGTCCTGAAGTTGGTTTTCCCACCTCAGATGCAGAGCACTGACTCCTGGTTAGAGCACCTAGAGACTTTCATCCTCACAGCTCAGAATATGTGGGAGAAGAAAGAGAAGGAAACAAAGAATGAGGATAAAATAAAACAAAATAAAGTAAAATCAAATAAAATGAAGTGATTAAAATAAAAAATATTTATTACGAGAAAATTTTAAAAAGTAAAAAAAAAAAAAGCCACACAGAACTCTAGCACAAATGGTTAAAGCTAAGCTATACAGACAAAATCGCAAACAGCAGCATACACCTCCACAGTCACAAAAAGTGAAAAACTGGAAAGAATAATATATCTTTGCTCACAAAGTCCACCTCGTCAATTTTGGGCTGATTCTTTTTGTATTCAGGTGTTCCACAGATGCGGGGTACTTCACGTTGAATGTGCAGATTTCACCCACTCTTCCTGCGGCTGCTGGGAGAGATTTCCCTTTGGCTTCTTTTTTCGCACAGCTCTCCTTTTACAGTTGCGTTTGCTTCATCCCATAGTTTTGGGTGGTCGTATTTCCACTGTCACTTTTTCCCAGGTATTTTTGATCCCATCTTGGTTTTCTGCAGTGAAATCTTGGTTATGTAACAGCGTTTTCTTTAGCTTCCCCGTGTTTGTATTATTGACGGGCTTTTTTTCCTTTTACTTCCTATCTAGATTCATAGCACTGTGGGCGGATAGTATACCTGATACTGTTTCAATTTTCTTAATTTTCTAAGGCTTTATTTGTGGTCCTACATATAATATATCTTGGAGAATGTTCCATGAGCACCTGAGGAAAGAGTGTTTTCTGTTGTTTTGCAATAGAATGTGGTATACATATGAATGAAGTCCCTCCTGTTCAATGTGTCATTTAAAACTTATGTTTCCTGATTTTTTTTCATTTTGGATGATCTGTCCATTGGTGGAATTGGGGTGGTAATGTCCCCTACTCTTTTGGTGGTACTATCAAGTTCCCCTTTATGGCTGTTAGGATACATGTTATGTAGTGAAGTGATCCTCGGTTGTGTTCATAAGTATTCGCATTTGTCATATCCTCTCCTTGGTTTGATCCCTTGATCAGTATGTAGTGTCCTTGTTTGTTTCTTGTAACAGTGTTTATCTTAAAGTCTATTTCGTCTGATATGAGAATTGTAACTCCAGGTTTCCTTTGATTTCCATTTGCATGGAATGTCTCTTGCCATCTCCTCATTTTCAGTCTGTATATCTCCCTAGGTGTAAAGTGGGTCTCTTCTAGGCAGCACATATAATGGTCTTGATGTTGTATCCCTTCAGGGAGTCTATCTGTTGTAGTTGGAGCCATGTATCCATTTACATGTAACGTTATTATTAATATGGATGTTCCTCTTACCGTTTTGTTAACTGTTTTTGGTTTGTTCTAGGAGGTCTTTTCTTTTCTTTGTGATTCCTGCCTAGAGAAGTTCCTTTATCCTTTGTTATAAAGCTGTTGTTGGTGCTGAATTCTTTTTCCGTGTCTTTTTCTGTAAAGTTTTTGGTTTCTCCGTCCAATCTCAATGAGATTCTTGCTGAGAACAGTAACATTGGTTGTAGGTTTTTTCCTTTCATCTCTTGAAATACGTATACTGGCACTCCCTTCTCTCTTGCAGAATTTCTGCTGAAAGGTCAGCTGTTAACTTACGTGGATTCCCTTGTATGGTATATGCTGTTTTTCCCATGCTGCTTTTTACATGCTTTCTATGTATTTAGTTTCTAATAGTTTGATGAACATGTGTCTTGGCGTGTTTCTCCTTGGATTTAAACTGTATGGGACTCTCTGTGCTTCCTTGACTTGATTAACTGTTTCCTTTCCCATACTAGGGATGTTTTCAACTATAATCTCTTCAAATATATTCTCACGCCTTTTCTATTTCTCTTCTTCTTCTGAGACCCATATAATTTGAATGATGGTGCATTTAATGTTGTCCCAAGGGTCGCTGAGACGGTCCTCCGTTCCTTTCTTTCTTTGTTCTTTATTTTGATCCGCAGTATTTATTGGAACTATTTTATCTTCCAGGCCACTTAACCGTTCTTCTGCCTCAGTTATTGTGCTAGTGATCCATGCTAGAGAATAATTATTTTCATGTATTGTGTTCTTCATCATTGTTTGTTTGCTCTTCAGTTCTTGTCGACCCTTGTGAAACGTTTCTTGTATTTTCTCTCTCCTATTTCTACGATGTTGAATCGTCTTTCCTATCATTATTCTGAATTCTTTTTCGGGTGGACTGCCTATTTCCTCTTCATTTGTTAGGTCTGGTGCGTTTTGACCTTGCTGCTTCGTCGACGTGTGTTTTTTGATCTCCTCATTTTGCTTAACTTACTGGGCTTGGGGTTCCTTTTCACAGGCGTCATGCCCGTCGTTATTGTGGTTTTTGGTGTCTGTCCCCAGCGGCTAAGGTTTGTTCAGTGGGTTCTGCATGTTTCTTTGTTGAGGGGAGGTGTGCTTGTGTTCTGGAAGATGAGGCTGGATCTTTACTTTCTGGTGGGCACTTCCACGTCTGGTGGTGTGTATTTTGGTGCCTCTCTCCTTATTATGATTTAAGGCGTCCTCTCTGATAACAGATGGGGCTGTTTCTGTCTTGCTCATTGTTTGGCATACGGTGTCCAGCACTGTAGACTTCTGGTCACTGAGTGAATGTGGGTCTTGGACGTGAGAAGGAAATCTCTGGGAGATTTACTCCATTTGATATTATGTGGAGCTGTCAGGTCTCCTGTGGACCAGGGTCCTGAAGTTGGTTTTCCCACCTCAGATGCAGAGCACTGACTCCTGGTTAGAGCACCTAGAGACTTTCATCCTCACAGCTCAGAATAAGTGGGAGAAGAAAGAGAAGGAAACAAAGAATGAGGATAAAATAAAACAAAATAAAGTAAACTCAAATAAAATGAAGTGATTAAAATAAAAAATATTTATTACGAGAAAATTTTAAAAAGTAAAAAAAAAAAAAAGCCACACAGAACTCTAGCACAAATGGTTAAAGCTAAGCTATACAGACAAAATCGCAAACAGCAGCATACACCTCCACAGTCTCAAAAAGTGAAAAACTGGAAAGAATAATATATCTTTGCTCACAAAGTCCACCTCGTCAATTTTGGGCTGATTCTTTGTGTATTCATGTGTTCCACAGATGCGGGGTACTTCACGTTGAATGTGCAGATTTCACCCACTCTTCCTACGGCTGCTGGGAGAGATTTCCCTTTGGCTTCTTTTTTCGCACAGCTCTCCTTTTACAGTTGCGTTTGCTTCATCCCATAGTTTTGGGTGGTCGTATTTCCACTGTCACTTTTTCCCAGGTATTTTTGATCCCATCTTGGTTTTCTGCAGTGAAATCTTGGTTATGTAACAGCGTTTTCTTTAGCTTCCCCGTGTTTGTATTATTGACGGGCTTTTTTTCCTTTTACTTCCTATCTAGATTCATAGCACTGTGGGCGGAAAGTATACCTGATACTGTTTCAATTTTCTTAATTTTCTAAGGCTTTATTTGTGGTCCTACATATAATATATCTTGGAGAATGT
Organism: Balaenoptera physalus; assembly: GCF_965194825.1. Lineage (NCBI taxonomy): Eukaryota > Metazoa > Chordata > Mammalia > Artiodactyla > Balaenopteridae > Balaenoptera > Balaenoptera physalus. The sequence goes on along the minus strand of NC_138904.1, from coordinate 19,334,658 downwards.
TCCATGAGCACCTGAGGAAAGAGTGTTTTCTCTTGTTTTGCAATAGAATGTGGTATACATATGAATGAAGTCCCTCCTGTTCAATGTGTCATTTAAAACTTATGTTTCCTGATTTTTTTTCATTTTGGATGATCTGTCCATTGGTGGAATTGGGGTGGTAATGTCCCCTACTCTTTTGGTGGTACTATCAAGTTCCCCTTTATGGCTGTTAGGATACATGTTATGTAGTGAAGTGATCCTCGGTTGTGTTCATAAGTATTCGCATTTGTCATATCCTCTCCTTGGTTTGATCCCTTGATCAGTATGTAGTGTCCTTGTTTGTTTCTTGTAACAGTGTTTATCTTAAAGTCTATTTCGTCTGATATGAGAATTGTAACTCCAGGTTTCCTTTGATTTCCATTTGCATGGAATGTCTCTTGCCATCTCCTCATTTTCAGTCTGTATATCTCCCTAGGTGTAAAGTGGGTCTCTTCTAGGCAGCACATATAATGGTCTTGATGTTGTATCCCTTCAGGGAGTCTATCTGTTGTAGTTGGAGCCATGTATCCATTTACATGTAACGTTATTATTAATATGGATGTTCCTCTTACCGTTTTGTTAACTGTTTTTGGTTTGTTCTAGGAGGTCTTTTCTTTTCTTTGTGATTCCTGCCTAGAGAAGTTCCTTTATCCTTTGTTATAAAGCTGTTGTTGGTGCTGAATTCTTTTTCCGTGTCTTTTTCTGTAAAGTTTTTGGTTTCTCCGTCCAATCTCAATGAGATTCTTGCTGAGAACAGTAACATTGGTTGTAGGTTTTTTCCTTTCATCTCTTGAAATACGTATACTGGCACTCCCTTCTCTCTTGCAGAATTTCTGCTGAAAGGTCAGCTGTTAACTTACGTGGATTCCCTTGTATGGTATATGCTGTTTTTCCCATGCTGCTTTTTACATGCTTTCTATGTATTTAGTTTCTAATAGTTTGATGAACATGTGTCTTGGCGTGTTTCTCCTTGGATTTAAACTGTATGGGACTCTCTGTGCTTCCTTGACTTGATTAACTGTTTCCTTTCCCATACTAGGGATGTTTTCAACTATAATCTCTTCAAATATATTCTCACGCCTTTTCTATTTCTCTTCTTCTTCTGAGACCCATATAATTTGAATGATGGTGCATTTAATGTTGTCCCAAGGGTCGCTGAGACGGTCCTCCGTTCCTTTCTTTCTTTGTTCTTTATTTTGATCCGCAGTATTTATTGGAACTATTTTATCTTCCAGGCCACTTAACCGTTCTTCTGCCTCAGTTATTGTGCTAGTGATCCATGCTAGAGAATAATTATTTTCATGTATTGTGTTCTTCATCATTGTTTGTTTGCTCTTCAGTTCTTGTCGACCCTTGTGAAACGTTTCTTGTATTTTCTCTCTCCTATTTCTACGATGTTGAATCGTCTTTCCTATCATTATTCTGAATTCTTTTTCGGGTGGACTGCCTATTTCCTCTTCATTTGTTAGGTCTGGTGCGTTTTGACCTTGCTGCTTCGTCGACGTGTGTTTTTTGATCTCCTCATTTTGCTTAACTTACTGGGCTTGGGGTTCCTTTTCACAGGCGTCATGCCCGTCGTTATTGTGGTTTTTGGTGTCTGTCCCCAGCGGCTAAGGTTTGTTCAGTGGGTTCTGCATGTTTCTTTGTTGAGGGGAGGTGTGCTTGTGTTCTGGAAGATGAGGCTGGATCTTTACTTTCTGGTGGGCACTTCCACGTCTGGTGGTGTGTATTTTGGTGCCTCTCTCCTTATTATGATTTAAGGCGTCCTCTCTGATAACAGATGGGGCTGTTTCTGTCTTGCTCATTGTTTGGCATACGGTGTCCAGCACTGTAGACTTCTGGTCACTGAGTGAATGTGGGTCTTGGACGTGAGAAGGAAATCTCTGGGAGATTTACTCCATTTGATATTATGTGGAGCTGTCAGGTCTCCTGTGGACCAGGGTCCTGAAGTTGGTTTTCCCACCTCAGATGCAGAGCACTGACTCCTGGTTAGAGCACCTAGAGACTTTCATCCTCACAGCTCAGAATAAGTGGGAGAAGAAAGAGAAGGAAACAAAGAATGAGGATAAAATAAAACAAAATAAAGTAAACTCAAATAAAATGAAGTGATTAAAATAAAAAATATTTATTACGAGAAAATTTTAAAAAGTAAAAAAAAAAAAAAGCCACACAGAACTCTAGCACAAATGGTTAAAGCTAAGCTATACAGACAAAATCGCAAACAGCAGCATACACCTCCACAGTCTCAAAAAGTGAAAAACTGGAAAGAATAATATATCTTTGCTCACAAAGTCCACCTCGTCAATTTTGGGCTGATTCTTTGTGTATTCATGTGTTCCACAGATGCGGGGTACTTCACGTTGAATGTGCAGATTTCACCCACTCTTCCTACGGCTGCTGGGAGAGATTTCCCTTTGGCTTCTTTTTTCGCACAGCTCTCCTTTTACAGTTGCGTTTGCTTCATCCCATAGTTTTGGGTGGTCGTATTTCCACTGTCACTTTTTCCCAGGTATTTTTGATCCCATCTTGGTTTTCTGCAGTGAAATCTTGGTTATGTAACAGCGTTTTCTTTAGCTTCCCCGTGTTTGTATTATTGACGGGCTTTTTTTCCTTTTACTTCCTATCTAGATTCATAGCACTGTGGGCGGAAAGTATACCTGATACTGTTTCAATTTTCTTAATTTTCTAAGGCTTTATTTGTGGTCCTACATATAATATATCTTGGAGAATGTTCCATGAGCACCTGAGGAAAGAGTGTTTTCTCTTGTTTTGCAATAGAATGTGGTATACATATGAATGAAGTCCCTCCTGTTCAATGTGTCATTTAAAACTTATGTTTCCTGATTTTTTTTCATTTTGGATGATCTGTCCATTGGTGGAATTGGGGTGGTAATGTCCCCTACTCTTTTGGTGGTACTATCAAGTTCCCCTTTATGGCTGTTAGGATACATGTTATGTAGTGAAGTGATCCTCGGTTGTGTTCATAAGTATTCGCATTTGTCATATCCTCTCCTTGGTTTGATCCCTTGATCAGTATGTAGTGTTCTTGTTTGTTTCTTGTAACAGTGTTTATCTTAAAGTCTATTTCGTCTGATATGAGAATTGTAACTCCAGGTTTCCTTTGATTTCCATTTGCATGGAATGTCTCTTGCCGTCTCCTCATTTTCAGTCTGTATATCTCCCTAGGTGTAAAGTGGGTCTCTTCTAGGCAGCACATATAATGGTCTTGATGTTGTATCCCTTCAGGGAGTCTATCTGTTGTAGTTGGAGCCATGTATCCATTTACATGTAACGTTATTATTAATATGGATGTTCCTCTTACCGTTTTGTTAACTGTTTTTGGTTTGTTCTAGGAGGTCTTTTCTTTTCTTTGTGATTCCTGCCTAGAGAAGTTCCTTTATCCTTTGTTATAAAGCTGTTGTTGGTGCTGAATTCTTTTTCCGTGTCTTTTTCTGTAAAGTTTTTGGTTTCTCCGTCCAATCTCAATGAGATTCTTGCTGAGAACAGTAACATTGGTTGTAGGTTTTTTCCTTTCATCTCTTGAAATACGTATACTGGCACTCCCTTCTCTCTTGCAGAATTTCTGCTGAAAGGTCAGCTGTTAACTTACGTGGATTCCCTTGTATGGTATATGCTGTTTTTCCCATGCTGCTTTTTACATGCTTTCTATGTATTTAGTTTCTAATAGTTTGATGAACATGTGTCTTGGCGTGTTTCTCCTTGGATTTATCCTGTATGGGACTCTCTGTGCTTCCTTGACTTGATTAACTGTTTCCTTTCCCATACTAGGGATGTTTTCAACTATAATCTCTTCAAATATATTGTCACGCCTTTTCTATTTCTCTTCTTCTTCTGAGACCCATATAATTTGAATGATGGTGCATTTAATGTTGCCCAAGGGTCGCTGAGACGGTCCTCCGTTCCTTTCTTTCTTTGTTCTTTATTTTGATCCGCAGTATTTATTTGAACTATTTTATCTTCCAGGACACTTGACCGTTCTTCTGCCTCAGTTACTGTGCTAGTGATCCATGCTAGAGAATAATAATTTTCATGTATTGTGTTCTTCATCATTGTTTGTTTGCTCTTCAGTTCTTGTCGACCCTTGTGAAACGTTTCTTGTATTTTCTCTCTCCTATTTCTACGATGTTGAATCGTCTTTCCTATCATTATTCTGAATTCTTTTTCGGGTGGACTGCCTATTTCCTCTTCATTTGTTAGGTCTGGTGCGTTTTGACCTTGCTGCTTCGTCGACGTGTGTTTTTTGATCTCCTCATTTTGCTTAACTTACTGGGCTTGGGGTTCCTTTTCACAGGCATCATGCCCGTCGTTATTGTGGTTTTTGGTGTCTGTCCCCAGCGGCTAAGGTTTGTTCAGTGGGTTCTGCATGTTTCTTTGTTGAGGGGAGGTGTGCTTGTGTTCTGGAAGATGAGGCTGGATCTTTACTTTTTGGTGGGCACTTCCACGTCTGGTGGTGTGTATTTTGGTGCCTCTGTCCTTATTATGATTTAAGGCGTCCTCTCTGATAACAGATGGGGCTGTTTCTGTCTTGCTCATTGTTTGGCATACGGTGTCCAGCACTGTAGACTTCTGGTCACTGAGTGAATGTGGGTCTTGGACGTGAGAAGGAAATCTCTGGGAGATTTACTCCATTTGATATTATGTAGAGCTGTCAGGTCTCCTGTGGACCAGTGTCCTGAAGTTGGTTTTCCCACCTCAGATGCAGAGCACTGACTCCTGGTTAGAGCACCTAGAGACTTTCATCCTCACAGCTCAGAATAAGTGGGAGAAGAAAGAGAAGGAAACAAAGAATGAGGATAAAATAAAACAAAATAAAGTAAAATCAAATAAAATGAAGTGATTAAAATAAAAAATATTTATTACGAGAAAATTTTAAAAAGTAAAAAAAAAAAAAAAAGCCACACAGAACTCTAGCACAAATGGTTAAAGCTAAGCTATACAGACAAAATCGCAAACAGCAGCATACACCTCCACAGTCACAAAAAGTGAAAAACTGGAAAGAATAATATATCTTTGCTCACAAAGTCCACCTCGTCAATTTTGGGCTGATTCTTTTTGTATTCAGGTGTTCCACAGATGCGGGGTACTTCACGTTGAATGTGCAGATTTCACCCACTCTTCCTGCGGCTGCTGGGAGAGATTTCCCTTTGGCTTCTTTTTTCGCACAGCTCTCCTTTTACAGTTGCGTTTGCTTCATCCCATAGTTTTGGGTGGTCGTATTTCCACTGTCACTTTTTCCCAGGTATTTTTGATCCCATCTTGGTTTTCTGCAGTGAAATCTTGGTTATGTAACAGCGTTTTCTTTAGCTTCCCCGTGTTTGTATTATTGACGGGCTTTTTTTCCTTTTACTTCCTATCTAGATTCATAGCACTGTGGGCGGAAAGTATACCTGATACTGTTTCAATTTTCTTAATTTTCTAAGGCTTTATTTGTGGTCCTACATATAATATATCTTGGAGAATGTTCCATGAGCACCTGAGGAAAGAGTGTTTTCTGTTGTTTTGCAATAGAATGTGGTATACATATGAATGAAGTCCCTCCTGTTCAATGTGTCATTTAAAACTTATGTTTCCTGATTTTTTTTCATTTTGGATGATCTGTCCATTGGTGGAATTGGGGTGGTAATGTCCCCTACTCTTTTGGTGGTACTATCAAGTTCCCCTTTATGGCTGTTAGGATACATGTTATGTAGTGAAGTGATCCTCGGTTGTGTTCATAAGTATTCGCATTTGTCATATCCTCTCCTTGGTTTGATCCCTTGATCAGTATGTAGTGTCCTTGTTTGTTTCTTGTAACAGTGTTTATCTTAAAGTCTATTTCGTCTGATATGAGAATTGTAACTCCAGGTTTCCTTTGATTTCCATTTGCATGGAATGTCTCTTGCCATCTCCTCATTTTCAGTCTGTATATCTCCCTAGGTGTAAAGTGGGTCTCTTCTAGGCAGCACATATAATGGTCTTGATGTTGTATCCCTTCAGGGAGTCTATCTGTTGTAGTTGGAGCCATGTATCCATTTACATGTAACGTTATTATTAATATGGATGTTCCTCTTACCGTTTTGTTAACTGTTTTTGGTTTGTTCTAGGAGGTCTTTTCTTTTCTTTGTGATTCCTGCCTAGAGAAGTTCCTTTATCCTTTGTTATAAAGCTGTTGTTGGTGCTGAATTCTTTTTCCGTGTCTTTTTCTGTAAAGTTTTTGGTTTCTCCGTCCAATCTCAATGAGATTCTTGCTGAGAACAGTAACATTGGTTGTAGGTTTTTTCCTTTCATCTCTTGAAATACGTATACTGGCACTCCCTTCTCTCTTGCAGAATTTCTGCTGAAAGGTCAGCTGTTAACTTACGTGGATTCCCTTGTATGGTATATGCTGTTTTTCCCATGCTGCTTTTTACATGCTTTCTATGTATTTAGTTTCTAATAGTTTGATGAACATGTGTCTTGGCGTGTTTCTCCTTGGATTTATCCTGTATGGGACTCTCTGTGCTTCCTTGACTTGATTAACTGTTTCCTTTCCCATACTAGGGATGTTTTCAACTATAATCTCTTCAAATATATTCTCACGCCTTTTCTATTTCTCTTCTTCTTCTGAGACCCATATAATTTGAATGATGGTGCATTTAATGTTGTCCCAAGGGTCGCTGAGACGGTCCTCCGTTCCTTTCTTTCTTTGTTCTTTATTTTGATCCGCAGTATTTATTGGAACTATTTTATCTTCCAGGCCACTTAACCGTTCTTCTGCCTCAGTTATTGTGCTAGTGATCCATGCTAGAGAATAATTATTTTCATGTATTGTGTTCTTCATCATTGTTTGTTTGCTCTTCAGTTCTTGTCGACCCTTGTGAAACGTTTCTTGTATTTTCTCTCTCCTATTTCTACGATGTTGAATCGTCTTTCCTATCATTATTCTGAATTCTTTTTCGGGTGGACTGCCTATTTCCTCTTCATTTGTTAGGTCTGGTGCGTTTTGACCTTGCTGCTTCGTCGACGTGTGTTTTTTGATCTCCTCATTTTGCTTAACTTACTGGGCTTGGGGTTCCTTTTCACAGGCGTCATGCCCGTCGTTATTGTGGTTTTTGGTGTCTGTCCCCAGCGGCTAAGGTTTGTTCAGTGGGTTCTGCATGTTTCTTTGTTGAGGGGAGGTGTGCTTGTGTTCTGGAAGATGAGGCTGGATCTTTACTTTCTGGTGGGCACTTCCACTTCTGGTGGTGTGTATTTTGGTGCCTCTCTCCTTATTATGATTTAAGGCGTCCTCTCTGATAACAGATGGGGCTGTTTCTGTCTTGCTCATTGTTTGGCATACGGTGTCCAGCACTGTAGACTTCTGGTCACTGAGTGAATGTGGGTCTTGGACGTGAGAAGGAAATCTCTGGGAGATTTACTCCATTTGATATTATGTGGAGCTGTCAGGTCTCCTGTGGACCAGTGTCCTGAAGTTGGTTTTCCCACCTCAGATGCAGAGCACTGACTCCTGGTTAGAGCACCTAGAGACTTTCATCCTCACAGCTCAGAATAAGTGGGAGAAGAAAGAGAAGGAAACAAAGAATGAGGATAAAATAAAACAAAATAAAGTAAACTCAAATAAAATGAAGTGATTAAAATAAAAAATATTTATTACGAGAAAATTTTAAAAAGTAAAAAAAAAAAAAAGCCACACAGAACTCTAGCACAAATGGTTAAAGCTAAGCTATACAGACAAAATCGCAAACAGCAGCATACACCTCCACAGTCTCAAAAAGTGAAAAACTGGAAAGAATAATATATCTTTGCTCACAAAGTCCACCTCGTCAATTTTGGGCTGATTCTTTGTGTATTCATGTGTTCCACAGATGCGGGGTACTTCACGTTGAATGTGCAGATTTCACCCACTCTTCCTACGGCTGCTGGGAGAGATTTCCCTTTGGCTTCTTTTTTCGCACAGCTCTCCTTTTACAGTTGCGTTTGCTTCATCCCATAGTTTTGGGTGGTCGTATTTCCACTGTCACTTTTTCCCAGGTATTTTTGATCCCATCTTGGTTTTCTGCAGTGAAATCTTGGTTATGTAACAGCGTTTTCTTTAGCTTCCCCGTGTTTGTATTATTGACGGGCTTTTTTTCCTTTTAATTCCTATCTAGATTCATAGCACTGTGGGCGGAAAGTATACCTGATACTGTTTCAATTTTCTTAATTTTCTAAGGCTTTATTTGTGGTCCTACATATAATATATCTTGGAGAATGTTCCATGAGCACCTGAGGAAAGAGTGTTTTCTCTTGTTTTGCAATAGAATGTGGTATACATATGAATGAAGTCCCTCCTGTTCAATGTGTCATTTAAAACTTATGTTTCCTGATTTTTTTTCATTTTGGATGATCTGTCCATTGGTGGAATTGGGGTGGTAATGTCCCCTACTCTTTTGGTGGTACTATCAAGTTCCCCTTTATGGCTGTTAGGATACATGTTATGTAGTGAAGTGATCCTCGGTTGTGTTCATAAGTATTCGCATTTGTCATATCCTCTCCTTGGTTTGATCCCTTGATCAGTATGTAGTGTTCTTGTTTGTTTCTTGTAACAGTGTTTATCTTAAAGTCTATTTCGTCTGATATGAGAATTGTAACTCCAGGTTTCCTTTGATTTCCATTTGCATGGAATGTCTCTTGCCATCTCCTCATTTTCAGTCTGTATATCTCCCTAGGTGTAAAGTGGGTCTCTTCTAGGCAGCACATATAATGGTCTTGATGTTGTATCCCTTCAGGGAGTCTATCTGTTGTAGTTGGAGCCATGTATCCATTTACATGTAACGTTATTATTAATATGGATGTTCCTCTTACCGTTTTGTTAACTGTTTTTGGTTTGTTCTAGGAGGTCTTTTCTTTTCTTTGTGATTCCTGCCTAGAGAAGTTCCTTTATCCTTTGTTATAAAGCTGTTGTTGGTGCTGAATTCTTTTTCCGTGTCTTTTTCTGTAAAGTTTTTGGTTTCTCCGTCCAATCTCAATGAGATTCTTGCTGAGAACAGTAACATTGGTTGTAGGTTTTTTCCTTTCATCTCTTGAAATACGTATACTGGCACTCCCTTCTCTCTTGCAGAATTTCTGCTGAAAGGTCAGCTGTTAACTTACGTGGATTCCCTTGTATGGTATATGCTGTTTTTCCCATGCTGCTTTTTACATGCTTTCTATGTATTTAGTTTCTAATAGTTTGATGAACATGTGTCTTGGCGTGTTTCTCCTTGGATTTATCCTGTATGGGACTCTCTGTGCTTCCTTGACTTGATTAACTGTTTCCTTTCCCATACTAGGGATGTTTTCAACTATAATCTCTTCAAATATATTCTCACGCCTTTTCTATTTCTCTTCTTCTTCTGAGACCCATATAATTTGAATGATGGTGCATTTAATGTTGCCCAAGGGTCGCTGAGACGGTCCTCCGTTCCTTTCTTTCTTTGTTCTTTATTTTGATCCGCAGTATTTATTTGAACTATTTTATCTTCCAGGACACTTGACCGTTCTTCTGCCTCAGTTACTGTGCTAGTGATCCATGCTAGAGAATAATAATTTTCATGTATTGTGTTCTTCATCATTGTTTGTTTGCTCTTCAGTTCTTGTCGACCCTTGTGAAACGTTTCTTGTATTTTCTCTCTCCTATTTCTACGATGTTGAATCGTCTTTCCTATCATTATTCTGAATTCTTTTTCGGGTGGACTGCCTATTTCCTCTTCATTTGTTAGGTCTGGTGCGTTTTGACCTTGCTGCTTCGTCGACGTGTGTTTTTTGATCTCCTCATTTTGCTTAACTTACTGGGCTTGGGGTTCCTTTTCACAGGCATCATGCCCGTCGTTATTGTGGTTTTTGGTGTCTGTCCCCAGCGGCTAAGGTTTGTTCAGTGGGTTCTGCATGTTTCTTTGTTGAGGGGAGGTGTGCTTGTGTTCTGGAAGATGAGGCTGGATCTTTACTTTCTGGTGGGCACTTCCACGTCTGGTGGTGTGTATTTTGGTGCCTCTGTCCTTATTATGATTTAAGGCGTCCTCTCTGATAACAGATGGGGCTGTTTCTGTCTTGCTCATTGTTTGGCATACGGTGTCCAGCACTGTAGACTTCTGGTCACTGAGTGAATGTGGGTCTTGGACGTGAGAAGGAAATCTGTGGGAGATTTACTCCATTTGATATTATGTAGAGCTGTCAGGTCTCCTGTGGACCAGTGTCCTGAAGTTGGTTTTCCCACCTCAGATGCAGAGCACTGACTCCTGGTTAGAGCACCTAGAGACTTTCATCCTCACAGCTCAGAATAAGTGGGAGAAGAAAGAGAAGGAAACAAAGAATGAGGATAAAATAAAACAAAATAAAGTAAAATCAAATAAAATGAAGTGATTAAAATAAAAAATATTTATTACGAGAAAATTTTAAAAAGTAAAAAAAAAAAAAAGCCACACAGAACTCTAGCACAAATGGTTAAAGCTAAGCTATACAGACAAAATCGCAAACAGCAGCATACACCTCCACAGTCACAAAAAGTGAAAAACTGGAAAGAATAATATATCTTTGCTCACAAAGTCCACCTCGTCAATTTTGGGCTGATTCTTTTTGTATTCAGGTGTTCCACAGATGCGGGGTACTTCACGTTGAATGTGCAGATTTCACCCACTCTTCCTGCGGCTGCTGGGAGAGATTTCCCTTTGGCTTCTTTTTTCGCACAGCTCTCCTTTTACAGTTGCGTTTGCTTCATCCCATAGTTTTGGGTGGTCGTATTTCCACTGTCACTTTTTCCCAGGTATTTTTGATCCCATCTTGGTTTTCTGCAGTGAAATCTTGGTTATGTAACAGCGTTTTCTTTAGCTTCCCCGTCTTTGTATTATTGACGGGCTTTTTTTCCTTTTACTTCCTATCTAGATTCATAGCACTGTGGGCGGAAAGTATACCTGATACTGTTTCAATTTTCTTAATTTTCTAAGGCTTTATTTGTGGTCCTACATATAATATATCTTGGAGAATGTTTCATGAGCACCTGAGGAAAGAGTGTTTTCTGTTGTTTTGCAATAGAATGTGGTATACATATGAATGAAGTCCCTCCTGTTCAATGTGTCATTTAAAACTTATGTTTCCTGATTTTTTTTCATTTTGGATGATCTGTCCATTGGTGGAATTGGGGTGGTAATGTCCCCTACTCTTTTGGTGGTACTATCAAGTTCCCCTTTATGGCTGTTAGGATACATGTTATGTAGTGAAGTGATCCTCGGTTGTGTTCATAAGTATTCGCATTTGTCATATCCTCTCCTTGGTTTGATCCCTTGATCAGTATGTAGTGTCCTTGTTTGTTTCTTGTAACAGTGTTTATCTTAAAGTCTATTTCGTCTGATATGAGAATTGTAACTCCAGGTTTCCTTTGATTTCCATTTGCATGGAATGTCTCTTGCCATCTCCTCATTTTCAGTCTGTATATCTCCCTAGGTGTAAAGTGGGTCTCTTCTAGGCAGCACATATAATGGTCTTGATGTTGTATCCCTTCAGGGAGTCTATCTGTTGTAGTTGGAGCCATGTATCCATTTACATGTAACGTTATTATTAATATGGATGTTCCTCTTACCGTTTTGTTAACTGTTTTTGGTTTGCTCTAGGAGGTCTTTTCTTTTCTTTGTGATTCCTGCCTAGAGAAGTTCCTTTATCCTTTGTTATAAAGCTGTTGTTGGTGCTGAATTCTTTTTCCGTGTCTTTTTCTGTAAAGTTTTTGGTTTCTCCGTCCAATCTCAATGAGATTCTTGCTGAGAACAGTAACATTGGTTGTAGGTTTTTTCCTTTCATCTCTTGAAATACGTATACTGGCACTCCCTTCTCTCTTGCAGAATTTCTGCTGAAAGGTCAGCTGTTAACTTACGTGGATTCCCTTGTATGGTATATGCTGTTTTTCCCATGCTGCTTTTTACATGCTTTCTATGTATTTAGTTTCTAATAGTTTGATGAACATGTGTCTTGGCGTGTTTCTCCTTGGATTTATCCTGTATGGGACTCTCTGTGCTTCCTTGACTTGATTAACTGTTTCCTTTCCCATACTAGGGATGTTTTCAACTATAATCTCTTCAAATATATTCTCACGCCTTTTCTATTTCTCTTCTTCTTCTGAGACCCATATAATTTGAATGATGGTGCATTTAATGTTGTCCCAAGGGTCGCTGAGACGGTCCTCCGTTCCTTTCTTTCTTTGTTCTTTATTTTGATCCGCAGTATTTATTGGAACTATTTTATCTTCCAGGCCACTTAACCGTTCTTCTGCCTCAGTTATTGTGCTAGTGATCCATGCTAGAGAATAATTATTTTCATGTATTGTGTTCTTCATCATTGTTTGTTTGCTCTTCAGTTCTTGTCGACCCTTGTGAAACGTTTCTTGTATTTTCTCTCTCCTATTTCTACGATGTTGAATCGTCTTTCCTATCATTATTCTGAATTCTTTTTCGGGTGGACTGCCTATTTCCTCTTCATTTGTTAGGTCTGGTGCGTTTTGACCTTGCTGCTTCGTCGACGTGTGTTTTTTGATCTCCTCATTTTGCTTAACTTACTGGGCTTGGGGTTCCTTTTCACAGGCGTCATGCCCGTCGTTATTGTGGTTTTTGGTGTCTGTCCCCAGCGGCTAAGGTTTGTTCAGTGGGTTCTGCATGTTTCTTTGTTGAGGGGAGGTGTGCTTGTGTTCTGGAAGATGAGGCTGGATCTTTACTTTCTGGTGGGCACTTCCACTTCTGGTGGTGTGTATTTTGGTGCCTCTCTCCTTATTATGATTTAAGGCGTCCTCTCTGATAACAGATGGGGCTGTTTCTGTCTTGCTCATTGTTTGGCATACGGTGTCCAGCACTGTAGACTTCTGGTCACTGAGTGAATGTGGGTCTTGGACGTGAGAAGGAAATCTCTGGGAGATTTACTCCATTTGATATTATGTGGAGCTGTCAGGTCTCCTGTGGACCAGTGTCCTGAAGTTGGTTTTCCCACCTCAGATGCAGAGCACTGACTCCTGGTTAGAGCACCTAGAGACTTTCATCCTCACAGCTCAGAATAAGTGGGAGAAGAAAGAGAAGGAAACAAAGAATGAGGATAAAATAAAACAAAATAAAGTAAACTCAAATAAAATGAAGTGATTAAAATAAAAAATATTTATTACGAGAAAATTTTAAAAAGTAAAAAAAAAAAAAAGCCACACAGAACTCTAGCACAAATGGTTAAAGCTAAGCTATACAGACAAAATCGCAAACAGCAGCATACACCTCCACAGTCTCAAAAAGTGAAAAACTGGAAAGAATAATATATCTTTGCTCACAAAGTCCACCTCGTCAATTTTGGGCTGATTCTTTTTGTATTCAGGTGTTCCACAGATGCGGGGTACTTCACGTTGAATGTGCAGATTTCACCCACTCTTCCTGCGGCTGCTGGGAGAGATTTCCCTTTGGCTTCTTTTTTCGCACAGCTCTCCTTTTACAGTTGCGTTTGCTTCATCCCATAGTTTTGGGTGGTCGTATTTCCACTGTCACTTTTTCCCAGGTATTTTTGATCCCATCTTGGTTTTCTGCAGTGAAATCTTGGTTATGTAACAGCGTTTTCTTTAGCTTCCCCGTCTTTGTATTATTGACGGGCTTTTTTTCCTTTTACTTCCTATCTAGATTCATAGCACTGTGGGCGGAAAGTATACCTGATACTGTTTCAATTTTCTTAATTTTCTAAGGCTTTATTTGTGGTCCTACATATAATATATCCTGGAGAATGTTTCATGAGCACCTGAGGAAAGAGTGTTTTCTGTTGTTTTGCAATAGAATGTGGTATACATATGAATGAAGTCCCTCCTGTTCAATGTGTCATTTAAAACTTATGTTTCCTGATTTTTTTTCATTTTGGATGATCTGTCCATTGGTGGAATTGGGGTGGTAATGTCCCCTACTCTTTTGGTGGTACTATCAAGTTCCCCTTTATGGCTGTTAGGATACATGTTATGTAGTGAAGTGATCCTCGGTTGTGTTCATAAGTATTCGCATTTGTCATATCCTCTCCTTGGTTTGATCCCTTGATCAGTATGTAGTGTCCTTGTTTGTTTCTTGTAACAGTGTTTATCTTAAAGTCTATTTCGTCTGATATGAGAATTGTAACTCCAGGTTTCCTTTGATTTCCATTTGCATGGAATGTCTCTTGCCATCTCCTCATTTTCAGTCTGTATATCTCCCTAGGTGTAAAGTGGGTCTCTTCTAGGCAGCACATATAATGGTCTTGATGTTGTATCCCTTCAGGGAGTCTATCTGTTGTAGTTGGAGCCATGTATCCATTTACATGTAACGTTATTATTAATATGGATGTTCCTCTTACCGTTTTGTTAACTGTTTTTGGTTTGCTCTAGGAGGTCTTTTCTTTTCTTTGTGATTCCTGCCTAGAGAAGTTCCTTTATCCTTTGTTATAAAGCTGTTGTTGGTGCTGAATTCTTTTTCCGTGTCTTTTTCTGTAAAGTTTTTGGTTTCTCCGTCCAATCTCAATGAGATTCTTGCTGAGAACAGTAACATTGGTTGTAGGTTTTTTCCTTTCATCTCTTGAAATACGTATACTGGCACTCCCTTCTCTCTTGCAGAATTTCTGCTGAAAGGTCAGCTGTTAACTTACGTGGATTCCCTTGTATGGTATATGCTGTTTTTCCCATGCTGCTTTTTACATGCTTTCTATGTATTTAGTTTCTAATAGTTTGATGAACATGTGTCTTGGCGTGTTTCTCCTTGGATTTATCCTGTATGGGACTCTCTGTGCTTCCTTGACTTGATTAACTGTTTCCTTTCCCATACTAGGGATGTTTTCAACTATAATCTCTTCAAATATATTCTCACGCCTTTTCTATTTCTCTTCTTCTTCTGAGACCCATATAATTTGAATGATGGTGCATTTAATGTTGCCCAAGGGTCGCTGAGACGGTCCTCCGTTCCTTTCTTTCTTTGTTCTTTATTTTGATCCGCAGTATTTATTTGAACTATTTTATCTTCCAGGACACTTGACCGTTCTTCTGCCTCAGTTACTGTGCTAGTGATCCATGCTAGAGAATAATAATTTTCATGTATTGTGTTCTTCATCATTGTTTGTTTGCTCTTCAGTTCTTGTCGACCCTTGTGAAACGTTTCTTGTATTTTCTCTCTCCTATTTCTACGATGTTGAATCGTCTTTCCTATCATTATTCTGAATTCTTTTTCGGGTGGACTGCCTATTTCCTCTTCATTTGTTAGGTCTGGTGCGTTTTGACCTTGCTGCTTCGTCGACGTGTGTTTTTTGATCTCCTCATTTTGCTTAACTTACTGGGCTTGGGGTTCCTTTTCACAGGCATCATGCCCGTCGTTATTGTGGTTTTTGGTGTCTGTCCCCAGCGGCTAAGGTTTGTTCAGTGGGTTCTGCATGTTTCTTTGTTGAGGGGAGGTGTGCTTGTGTTCTGGAAGATGAGGCTGGATCTTTACTTTCTGGTGGGCACTTCCACGTCTGGTGGTGTGTATTTTGGTGCCTCTGTCCTTATTATGATTTAAGGCGTCCTCTCTGATAACAGATGGGGCTGTTTCTGTCTTGCTCATTGTTTGGCATACGGTGTCCAGCACTGTAGACTTCTGGTCACTGAGTGAATGTGGGTCTTGGACGTGAGAAGGAAATCTCTGGGAGATTTACTCCATTTGATATTATGTAGAGCTGTCAGGTCTCCTGTGGACCAGTGTCCTGAAGTTGGTTTTCCCACCTCAGATGCAGAGCACTGACTCCTGGTTAGAGCACCTAGAGACTTTCATCCTCACAGCTCAGAATAAGTGGGAGAAGAAAGAGAAGGAAACAAAGAATGAGGATAAAATAAAACAAAATAAAGTAAAATCAAATAAAATGAAGTGATTAAAATAAAAAATATTTATTACGAGAAAATTTTAAAAAGTAAAAAAAAAAAAAAAGCCACACAGAACTCTAGCACAAATGGTTAAAGCTAAGCTATACAGACAAAATCGCAAACAGCAGCATACACCTCCACAGTCACAAAAAGTGAAAAACTGGAAAGAATAATATATCTTTGCTCACAAAGTCCACCTCGTCAATTTTGGGCTGATTCTTTTTGTATTCAGGTGTTCCACAGATGCGGGGTACTTCACGTTGAATGTGCAGATTTCACCCACTCTTCCTGCGGCTGCTGGGAGAGATTTCCCTTTGGCTTCTTTTTTCGCACAGCTCTCCTTTTACAGTTGCGTTTGCTTCATCCCATAGTTTTGGGTGGTCGTATTTCCACTGTCACTTTTTCCCAGGTATTTTTGATCCCATCTTGGTTTTCTGCAGTGAAATCTTGGTTATGTAACAGCGTTTTCTTTAGCTTCCCCGTGTTTGTATTATTGACGGGCTTTTTTTCCTTTTACTTCCTATCTAGATTCATAGCACTGTGGGCGGAAAGTATACCTGATACTGTTTCAATTTTCTTAATTTTCTAAGGCTTTATTTGTGGTCCTACATATAATATATCTTGGAGAATGTTCCATGAGCACCTGAGGAAAGAGTGTTTTCTGTTGTTTTGCAATAGAATGTGGTATACATATGAATGAAGTCCCTCCTGTTCAATGTGTCATTTAAAACTTATGTTTCCTGATTTTTTTTCATTTTGGATGATCTGTCCATTGGTGGAATTGGGGTGGTAATGTCCCCTACTCTTTTGGTGGTACTATCAAGTTCCCCTTTATGGCTGTTAGGATACATGTTATGTAGTGAAGTGATCCTCGGTTGTGTTCATAAGTATTCACATTTGTCATATCCTCTCCTTGGTTTGATCCCTTGATCAGTATGTAGTGTCCTTGTTTGTTTCTTGTAACAGTGTTTATCTTAAAGTCTATTTCGTCTGATATGAGAATTGTAACTCCAGGTTTCCTTTGATTTCCATTTGCATGGAATGTCTCTTGCCATCTCCTCATTTTCAGTCTGTATATCTCCCTAGGTGTAAAGTGGGTCTCTTCTAGGCAGCACATATAATGGTCTTGATGTTGTATCCCTTCAGGGAGTCTATCTGTTGTAGTTGGAGCCATGTATCCATTTACATGTAACGTTATTATTAATATGGATGTTCCTCTTACCGTTTTGTTAACTGTTTTTGGTTTGTTCTAGGAGGTCTTTTCTTTTCTTTGTGATTCCTGCCTAGAGAAGTTCCTTTATCCTTTGTTATAAAGCTGTTGTTGGTGCTGAATTCTTTTTCCGTGTCTTTTTCTGTAAAGTTTTTGGTTTCTCCGTCCAATCTCAATGAGATTCTTGCTGAGAACAGTAACATTGGTTGTAGGTTTTTTCCTTTCATCTCTTGAAATACGTATACTGGCACTCCCTTCTCTCTTGCAGAATTTCTGCTGAAAGGTCAGCTGTTAACTTACGTGGATTCCCTTGTATGGTATATGCTGTTTTTCCCATGCTGCTTTTTACATGCTTTCTATGTATTTAGTTTCTAATAGTTTGATGAACATGTGTCTTGGCGTGTTTCTCCTTGGATTTATCCTGTATGGGACTCTCTGTGCTTCCTTGACTTGATTAACTGTTTCCTTTCCCATACTAGGGATGTTTTCAACTATAATCTCTTCAAATATATTCTCACGCCTTTTCTATTTCTCTTCTTCTTCTGAGACCCATATAATTTGAATGATGGTGCATTTAATGTTGCCCAAGGGTCGCTGAGACGGTCCTCCATTCCTTTCTTTCTTTGTTCTTTATTTTGATCCGCAGTATTTATTTGAACTATTTTATCTTCCAGGACACTTGACCGTTCTTCTGCCTCAGTTACTGTGCTAGTGATCCATGCTAGAGAATAATAATTTTCATGTATTGTGTTCTTCATCATTGTTTGTTTGCTCTTCAGTTCTTGTCGACCCTTGTGAAACGTTTCTTGTATTTTCTCTCTCCTATTTCTACGATGTTGAATCGTCTTTCCTATCATTATTCTGAATTCTTTTTCGGGTGGACTGCCTATTTCCTCTTCATTTGTTAGGTCTGGTGCGTTTTGACCTTGCTGCTTCGTCGACGTGTGTTTTTTGATCTCCTCATTTTGCTTAACTTACTGGGCTTGGGGTTCCTTTTCACAGGCATCATGCCCGTCGTTATTGTGGTTTTTGGTGTCTGTCCCCAGCGGCTAAGGTTTGTTCAGTGGGTTCTGCATGTTTCTTTGTTGAGGGGAGGTGTGCTTGTGTTCTGGAAGATGAGGCTGGATCTTTACTTTCTGGTGGGCACTTCCACGTCTGGTGGTGTGTATTTTGGTGCCTCTGTCCTTATTATGATTTAAGGCGTCCTCTCTGATAACAGATGGGGCTGTTTCTGTCTTGCTCATTGTTTGGCATACGGTGTCCAGCACTGTAGACTTCTTGTCACTGAGTGAATATGGGTCTTGGACGTGAGAAGGAAATCTGTGGGAGATTTACTCCATTTGATATTATGTAGAGCTGTCAGGTCTCCTGTGGACCAGTGTCCTGAAGTTGGTTTTCCCACCTCAGATGCAGAGCACTGACTCCTGGTTAGAGCACCTAGAGACTTTCATCCTCACAGCTCAGAATAAGTGGGAGAAGAAAGAGAAGGAAACAAAGAATGAGGATAAAATAAAACAAAATAAAGTAAAATCAAATAAAATGAAGTGATTAAAATAAAAAATATTTATTACGAGAAAATTTTAAAAAGTAAAAAAAAAAAAAAGCCACACAGAACTCTAGCACAAATGGTTAAAGCTAAGCTATACAGACAAAATCGCAAACAGCAGCATACACCTCCACAGTCACAAAAAGTGAAAAACTGGAAAGAATAATATATCTTTGCTCACAAAGTCCACCTCGTCAATTTTGGGCTGATTCTTTTTGTATTCAGGTGTTCCACAGATGCGGGGTACTTCACGTTGAATGTGCAGATTTCACCCACTCTTCCTGCGGCTGCTGGGAGAGATTTCCCTTTGGCTTCTTTTTTCGCACAGCTCTCCTTTTACAGTTGCGTTTGCTTCATCCCATAGTTTTGGGTGGTCGTATTTCCACTGTCACTTTTTCCCAGGTATTTTTGATCCCATCTTGGTTTTCTGCAGTGAAATCTTGGTTATGTAACAGCGTTTTCTTTAGCTTCCCCGTGTTTGTATTATTGACGGGCTTTTTTTCCTTTTACTTCCTATCTAGATTCATAGCACTGTGGGCGGAAAGTATACCTGATACTCTTTCAATTTTCTTAATTTTCTAAGGCTTTATTTGTGGTCCTACATATAATATATCTTGGAGAATGTTTCATGAGCACCTGAGGAAAGAGTGTTTTCTGTTGTTTTGCAATAGAATGTGGTATACATATGAATGAAGTCCCTCCTGTTCAATGTGTCATTTAAAACTTATGTTTCCTGATTTTTTTTCATTTTGGATGATCTGTCCATTGGTGGAATTGGGGTGGTAATGTCCCCTACTCTTTTGGTGGTACTATCAAGTTCCCCTTTATGGCTGTTAGGATACATGTTATGTAGTGAAGTGATCCTCGGTTGTGTTCATAAGTATTCGCATTTGTCATATCCTCTCCTTGGTTTGATCCCTTGATCAGTATGTAGTGTCCTTGTTTGTTTCTTGTAACAGTGTTTATCTTAAAGTCTATTTCGTCTGATATGAGAATTGTAACTCCAGGTTTCCTTTGATTTCCATTTGCATGGAATGTCTCTTGCCATCTCCTCATTTTCAGTCTGTATATCTCCCTAGGTGTAAAGTGGGTCTCTTCTAGGCAGCACATATAATGGTCTTGATGTTGTATCCCTTCAGGGAGTCTATCTGTTGTAGTTGGAGCCATGTATCCATTTACATGTAACGTTATTATTAATATGGATGTTCCTCTTACCGTTTTGTTAACTGTTTTTGGTTTGTTCTAGGAGGTCTTTTCTTTTCTTTGTGATTCCTGCCTAGAGAAGTTCCTTTATCCTTTGTTATAAAGCTGTTGTTGGTGCTGAATTCTTTTTCCGTGTCTTTTTCTGTAAAGTTTTTGGTTTCTCCGTCCAATCTCAATGAGATTCTTGCTGAGAACAGTAACATTGGTTGTAGGTTTTTTCCTTTCATCTCTTGAAATACGTATACTGGCACTCCCTTCTCTCTTGCAGAATTTCTGCTGAAAGGTCAGCTGTTAACTTACGTGGATTCCCTTGTATGGTATATGCTGTTTTTCCCATGCTGCTTTTTACATGCTTTCTATGTATTTAGTTTCTAATAGTTTGATGAACATGTGTCTTGGCGTGTTTCTCCTTGGATTTATCCTGTATGGGACTCTCTGTGCTTCCTTGACTTGATTAACTGTTTCCTTTCCCATACTAGGGATGTTTTCAACTATAATCTCTTCAAATATATTCTCACGCCTTTTCTATTTCTCTTCTTCTTCTGAGACCCATATAATTTGAATGATGGTGCATTTAATGTTGCCCAAGGGTCGCTGAGACGGTCCTCCGTTCCTTTCTTTCTTTGTTCTTTATTTTGATCCGCAGTATTTATTTGAACTATTTTATCTTCCAGGACACTTGACCGTTCTTCTGCCTCAGTTACTGTGCTAGTGATCCATGCTAGAGAATAATAATTTTCATGTATTGTGTTCTTCATCATTGTTTGTTTGCTCTTCAGTTCTTGTCGACCCTTGTGAAACGTTTCTTGTATTTTCTCTCTCCTATTTCTACGATGTTGAATCGTCTTTCCTATCATTATTCTGAATTCTTTTTCGGGTGGACTGCCTATTTCCTCTTCATTTGTTAGGTCTGGTGCGTTTTGACCTTGCTGCTTCGTCGACGTGTGTTTTTTGATCTCCTCATTTTGCTTAACTTACTGGGCTTGGGGTTCCTTTTCACAGGCATCATGCCCGTCGTTATTGTGGTTTTTGGTGTCTGTCCCCAGCGGCTAAGGTTTGTTCAGTGGGTTCTGCATGTTTCTTTGTTGAGGGGAGGTGTGCTTGTGTTCTGGAAGATGAGGCTGGATCTTTACTTTCTGGTGGGCACTTCCACGTCTGGTGGTGTGTATTTTGGTGCCTCTCTCCTTATTATGATTTAAGGCGTCCCCTCTGATAACAGATGGGGCTGTTTCTGTCTTGCTCATTGTTTGGCATACGGTGTCCAGCACTGTAGACTTCTGGTCACTGAGTGAATGTGGGTCTTGGACGTGAGAAGGAAATCTGTGGGAGATTTACTCCATTTGATATTATGTAGAGCTGTCAGGTCTCCTGTGGACCAGTGTCCTGAAGTTGGTTTTCCCACCTCAGATGCAGAGCACTGACTCCTGGTTAGAGCACCTAGAGACTTTCATCCTCACAGCTCAGAATAAGTGGGAGAAGAAAGAGAAGGAAACAAAGAATGAGGATAAAATAAAACAAAATAAAGTAAACTCAAATAAAATGAAGTGATTAAAATAAAAAATATTTATTACGAGAAAATTTTAAAAAGTAAAAAAAAAAAAAAAGCCACACAGAACTCTAGCACAAATGGTTAAAGCTAAGCTATACAGACAAAATCGCAAACAGCAGCATACACCTCCACAGTCACAAAAAGTGAAAAACTGGAAAGAATAATATATCTTTGCTCACAAAGTCCACCTCGTCAATTTTGGGCTGATTCTTTGTGTATTCAGGTGTTCCACAGTTGCGGGGTACTTCACGTTGAATGTGCAGATTTCACCCACTCTTCCTGCGGCTGCTGGGAGAGGTTTCCCTTTGGCTTCTTTTTTCGCACAGCTCTCCTTTTACAGTTGCGTTTGCTTCATCTCATAGTTTTGGGTGGTCGTATTTCCACTGTCACTTTTTCCCAGGTATTTTTGATCCCATCTTGGTTTTCTGCAGTGAAATCTTGGTTATGTAACAGCGTTTTCTTTAGCTTCCCCGTGTTTGTATTATTGACGGGCTTTTTTTCCTTTTAATTCCTATCTAGATTCATAGCACTCTGGGCAGAAAGTATACCTGATACTGTTTCAATTTTCTTAATTTTCTAAGGCTTTATTTGTGGTCCTACATATAATATATCTTGGTGAATGTTCCATGAGCACCTGAGGAAAGAGTGTTTTCTGTTGTTTTGCAATAGAATGTGGTATACATATGAATGAAGTCCCTCCTGTTCAATGTGTCATTTAAAACTTATGTTTCCTGATTTTTTTTCATTTTGGATGATCTGTCCATTGGTGGAATTGGGGTGGTAATGTCCCCTACTCTTTTGGTGGTACTATCAAGTTCCCCTTTATGGCTGTTAGGATACATGTTATGTAGTGAAGTGATCCTCGGTTGTGTTCATAAGTATTCGCATTTGTCATATCCTCTCCTTGGTTTGATCCCTTGATCAGTATGTAGTGTCCTTGTTTGTTTCTTGTAACAGTGTTTATCTTAAAGTCTATTTCGTCTGATATGAGAATTGTAACTCCAGGTTTCCTTTGATTTCCATTTGCATGGAATGTCTCTTGCCATCTCCTCATTTTCAGTCTGTATATCTCCCTAGGTGTAAAGTGGGTCTCTTCTAGGCAGCACATATAATGGTCTTGATGTTGTATCCCTTCAGGGAGTCTATCTGTTGTAGTTGGAGCCATGTATCCATTTACATGTAACGTTATTATTAATATGGATGTTCCTCTTACCGTTTTGTTAACTGTTTTTGGTTTGCTCTAGGAGGTCTTTTCTTTTCTTTGTGATTCCTGCCTAGAGAAGTTCCTTTATCCTTTGTTATAAAGCTGTTGTTGGTGCTGAATTCTTTTTCCGTGTCTTTTTCTGTAAAGTTTTTGGTTTCTCCGTCCAATCTCAATGAGATTCTTGCTGAGAACAGTAACATTGGTTGTAGGTTTTTTCCTTTCATCTCTTGAAATACGTATACTGGCACTCCCTTCTCTCTTGCAGAATTTCTGCTGAAAGGTCAGCTGTTAACTTACGTGGATTCCCTTGTATGGTATATGCTGTTTTTCCCATGCTGCTTTTTACATGCTTTCTATGTATTTAGTTTCTAATAGTTTGATGAACATGTGTCTTGGCGTGTTTCTCCTTGGATTTATCCTGTATGGGACTCTCTGTGCTTCCTTGACTTGATTAACTGTTTCCTTTCCCATACTAGGGATGTTTTCAACTATAATCTCTTCAAATATATTCTCACGCCTTTTCTATTTCTCTTCTTCTTCTGAGACCCATATAATTTGAATGATGGTGCATTTAATGTTGCCCAAGGGTCGCTGAGACGGTCCTCCGTTCCTTTCTTTCTTTGTTCTTTATTTTGATCCGCAGTATTTATTTGAACTATTTTATCTTCCAGGACACTTGACCGTTCTTCTGCCTCAGTTACTGTGCTAGTGATCCATGCTAGAGAATAATAATTTTCATGTATTGTGTTCTTCATCATTGTTTGTTTGCTCTTCAGTTCTTGTCGACCCTTGTGAAACCTTTCTTGTATTTTCTCTCTCCTATTTCTACGATGTTGAATCGTCTTTCCTATCATTATTCTGAATTCTTTTTCGGGTGGACTGCCTATTTCCTCTTCATTTGTTAGGTCTGGTGCGTTTTGACCTTGCTGCTTCGTCGACGTGTGTTTTTTGATCTCCTCATTTTGCTTAACTTACTGGGCTTGGGGTTCCTTTTCACAGGCATCATGCCCGTCGTTATTGTGGTTTTTGGTGTCTGTCCCCAGCGGCTAAGGTTTGTTCAGTGGGTTCTGCATGTTTCTTTGTTGAGGGGAGGTGTGCTTGTGTTCTGGAAGATGAGGCTGGATCTTTACTTTCTGGTGGGCACTTCCACGTCTGGTGGTGTGTATTTTGGTGCCTCTCTCCTTATTATGATTTAAGGCGTCCTCTCTGATAACAGATGGGGCTGTTTCTGTCTTGCTCATTGTTTGGCATACGGTGTCCAGCACTGTAGACTTCTGGTCACTGAGTGAATGTGGGTCTTGGACGTGAGAAGGAAATCTCTGGGAGATTTACTCCATTTGATATTATGTAGAGCTGTCAGGTCTCCTGTGGACCAGTGTCCTGAAGTTGGTTTTCCCACCTCAGATGCAGAGCACTGACTCCTGGTTAGAGCACCTAGAGACTTTCATCCTCACAGCTCAGAATAAGTGGGAGAAGAAAGAGAAGGAAACAAAGAATGAGGATAAAATAAAACAAAATAAAGTAAAATCAAATAAAATGAAGTGATTAAAATAAAAAATATTTATTACGAGAAAATTTTAAAAAGTAAAAAAAAAAAAAAAGCCACACAGAACTCTAGCACAAATGGTTAAAGCTAAGCTATACAGACAAAATCGCAAACAGCAGCATACACCTCCACAGTCACAAAAAGTGAAAAACTGGAAAGAATAATATATCTTTGCTCACAAAGTCCACCTCGTCAATTTTGGGCTGATTCTTTTTGTATTCAGGTGTTCCACAGATGCGGGGTACTTCACGTTGAATGTGCAGATTTCACCCACTCTTCCTGCGGCTGCTGGGAGAGATTTCCCTTTGGCTTCTTTTTTCGCACAGCTCTCCTTTTACAGTTGCGTTTGCTTCATCCCATAGTTTTGGGTGGTCGTATTTCCACTGTCACTTTTTCCCAGGTATTTTTGATCCCATCTTGGTTTTCTGCAGTGAAATCTTGGTTATGTAACAGCGTTTTCTTTAGCTTCCCCGTGTTTGTATTATTGACGGGCTTTTTTTCCTTTTACTTCCTATCTAGATTCATAGCACTGTGGGCGGAAAGTATACCTGATACTGTTTCAATTTTCTTAATTTTCTAAGGCTTTATTTGTGGTCCTACATATAATATATCTTGGAGAATGTTCCATGAGCACCTGAGGAAAGAGTGTTTTCTGTTGTTTTGCAATAGAATGTGGTATACATATGAATGAAGTCCCTCCTGTTCAATGTGTCATTTAAAACTTATGTTTCCTGATTTTTTTTCATTTTGGATGATCTGTCCATTGGTGGAATTGGGGTGGTAATGTCCCCTACTCTTTTGGTGGTACTATCAAGTTCCCCTTTATGGCTGTTAGGATACATGTTATGTAGTGAAGTGATCCTCGGTTGTGTTCATAAGTATTCACATTTGTCATATCCTCTCCTTGGTTTGATCCCTTGATCAGTATGTAGTGTCCTTGTTTGTTTCTTGTAACAGTGTTTATCTTAAAGTCTATTTCGTCTGATATGAGAATTGTAACTCCAGGTTTCCTTTGATTTCCATTTGCATGGAATGTCTCTTGCCATCTCCTCATTTTCAGTCTGTATATCTCCCTAGGTGTAAAGTGGGTCTCTTCGAGGCAGCACATATAATGGTCTTGATGTTGTATCCCTTCAGGGAGTCTATCTGTTGTAGTTGGAGCCATGTATCCATTTACATGTAACGTTATTATTAATATGGATGTTCCTCTTACCGTTTTGTTAACTGTTTTTGGTTTGTTCTAGGAGGTCTTTTCTTTTCTTTGTGATTCCTGCCTAGAGAAGTTCCTTTATCCTTTGTTATAAAGCTGTTGTTGGTGCTGAATTCTTTTTCCGTGTCTTTTTCTGTAAAGTTTTTGGTTTCTCCGTCCAATCTCAATGAGATTCTTGCTGAGAACAGTAACATTGGTTGTAGGTTTTTTCCTTTCATCTCTTGAAATACGTATACTGGCACTCCCTTCTCTCTTGCAGAATTTCTGCTGAAAGGTCAGCTGTTAACTTACGTGGATTCCCTTGTATGGTATATGCTGTTTTTCCCATGCTGCTTTTTACATGCTTTCTATGTATTTAGTTTCTAATAGTTTGATGAACATGTGTCTTGGCGTGTTTCTCCTTGGATTTATCCTGTATGGGACTCTCTGTGCTTCCTTGACTTGATTAACTGTTTCCTTTCCCATACTAGGGATGTTTTCAACTATAATCTCTTCAAATATATTCTCACGCCTTTTCTATTTCTCTTCTTCTTCTGAGACCCATATAATTTGAATGATGGTGCATTTAATGTTGCCCAAGGGTCGCTGAGACGGTCCTCCGTTCCTTTCTTTCTTTGTTCTTTATTTTGATCCGCAGTATTTATTTGAACTATTTTATCTTCCAGGACACTTGACCGTTCTTCTGCCTCAGTTACTGTGCTAGTGATCCATGCTAGAGAATAATAATTTTCATGTATTGTGTTCTTCATCATTGTTTGTTTGCTCTTCAGTTCTTGTCGACCCTTGTGAAACGTTTCTTGTATTTTCTCTCTCCTATTTCTACGATGTTGAATCGTCTTTCCTATCATTATTCTGAATTCTTTTTCGGGTGGACTGCCTATTTCCTCTTCATTTGTTAGGTCTGGTGCGTTTTGACCTTGCTGCTTCGTCGACGTGTGTTTTTTGATCTCCTCATTTTGCTTAACTTACTGGGCTTGGGGTTCCTTTTCACAGGCATCATGCCCGTCGTTATTGTGGTTTTTGGTGTCTGTCCCCAGCGGCTAAGGTTTGTTCAGTGGGTTCTGCATGTTTCTTTGTTGAGGGGAGGTGTGCTTGTGTTCTGGAAGATGAGGCTGGATCTTTACTTTCTGGTGGGCACTTCCACGTCTGGTGGTGTGTATTTTGGTGCCTCTGTCCTTATTATGATTTAAGGCGTCCTCTCTGATAACAGATGGGGCTGTTTCTGTCTTGCTCATTGTTTGGCATACGGTGTCCAGCACTGTAGACTTCTGGTCACTGAGTGAATATGGGTCTTGGACGTGAGAAGGAAATCTGTGGGAGATTTACTCCATTTGATATTATGTAGAGCTGTCAGGTCTCCTGTGGACCAGTGTCCTGAAGTTGGTTTTCCCACCTCAGATGCAGAGCACTGACTCCTGGTTAGAGCACCTAGAGACTTTCATCCTCACAGCTCAGAATAAGTGGGAGAAGAAAGAGAAGGAAACAAAGAATGAGGATAAAATAAAACAAAATAAAGTAAAATCAAATAAAATGAAGTGATTAAAATAAAAAATATTTATTACGAGAAAATTTTAAAAAGTAAAAAAAAAAAAAAGCCACACAGAACTCTAGCACAAATGGTTAAAGCTAAGCTATACAGACAAAATCGCAAACAGCAGCATACACCTCCACAGTCACAAAAAGTGAAAAACTGGAAAGAATAATATATCTTTGCTCACAAAGTCCACCTCGTCAATTTTGGGCTGATTCTTTTTGTATTCAGGTGTTCCACAGATGCGGGGTACTTCACGTTGATTGTGCAGATTTCACCCACTCTTCCTGCGGCTGCTGGGAGAGATTTCCCTTTGGCTTCTTTTTTCGCACAGCTCTCCTTTTACAGTTGCGTTTGCTTCATCCCATAGTTTTGGGTGGTCGTATTTCCACTGTCACTTTTTCCCAGGTATTTTTGATCCCATCTTGGTTTTCTGCAGTGAAATCTTGGTTATGTAACAGCGTTTTCTTTAGCTTCCCCGTGTTTGTATTATTGACGGGCTTTTTTTCCTTTTACTTCCTATCTAGATTCATAGCACTGTGGGCGGAAAGTATACCTGATACTGTTTCAATTTTCTTAATTTTCTAAGGCTTTATTTGTGGTCCTACATATAATATATCTTGGAGAATGTTTCATGAGCACCTGAGGAAAGAGTGTTTTCTGTTGTTTTGCAATAGAATGTGGTATACATATGAATGAAGTCCCTCCTGTTCAATGTGTCATTTAAAACTTATGTTTCCTGATTTTTTTTCATTTTGGATGATCTGTCCATTGGTGGAATTGGGGTGGTAATGTCCCCTACTCTTTTGGTGGTACTATCAAGTTCCCCTTTATGGCTGTTAGGATACATGTTATGTAGTGAAGTGATCCTCGGTTGTGTTCATAAGTATTCGCATTTGTCATATCCTCTCCTTGGTTTGATCCCTTGATCAGTATGTAGTGTCCTTGTTTGTTTCTTGTAACAGTGTTTATCTTAAAGTCTATTTCGTCTGATATGAGAATTGTAACTCCAGGTTTCCTTTGATTTCCATTTGCATGGAATGTCTCTTGCCATCTCCTCATTTTCAGTCTGTATATCTCCCTAGGTGTAAAGTGGGTCTCTTCTAGGCAGCACATATAATGGTCTTGATGTTGTATCCCTTCAGGGAGTCTATCTGTTGTAGTTGGAGCCATGTATCCATTTACATGTAACGTTATTATTAATATGGATGTTCCTCTTACCGTTTTGTTAACTGTTTTTGGTTTGTTCTAGGAGGTCTTTTCTTTTCTTTGTGATTCCTGCCTAGAGAAGTTCCTTTATCCTTTGTTATAAAGCTGTTGTTGGTGCTGAATTCTTTTTCCGTGTCTTTTTCTGTAAAGTTTTTGGTTTCTCCGTCCAATCTCAATGAGATTCTTGCTGAGAACAGTAACATTGGTTGTAGGTTTTTTCCTTTCATCTCTTGAAATACGTATACTGGCACTCCCTTCTCTCTTGCAGAATTTCTGCTGAAAGGTCAGCTGTTAACTTACGTGGATTCCCTTGTATGGTATATGCTGTTTTTCCCATGCTGCTTTTTACATGCTTTCTATGTATTTAGTTTCTAATAGTTTGATGAACATGTGTCTTGGCGTGTTTCTCCTTGGATTTATCCTGTATGGGACTCTCTGTGCTTCCTTGACTTGATTAACTGTTTCCTTTCCCATACTAGGGATGTTTTCAACTATAATCTCTTCAAATATATTCTCACGCCTTTTCTATTTCTCTTCTTCTTCTGAGACCCATATAATTTGAATGATGGTGCATTTAATGTTGCCCAAGGGTCGCTGAGACGGTCCTCCGTTCCTTTCTTTCTTTGTTCTTTATTTTGATCCGCAGTATTTATTTGAACTATTTTATCTTCCAGGACACTTGACCGTTCTTCTGCCTCAGTTACTGTGCTAGTGATCCATGCTAGAGAATAATAATTTTCATGTATTGTGTTCTTCATCATTGTTTGTTTGCTCTTCAGTTCTTGTCGACCCTTGTGAAACGTTTCTTGTATTTTCTCTCTCCTATTTCTACGATGTTGAATCGTCTTTCCTATCATTATTCTGAATTCTTTTTCGGGTGGACTGCCTATTTCCTCTTCATTTGTTAGGTCTGGTGCGTTTTGACCTTGCTGCTTCGTCGACGTGTGTTTTTTGATCTCCTCATTTTGCTTAACTTACTGGGCTTGGGGTTCCTTTTCACAGGCATCATGCCCGTCGTTATTGTGGTTTTTGGTGTCTGTCCCCAGCGGCTAAGGTTTGTTCAGTGGGTTCTGCATCTTTCTTTGTTGAGGGGAGGTGTGCTTGTGTTCTGGAAGATGAGGCTGGATCTTTACTTTCTGGTGGGCACTTCCACGTCTGGTGGTGTGTATTTTGGTGCCTCTGTCCTTATTATGATTTAAGGCGTCCCCTCTGATAACAGATGGGGCTGTTTCTGTCTTGCTCATTGTTTGGCATACGGTGTCCAGCACTGTAGACTTCTGGTCACTGAGTGAATGTGGGTCTTGGACGTGAGAAGGAAATCTGTGGGAGATTTACTCCATTTGATATTATGTAGAGCTGTCAGGTCTCCTGTGGACCAGTGTCCTGAAGTTGGTTTTCCCACCTCAGATGCAGAGCACTGACTCCTGGTTAGAGCACCTAGAGACTTTCATCCTCACAGCTCAGAATAAGTGGGAGAAGAAAGAGAAGGAAACAAAGAATGAGGATAAAATAAAACAAAATAAAGTAAAATCAAATAAAATGAAGTGATTAAAATAAAAAATATTTATTACGAGAAAATTTTAAAAAGTAAAAAAAAAAAAAAAAGCCACACAGAACTCTAGCACAAATGGTTAAAGCTAAGCTATACAGACAAAATCGCAAACAGCAGCATACACCTCCACAGTCACAAAAAGTGAAAAACTGGAAAGAATAATATATCTTTGCTCACAAAGTCCACCTAGTCAATTTTGGGCTGATTCTTTTTGTATTCAGGTGTTCCACAGATGCGGGGTACTTCACGTTGAATGTGCAGATTTCACCCACTCTTCCTGCGGCTGCTGGGAGAGATTTCCCTTTGGCTTCTTTTTTCGCACAGCTCTCCTTTTACAGTTGCGTTTGCTTCATCCCATAGTTTTGGGTGGTCGTATTTCCACTGTCACTTTTTCCCAGGTATTTTTGATCCCATCTTGGTTTTCTGCAGTGAAATCTTGGTTATGTAACAGCGTTTTCTTTAGCTTCCCCGTGTTTGTATTATTGACGGGCTTTTTTTCCTTTTACTTCCTATCTAGATTCATAGCACTGTGGGCGGAAAGTATACCTGATACTGTTTCAATTTTCTTAATTTTCTAAGGCTTTATTTGTGGTCCTACATATAATATATCTTGGAGAATGTTCCATGAGCACCTGAGGAAAGAGTGTTTTCTGTTGTTTTGCAATAGAATGTGGTATACATATGAATGAAGTCCCTCCTGTTCAATGTGTCATTTAAAACTTATGTTTCCTGATTTTTTTTCATTTTGGATGATCTGTCCATTGGTGGAATTGGGGTGGTAATGTCCCCTACTCTTTTGGTGGTACTATCAAGTTCCCCTTTATGGCTGTTAGGATACATGTTATGTAGTGAAGTGATCCTCGGTTGTGTTCATAAGTATTCGCATTTGTCATATCCTCTCCTTGGTTTGATCCCTTGATCAGTATGTAGTGTCCTTGTTTGTTTCTTGTAACAGTGTTTATCTTAAAGTCTATTTCGTCTGATATGAGAATTGTAACTCCAGGTTTCCTTTGATTTCCATTTGCATGGAATGTCTCTTGCCATCTCCTCATTTTCAGTCTGTATATCTCCCTAGGTGTAAAGTGGGTCTCTTCTAAGCAGCACATATAATGGTCTTGATGTTGTATCCCTTCAGGGAGTCTATCTGTTGTAGTTGGAGCCATGTATCCATTTACATGTAACGTTATTATTAATATGGATGTTCCTCTTACCGTTTTGTTAACTGTTTTTGGTTTGTTCTAGGAGGTCTTTTCTTTTCTTTGTGATTCCTGCCTAGAGAAGTTCCTTTATCCTTTGTTATAAAGCTGTTGTTGGTGCTGAATTCTTTTTCCGTGTCTTTTTCTGTAAAGTTTTTGGTTTCTCCGTCCAATCTCAATGAGATTCTTGCTGAGAACAGTAACATTGGTTGTAGGTTTTTTCCTTTCATCTCTTGAAATACGTATACTGGCACTCCCTTCTCTCTTGCAGAATTTCTGCTGAAAGGTCAGCTGTTAACTTACGTGGATTCCCTTGTATGGTATATGCTGTTTTTCCCATGCTGCTTTTTACATGCTTTCTATGTATTTAGTTTCTAATAGTTTGATGAACATGTGTCTTGGCGTGTTTCTCCTTGGATTTATCCTGTATGGGACTCTCTGTGCTTCCTTGACTTGATTAACTGTTTCCTTTCCCATACTAGGGATGTTTTCAACTATAATCTCTTCAAATATATTCTCACGCCTTTTCTATTTCTCTTCTTCTTCTGAGACCCATATAATTCGAATGTTGGTGCATTTAATGTTGTCCCAAGGGTCGCTGAGACGGTCCTCCGTTCCTTTCTTTCTTTGTTCTTTATTTTGATCCGCAGTATTTATTGGAACTATTTTATCTTCCAGGCCACTTAACCGTTCTTCTGCCTCAGTTATTGTGCTAGTGATCCATGCTAGAGAATAATTATTTTCATGTATTGTGTTCTTCATCATTGTTTGTTTGCTCTTCAGTTCTTGTCGACCCTTGTGAAACGTTTCTTGTATTTTCTCTCTCCTATTTCTACGATGTTGAATCGTCTTTCCTATCATTATTCTGAATTCTTTTTCGGGTGGACTGCCTATTTCCTCTTCATTTGTTAGGTCTGCTGCGTTTTGACCTTGCTGCTTCGTCGACGTGTGTTTTTTGATCTCCTCATTTTGCTTAACTTACTGGGCTTGGGGTTCCTTTTCACAGGCGTCATGCCCGTCGTTATTGTGGTTTTTGGTGTCTGTCCCCAGCGGCTAAGGTTTGTTCAGTGGGTTCTGCATGTTTCTTTGTTGAGGGGAGGTGTGCTTGTGTTCTGGAAGATGAGGCTGGATCTTTACTTTCTGGTGGGCACTTCCACGTCTGGTGGTGTGTATTTTGGTGCCTCTCTCCTTATTATGATTTAAGGCGTCCTCTCTGATAACAGATGGGGCTGTTTCTGTCTTGCTCATTGTTTGGCATACGGTGTCCAGCACTGTAGACTTCTGGTCACTGAGTGAATGTGGGTCTTGGACGTGAGAAGGAAATCTCTGGGAGATTTACTCCATTTGATATTATGTGGAGCTGTCAGGTCTCCTGTGGACCAGTGTCCTGAAGTTGGTTTTCCCACCTCAGATGCAGAGCACTGACTCCTGGTTAGAGCACCTAGAGACTTTCATCCTCACAGCTCAGAATAAGTGGGAGAAGAAAGAGAAGGAAAGAAAGAATGAGGATAAAATAAAACAAAATAAAGTAAACTCAAATAAAATGAAGTGATTAAAATAAAAAATATTTATTACGAGAAAATTTTAAAAAGTAAAAAAAAAAAAAAAGCCACACAGAACTCTAGCACAAATGGTTAAAGCTAAGCTATACAGACAAAATCGCAAACAGCAGCATACACCTCCACAGTCACAAAAAGTGAAAAACTGGAAAGAATAATATATCTTTGCTCACAAAGTCCACCTCGTCAATTTTGGGCTGATTCTTTGTGTATTCAGGTGTTCCACAGTTGCGGGGTACTTCACGTTGAATGTGCAGATTTCACCCACTCTTCCTGCGGCTGCTGGGAGAGGTTTCCCTTTGGCTTCTTTTTTCGCACAGCTCTCCTTTTACAGTTGCGTTTGCTTCATCTCATAGTTTTGGGTGGTCGTATTTCCACTGTCACTTTTTCCCAGGTATTTTTGATCCCATCTTGGTTTTCTGCAGTGAAATCTTGGTTATGTAACAGCGTTTTCTTTAGCTTCCCCGTGTTTGTATTATTGACGGGCTTTTTTTCCTTTTAATTCCTATCTAGATTCATAGCACTCTGGGCAGAAAGTATACCTGATACTGTTTCAATTTTCTTAATTTTCTAAGGCTTTATTTGTGGTCCTACATATAATATATCTTGGTGAATGTTCCATGAGCACCTGAGGAAAGAGTGTTTTCTGTTGTTTTGCAATAGAATGTGGTATACATATGAATGAAGTCCCTCCTGTTCAATGTGTCATTTAAAACTTATGTTTCCTGATTTTTTTTCATTTTGGATGATCTGTCCATTGGTGGAATTGGGGTGGTAATGTCCCCTACTCTTTTGGTGGTACTATCAAGTTCCCCTTTATGGCTGTTAGGATACATGTTATGTAGTGAAGTGATCCTCGGTTGTGTTCATAAGTATTCGCATTTGTCATATCCTCTCCTTGGTTTGATCCCTTGATCAGTATGTAGTGTCCTTGTTTGTTTCTTGTAACAGTGTTTATCTTAAAGTCTATTTCGTCTGATATGAGAATTGTAACTCCAGGTTTCCTTTGATTTCCATTTGCATGGAATGTCTCTTGCCATCTCCTCATTTTCAGTCTGTATATCTCCCTAGGTGTAAAGTGGGTCTCTTCTAGGCAGCACATATAATGGTCTTGATGTTGTATCCCTTCAGGGAGTCTATCTGTTGTAGTTGGAGCCATGTATCCATTTACATGTAACGTTATTATTAATATGGATGTTCTTCTTACCATTTTGTTAATTGTTTTTGGTTTGTTCTAGGAGGTCTTTTCTTTTCTTTGTGATTCCTGCCTAGAGAAGTTCCTTTATATTTTGTTATAAAGCTGTTGTTGGTGCTGAATTCTTTTTCCGTGTCTTTTTCTGTAAAGTTTTTGGTTTCTCCGTCCAATCTCAATGAGATTCTTGCTGAGAACAGTAACATTGGTTGTAGGTTTTTTCCTTTCATCTCTTGAAATACGTATACTGGCACTCCCTTCTCTCTTGCAGAATTTCTGCTGAAAGGTCGGCTGTTAACTTACGTGGATTCCCTTGTATGGTATATGCTGTTTTTCCCATGCTGCTTTTTACATGCTTTCTATGTATTTAGTTTCTAATAGTTTGATGAACATGTGTCTTGGTGTGTTTCTCCTTGGATTTATCCTGTATGGGACTCTCTGTGCTTCCTTGACTTGATTAACTGTTTCCTTTCCCATACTAGGGATGTTTTCAACTATAATCTCTTCAAATATATTCTCACGCCTTTTCTATTTCTCTTCTTCTTCTGAGACCCATATAATTCGAATGATGGTGCATTTAATGTTGTCCCAAGGGTCGCTGAGACGGTCCTCCGTTCCTTTCTTTCTTAGTTCTTTATTTTGATCCGCAGTATTTATTTGAACTATTTTATCTTCCAGGACACTTAACCGTTTTTCTGCCTCAGTTACTGTGCTAGTGATCCATGCTAGAGAATAATTATTTTCATGTATTGTGTTCTTCATCATTGTTTGTTTGCTCTTCAGTTCTTGTCGACCCTTGTGAAACCTTTCTTGTATTTTCTCTCTCCTATTTCTACGATGTTGAATCGTCTTTCCTATCATTATTCTGAATTCTTTTTCGGGTGGACTGCCTATTTCCTCTTCATTTGTTAGGTCTGCTGCGTTTTGACCTTGCTGCTTCGTCGACGTGTGTTTTTTGATCTCCTCATTTTGCTTAACTTACTGGGCTTGGGGTTCCTTTTCACAGGCGTCATGCCCGTCGTTATTGTGGTTTTTGGTGTCTGTCCCCAGCGGCTAAGGTTTGTTCAGTGGGTTCTGCATGTTTCTTTGTTGAGGGGAGGTGTGCTTGTGTTCTGGAAGATGAGGCTGGATCTTTACTTTCTGGTGGGCACTTCCACGTCTGGTGGTGTGTATTTTGGTGCCTCTGTCCTTATTATGATTTAAGGCGTCCCCTCTGATAACAGATGGGGCTGTTTCTGTCTTGCTCATTGTTTGGCATACGGTGTCCAGCACTGTAGACTTCTGGTCACTGAGTGAATGTGGGTCTTGGACGTGAGAAGGAAATCTGTGGGAGATTTACTCCATTTGATATTATGTAGAGCTGTCAGGTCTCCTGTGGACCAGTGTCCTGAAGTTGGTTTTCCCACCTCAGATGCAGAGCACTGACTCCTGGTTAGAGCACCTAGAGACTTTCATCCTCACAGCTCAGAATAAGTGGGAGAAGAAAGAGAAGGAAACAAAGAATGAGGATAAAATAAAACAAAATAAAGTAAAATCAAATAAAATGAAGTGATTAAAATAAAAAATATTTATTACGAGAAAATTTTAAAAAGTAAAAAAAAAAAAAAAGCCACACAGAACTCTAGCACAAATGGTTAAAGCTAAGCTATACAGACAAAATCGCAAACAGCAGCATACACCTCCACAGTCACAAAAAGTGAAAAACTGGAAAGAATAATATATCTTTGCTCACAAAGTCCACCTCGTCAATTTTGGGCTGATTCTTTTTGTATTCAGGTGTTCCACAGATGCGGGGTACTTCACGTTGAATGTGCAGATTTCACCCACTCTTCCTGCGGCTGCTGGGAGAGATTTCCCTTTGGCTTCTTTTTTCGCACAGCTCTCCTTTTACAGTTGCGTTTGCTTCATCCCATAGTTTTGGGTGGTCGTATTTCCACTGTCACTTTTTCCCAGGTATTTTTGATCCCATCTTGGTTTTCTGCAGTGAAATCTTGGTTATGTAACAGCGTTTTCTTTAGCTTCCCCGTGTTTGTATTATTGACGGGCTTTTTTTCCTTTTACTTCCTATCTAGATTCATAGCACTGTGGGCGGAAAGTATACCTGATACTGTTTCAATTTTCTTAATTTTCTAAGGCTTTATTTGTGGTCCTACATATAATATATCTTGGAGAATGTTCCATGAGCACCTGAGGAAAGAGTGTTTTCTGTTGTTTTGCAATAGAATGTGGTATACATATGAATGAAGTCCCTCCTGTTCAATGTGTCATTTAAAACTTATGTTTCCTGATTTTTTTTCATTTTGGATGATCTGTCCATTGGTGGAATTGGGGTGGTAATGTCCCCTACTCTTTTGGTGGTACTATCAAGTTCCCCTTTATGGCTGTTAGGATACATGTTATGTAGTGAAGTGATCCTCGGTTGTGTTCATAAGTATTCGCATTTGTCATATCCTCTCCTTGGTTTGATCCCTTGATCAGTATGTAGTGTCCTTGTTTGTTTCTTGTAACAGTGTTTATCTTAAAGTCTATTTCGTCTGATATGAGAATTGTAACTCCAGGTTTCCTTTGATTTCCATTTGCATGGAATGTCTCTTGCCATCTCCTCATTTTCAGTCTGTATATCTCCCTAGGTGTAAAGTGGGTCTCTTCTAAGCAGCACATATAATGGTCTTGATGTTGTATCCCTTCAGGGAGTCTATCTGTTGTAGTTGGAGCCATGTATCCATTTACATGTAACGTTATTATTAATATGGATGTTCCTCTTACCGTTTTGTTAACTGTTTTTGGTTTGTTCTAGGAGGTCTTTTCTTTTCTTTGTGATTCCTGCCTAGAGAAGTTCCTTTATCCTTTGTTATAAAGCTGTTGTTGGTGCTGAATTCTTTTTCCGTGTCTTTTTCTGTAAAGTTTTTGGTTTCTCCGTCCAATCTCAATGAGATTCTTGCTGAGAACAGTAACATTGGTTGTAGGTTTTTTCCTTTCATCTCTTGAAATACGTATACTGGCACTCCCTTCTCTCTTGCAGAATTTCTGCTGAAAGGTCAGCTGTTAACTTACGTGGATTCCCTTGTATGGTATATGCTGTTTTTCCCATGCTGCTTTTTACATGCTTTCTATGTATTTAGTTTCTAATAGTTTGATGAACATGTGTCTTGGCGTGTTTCTCCTTGGATATATCCTGTATGGGACTCTCTGTGCTTCCTTGACTTGATTAACTGTTTCCTTTCCCATACTAGGGATGTTTTCAACTATAATCTCTTCAAATATATTCTCACGCCTTTTCTATTTCTCTTCTTCTTCTGAGACCCATATAATTCGAATGTTGGTGCATTTAATGTTGTCCCAAGGGTCGCTGAGACGGTCCTCCGTTCCTTTCTTTCTTTGTTCTTTATTTTGATCCGCAGTATTTATTGGAACTATTTTATCTTCCAGGCCACTTAACCGTTCTTCTGCCTCAGTTATTGTGCTAGTGATCCATGCTAGAGAATAATTATTTTCATGTATTGTGTTCTTCATCATTGTTTGTTTGCTCTTCAGTTCTTGTCGACCCTTGTGAAACGTTTCTTGTATTTTCTCTCTCCTATTTCTACGATGTTGAATCGTCTTTCCTATCATTATTCTGAATTCTTTTTCGGGTGGACTGCCTATTTCCTCTTCATTTGTTAGGTCTGCTGCGTTTTGACCTTGCTGCTTCGTCGACGTGTGTTTTTTGATCTCCTCATTTTGCTTAACTTACTGGGCTTGGGGTTCCTTTTCACAGGCGTCATGCCCGTCGTTATTGTGGTTTTTGGTGTCTGTCCCCAGCGGCTAAGGTTTGTTCAGTGGGTTCTGCATGTTTCTTTGTTGAGGGGAGGTGTGCTTGTGTTCTGGAAGATGAGGCTGGATCTTTACTTTCTGGTGGGCACTTCCACGTCTGGTGGTGTGTATTTTGGTGCCTCTCTCCTTATTATGATTTAAGGCGTCCTCTCTGATAACAGATGGGGCTGTTTCTGTCTTGCTCATTGTTTGGCATACGGTGTCCAGCACTGTAGACTTCTGGTCACTGAGTGAATGTGGGTCTTGGACGTGAGAAGGAAATCTCTGGGAGATTTACTCCATTTGATATTATGTGGAGCTGTCAGGTCTCCTGTGGACCAGTGTCCTGAAGTTGGTTTTCCCACCTCAGATGCAGAGCACTGACTCCTGGTTAGAGCACCTAGAGACTTTCATCCTCACAGCTCAGAATAAGTGGGAGAAGAAAGAGAAGGAAAGAAAGAATGAGGATAAAATAAAACAAAATAAAGTAAACTCAAATAAAATGAAGTGATTAAAATAAAAAATATTTATTACGAGAAAATTTTAAAAAGTAAAAAAAAAAAAAAAAGCCACACAGAACTCTAGCACAAATGGTTAAAGCTAAGCTATACAGACAAAATCGCAAACAGCAGCATACACCTCCACAGTCACAAAAAGTGAAAAACTGGAAAGAATAATATATCTTTGCTCACAAAGTCCACCTCGTCAATTTTGGGCTGATTCTTTGTGTATTCAGGTGTTCCACAGTTGCGGGGTACTTCACGTTGAATGTGCAGATTTCACCCACTCTTCCTGCGGCTGCTGGGAGAGGTTTCCCTTTGGCTTCTTTTTTCGCACAGCTCTCCTTTTACAGTTGCGTTTGCTTCATCTCATAGTTTTGGGTGGTCGTATTTCCACTGTCACTTTTTCCCAGGTATTTTTGATCCCATCTTGGTTTTCTGCAGTGAAATCTTGGTTATGTAACAGCGTTTTCTTTAGCTTCCCCGTGTTTGTATTATTGACGGGCTTTTTTTCCTTTTAATTCCTATCTAGATTCATAGCACTCTGGGCAGAAAGTATACCTGATACTGTTTCAATTTTCTTAATTTTCTAAGGCTTTATTTGTGGTCCTACATATAATATATCTTGGTGAATGTTCCATGAGCACCTGAGGAAAGAGTGTTTTCTGTTGTTTTGCAATAGAATGTGGTATACATATGAATGAAGTCCCTCCTGTTCAATGTGTCATTTAAAACTTATGTTTCCTGATTTTTTTTCATTTTGGATGATCTGTCCATTGGTGGAATTGGGGTGGTAATGTCCCCTACTCTTTTGGTGGTACTATCAAGTTCCCCTTTATGGCTGTTAGGATACATGTTATGTAGTGAAGTGATCCTCGGTTGTGTTCATAAGTATTCGCATTTGTCATATCCTCTCCTTGGTTTGATCCCTTGATCAGTATGTAGTGTCCTTGTTTGTTTCTTGTAACAGTGTTTATCTTAAAGTCTATTTCGTCTGATATGAGAATTGTAACTCCAGGTTTCCTTTGATTTCCATTTGCATGGAATGTCTCTTGCCATCTCCTCATTTTCAGTCTGTATATCTCCCTAGGTGTAAAGTGGGTCTCTTCTAGGCAGCACATATAATGGTCTTGATGTTGTATCCCTTCAGGGAGTCTATCTGTTGTAGTTGGAGCCATGTATCCATTTACATGTAACGTTATTATTAATATGGATGTTCTTCTTACCGTTTTGTTAATTGTTTTTGGTTTGTTCTAGGAGGTCTTTTCTTTTCTTTGTGATTCCTGCCTAGAGAAGTTCCTTTATATTTTGTTATAAAGCTGTTGTTGGTGCTGAATTCTTTTTCCGTGTCTTTTTCTGTAAAGTTTTTGGTTTCTCCGTCCAATCTCAATGAGATTCTTGCTGAGAACAGTAACATTGGTTGTAGGTTTTTTCCTTTCATCTC
Source organism: Balaenoptera physalus (assembly GCF_965194825.1). Taxonomy (NCBI): domain Eukaryota; kingdom Metazoa; phylum Chordata; class Mammalia; order Artiodactyla; family Balaenopteridae; genus Balaenoptera; species Balaenoptera physalus. The sequence continues at coordinate 19,295,347 of NC_138904.1, read as the reverse complement.
TTGAAATACGTATACTGGCACTCCCTTCTCTCTTGCAGAATTTCTGCTGAAAGGTCGGCTGTTAACTTACGTGGATTCCCTTGTATGGTATATGCTGTTTTTCCCATGCTGCTTTTTACATGCTTTCTATGTATTTAGTTTCTAATAGTTTGATGAACATGTGTCTTGGTGTGTTTCTCCTTGGATTTATCCTGTATGGGACTCTCTGTGCTTCCTTGACTTGATTAACTGTTTCCTTTCCCATACTAGGGATGTTTTCAACTATAATCTCTTCAAATATATTCTCACGCCTTTTCTATTTCTCTTCTTCTTCTGAGACCCATATAATTCGAATGATGGTGCATTTAATGTTGTCCCAAGGGTCGCTGAGACGGTCCTCCGTTCCTTTCTTTCTTAGTTCTTTATTTTGATCCGCAGTATTTATTTGAACTATTTTATCTTCCAGGACACTTAACCGTTTTTCTGCCTCAGTTACTGTGCTAGTGATCCATGCTAGAGAATAATTATTTTCATGTATTGTGTTCTTCATCATTGTTTGTTTGCTCTTCAGTTCTTGTCGACCCTTGTGAAACCTTTCTTGTATTTTCTCTCTCCTATTTCTACGATGTTGAATCGTCTTTCCTATCATTATTCTGAATTCTTTTTCGGGTGGACTGCCTATTTCCTCTTCATTTGTTAGGTCTGCTGCGTTTTGACCTTGCTGCTTCGTCGACGTGTGTTTTTTGATCTCCTCATTTTGCTTAACTTACTGGGCTTGGGGTTCCTTTTCACAGGCGTCATGCCCGTCGTTATTGTGGTTTTTGGTGTCTGTCCCCAGCGGCTAAGGTTTGTTCAGTGGGTTCTGCATGTTTCTTTGTTGAGGGGAGGTGTGCTTGTGTTCTGGAAGATGAGGCTGGATCTTTAATTTCTGGTGGGCACTTCCACGTCTGGTGGTGTGTATTTTGGTGCCTCTCTCCTTATTATGATTTAAGGCGTCCTCTCTGATAACAGATGGGGCTGTTTCTGTCTTGCTCATTGTTTGGCATACGGTGTCCAGCACTGTAGACTTCTGGTCACTGAGTGAATGTGGGTCTTGGACGTGAGAAGGAAATCTCTGGGAGATTTACTCCATTTGATATTATGTGGAGCTGTCAGGTCTCCTGTGGACCAGTGTCCTGAAGTTGGTTTTCCCACCTCAGATGCAGAGCACTGACTCCTGGTTAGAGCACCTAGAGACTTTCATCCTCACAGCTCAGAATAAGTGGGAGAAGAAAGAGAAGGAAAGAAAGAATGAGGATAAAATAAAACAAAATAAAGTAAACTCAAATAAAATGAAGTGATTAAAATAAAAAATATTTATTACGAGAAAATTTTAAAAAGTAAAAAAAAAAAAAAAGCCACACAGAACTCTAGCACAAATGGTTAAAGCTAAGCTATACAGACAAAATCGCAAACAGCAGCATACACCTCCACAGTCACAAAAAGTGAAAAACTGGAAAGAATAATATATCTTTGCTCACAAAGTCCACCTCGTCAATTTTGGGCTGATTCTTTGTGTATTCAGGTGTTCCACAGTTGCGGGGTACTTCACGTTGAATGTGCAGATTTCACCCACTCTTCCTGCGGCTGCTGGGAGAGGTTTCCCTTTGGCTTCTTTTTTCGCACAGCTCTCCTTTTACAGTTGCGTTTGCTTCATCTCATAGTTTTGGGTGGTCGTATTTCCACTGTCACTTTTTCCCAGGTATTTTTGATCCCATCTTGGTTTTCTGCAGTGAAATCTTGGTTATGTAACAGCGTTTTCTTTAGCTTCCCCGTGTTTGTATTATTGACGGGCTTTTTTTCCTTTTAATTCCTATCTAGATTCATAGCACTCTGGGCAGAAAGTATACCTGATACTGTTTCAATTTTCTTAATTTTCTAAGGCTTTATTTGTGGTCCTACATATAATATATCTTGGTGAATGTTCCATGAGCACCTGAGGAAAGAGTGTTTTCTGTTGTTTTGCAATAGAATGTGGTATACATATGAATGAAGTCCCTCCTGTTCAATGTGTCATTTAAAACTTATGTTTCCTGATTTTTTTTCATTTTGGATGATCTGTCCATTGGTGGAATTGGGGTGGTAATGTCCCCTACTCTTTTGGTGGTACTATCAAGTTCCCCTTTATGGCTGTTAGGATACATGTTATGTAGTGAAGTGATCCTCGGTTGTGTTCATAAGTATTCGCATTTGTCATATCCTCTCCTTGGTTTGATCCCTTGATCAGTATGTAGTGTCCTTGTTTGTTTCTTGTAACAGTGTTTATCTTAAAGTCTATTTCGTCTGATATGAGAATTGTAACTCCAGGTTTCCTTTGATTTCCATTTGCATGGAATGTCTCTTGCCATCTCCTCATTTTCAGTCTGTATATCTCCCTAGGTGTAAAGTGGGTCTCTTCTAGGCAGCACATATAATGGTCTTGATGTTGTATCCCTTCAGGGAGTCTATCTGTTGTAGTTGGAGCCATGTATCCATTTACATGTAACGTTATTATTAATATGGATGTTCTTCTTACCGTTTTGTTAATTGTTTTTGGTTTGTTCTAGGAGGTCTTTTCTTTTCTTTGTGATTCCTGCCTAGAGAAGTTCCTTTATATTTTGTTATAAAGCTGTTGTTGGTGCTGAATTCTTTTTCCGTGTCTTTTTCTGTAAAGTTTTTGGTTTCTCCGTCCAATCTCAATGAGATTCTTGCTGAGAACAGTAACATTGGTTGTAGGTTTTTTCCTTTCATCTCTTGAAATACGTATACTGGCACTCCCTTCTCTCTTGCAGAATTTCTGCTGAAAGGTCGGCTGTTAACTTACGTGGATTCCCTTGTATGGTATATGCTGTTTTTCCCATGCTGCTTTTTACATGCTTTCTATGTATTTAGTTTCTAATAGTTTGATGAACATGTGTCTTGGTGTGTTTCTCCTTGGATTTATCCTGTATGGGACTCTCTGTGCTTCCTTGACTTGATTAACTGTTTCCTTTCCCATACTAGGGATGTTTTCAACTATAATCTCTTCAAATATATTCTCACGCCTTTTCTATTTCTCTTCTTCTTCTGAGACCCATATAATTCGAATGATGGTGCATTTAATGTTGTCCCAAGGGTCGCTGAGACGGTCCTCCGTTCCTTTCTTTCTTAGTTCTTTATTTTGATCCGCAGTTTTTATTTGAACTATTTTATCTTCCAGGACACTTAACCGTTTTTCTGCCTCAGTTACTGTGCTAGTGATCCATGCTAGAGAATAATTATTTTCATGTATTGTGTTCTTCATCATTGTTTGTTTGCTCTTCAGTTCTTGTCGACCCTTGTGAAACCTTTCTTGTATTTTCTCTCTCCTATTTCTACGATGTTGAATCGTCTTTCCTATCATTATTCTGAATTCTTTTTCGGTGGACTGCCTATTTCCTCTTCATTTTTTAGGTCTGGTGCGTTTTGACCTTGCTGCTTCGTCGACGTGTGTTTTTTGATCTCCTCATTTTCCTTAACTTACTGGGCTTGGGGTTCCTTTTCACAGGCGTCATGCCCGTCGTTATTGTGGTTTTTGGTGTCTGTCCCCAGCGGCTAAGGTTTGTTCAGTGGGTTCTGCATGTTTCTTTGTTGAGGGGAGGTGTGCATGTGTTCTGGAAGATGAGGCTGGATCTTTACTTTCTGGTGGGCACCTCCACGTCTGGTGGTGTGTATTTTGGTGCCTCTGTCCTTATTATGATTTAAGGCATCCTCTCTGATAACGGATGGGGCTCTTTCTGTCTTGCTCATTGTTTGGCATACGGTGTCCAGCACTGTAGACTTCTGGTCACTGAGTGAATGTGGGTCTTGGACTTGAGAACGAAATCTCTGGGAGATTTTCTCCATTTGATATTATGTGGAGCTGTCAGGTCTCCTGTGGACCAGTGTCCTGAAGTTGGTTTTCCCACCTCAGATGCAGAGCACTGACTCTTGGTTAGAGCACCTAGAGACTTTCATCCTCACAGCTCAGAATAAGTGGGAGAAGAAAGAGAAGGAAACAAAGAATGAGGATAAAATAAAACAAAATAAAGTAAAATCAAATAAAATGAAGTGATTAAAAGAAAAAATATTTATTACGAGAAAATTTTAAAAAGTAAAAAAAAAAAAAGCCACACAGAACTCTAGCACAAATGGTTAAAGCTAAGCTATACAGACAAAATCGCAAACAGCAGCATACACCTCCACAGTCTCAAAAAGTGAAAAACTGGAAAGAATAATATATCTTTGCTCACAAAGTCCACCTCGTCAATTTTGGGCTGATTCTTTGTGTATTCAGGTGTTCCACAGATGCGGGGTACTTCACGTTGAATGTGCAGATTTCACCCACTCTTCCTGCGGCTGCTGGGAGAGATTTCCCTTTGGCTTCTTTTTTCGCACAGCTCTCCTTTTACAGTTGCGTTTGCTTCATCCCATAGTTTTGGGTGGTCGTATTTCCACTGTCACTTTTTCCCAGGTATTTTTGATCCCATCTTGGTTTTCTGCAGTGAAATCTTGGTTATGTAACAGCGTTTTCTTTAGCTTCCCCGTGTTTGTATTATTGACGGGCTTTTTTTCCTTTTACTTCCTATCTAGATTCATAGCACTGTGGGCGGAAAGTATACCTGATACTGTTTCAATTTTCTTAATTTTCTAAGGCTTTATTTGTGGTCCTACATATAATATATCTTGGAGAATGTTCCATGAGCACCTGAGGAAAGAGTGTTTTCTGTTGTTTTGCAATAGAATGTGGTATACATATGAATGAAGTCCCTCCTGTTCAATGTGTCATTTAAAACTTATGTTTCCTGATTTTTTTCATTTTGGATGATCTGTCCATTGGTGGAATTGGGGTGGTAATGTCCCCTACTCTTTTGGTGGTACTATCAAGTTCCCCTTTATGGCTGTTAGGATACATGTTATGTAGTGAAGTGATCCTCGGTTGTGTTCATAAGTATTCGCATTTGTCATATCCTCTCCTTGGTTTGATCCCTTGATCAGTATGTAGTGTCCTTGTTTGTTTCTTGTAACAGTGTTTATCTTAAAGTCTATTTCGTCTGATATGAGAATTGTAACTCCAGGTTTCCTTTGATTTCCATTTGCATGGAATGTCTCTTGCCATCTCCTCATTTTCAGTCTGTATATCTCCCTAGGTGTAAAGTGGGTCTCTTCTAGGCAGCACATATAATGGTCTTGATGTTGTATCCCTTCAGGGAGTCTATCTGTTGTAGTTGGAGCCATGTATCCATTTACATGTAACGTTATTATTAATATGGATGTTCTTCTTACCGTTTTGTTAATTGTTTTTGGTTTGTTCTAGGAGGTCTTTTCTTTTCTTTGTGATTCCTGCCTAGAGAAGTTCCTTTATCCTTTGTTATAAAGCTGTTGTTGGTGCTGAATTCTTTTTCCGTGTCTTTTTCTGTAAAGTTTTTGGTTTCTCCGTCCAATCTCAATGAGATTCTTGCTGAGAACAGTAACATTGGTTGTAGGTTTTTTCCTTTCATCTCTTGAAATACGTATACTGGCACTCCCTTCTCTCTTGCAGAATTTCTGCTGAAAGGTCGGCTGTTAACTTACGTGGATTCCCTTGTATGGTATATGCTGTTTTTCCCATGCTGCTTTTTACATGCTTTCTATGTATTTAGTTTCTAATAGTTTGATGAACATGTGTCTTGGCGTGTTTCTACTTGGATTTATCCTGTATGGGACTCTCTGTGCTTCCTTGACTTGATTAACTGTTTCCTTTCCCATACTAGGGATGTTTTCAACTATAATCTCTTCAAATATATTCTCACGGCTTTTCTCTTTCTCTTCCTCTTCGGAGACCCGTATAATTCGAATGATGGTGCATTTAATGTTGTCCCAAGGGTCGCTGAGACGGTCCTCCGTTCCTTTCTTTCTTTGTTCTTTATTTTGATCCGCAGTATTTATTTGAACTATTTTATCTTCCAGGACACTTAACCGTTCTTCTGCCTCAGTTACTGTGCTAGTGATCCATGCTAGAGAATAATAATTTTCATGTATTGTGTTCTTCATCATTGTTTGTTTGCTCTTCAGTTCTTGTCGACCCTTGTGAAACGTTTCTTATATTTTCTCTCTCCTATTTCTACGATGTTGAATCGTCTTTCCTATCATTATTCTGAATTCTTTTTCGGGTGGACTGCCTATTTCCTCTTCATTTGTTAGGTCTGGTGCGTTTTGACCTTGCTGCTTCGTCAACGTGTGTTTTTTGATCTCCTCATTTTGCTTAACTTACTGGGCTTGGGGTTCCTTTTCACAGGCGTCATGCCCGTCGTTATTGTGGTTTTTGGTGTCTGTCCCCAGCGGCTAAGGTTTGTTCAGTGGGTTCTGCATGTTTCTTTGTTGAGGGGAGGTGTGCTTGTGTTCTGGAAGATGAGGCTGGATCTTTACTTTCTGGTGGGCACCTCCACGTCTGGTGGTGTGTATTTTGGTGCCTCTGTCCTTATTATGATTTAAGGCGTCCTCTCTGATAACGGATGGGGCTCTTTCTGTCTTGCTCATTGTTTGGCATACGGTGTCCAGCACTGTAGACTTCTGGTCACTGAGTGAATGTGGGTCTTGGACGTGAGAAGGAAATCTCTGGGAGATTTTCTCCATTTGATATTATGTAGAGCTGTCAGGTCGCCTGTGGACCAGTGTCCTGAAGTTGGTTTTCCCACCTCAGATGCAGAGCACTGACTCCTGGTTAGAGCACCTAGAGACTTTCATCCTCACAGCTCAGAATAAGTGGGAGAAGAAAGAGAAGGAAACAAAGAATGAGGATAAAATAAAACAAAATAAAGTAAAATCAAAAAAAATGAAGTGATTAAAATAAAAAATATTTATTACGAGAAAATTTTAAAAAGTAAAAAAAAAAAAAAGCCACACAGAACTCTAGCACAAATGGTTAAAGCTAAGCTATACAGACAAAATCGCAAACAGCAGCATACACCTCCACAGTCTCAAAAAGTGAAAAACTGGAAAGAATAATATATCTTAGCTCACAAAGTCCACCTCGTCAATTTTGGGCTGATTCTTTGTGTATTCAGGTGTTCCACAGATGCGGGGTACTTCACGTTGAATGTGCAGATTTCACCCACTCTTCCTGCGGCTGCTGGGAGAGATTTCCCTTTGGCTTCTTTTTTCGCACAGCTCTCCTTTTACAGTTGCGTTTGCTTCATCCCATAGTTTTGGGTGGTCGTATTTCCACTGTCACTTTTTCCCAGGTATTTTTGATCCCATCTTGGTTTTCTGCAGTGAAATCTTGGTTATGTAACAGCGTTTTCTTTAGCTTCCCCGTGTTTGTATTATTGACGGGCTTTTTTTCCTTTTACTTCCTATCTAGATTCATAGCACTGTGGGCGGAAAGTATACCTGATACTGTTTCAATTTTCTTAATTTTCTAAGGCTTTATTTGTGGTCCTACATATAATATATCTTGGAGAATGTTCCATGAGCACCTGAGGAAAGAGTGTTTTCTGTTGTTTTGCAATAGAATGTGGTATACATATGAATGAAGTCCCTCCTGTTCAATGTGTCATTTAAAACTTATGTTTCCTGATTTTTTTCATTTTGGATGATCTGTCCATTGGTGGAATTGGGGTGGTAATGTCCCCTACTCTTTTGGTGGTACTATCAAGTTCCCCTTTATGGCTGTTAGGATACATGTTATGTAGTGAAGTGATCCTCGGTTGTGTTCATAAGTATTCGCATTTGTCATATCCTCTCCTTGGTTTGATCCCTTGATCAGTATGTAGTGTCCTTGTTTGTTTCTTGTAACAGTGTTTATCTTAAAGTCTATTTCGTCTGATATGAGAATTGTAACTCCAGGTTTCCTTTGATTTCCATTTGCATGGAATGTCTCTTGCCATCTCCTCATTTTCAGTCTGTATATCTCCCTAGGTGTAAAGTGGGTCTCTTCTAGGCAGCACATATAATGGTCTTGATGTTGTATCCCTTCAGGGAGTCTATCTGTTGTAGTTGGAGCCATGTATCCATTTACATGTAACGTTATTATTAATATGGATGTTCTTCTTACCGTTTTGTTAATTGTTTTTGGTTTGTTCTAGGAGGTCTTTTCTTTTCTTTGTGATTCCTGCCTAGAGAAGTTCCTTTATCCTTTGTTATAAAGCTGTTGTTGGTGCTGAATTCTTTTTCCGTGTCTTTTTCTGTAAAGTTTTTGGTTTCTCCGTCCAATCTCAATGAGATTCTTGCTGAGAACAGTAACATTGGTTGTAGGTTTTTTCCTTTCATCTCTTGAAATACGTATACTGGCACTCCCTTCTCTCTTGCAGAATTTCTGCTGAAAGGTCGGCTGTTAACTTACGTGGATTCCCTTGTATGGTATATGCTGTTTTTCCCATGCTGCTTTTTACATGCTTTCTATGTATTTAGTTTCTAATAGTTTGATGAACATGTGTCTTGGCGTGTTTCTACTTGGATTTATCCTGTATGGGACTCTCTGTGCTTCCTTGACTTGATTAACTGTTTCCTTTCCCATACTAGGGATGTTTTCAACTATAATCTCTTCAAATATATTCTCACGGCTTTTCTCTTTCTCTTCCTCTTCGGAGACCCGTATAATTCGAATGATGGTGCATTTAATGTTGTCCCAAGGGTCGCTGAGACGGTCCTCCGTTCCTTTCTTTCTTTGTTCTTTATTTTGATCCGCAGTATTTATTTGAACTATTTTATCTTCCAGGACACTTAACCGTTCTTCTGCCTCAGTTACTGTGCTAGTGATCCATGCTAGAGAATAATAATTTTCATGTATTGTGTTCTTCATCATTGTTTGTTTGCTCTTCAGTTCTTGTCGACCCTTGTGAAACGTTTCTTATATTTTCTCTCTCCTATTTCTACGATGTTGAATCGTCTTTCCTATCATTATTCTGAATTCTTTTTCGGGTGGACTGCCTATTTCCTCTTCATTTGTTAGGTCTGGTGCGTTTTGACCTTGCTGCTTCGTCAACGTGTGTTTTTTGATCTCCTCATTTTGCTTAACTTACTGGGCTTGGGGTTCCTTTTCACAGGCGTCATGCCCGTCGTTATTGTGGTTTTTGGTGTCTGTCCCCAGCGGCTAAGGTTTGTTCAGTGGGTTCTGCATGTTTCTTTGTTGAGGGGAGGTGTGCTTGTGTTCTGGAAGATGAGGCTGGATCTTTACTTTCTGGTGGGCACCTCCACGTCTGGTGGTGTGTATTTTGGTGCCTCTGTCCTTATTATGATTTAAGGCGTCCTCTCTGATAACGGATGGGGCTCTTTCTGTCTTGCTCATTGTTTGGCATACGGTGTCCAGCACTGTAGACTTCTGGTCACTGAGTGAATGTGGGTCTTGGACGTGAGAAGGAAATCTCTGGGAGATTTTCTCCATTTGATATTATGTAGAGCTGTCAGGTCGCCTGTGGACCAATGTCCTGAAGTTGGTTTTCCCACCTCAGATGCAGAGCACTGACTCCTGGTTAGAGCACCTAGAGACTTTCATCCTCACAGCTCAGAATAAGTGGGAGAAGAAAGAGAAGGAAACAAAGAATGAGGATAAAATAAAACAAAATAAAGTAAAATCAAAAAAAATGAAGTGATTAAAATAAAAAATATTTATTACGAGAAAATTTTAAAAAGTAAAAAAAAAAAAAAGCCACACAGAACTCTAGCACAAATGGTTAAAGCTAAGCTATACAGACAAAATCGCAAACAGCAGCATACACCTCCACAGTCTCAAAAAGTGAAAAACTGGAAAGAATAATATATCTTAGCTCACAAAGTCCACCTCGTCAATTTTGGGCTGATTCTTTGTGTATTCAGGTGTTCCACAGATGCGGGGTACTTCACGTTGAATGTGCAGATTTCACCCACTCTTCCTGCGGCTGCTGGGAGAGATTTCCCTTTGGCTTCTTTTTTCGCACAGCTCTCCTTTTACAGTTGCGTTTGCTTCATCCCATAGTTTTGGGTGGTCGTATTTCCACTGTCACTTTTTCCCAGGTATTTTTGATCCCATCTTGGTTTTCTGCAGTGAAATCTTGGTTATGTAACAGCGTTTTCTTTAGCTTCCCCGTGTTTGTATTATTGACGGGCTTTTTTTCCTTTTACTTCCTATCTAGATTCATAGCACTGTGGGCGGAAAGTATACCTGATACTGTTTCAATTTTCTTAATTTTCTAAGGCTTTATTTGTGGTCCTACATATAATATATCTTGGAGAATGTTCCATGAGCACCTGAGGAAAGAGTGTTTTCTGTTGTTTTGCAATAGAATGTGGTATACATATGAATGAAGTCCCTCCTGTTCAATGTGTCATTTAAAACTTATGTTTCCTGATTTTTTTCATTTTGGATGATCTGTCCATTGGTGGAATTGGGGTGGTAATGTCCCCTACTCTTTTGGTGGTACTATCAAGTTCCCCTTTATGGCTGTTAGGATACATGTTATGTAGTGAAGTGATCCTCGGTTGTGTTCATAAGTATTCGCATTTGTCATATCCTCTCCTTGGTTTGATCCCTTGATCAGTATGTAGTGTCCTTGTTTGTTTCTTGTAACAGTGTTTATCTTAAAGTCTATTTCGTCTGATATGAGAATTGTAACTCCAGGTTTCCTTTGATTTCCATTTGCATGGAATGTCTCTTGCCATCTCCTCATTTTCAGTCTGTATATCTCCCTAGGTGTAAAGTGGGTCTCTTCTAGGCAGCACATATAATGGTCTTGATGTTGTATCCCTTCAGGGAGTCTATCTGTTGTAGTTGGAGCCATGTATCCATTTACATGTAACGTTATTATTAATATGGATGTTCTTCTTACCGTTTTGTTAATTGTTTTTGGTTTGTTCTAGGAGGTCTTTTCTTTTCTTTGTGATTCCTGCCTAGAGAAGTTCCTTTATCCTTTGTTATAAAGCTGTTGTTGGTGCTGAATTCTTTTTCCGTGTCTTTTTCTGTAAAGTTTTTGGTTTCTCCGTCCAATCTCAATGAGATTCTTGCTGAGAACAGTAACATTGGTTGTAGGTTTTTTCCTTTCATCTCTTGAAATACGTATACTGGCACTCCCTTCTCTCTTGCAGAATTTCTGCTGAAAGGTCGGCTGTTAACTTACGTGGATTCCCTTGTATGGTATATGCTGTTTTTCCCATGCTGCTTTTTACATGCTTTCTATGTATTTAGTTTCTAATAGTTTGATGAACATGTGTCTTGGCGTGTTTCTACTTGGATTTATCCTGTATGGGACTCTCTGTGCTTCCTTGACTTGATTAACTGTTTCCTTTCCCATACTAGGGATGTTTTCAACTATAATCTCTTCAAATATATTCTCACGGCTTTTCTCTTTCTCTTCCTCTTCGGAGACCCGTATAATTCGAATGATGGTGCATTTAATGTTGTCCCAAGGGTCGCTGAGACGGTCCTCCGTTCCTTTCTTTCTTTGTTCTTTATTTTGATCCGCAGTATTTATTTGAACTATTTTATCTTCCAGGACACTTAACCGTTCTTCTGCCTCAGTTACTGTGCTAGTGATCCATGCTAGAGAATAATAATTTTCATGTATTGTGTTCTTCATCATTGTTTGTTTGCTCTTCAGTTCTTGTCGACCCTTGTGAAACGTTTCTTATATTTTCTCTCTCCTATTTCTACGATGTTGAATCGTCTTTCCTATCATTATTCTGAATTCTTTTTCGGGTGGACTGCCTATTTCCTCTTCATTTGTTAGGTCTGGTGCGTTTTGACCTTGCTGCTTCGTCAACGTGTGTTTTTTGATCTCCTCATTTTGCTTAACTTACTGGGCTTGGGGTTCCTTTTCACAGGCGTCATGCCCGTCGTTATTGTGGTTTTTGGTGTCTGTCCCCAGCGGCTAAGGTTTGTTCAGTGGGTTCTGCATGTTTCTTTGTTGAGGGGAGGTGTGCTTGTGTTCTGGAAGATGAGGCTGGATCTTTACTTTCTGGTGGGCACCTCCACGTCTGGTGGTGTGTATTTTGGTGCCTCTGTCCTTATTATGATTTAAGGCGTCCTCTCTGATAACGGATGGGGCTCTTTCTGTCTTGCTCATTGTTTGGCATACGGTGTCCAGCACTGTAGACTTCTGGTCACTGAGTGAATGTGGGTCTTGGACGTGAGAAGGAAATCTCTGGGAGATTTTCTCCATTTGATATTATGTAGAGCTGTCAGGTCGCCTGTGGACCAGTGTCCTGAAGTTGGTTTTCCCACCTCAGATGCAGAGCACTGACTCCTGGTTAGAGCACCTAGAGACTTTCATCCTCACAGCTCAGAATAAGTGGGAGAAGAAAGAGAAGGAAACAAAGAATGAGGATAAAATAAAACAAAATAAAGTAAAATCAAAAAAAATGAAGTGATTAAAATAAAAAATATTTATTACGAGAAAATTTTAAAAAGTAAAAAAAAAAAAAAGCCACACAGAACTCTAGCACAAATGGTTAAAGCTAAGCTATACAGACAAAATCGCAAACAGCAGCATACACCTCCACAGTCTCAAAAAGTGAAAAACTGGAAAGAATAATATATCTTAGCTCACAAAGTCCACCTCGTCAATTTTGGGCTGATTCTTTGTGTATTCAGGTGTTCCACAGATGCGGGGTACTTCACGTTGAATGTGCAGATTTCACCCACTCTTCCTGCGGCTGCTGGGAGAGATTTCCCTTTGGCTTCTTTTTTCGCACAGCTCTCCTTTTACAGTTGCGTTTGCTTCATCCCATAGTTTTGGGTGGTCGTATTTCCACTGTCACTTTTTCCCAGGTATTTTTGATCCCATCTTGGTTTTCTGCAGTGAAATCTTGGTTATGTAACAGCGTTTTCTTTAGCTTCCCCGTGTTTGTATTATTGACGGGCTTTTTTTCCTTTTACTTCCTATCTAGATTCATAGCACTGTGGGCGGAAAGTATACCTGATACTGTTTCAATTTTCTTAATTTTCTAAGGCTTTATTTGTGGTCCTACATATAATATATCTTGGAGAATGTTCCATGAGCACCTGAGGAAAGAGTGTTTTCTGTTGTTTTGCAATAGAATGTGGTATACATATGAATGAAGTCCCTCCTGTTCAATGTGTCATTTAAAACTTATGTTTCCTGATTTTTTTTCATTTTGGATGATCTGTCCATTGGTGGAATTGGGGTGGTAATGTCCCCTACTCTTTTGGTGGTACTATCAAGTTCCCCTTTATGGCTGTTAGGATACATGTTATGTAGTGAAGTGATCCTCGGTTGTGTTCATAAGTATTCGCATTTGTCATATCCTCTCCTTGGTTTGATCCCTTGATCAGTATGTAGTGTCCTTGTTTGTTTCTTGTAACAGTGTTTATCTTAAAGTCTATTTCGTGTGATATGAGAATTGTAACTCCAGGTTTCCTTTGATTTCCATTTGCATGGAATGTCTCTTGCCATCTCCTCATTTTCAGTCTGTATATCTCCCTAGGTGTAAAGTGGGTCTCTTCTAGGCAGCACATATAATGGTCTTGATGTTGTATCCCTTCAGGGAGTCTATCTGTTGTAGTTGGAGCCATGTATCCATTTACATGTAACGTTATTATTAATATGGATGTTCTTCTTACCGTTTTGTTAATTGTTTTTGGTTTGTTCTAGGAGGTCTTTTCTTTTCTTTGTGATTCCTGCCTAGAGAAGTTCCTTTATCCTTTGTTATAAAGCTGTTGTTGGTGCTGAATTCTTTTTCCGTGTCTTTTTCTGTAAAGTTTTTGGTTTCTCCGTCCAATCTCAATGAGATTCTTGCTGAGAACAGTAACATTGGTTGTAGGTTTTTTCCTTTCATCTCTTGAAATACGTATACTGGCACTCCCTTCTCTCTTGCAGAATTTCTGCTGAAAGGTCGGCTGTTAACTTACGTGGATTCCCTTGTATGGTATATGCTGTTTTTCCCATGCTGCTTTTTACATGCTTTCTATGTATTTAGTTTCTAATAGTTTGATGAACATGTGTCTTGGCGTGTTTCTACTTGGATTTATCCTGTATGGGACTCTCTGTGCTTCCTTGACTTGATTAACTGTTTCCTTTCCCATACTAGGGATGTTTTCAACTATAATCTCTTCAAATATATTCTCACGGCTTTTCTCTTTCTCTTCCTCTTCGGAGACCCGTATAATTCGAATGATGGTGCATTTAATGTTGTCCCAAGGGTCGCTGAGACGGTCCTCCGTTCCTTTCTTTCTTTGTTCTTTATTTTGATCCGCAGTATTTATTTGAACTATTTTATCTTCCAGGACACTTAACCGTTCTTCTGCCTCAGTTACTGTGCTAGTGATCCATGCTAGAGAATAATAATTTTCATGTATTGTGTTCTTCATCATTGTTTGTTTGCTCTTCAGTTCTTGTCGACCCTTGTGAAACGTTTCTTATATTTTCTCTCTCCTATTTCTACGATGTTGAATCGTCTTTCCTATCATTATTCTGAATTCTTTTTCGGGTGGACTGCCTATTTCCTCTTCATTTGTTAGGTCTGGTGCGTTTTGACCTTGCTGCTTCGTCAACGTGTGTTTTTTGATCTCCTCATTTTGCTTAACTTACTGGGCTTGGGGTTCCTTTTCACAGGCGTCATGCCCGTCGTTATTGTGGTTTTTGGTGTCTGTCCCCAGCGGCTAAGGTTTGTTCAGTGGGTTCTGCATGTTTCTTTGTTGAGGGGAGGTGTGCTTGTGTTCTGGAAGATGAGGCTGGATCTTTACTTTCTGGTGGGCACCTCCACGTCTGGTGGTGTGTATTTTGGTGCCTCTGTCCTTATTATGATTTAAGGCGTCCTCTCTGATAACGGATGGGGCTCTTTCTGTCTTGCTCATTGTTTGGCATACGGTGTCCAGCACTGTAGACTTCTGGTCACTGAGTGAATGTGGGTCTTGGACGTGAGAAGGAAATCTCTGGGAGATTTTCTCCATTTGATATTATGTAGAGCTGTCAGGTCGCCTGTGGACCAGTGTCCTGAAGTTGGTTTTCCCACCTCAGATGCAGAGCACTGACTCCTGGTTAGAGCACCTAGAGACTTTCATCCTCACAGCTCAGAATAAGTGGGAGAAGAAAGAGAAGGAAACAAAGAATGAGGATAAAATAAAACAAAATAAAGTAAAATCAAAAAAAATGAAGTGATTAAAATAAAAAATATTTATTACGAGAAAATTTTAAAAAGTAAAAAAAAAAAAAAGCCACACAGAACTCTAGCACAAATGGTTAAAGCTAAGCTATACAGACAAAATCGCAAACAGCAGCATACACCTCCACAGTCTCAAAAAGTGAAAAACTGGAAAGAATAATATATCTTAGCTCACAAAGTCCACCTCGTCAATTTTGGGCTGATTCTTTGTGTATTCAGGTGTTCCACAGATGCGGGGTACTTCACGTTGAATGTGCAGATTTCACCCACTCTTCCTGCGGCTGCTGGGAGAGATTTCCCTTTGGCTTCTTTTTTCGCACAGCTCTCCTTTTACAGTTGCGTTTGCTTCATCCCATAGTTTTGGGTGGTCGTATTTCCACTGTCACTTTTTCCCAGGTATTTTTGATCCCATCTTGGTTTTCTGCAGTGAAATCTTGGTTATGTAACAGCGTTTTCTTTAGCTTCCCCGTGTTTGTATTATTGACGGGCTTTTTTTCCTTTTACTTCCTATCTAGATTCATAGCACTGTGGGCGGAAAGTATACCTGATACTGTTTCAATTTTCTTAATTTTCTAAGGCTTTATTTGTGGTCCTACATATAATATATCTTGGAGAATGTTCCATGAGCACCTGAGGAAAGAGTGTTTTCTGTTGTTTTGCAATAGAATGTGGTATACATATGAATGAAGTCCCTCCTGTTCAATGTGTCATTTAAAACTTATGTTTCCTGATTTTTTTCATTTTGGATGATCTGTCCATTGGTGGAATTGGGGTGGTAATGTCCCCTACTCTTTTGGTGGTACTATCAAGTTCCCCTTTATGGCTGTTAGGATACATGTTATGTAGTGAAGTGATCCTCGGTTGTGTTCATAAGTATTCGCATTTGTCATATCCTCTCCTTGGTTTGATCCCTTGATCAGTATGTAGTGTCCTTGTTTGTTTCTTGTAACAGTGTTTATCTTAAAGTCTATTTCGTCTGATATGAGAATTGTAACTCCAGGTTTCCTTTGATTTCCATTTGCATGGAATGTCTCTTGCCATCTCCTCATTTTCAGTCTGTATATCTCCCTAGGTGTAAAGTGGGTCTCTTCTAGGCAGCACATATAATGGTCTTGATGTTGTATCCCTTCAGGGAGTCTATCTGTTGTAGTTGGAGCCATGTATCCATTTACATGTAACGTTATTATTAATATGGATGTTCTTCTTACCGTTTTGTTAATTGTTTTTGGTTTGTTCTAGGAGGTCTTTTCTTTTCTTTGTGATTCCTGCCTAGAGAAGTTCCTTTATCCTTTGTTATAAAGCTGTTGTTGGTGCTGAATTCTTTTTCCGTGTCTTTTTCTGTAAAGTTTTTGGTTTCTCCGTCCAATCTCAATGAGATTCTTGCTGAGAACAGTAACATTGGTTGTAGGTTTTTTCCTTTCATCTCTTGAAATACGTATACTGGCACTCCCTTCTCTCTTGCAGAATTTCTGCTGAAAGGTCGGCTGTTAACTTACGTGGATTCCCTTGTATGGTATATGCTGTTTTTCCCATGCTGCTTTTTACATGCTTTCTATGTATGTAGTTTCTAATAGTTTGATGAACATGTGTCTTGGCGTGTTTCTACTTGGATTTATCCTGTATGGGACTCTCTGTGCTTCCTTGACTTGATTAACTGTTTCCTTTCCCATACTAGGGATGTTTTCAACTATAATCTCTTCAAATATATTCTCACGGCTTTTCTCTTTCTCTTCCTCTTCGGAGACCCGTATAATTCGAATGATGGTGCATTTAATGTTGTCCCAAGGGTCGCTGAGACGGTCCTCCGTTCCTTTCTTTCTTTGTTCTTTATTTTGATCCGCAGTATTTATTTGAACTATTTTATCTTCCAGGACACTTAACCGTTCTTCTGCCTCAGTTACTGTGCTAGTGATCCATGCTAGAGAATAATAATTTTCATGTATTGTGTTCTTCATCATTGTTTGTTTGCTCTTCAGTTCTTGTCGACCCTTGTGAAACGTTTCTTATATTTTCTCTCTCCTATTTCTACGATGTTGAATCGTCTTTCCTATCATTATTCTGAATTCTTTTTCGGGTGGACTGCCTATTTCCTCTTCATTTGTTAGGTCTGGTGCGTTTTGACCTTGCTGCTTCGTCAACGTGTGTTTTTTGATCTCCTCATTTTGCTTAACTTACTGGGCTTGGGGTTCCTTTTCACAGGCGTCATGCCCGTCGTTATTGTGGTTTTTGGTGTCTGTCCCCAGCGGCTAAGGTTTGTTCAGTGGGTTCTGCATGTTTCTTTGTTGAGGGGAGGTGTGCTTGTGTTCTGGAAGATGAGGCTGGATCTTTACTTTCTGGTGGGCACCTCCACGTCTGGTGGTGTGTATTTTGGTGCCTCTGTCCTTATTATGATTTAAGGCGTCCTCTCTGATAACGGATGGGGCTCTTTCTGTCTTGCTCATTGTTTGGCATACGGTGTCCAGCACTGTAGACTTCTGGTCACTGAGTGAATGTGGGTCTTGGACGTGAGAAGGAAATCTCTGGGAGATTTTCTCCATTTGATATTATGTAGAGCTGTCAGGTCGCCTGTGGACCAGTGTCCTGAAGTTGGTTTTCCCACCTCAGATGCAGAGCACTGACTCCTGGTTAGAGCACCTAGA
This sequence comes from Balaenoptera physalus, assembly GCF_965194825.1. NCBI lineage: Eukaryota > Metazoa > Chordata > Mammalia > Artiodactyla > Balaenopteridae > Balaenoptera > Balaenoptera physalus. Next base: position 19,277,639 of record NC_138904.1, on the reverse strand, counting down.
GACTTTCATCCTCACAGCTCAGAATAAGTGGGAGAAGAAAGAGAAGGAAACAAAGAATGAGGATAAAATAAAACAAAATAAAGTAAAATCAAAAAAAATGAAGTGATTAAAATAAAAAATATTTATTACGAGAAAATTTTAAAAAGTAAAAAAAAAAAAAAGCCACACAGAACTCTAGCACAAATGGTTAAAGCTAAGCTATACAGACAAAATCGCAAACAGCAGCATACACCTCCACAGTCTCAAAAAGTGAAAAACTGGAAAGAATAATATATCTTAGCTCACAAAGTCCACCTCGTCAATTTTGGGCTGATTCTTTGTGTATTCAGGTGTTCCACAGATGCGGGGTACTTCACGTTGAATGTGCAGATTTCACCCACTCTTCCTGCGGCTGCTGGGAGAGATTTCCCTTTGGCTTCTTTTTTCGCACAGCTCTCCTTTTACAGTTGCGTTTGCTTCATCCCATAGTTTTGGGTGGTCGTATTTCCACTGTCACTTTTTCCCAGGTATTTTTGATCCCATCTTGGTTTTCTGCAGTGAAATCTTGGTTATGTAACAGCGTTTTCTTTAGCTTCCCCGTGTTTGTATTATTGACGGGCTTTTTTTCCTTTTACTTCCTATCTAGATTCATAGCACTGTGGGCGGAAAGTATACCTGATACTGTTTCAATTTTCTTAATTTTCTAAGGCTTTATTTGTGGTCCTACATATAATATATCTTGGAGAATGTTCCATGAGCACCTGAGGAAAGAGTGTTTTCTGTTGGTTTGCAATAGAATGTGGTATACATATGAATGAAGTCCCTCCTGTTCAATGTGTCATTTAAAACTTATGTTTCCTGATTTTTTTTCATTTTGGATGATCTGTCCATTGGTGGAATTGGGGTGGTAATGTCCCCTACTCTTTTGGTGGTACTATCAAGTTCCCCTTTATGGCTGTTAGGATACATGTTATGTAGTGAAGTGATCCTCGGTTGTGTTCATAAGTATTCGCATTTGTCATATCCTCTCCTTGGTTTGATCCCTTGATCAGTATGTAGTGTCCTTGTTTGTTTCTTGTAACAGTGTTTATCTTAAAGTCTATTTCGTCTGATATGAGAATTGTAACTCCAGGTTTCCTTTGATTTCCATTTGCATGGAATGTCTCTTGCCATCTCCTCATTTTCAGTCTGTATATCTCCCTAGGTGTAAAGTGGGTCTCTTCTAGGCAGCACATATAATGGTCTTGATGTTGTATTCCTTCAGGGAGTCTATCTGTTGTAGTTGGAGCCATGTATCCATTTACATGTAACGTTATTATTAATATGGATGTTCTTCTTACCGTTTTGTTAATTGTTTTTGGTTTGTTCTAGGAGGTCTTTTCTTTTCTTTGTGATTCCTGCCTAGAGAAGTTCCTTTATCCTTTGTTATAAAGCTGTTGTTGGTGCTGAATTCTTTTTCCGTGTCTTTTTCTGTAAAGTTTTTGGTTTCTCCGTCCAATCTCAATGAGATTCTTGCTGAGAACAGTAACATTGGTTGTAGGTTTTTTCCTTTCATCTCTTGAAATACGTATACTGGCACTCCCTTCTCTCTTGCAGAATTTCTGCTGAAAGGTCGGCTGTTAACTTACGTGGATTCCCTTGTATGGTATATGCTGTTTTTCCCATGCTGCTTTTTACATGCTTTCTATGTATTTAGTTTCTAATAGTTTGATGAACATGTGTCTTGGCGTGTTTCTACTTGGATTTATCCTGTATGGGACTCTCTGTGCTTCCTTGACTTGATTAACTGTTTCCTTTCCCATACTAGGGATGTTTTCAACTATAATCTCTTCAAATATATTCTCACGGCTTTTCTCTTTCTCTTCCTCTTCGGAGACCCGTATAATTCGAATGATGGTGCATTTAATGTTGTCCCAAGGGTCGCTGAGACGGTCCTCCGTTCCTTTCTTTCTTTGTTCTTTATTTTGATCCGCAGTATTTATTTGAACTATTTTATCTTCCAGGACACTTAACCGTTCTTCTGCCTCAGTTACTGTGCTAGTGATCCATGCTAGAGAATAATAATTTTCATGTATTGTGTTCTTCATCATTGTTTGTTTGCTCTTCAGTTCTTGTCGACCCTTGTGAAACGTTTCTTATATTTTCTCTCTCCTATTTCTACGATGTTGAATCGTCTTTCCTATCATTATTCTGAATTCTTTTTCGGGTGGACTGCCTATTTCCTCTTCATTTGTTAGGTCTGGTGCGTTTTGACCTTGCTGCTTCGTCAACGTGTGTTTTTTGATCTCCTCATTTTGCTTAACTTACTGGGCTTGGGGTTCCTTTTCACAGGCGTCATGCCCGTCGTTATTGTGGTTTTTGGTGTCTGTCCCCAGCGGCTAAGGTTTGTTCAGTGGGTTCTGCATGTTTCTTTGTTGAGGGGAGGTGTGCTTGTGTTCTGGAAGATGAGGCTGGATCTTTACTTTCTGGTGGGCACCTCCACGTCTGGTGGTGTGTATTTTGGTGCCTCTGTCCTTATTATGATTTAAGGCGTCCTCTCTGATAACGGATGGGGCTCTTTCTGTCTTGCTCATTGTTTGGCATACGGTGTCCAGCACTGTAGACTTCTGGTCACTGAGTGAATGTGGGTCTTGGACGTGAGAAGGAAATCTCTGGGAGATTTTCTCCATTTTATATTATGTAGAGCTGTCAGGTCGCCTGTGGACCAGTGTCCTGAAGTTGGTTTTCCCACCTCAGATGCAGAGCACTGACTCCTGGTTAGAGCACCTAGAGACTTTCATCCTCACAGCTCAGAATAAGTGGGAGAAGAAAGAGAAGGAAACAAAGAATGAGGATAAAATAAAACAAAATAAAGTAAAATCAAAAAAAATGAAGTGATTAAAATAAAAAATATTTATTACGAGAAAATTTTAAAAAGTAAAAAAAAAAAAAAGCCACACAGAACTCTAGCACAAATGGTTAAAGCTAAGCTATACAGACAAAATCGCAAACAGCAGCATACACCTCCACAGTCTCAAAAAGTGAAAAACTGGAAAGAATAATATATCTTAGCTCACAAAGTCCACCTCGTCAATTTTGGGCTGATTCTTTGTGTATTCAGGTGTTCCACAGATGCGGGGTACTTCACGTTGAATGTGCAGATTTCACCCACTCTTCCTGCGGCTGCTGGGAGAGATTTCCCTTTGGCTTCTTTTTTCGCACAGCTCTCCTTTTACAGTTGCGTTTGCTTCATCCCATAGTTTTGGGTGGTCGTATTTCCACTGTCACTTTTTCCCAGGTATTTTTGATCCCATCTTGGTTTTCTGCAGTGAAATCTTGGTTATGTAACAGCGTTTTCTTTAGCTTCCCCGTGTTTGTATTATTGACGGGCTTTTTTTCCTTTTACTTCCTATCTAGATTCATAGCACTGTGGGCGGAAAGTATACCTGATACTGTTTCAATTTTCTTAATTTTCTAAGGCTTTATTTGTGGTCCTACATATAATATATCTTGGAGAATGTTCCATGAGCACCTGAGGAAAGAGTGTTTTCTGTTGTTTTGCAATAGAATGTGGTATACATATGAATGAAGTCCCTCCTGTTCAATGTGTCATTTAAAACTTATGTTTCCTGATTTTTTTCATTTTGGATGATCTGTCCATTGGTGGAATTGGGGTGGTAATGTCCCCTACTCTTTTGGTGGTACTATCAAGTTCCCCTTTATGGCTGTTAGGATACATGTTATGTAGTGAAGTGATCCTCGGTTGTGTTCATAAGTATTCGCATTTGTCATATCCTCTCCTTGGTTTGATCCCTTTATCAGTATGTAGTGTCCTTGTTTGTTTCTTGTAACAGTGTTTATCTTAAAGTCTATTTCGTCTGATATGAGAATTGTAACTCTAGGTTTCCTTTGATTTCCATTTGCATGGAATGTCTCTTGCCATCTCCTCATTTTCAGTCTGTATATCTCCCTAGGTGTAAAGTGGGTCTCTTCTAGGCAGCACATATAATGGTCTTGATGTTGTATCCCTTCAGGGAGTCTATCTGTTGTAGTTGGAGCCATGTATCCATTTACATGTAACGTTATTATTAATATGGATGTTCCTCTTACCGTTTTGTTAATTGTTTTTGGTTTGTTCTAGGAGGTCTTTTCTTTTCTTTGTGATTCCTGCCTAGAGAAGTTCCTTTATCCTTTGTTATAAAGCTGTTGTTGGTGCTGAATTCTTTTTCCGTGTCTTTTTCTGTAAAGTTTTTGGTTTCTCCGTCCAATCTCAATGAGATTCTTGCTGAGAACAGTAACATTGGTTGTAGGTTTTTTCCTTTCATCTCTTGAAATACGTATACTGGCACTCCCTTCTCTCTTGCAGAATTTCTGCTGAAAGGTCAGCTGTTAACTTACGTGGATTCCCTTGTATGGTATATGCTGTTTTTCCCATGCTGCTTTTTACATGCTTTCTATGTATTTCGTTTCTAATAGTTTGATGAACATGTGTCTTGGCGTGTTTCTCCTTGGATTTATCCTGTATGGGACTCTCTGTGCTTCCTTGACTTGATTAACTGTTTCCTTTCCCATACTAGGGATGTTTTCAACTATAATCTCTTCAAATATATTCTCACGCCTTTTCTATTTCTCTTCTTCTTCTGAGACCCATATAATTCGAATGTTGGTGCATTTAAGGTTGTCCCAAGGGTCGCTGTGACGGTCCTCCGTTCCTTTCTTTCTTTGTTCTTTATTTTGATCCGCAGTATTTATTGGAACTATTTTATCTTCCAGGCCACTTAACCGTTCTTCTGCCTCAGTTATTGTGCTAGTGATCCATGCTAGAGAATAATTATTTTCATGTATTGTGTTCTTCATCATTGTTTGTTTGCTCTTCAGTTCTTGTCGACCCTTGTGAAACGTTTCTTGTATTTTCTCTCTCCTATTTCTACGATGTTGAATCGTCTTTCCTATCATTATTCTGAATTCTTTTTCGGGTGGACTGCCTATTTCCTCTTCATTTGTTAGGTCTGGTGCGTTTTGACCTTGCTGCTTCGTCGACGTGTGTTTTTTGATCTCCTCATTTTGCTTAACTTACTGGGCTTGGGGTTCCTTTTCACAGGCGTCATGCCCGTCGTTATTGTGGTTTTTGGTGTCTGTCCCCAGCGGCTAAGGTTTGTTCAGTGGGTTCTGCATGTTTCTTTGTTGAGGGGAGGTGTGCATGTGTTCTGGAAGATGAGGCTGGATCTTTACTTTCTGGTGGGCACCTCCACGTCTGGTGGTGTGTATTTTGGTGCCTCTGTCCTTATTATGATTTAAGGCATCCTCTCTGATAACGGATGGGGCTCTTTCTGTCTTGCTCATTGTTTGGCATACGGTGTCCAGCACTGTAGACTTCTGGTCACTGAGTGAATGTGGGTCTTGGACTTGAGAACGAAATCTCTGGGAGATTTTCTCCATTTGATATTATGTGGAGCTGTCAGGTCTCCTGTGGACCAGTGTCCTGAAGTTGGTTTTCCCACCTCAGATGCAGAGCACTGACTCTTGGTTAGAGCACCTAGAGACTTTCATCCTCACAGCTCAGAATAAGTGGGAGAAGAAAGAGAAGGAAACAAAGAATGAGGATAAAATAAAACAAAATAAAGTAAAATCAAAAAAAATGAAGTGATTAAAATAAAAAATATTTATTACGAGAAAATTTTAAAAAGTAAAAAAAAAAAAAAGCCACACAGAACTCTAGCACAAATGGTTAAAGCTAAGCTATACAGACAAAATCGCAAACAGCAGCTTACACCTCCACAGTCTCAAAAAGTGAAAAACTGGAAAGAATAATATATCTTAGCTCACAAAGTCCACCTCGTCAATTTTGGGCTGATTCTTTGTGTATTCAGGTGTTCCACAGATGCGGGGTACTTCATGTTGAATGTGCAGATTTCACCCACTCTTCCTGCGGCTGCTGGGAGAGATTTCCCTTTGGCTTCTTTTTTCGCACAGCTCTCCTTTTACAGTTGCGTTTGCTTCATCCCATAGTTTTGGGTGGTCGTATTTCCACTGTCACTTTTTCCCAGGTATTTTTGATCCCATCTTGGTTTTCTGCAGTGAAATCTTGGTTATGTAACAGCGTTTTCTTTAGCTTCCCCGTGTTTGTATTATTGACGGGCTTTTTTTCCTTTTACTTCCTATCTAGATTCATAGCACTGTGGGCGGAAAGTATACCTGATACTGTTTCAATTTTCTTAATTTTCTAAGGCTTTATTTGTGGTCCTACATATAATATATCTTGGAGAATGTTCCATGAGCACCTGAGGAAAGAGTGTTTTCTGTTGTTTTGCAATAGAATGTGGTATACATATGAATGAAGTCCCTCCTGTTCAATGTGTCATTTAAAACTTATGTTTCCTGATTTTTTTTCATTTTGGATGATCTGTCCATTGGTGGAATTGGGGTGGTAATGTCCCCTACTCTTTTGGTGGTACTATCAAGTTCCCCTTTATGGCTGTTAGGATACATGTTATGTAGTGAAGTGATCCTCGGTTGTGTTCATAAGTATTCGCATTTGTCATATCCTCTCCTTGGTTTGATCCCTTTATCAGTATGTAGTGTCCTTGTTTGTTTCTTGTAACAGTGTTTATCTTAAAGTCTATTTCGTCTGATATGAGAATTGTAACTGCAGGTTTCCTTTGATTTCCATTTGCATGGAATGTCTCTTGCCATCTCCTCATTTTCAGTCTGTATATCTCCCTAGGTGTAAAGTGGGTCTCTTCTAGGCAGCACATATAATGGTCTTGATGTTGTATCCCTTCAGGGAGTCTATCTGTTGTAGTTGGAGCCATGTATCCATTTACATGTAACGTTATTATTAATATGGATGTTCTTCTTACCGTTTTGTTAATTGTTTTTGGTTTGTTCTAGGAGGTCTTTTCTTTTCTTTGTGATTCCTGCCTAGAGAAGTTCCTTTATATTTTGTTATAAAGCTGTTGTTGGTGCTGAATTCTTTTTCCGTGTCTTTTTCTGTAAAGTTTTTGGTTTCTCCGTCCAATCTCAATGAGATTCTTGCTGAGAACAGTAACATTGGTTGTAGGTTTTTTCCTTTCATCTCTTGAAATACGTATACTGGCACTCCCTTCTCTCTTGCAGAATTTCTGCTGAAAGGTCGGCTGTTAACTTACGTGGATTCCCTTGTATGGTATATGCTGTTTTTCCCATGCTGCTTTTTACATGCTTTCTATGTATTTAGTTTCTAATAGTTTGATGAACATGTGTCTTGGTGTGTTTCTCCTTGGATTTATCCTGTATGGGACTCTCTGTGCTTCCTTGACTTGATTAACTGTTTCCTTTCCCATACTAGGGATGTTTTCAACTATAATCTCTTCAAATATATTCTCACGCCTTTTCTATTTCTCTTCTTCTTCTGAGACCCATATAATTCGAATGATGGTGCATTTAATGTTGTCCCAAGGGTCGCTGAGACGGTCCTCCGTTCCTTTCTTTCTTAGTTCTTTATTTTGATCCGCAGTATTTATTTGAACTATTTTATCTTCCAGGACACTTAACCGTTCTTCTGCCTCAGTTACTGTGCTAGTGATCCATGCTAGAGAATAATTATTTTCATGTATTGTGTTCTTCATCATTGTTTGTTTGCTCTTCAGTTCTTGTCGACCCTTGTGAAACCTTTCTTGTATTTTCTCTCTCCTATTTCTACGATGTTGAATCGTCTTTCCTATCATTATTCTGAATTCTTTTTCGGTGGACTGCCTATTTCCTCTTCATTTGTTAGGTCTGGTGCGTTTTGACCTTGCTGCTTCGTCGACGTGTGTTTTTTGATCTCCTCATTTTGCTTAACTTACTGGGCTTGGGGTTCCTTTTCACAGGCGTCATGCCCGTCGTTATTGTGGTTTTTGGTGTCTGTCCCCAGCGGCTAAGGTTTGTTCAGTGGGTTCTGCATGTTTCTTTGTTGAGGGGAGGTGTGCTTGTGTTCTGGAAGATGAGGCTGGATCTTTACTTTCCGGTGGGCACCTCCACGTCTGGTGGTGTGTATTTTGGTGCCTCTGTCCTTATTATGATTTAAGGCGTCCTCTCTGATAACGGATGGGGCTCTTTCTGTCTTGCTCATTGTTTGGCATACGGTGTCCAGCACTGTAGACTTCTGGTCACTGAGTGAATGTGGGTCTTGGACGTGAGAAGGAAATCTCTGGGAGATTTTCTCCATTTGATATTATGTAGAGCTGTCAGGTCGCCTGTGGACCAGTGTCCTGAAGTTGGTTTTCCCACCTCAGATGCAGAGCACTGACTCCTGGTTAGAGCACCTAGAGACTTTCATCCTCACAGCTCAGAATAAGTGGGAGAAGAAAGAGAAGGAAACAAAGAATGAGGATAAAATAAAACAAAATAAAGTAAAATCAAAAAAAATGAAGTGATTAAAATAAAAAAATATTTATTACGAGAAAATTTTAAAAAGTAAAAAAAAAAAAAAGCCACACAGAACTCTAGCACAAATGGTTAAAGCTAAGCTATACAGACAAAATCGCAAACAGCAGCATACACCTCCACAGTCTCAAAAAGTGAAAAACTGGAAAGAATAATATATCTTAGCTCACAAAGTCCACCTCGTCAATTTTGGGCTGATTCTTTGTGTATTCAGGTGTTCCACAGATGCGGGGTACTTCATGTTGAATGTGCAGATTTCACCCACTCTTCCTGCGGCTGCTGGGAGAGATTTCCCTTTGGCTTCTTTTTTCGCACAGCTCTCCTTTTACAGTTGCGTTTGCTTCATCCCATAGTTTTGGGTGGTCGTATTTCCACTGTCACTTTTTCCCAGGTATTTTTGATCCCATCTTGGTTTTCTGCAGTGAAATCTTGGTTATGTAACAGCGTTTTCTTTAGCTTCCCCGTGTTTGTATTATTGACGGGCTTTTTTTCCTTTTACTTCCTATCTAGATTCATAGCACTGTGGGCGGAAAGTATACCTGATACTGTTTCAATTTTCTTAATTTTCTAAGGCTTTATTTGTGGTCCTACATATAATATATCTTGGAGAATGTTCCATGAGCACCTGAGGAAAGAGTGTTTTCTGTTGTTTTGCAATAGAATGTGGTATACATATGAATGAAGTCCCTCCTGTTCAATGTGTCATTTAAAACTTATGTTTCCTGATTTTTTTTCATTTTGGATGATCTGTCCATTGGTGGAATTGGGGTGGTAATGTCCCCTACTCTTTTGGTGGTACTATCAAGTTCCCCTTTATGGCTGTTAGGATACATGTTATGTAGTGAAGTGATCCTCGGTTGTGTTCATAAGTATTCGCATTTGTCATATCCTCTCCTTGGTTTGATCCCTTTATCAGTATGTAGTGTCCTTGTTTGTTTCTTGTAACAGTGTTTATCTTAAAGTCTATTTCGTCTGATATGAGAATTGTAACTCTAGGTTTCCTTTGATTTCCATTTGCATGGAATGTCTCTTGCCATCTCCTCATTTTCAGTCTGTATATCTCCCTAGGTGTAAAGTGGGTCTCTTCTAGGCAGCACATATAATGGTCTTGATGTTGTATCCCTTCAGGGAGTCTATCTGTTGTAGTTGGAGCCATGTATCCATTTACATGTAACGTTATTATTAATATGGATGTTCCTCTTACCGTTTTGTTAATTGTTTTTGGTTTGTTCTAGGAGGTCTTTTCTTTTCTTTGTGATTCCTGCCTAGAGAAGTTCCTTTATCCTTTGTTATAAAGCTGTTGTTGGTGCTGAATTCTTTTTCCGTGTCTTTTTCTGTAAAGTTTTTGGTTTCTCCGTCCAATCTCAATGAGATTCTTGCTGAGAACAGTAACATTGGTTGTAGGTTTTTTCCTTTCATCTCTTGAAATACGTATACTGGCACTCCCTTCTCTCTTGCAGAATTTCTGCTGAAAGGTCAGCTGTTAACTTACGTGGATTCCCTTGTATGGTATATGCTGTTTTTCCCATGCTGCTTTTTACATGCTTTCTATGTATTTCGTTTCTAATAGTTTGATGAACATGTGTCTTGGCGTGTTTCTCCTTGGATTTATCCTGTATGGGACTCTCTGTGCTTCCTTGACTTGATTAACTGTTTCCTTTCCCATACTAGGGATGTTTTCAACTATAATCTCTTCAAATATATTCTCACGCCTTTTCTATTTCTCTTCTTCTTCTGAGACCCATATAATTCGAATGTTGGTGCATTTAAGGTTGTCCCAAGGGTCGCTGAGACGGTCCTCCGTTCCTTTCTTTCTTTGTTCTTTATTTTGATCCGCAGTATTTATTGGAACTATTTTATCTTCCAGGCCACTTAACCGTTCTTCTGCCTCAGTTATTGTGCTAGTGATCCATGCTAGAGAATAATTATTTTCATGTATTGTGTTCTTCATCATTGTTTGTTTGCTCTTCAGTTCTTGTCGACCCTTGTGAAACGTTTCTTGTATTTTCTCTCTCCTATTTCTACGATGTTGAATCGTCTTTCCTATCATTATTCTGAATTCTTTTTCGGGTGGACTGCCTATTTCCTCTTCATTTGTTAGGTCTGGTGCGTTTTGACCTTGCTGCTTCGTCGACGTGTGTTTTTTGATCTCCTCATTTTGCTTAACTTACTGGGCTTGGGGTTCCTTTTCACAGGCGTCATGCCCGTCGTTATTGTGGTTTTTGGTGTCTGTCCCCAGCGGCTAAGGTTTGTTCAGTGGGTTCTGCATGTTTCTTTGTTGAGGGGAGGTGTGCTTGTGTTCTGGAAGATGAGGCTGGATCTTTACTTTCTGGTGGGCACCTCCACGTCTGGTGGTGTGTATTTTGGTGCCTCTGTCCTTATTATGATTTAAGGCGTCCTCTCTGATAACGGATGGGGCTCTTTCTGTCTTGCTCATTGTTTGGCATACGGTGTCCAGCACTGTAGACTTCTGGTCACTGAGTGAATGTGGGTCTTGGACGTGAGAAGGAAATCTCTGGGAGATTTTCTCCATTTGATATTATGTAGAGCTGTCAGGTCGCCTGTGGACCAGTGTCCTGAAGTTGGTTTTCCCACCTCAGATGCAGAGCACTGACTCCTGGTTAGAGCACCTAGAGACTTTCATCCTCACAGCTCAGAATAAGTGGGAGAAGAAAGAGAAGGAAACAAAGAATGAGGATAAAATAAAACAAAATAAAGTAAAATCAAATAAAATGAAGTGATTAAAATAAAAAATATTTATTACGAGAAAATTTTAAAAAGTAAAAAAAAAAAAAAGCCACACAGAACTCTAGCACAAATGGTTAAAGCTAAGCTATACAGACAAAATCGCAAACAGCAGCATACACCTCCACAGTCTCAAAAAGTGAAAAACTGGAAAGAATAATATATCTTAGCTCACAAAGTCCACCTCGTCAATTTTGGGCTGATTCTTTGTGTATTCAGGTGTTCCACAGATGCGGGGTACTTCACGTTGAATGTGCAGATTTCACCCACTCTTCCTGAGGCTGCTGGGAGAGATTTCCCTTTGGCTTCTTTTTTCGCACAGCTCTCCTTTTACAGTTGCGTTTGCTTCATCCCATAGTTTTGGGTGGTCGTATTTCCACTGTCACTTTTTCCCAGGTATTTTTGATCCCATCTTGGTTTTCTGCAGTGAAATCTTGGTTATGTAACAGCGTTTTCTTTAGCTTCCCCGTGTTTGTATTATTGACGGGCTTTTTTTCCTTTTACTTCCTATCTAGATTCATAGCACTGTGGGCGGAAAGTATACCTGAAACTGTTTCAATTTTCTTAATTTTCTAAGGCTTTATTTGTGGTCCTACATATAATATATCTTGGAGAATGTTCCATGAGCACCTGAGGAAAGAGTGTTTTCTGTTGTTTTGCAATAGAATGTGGCATACATATGAATGAAGTCCCTCCTGTTCAATGTGTCATTTAAAACTTATGTTTCCTGATTTTTATTCATTTTGGATGATCTGTCCATTGGTGGAATTGGGGTGGTAATGTCCCCTACTCTTTTGGTGGTACTATCAAGTTCCCCTTTATGGCTGTTAGGATACATGTTATGTAGTGAAGTGATCCTCGGTTGTGTTCATAAGTATTCGCATTTGTCATATCCTCTCCTTGGTTTGATCCCTTGATCAGTATGTAGTGTCCTTGTTTGTTTCTTGTAACAGTGTTTATCTTAAAGTCTATTTCGTCTGATATGAGAATTGTAACTCCAGGTTTCCTTTGATTTCCATTTGCATGGAATGTCTCTTGCCATCTCCTCATTTTCAGTCTGTATATCTCCCTAGGTGTAAAGTGGGTCTCTTCTAGGCAGCACATATAATGGTCTTGATGTTGTATCCCTTAAGGGAGTCTATCTGTTGTAGTTGGAGCCATGTATCCATTTACATGTAACGTTATTATTAATATGGATGTTCCTCTTAGCGTTTTGTTAATTGTTTTTGGTTTGTTCTAGGAGGTCTTTTCTTTTCTTTGTGATTCCTGCCTAGAGAAGTTCCTTTATCCTTTGTTATAAAGCTGTTGTTGGTGCTGAATTCTTTTTCCGTGTCTTTTTCTGTAAAGTTTTTGGTTTCTCCGTCCAATCTCAATGAGATTCTTGCTGAGAACAGTAACACTGGTTGTAGGTTTTTTCCTTTCATCTCTTGAAATACGTATACTGGCACTCCCTTCTCTCTTGCAGAATTTCTGCTGAAAGGTCGGCTGTTAACTTACGTGGATTCCCTTGTATGGTATATGCTGTTTTTCCCATGCTGCTTTTTACATGCTTTCTATGTATTTAGTTTCTAATAGTTTGATGAACATGTGTCTTGGCGTGTTTCTCCTTGGATTTATCCTGTATGGGACTCTCTGTGCTTCCTTGACTTGATTAACTGTTTCCTTTCCCATACTAGGGATGTTTTCAACTATAATCTCTTCAAATATATTCTCACACCTTTTCTATTTCTCTTCTTCTTCTGAGACCCATATAATTCGAATGTTGGTGCATTTAAGGTTGTCCCAAGGGTCGCTGAGACGGTCCTCCGTTCCTTTCTTTCTTTGTTCTTTATTTTGATCCCCAGTATTTATTTGAACTATTTTATCTTCCAGGACACTTAACCGTTCTTCTGCCTCAGTTATTGTGCTAGTGATCCATGCTAGAGAATAATTATTTTCATGTATTGTGTTCTTCATCATTGTTTGTTTGCTCTTCAGTTCTTGTCGACCCTTGTGAAACGTTTCTTGTATTTTCTCTCTCCTATTTCTACGATGCTGAATCGTCTTTCCTATCATTATTCTGAATTCTTTTTCGGGTGGACTTCCTATTTCCTCTTCATTTGTTAGGTCTGGTGCGTTTTGACCTTGCTGCTTCGTCGACGTGTGTTTTTTGATCTCCTCATTTTGCTTAACTTACTGGGATTGGGGTTCCTTTTCACAGGCGTCATGCCCGTCGTTATTGTGGTTTTTGGTGTCTGTCCCCAGCGGCTAAGGTTTGTTCAGTGGGTTCTGCATGTTTCTTTGTTGAGGGGAGGTGTGCTTGTGTTCTGGAAGATGAGGCTGGATCTTTACTTTCTGGTGGGCACCTCCACGTCTGGTGGTGTGTATTTTGGTGCCTCTGTCCTTATTATGATTTAAGGCGTCCTCTCTGATAACGGATGGGGCTCTTTCTGTCTTGCTCATTGTTTGGCATACGGTGTCCAGCACTGTAGACTTCTGGTCACTGAGTGAATGTGGGTCTTGGACGTGAGAAGGAAATCTCTGGGAGATTTTCTCCATTTGATATTATGTAGAGCTGTCAGGTCGCCTGTGGACCAGTGTCCTGAAGTTGGTTTTCCCACCTCAGATGCAGAGCACTGACTCCTGGTTAGAGCACCTAGAGACTTTCATCCTCACAGCTCAGAATAAGTGGGAGAAGAAAGAGAAGGAAACAAAGAATGAGGATAAAATAAAACAAAATAAAGTAAAATCAAATAAAATGAAGTGATTAAAATAAAAAATATTTATTACGAGAAAATTTTAAAAAGTAAAAAAAAAAAAAGCCACACAGAACTCTAGCACAAATGGTTAAAGCTAAGCTATACAGACAAAATCACAAACAGCAGCATACACCTCCACAGTCTCAAAAAGTGAAAAACTGGAAAGAATAATATATCTTTGCTCACAAAGTCCACCTCGTCAATTTTGGGCTGATTCTTTGTGTATTCAGGTGTTCCACAGATGCGGGGTACTTCACGTTGAATGTGCAGATTTCACCCACTCTTCCTGCGGCTGCTGGGAGAGATTTCCCTTTGGCTTCTTTTTTCGCACAGCTCTCCTTTTACAGTTGCGTTTGCTTCATCCCATAGTTTTGGGTGGTCGTATTTCCACTGTCACTTTTTCCCAGGTATTTTTGATCCCATCTTGGTTTTCTGCAGTGAAATCTTGGTTATGTAACAGCGTTTTCTTTAGCTTCCCCGTGTTTGTATTATTGACGGGCTTTTTTTCCTTTTACTTCCTATCTAGATTCATAGCACTGTGGGCGGAAAGTATACCTGATACTGTTTCAATTTTCTTAATTTTCTAAGGCTTTATTTGTGGTCCTACATATAATATATCTTGGAGAATGTTCCATGAGCACCTGAGGAAAGAGTGTTTTCTGTTGTTTTGCAATAGAATGTGGTATACATATGAATGAAGTCCCTCCTGTTCAATGTGTCATTTAAAACTTATGTTTCCTGATTTTTTTTCATTTTGGATGATCTGTCCATTGGTGGAATTGGGGTGGTAATGTCCCCTACTCTTTTGGTGGTACTATCAAGTTCCCCTTTATGGCTGTTAGGATACATGTTATGTAGTGAAGTGATCCTCGGTTGTGTTCATAAGTATTCGCATTTGTCATATCCTCTCCTTGGTTTGATCCCTTTATCAGTATGTAGTGTCCTTGTTTGTTTCTTGTAACAGTGTTTATCTTAAAGTCTATTTCGTCTGATATGAGAATTGTAACTCTAGGTTTCCTTTGATTTCCATTTGCATGGAATGTCTCTTGCCATCTCCTCATTTTCAGTCTGTATATCTCCCTAGGTGTAAAGTGGGTCTCTTCTAGGCAGCACATATAATGGTCTTGATGTTGTATCCCTTCAGGGTGTCTATCTGTTGTAGTTGGAGCCATGTATCCATTTACATGTAACGTTATTATTAATATGGATGTTCCTCTTACCGTTTTGTTAATTGTTTTTGGTTTGTTCTAGGAGGTCTTTTCTTTTCTTTGTGATTCCTGCCTAGAGAAGTTCCTTTATCCTTTGTTATAAAGCTGTTGTTGGTGCTGAATTCTTTTTCCGTGTCTTTTTCTGTAAAGTTTTTGGTTTCTCCGTCCAATCTCAATGAGATTCTTGCTGAGAACAGTAACATTGGTTGTAGGTTTTTTCCTTTCATCTCTTGAAATACGTATACTGGCACTCCCTTCTCTCTTGCAGAATTTCTGCTGAAAGGTCAGCTGTTAACTTACGTGGATTCCCTTGTATGGTATATGCTGTTTTTCCCATGCTGCTTTTTACATGCTTTCTATGTATTTCGTTTCTAATAGTTTGATGAACATGTGTCTTGGCGTGTTTCTCCTTGGATTTATCCTGTATGGGACTCTCTGTGCTTCCTTGACTTGATTAACTGTTTCCTTTCCCATACTAGGGATGTTTTCAACTATAATCTCTTCAAATATATTCTCACGCCTTTTCTATTTCTCTTCTTCTTCTGAGACCCATATAATTCGAATGTTGGTGCATTTAAGGTTGTCCCAAGGGTCGCTGAGACGGTCCTCCGTTCCTTTCTTTCTTTGTTCTTTATTTTGATCCGCAGTATTTATTGGAACTATTTTATCTTCCAGGCCACTTAACCGTTCTTCTGCCTCAGTTATTGTGCTAGTGATCCATGCTAGAGAATAATTATTTTCATGTATTGTGTTCTTCATCATTGTTTGTTTGCTCTTCAGTTCTTGTCGACCCTTGTGAAACGTTTCTTGTATTTTCTCTCTCCTATTTCTACGATGTTGAATCGTCTTTCCTATCATTATTCTGAATTCTTTTTCGGGTGGACTGCCTATTTCCTCTTCATTTGTTAGGTCTGGTGCGTTTTGACCTTGCTGCTTCGTCGACGTGTGTTTTTTGATCTCCTCATTTTGCTTAACTTACTGGGCTTGGGGTTCCTTTTCACAGGCGTCATGCCCGTCGTTATTGTGGTTTTTGGTGTCTGTCCCCAGCGGCTAAGGTTTGTTCAGTGGGTTCTGCATGTTTCTTTGTTGAGGGGAGGTGTGCTTGTGTTCTGGAAGATGAGGCTGGATCTTTACTTTCTGGTGGGCACCTCCACGTCTGGTGGTGTGTATTTTGGTGCCTCTGTCCTTATTATGATTTAAGGCGTCCTCTCTGATAACGGATGGGGCTCTTTCTGTCTTGCTCATTGTTTGGCATACGGTGTCCAGCACTGTAGACTTCTGGTCACTGAGTGAATGTGGGTCTTGGACGTGAGAAGGAAATCTCTGGGAGATTTTCTCCATTTGATATTATGTAGAGCTGTCAGGTCGCCTGTGGACCAGTGTCCTGAAGTTGGTTTTCCCACCTCAGATGCAGAGCACTGACTCCTGGTTAGAGCACCTAGAGACTTTCATCCTCACAGCTCAGAATAAGTGGGAGAAGAAAGAGAAGGAAACAAAGAATGAGGATAAAATAAAACAAAATAAAGTAAAATCAAATAAAATGAAGTGATTAAAATAAAAAATATTTATTACGAGAAAATTTTAAAAAGTAAAAAAAAAAAAAAGCCACACAGAACTCTAGCACAAATGGTTAAAGCTAAGCTATACAGACAAAATCGCAAACAGCAGCATACACCTCCACAGTCTCAAAAAGTGAAAAACTGGAAAGAATAATATATCTTTGCTCACAAAGTCCACCTCGTCAATTTTGGGCTGATTCTTTGTGTATTCAGGTGTTCCACAGATGCGGGGTACTTCACGTTGAATGTGCAGATTTCACCCACTCTTCCTGAGGCTGCTGGGAGAGATTTCCCTTTGGCTTCTTTTTTCGCACAGCTCTCCTTTTACAGTTGCGTTTGCTTCATCCCATAGTTTTGGGTGGTCGTATTTCCACTGTCACTTTTTCCCAGGTATTTTTGATCCCATCTTGGTTTTCTGCAGTGAAATCTTGGTTATGTAACAGCGTTTTCTTTAGCTTCCCCGTGTTTGTATTATTGACGGGCTTTTTTTCCTTTTACTTCCTATCTAGATTCATAGCACTGTGGGCGGAAAGTATACCTGAAACTGTTTCAATTTTCTTAATTTTCTAAGGCTTTATTTGTGGTCCTACATATAATATATCTTGGAGAATGTTCCATGAGCACCTGAGGAAAGAGTGTTTTCTGTTGTTTTGCAATAGAATGTGGCATACATATGAATGAAGTCCCTCCTGTTCAATGTGTCATTTAAAACTTATGTTTCCTGATTTTTATTCATTTTGGATGATCTGTCCATTGGTGGAATTGGGGTGGTAATGTCCCCTACTCTTTTGGTGGTACTATCAAGTTCCCCTTTATGGCTGTTAGGATACATGTTATGTAGTGAAGTGATCCTCGGTTGTGTTCATAAGTATTCGCATTTGTCATATCCTCTCCTTGGTTTGATCCCTTGATCAGTATGTAGTGTCCTTGTTTGTTTCTTGTAACAGTGTTTATCTTAAAGTCTATTTCGTCTGATATGAGAATTGTAACTCCAGGTTTCCTTTGATTTCCATTTGCATGGAATGTCTCTTGCCATCTCCTCATTTTCAGTCTGTATATCTCCCTAGGTGTAAAGTGGGTCTCTTCTAGGCAGCACATATAATGGTCTTGATGTTGTATCCCTTCAGGGAGTCTATCTGTTGTAGTTGGAGCCATGTATCCATTTACATGTAACGTTATTATTAATATGGATGTTCCTCTTAGCGTTTTGTTAATTGTTTTTGGTTTGTTCTAGGAGGTCTTTTCTTTTCTTTGTGATTCCTGCCTAGAGAAGTTCCTTTATCCTTTGTTATAAAGCTGTTGTTGGTGCTGAATTCTTTTTCCGTGTCTTTTTCTGTAAAGTTTTTGGTTTCTCCATCCAATCTCAATGAGATTCTTGCTGAGAACAGTAACATTGGTTGTAGGTTTTTTCCTTTCATCTCTTGAAATACGTATACTGGCACTCCCTTCTCTCTTGCAGAATTTCTGCTGAAAGGTCGGCTGTTAACTTACGTGGATTCCCTTGTATGGTATATGCTGTTTTTCCCATGCTGCTTTTTACATGCTTTCTATGTATTTAGTTTCTAATAGTTTGATGAACATGTGTCTTGGCGTGTTTCTCCTTGGATTTATCCTGTATGGGACTCTCTGTGCTTCCTTGACTTGATTAACTGTTTCCTTTCCCATACTAGGGATGTTTTCAACTATAATCTCTTCAAATATATTCTCACACCTTTTCTATTTCTCTTCTTCTTCTGAGACCCATATAATTCGAATGTTGGTGCATTTAAGGTTGTCCCAAGGGTCGCTGAGACGGTCCTCCGTTCCTTTCTTTCTTTGTTCTTTATTTTGATCCCCAGTATTTATTTGAACTATTTTATCTTCCAGGACACTTAACCGTTCTTCTGCCTCAGTTATTGTGCTAGTGATCCATGCTAGAGAATAATTATTTTCATGTATTGTGTTCTTCATCATTGTTTGTTTGCTCTTCAGTTCTTGTCGACCCTTGTGAAACGTTTCTTGTATTTTCTCTCTCCTATTTCTACGATGCTGAATCGTCTTTCCTATCATTATTCTGAATTCTTTTTCGGGTGGACTGCCTATTTCCTCTTCATTTGTTAGGTCTGGTGCGTTTTGACCTTGCTGCTTCGTCGACGTGTGTTTTTTGATCTCCTCATTTTGCTTAACTTACTGGGATTGGGGTTCCTTTTCACAGGCGTCATGCCCGTCGTTATTGTGGTTTTTGGTGTCTGTCCCCAGCGGCTAAGGTTTGTTCAGTGGGTTCTGCATGTTTCTTTGTTGAGGGGAGGTGTGCTTGTGTTCTGGAAGATGAGGCTGGATCTTTACTTTCTGGTGGGCACCTCCACGTCTGGTGGTGTGTATTTTGGTGCCTCTGTCCTTATTATGATTTAAGGCGTCCTCTCTGATAACGGATGGGGCTCTTTCTGTCTTGCTCATTGTTTGGCATACGGTGTCCAGCACTGTAGACTTCTGGTCACTGAGTGAATGTGGGTCTTGGACGTGAGAAGGAAATCTCTGGGAGATTTTCTCCATTTGATATTATGTAGAGCTGTCAGGTCGCCTGTGGACCAGTGTCCTGAAGTTGGTTTTCCCACCTCAGATGCAGAGCACTGACTCCTGGTTAGAGCACCTAGAGACTTTCATCCTCACAGCTCAGAATAAGTGGGAGAAGAAAGAGAAGGAAACAAAGAATGAGGATAAAATAAAACAAAATAAAGTAAAATCAAATAAAATGAAGTGATTAAAATAAAAAATATTTATTACGAGAAAATTTTAAAAAGTAAAAAAAAAAAAAGCCACACAGAACTCTAGCACAAATGGTTAAAGCTAAGCTATACAGACAAAATCGCAAACAGCAGCATACACCTCCACAGTCTCAAAAAGTGAAAAACTGGAAAGAATAATATATCTTTGCTCACAAAGTCCACCTCGTCAATTTTGGGCTGATTCTTTGTGTATTCAGGTGTTCCACAGATGCGGGGTACTTCACGTTGAATGTGCAGATTTCACCCACTCTTCCTGCGGCTGCTGGGAGAGATTTCCCTTTGGCTTCTTTTTTCGCACAGCTCTCCTTTTACAGTTGCGTTTGCTTCATCCCATAGTTTTGGGTGGTCGTATTTCCACTGTCACTTTTTCCCAGGTATTTTTGATCCCATCTTGGTTTTCTGCAGTGAAATCTTGGTTATGTAACAGCGTTTTCTTTAGCTTCCCCGTGTTTGTATTATTGACGGGCTTTTTTTCCTTTTACTTCCTATCTAGATTCATAGCACTGTGGGCGGAAAGTATACCTGATACTGTTTCAATTTTCTTAATTTTCTAAGGCTTTATTTGTGGTCCTACATATAATATATCTTGGAGAATGTTCCATGAGCACCTGAGGAAAGAGTGTTTTCTGTTGTTTTGCAATAGAATGTGGTATACATATGAATGAAGTCCCTCCTGTTCAATGTGTCATTTAAAACTTATGTTTCCTGATTTTTTTTCATTTTGGATGATCTGTCCATTGGTGGAATTGGGGTGGTAATGTCCCCTACTCTTTTGGTGGTACTATCAAGTTCCCCTTTATGGCTGTTAGGATACATGTTATGTAGTGAAGTGATCCTCGGTTGTGTTCATAAGTATTCGCATTTGTCATATCCTCTCCTTGGTTTGATCCCTTTATCAGTATGTAGTGTCCTTGTTTGTTTCTTGTAACAGTGTTTATCTTAAAGTCTATTTCGTCTGATATGAGAATTGTAACTCTAGGTTTCCTTTGATTTCCATTTGCATGGAATGTCTCTTGCCATCTCCTCATTTTCAGTCTGTATATCTCCCTAGGTGTAAAGTGGGTCTCTTCTAGGCAGCACATATAATGGTCTTGATGTTGTATCCCTTCAGGGAGTCTGTCTGTTGTAGTTGGAGCCATGTATCCATTTACATGTAACGTTATTATTAATATGGATGTTCCTCTTACCGTTTTGTTAATTGTTTTTGGTTTGTTCTAGGAGGTCTTTTCTTTTCTTTGTGATTCCTGCCTAGAGAAGTTCCTTTATCCTTTGTTATAAAGCTGTTGTTGGTGCTGAATTCTTTTTCCGTGTCTTTTTCTGTAAAGTTTTTGGTTTCTCCGTCCAATCTCAATGAGATTCTTGCTGAGAACAGTAACATTGGTTGTAGGTTTTTTCCTTTCATCTCTTGAAATACGTATACTGGCACTCCCTTCTCTCTTGCAGAATTTCTGCTGAAAGGTCGGCTGTTAACTTACGTGGATTCCCTTGTATGGTATATGCTGTTTTTCCCATGCTGCTTTTTACATGCTTTCTATGTATTTCGTTTCTAATAGTTTGATGAACATGTGTCTTGGCGTGTTTCTCCTTGGATTTATCCTGTATGGGACTCTCTGTGCTTCCTTGAATTGATTAACTGTTTCCTTTCCCATACTAGGGATGTTTTCAACTATAATCTCTTCAAATATATTCTCACGCCTTTTCTATTTCTCTTCCTCTTCTGAGACCCATATAATTCGAATGATGGTGCATTTAATGTTGTCCCAAGGGTCGCTGAGACGGTCCTCCGTTCCTTTCTTTCTTTGTTCTTTATTTTGATCCGCAGTATTTATTTGAACTATTTTATCTTCCAGGACACTTAACCGTTCTTCTGCCTCAGTTACTGTGCTAGTGATCCATGCTAGAGAATAATTATTTTCATGTATTGTGTTCTTCATCATTGTTTGTTTGCTCTTCAGTTCTTGTCGACCCTTGTGAAACGTTTCTTATATTTTCTCTCTCCTATTTCTACGATGTTGAATCGTCTTTCCTATCATTATTCTGAATTCTTTTTCGGGTGGACTGCCTATTTCCTCTTCATTTGTTAGGTCTGGTGCGTTTTGACCTTGCTGCTTCGTCGACGTGTGTTTTTTGATCTCCTCATTTTGCTTAACTTACTGGGATTGGGGTTCCTTTTCACAGGCGTCATGCCCGTCGTTATTGTGGTTTTTGGTGTCTGTCCCCAGCGGCTAAGGTTTGTTCAGTGGGTTCTGCATGTTTCTTTGTTGAGGGGAGGTGTGCTTGTGTTCTGGAAGATGAGGCTGGATCTTTACTTTCTGGTGGGCACCTCCACGTCTGGTGGTGTGTATTTTGGTGCCTCTGTCCTTATTATGATTTAAGGCGTCCTCTCTGATAACGGATGGGGCTCTTTCTGTCTTGCTCATTGTTTGGCATACGGTGTCCAGCACTGTAGACTTCTGGTCACTGAGTGAATGTGGGTCTTGGACGTGAGAAGGAAATCTCTGGGAGATTTTCTCCATTTGATATTATGTAGAGCTGTCAGGTCGCCTGTGGACCAGTGTCCTGAACTTGGTTTTCCCACCTCAGATGCAGAGCACTGACTCCTGGTTAGAGCACCTAGAGACTTTCATCCTCACAGCTCAGAATAAGTGGGAGAAGAAAGAGAAGGAAACAAAGAATGAGGATAAAATAAAACAAAATAAAGTAAAATCAAATAAAATGAAGTGATTAAAATAAAAATTATTTATTACGAGAAAATTTTAAAAAGTAAAAAAAAAAAAAAAAGCCACACAGAACTCTAGCACAAATGGTTAAAGCTAAGCTATACAGACAAAATCGCAAACAGCAGCATACACCTCCACAGTCTCAAAAAGTGAAAAACTGGAAAGAATAATATATCTTTGCTCACAAAGTCCACCTCGTCAATTTTGGGCTGATTCTTTGTGTATTCAGGTGTTCCACAGATGCGGGGTACTTCACGTTGAATGTGCAGATTTCACCCACTCTTCCTGCGGCTGCTGGGAGAGATTTCCCTTTGGCTTCTTTTTTCGCACAGCTCTCCTTTTACAGTTGCGTTTGCTTCATCCCATAGTTTTGGGTGGTCGTATTTCCACTGTCACTTTTTCCCAGGTATTTTTGATCCCATCTTGGTTTTCTGCAGTGAAATCTTGGTTATGTAACAGCGTTTTCTTTAGCTTCCCCGTGTTTGTATTATTGACGGGCTTTTTTTCCTTTTACTTCCTATCTAGATTCATAGCACTGTGGGCGGAAAGTATACCTGATACTGTTTCAATTTTCTTAATTTTCTAAGGCTTTATTTGTGGTCCTACATATAATATATCTTGGAGAATGTTCCATGAGCACCTGAGGAAAGAGTGTTTTCTGTTGTTTTGCAATAGAATGTGGTATACATATGAATGAAGTCCCTCCTGTTCAATGTGTCATTTAAAACTTATGTTTCCTGATTTTTTTTCATTTTGGATGATCTGTCCATTGGTGGAATTGGGGTGGTAATGTCCCCTACTCTTTTGGTGGTACTATCAAGTTCCCCTTTATGGCTGTTAGGATACATGTTATGTAGTGAAGTGATCCTCGGTTGTGTTCATAAGTATTCGCATTTGTCATATCCTCTCCTTGGTTTGATCCCTTTATCAGTATGTAGTGTCCTTGTTTGTTTCTTGTAACAGTGTTTATCTTAAAGTCTATTTCGTCTGATATGAGAATTGTAACTCTAGGTTTCCTTTGATTTCCATTTGCATGGAATGTCTCTTGCCATCTCCTCATTTTCAGTCTGTATATCTCCCTAGGTGTAAAGTGGGTCTCTTCTAGGCAGCACATATAATGGTCTTGATGTTGTATCCCTTCAGGGAGTCTATCTGTTGTAGTTGGAGCCATGTATCCATTTACATGTAACGTTATTATTAATATGGATGTTCCTCTTACCGTTTTGTTAATTGTTTTTGGTTTGTTCTAGGAGGTCTTTTCTTTTCTTTGTGATTCCTGCCTAGAGAAATTCCTTTATCCTTTGTTATAAAGCTGTTGTTGGTGCTGAATTATTTTTCCGTGTCTTTTTCTGTAAAGTTTTTGGTTTCTCCGTCCAATCTCAATGAGATTCTTGCTGAGAACAGTAACATTGGTTGTAGGTTTTTTCCTTTCATCTCTTGAAATACGTATACTGGCACTCCCTTCTCTCTTGCAGAATTTCTGCTGAAAGGTCAGCTGTTAACTTACGTGGATTCCCTTGTATGGTATATGCTGTTTTTCCCATGCTGCTTTTTACATGCTTTCTATGTATTTCGTTTCTAATAGTTTGATGAACATGTGTCTTGGCGTGTTTCTCCTTGGATTTATCCTGTATGGGACTCTCTGTGCTTCCTTGACTTGATTAACTGTTTCCTTTCCCATACTAGGGATGTTTTCAACTATAATCTCTTCAAATATATTCTCACGCCTTTTCTATTTCTCTTCTTCTTCTGAGACCCATATAATTCGAATGTTGGTGCATTTAAGGTTGTCCCAAGGGTCGCTGAGACGGTCCTCCGTTCCTTTCTTTCTTTGTTCTTTATTTTGATCCGCAGTATTTATTGGAACTATTTTATCTTCCAGGACACTTAACCGTTCTTCTGCCTCAGTTATTGTGCTAGTGATCCATGCTAGAGAATAATTATTTTCATGTATTGTGTTCTTCATCATTGTTTGTTTGCTCTTCAGTTCTTGTCGACCCTTGTGAAACGTTTCTTGTATTTTCTCTCTCCTATTTCTACGATGTTGAATCGTCTTTCCTATCATTATTCTGAATTCTTTTTCGGGTGGACTGCCTATTTCCTCTTCATTTGTTAGGTCTGGTGCGTTTTGACCTTGCTGCTTCGTCGACGTGTGTTTTTTGATCTCCTCATTTTGCTTAACTTACTGGGCTTGGGGTTCCTTTTCACAGGCGTCATGCCCGTCGTTATTGTGGTTTTTGGTGTCTGTCCCCAGCGGCTAAGGTTTGTTCAGTGGGTTCTGCATGTTTCTTTGTTGAGGGGAGGTGTGCTTGTGTTCTGGAAGATGAGGCTGGATCTTTACTTTCTGGTGGGCACCTCCACGTCTGGTGGTGTGTATTTTGGTGCCTCTGTCCTTATTATGATTTAAGGCGTCCTCTCTGATAACGGATGGGGCTCTTTCTGTCTTGCTCATTGTTTGGCATACGGTGTCCAGCACTGTAGACTTCTGGTCACTGAGTGAATGTGGGTCTTGGACGTGAGAAGGAAATCTCTGGGAGATTTTCTCCATTTGATATTATGTAGAGCTGTCAGGTCGCCTGTGGACCAGTGTCCTGAAGTTGGTTTTCCCACCTCAGATGCAGAGCACTGACTCCTGGTTAGAGCACCTAGAGACTTTCATCCTCACAGCTCAGAATAAGTGGGAGAAGAAAGAGAAGGAAACAAAGAATGAGGATAAAATAAAACAAAATAAAGTAAAATCAAATAAAATGAAGTGATTAAAATAAAAAATATTTATTACGAGAAAATTTTAAAAAGTAAAAAAAAAAAAAGCCACACAGAACTCTAGCACAAATGGTTAAAGCTAAGCTATACAGACAAAATCGCAAACAGCAGCATACACCTCCACAGTCTCAAAAAGTGAAAAACTGGAAAGAATAATATATCTTTGCTCACAAAGTCCACCTCGTCAATTTTGGGCTGATTCTTTGTGTATTCAGGTGTTCCACAGATGCGGGGTACTTCACGTTGAATGTGCAGATTTCACCCACTCTTCCTGAGGCTGCTGGGAGAGATTTCCCTTTGGCTTCTTTTTTCGCACAGCTCTCCTTTTACAGTTGCGTTTGCTTCATCCCATAGTTTTGGGTGGTCGTATTTCCACTGTCACTTTTTCCCAGGTATTTTTGATCCCATCTTGGTTTTCTGCAGTGAAATCTTGGTTATGTAACAGCGTTTTCTTTAGCTTCCCCGTGTTTGTATTATTGACGGGCTTTTTTTCCTTTTACTTCCTATCTAGATTCATAGCACTGTGGGCGGAAAGTATACCTGATACTGTTTCAATTTTCTTAATTTTCTAAGGCTTTATTTGTGGTCCTACATATAATATATCTTGGAGAATGTTCCATGAGCACCTGAGGAAAGAGTGTTTTCTGTTGTTTTGCAATAGAATGTGGCATACATATGAATGAAGTCCCTCCTGTTCAATGTGTCATTTAAAACTTATGTTTCCTGATTTTTTTTCATTTTGGATGATCTGTCCATTGGTGGAATTGGGGTGGTAATGTCCCCTACTCTTTTGGTGGTACTATCAAGTTCCCATTTATGGCTGTTAGGATACATGTTATGTAGTGAAGTGATCCTCGGTTGTGTTCATAAGTATTCGCATTTGTCATATCCTCTCCTTGGTTTGATCCCTTGATCAGTATGTAGTGTCCTTGTTTGTTTCTTGTAACAGTGTTTATCTTAAAGTCTATTTCGTCTGATATGAGAATTGTAACTCCAGGTTTCCTTTGATTTCCATTTGCATGGAATGTCTCTTGCCATCTCCTCATTTTCAGTCTGTATATCTCCCTAGGTGTAAAGTGGGTCTCTTCTAGGCAGCACATATAATGGTCTTGATGTTGTATCCCTTCAGGGAGTCTATCTGTTGTAGTTGGAGCCATGTATCCATTTACATGTAACGTTCTTATTAATATGGATGTTCCTCTTACCGTTTTGTTACTTGTTTTTGGTTTGTTCGAGGAGGTCTTTTCTTTTCTTTGTGATTCCTGCCTAGAGAAGTTCCTTTATCCTTTGTTATAAAGCTGTTGTTGGTGCTGAATTCTTTTTCCGTGTCTTTTTCTGTAAAGTTTTTGGTTTCTCCGTCCAATCTCAATGAGATTCTTGCTGAGAACAGTAACACTGGTTGTAGGTTTTTTCCTTTCATCTCTTGAAATACGTATACTGGCACTCCCTTCTCTCTTGCAGAATTTCTGCTGAAAGGTCGGCTGTTAACTTACGTGGATTCCCTTGTATGGTATATGCTGTTTTTCCCATGCTGCTTTTTACATGCTTTCTATGTATTTAGTTTCTAATAGTTTGATGAACATGTGTCTTGGCGTGTTTCTCCTTGGATTTATCCTGTATGGGACTCTCTGTGCTTCCTTGACTTGATTAACTGTTTCCTTTCCCATACTAGGGATGTTTTCAACTATAATCTCTTCAAATATATTCTCACACCTTTTCTATTTCTCTTCTTCTTCTGAGACCCATATAATTCGAATGTTGGTGCATTTAAGGTTGTCCCAAGGGTCGCTGAGACGGTCCTCCGTTCCTTTCTTTCTTTGTTCTTTATTTTGATCCGCAGTATTTATTGGAACTATTTTATCTTCCAGGACACTTAACCGTTCTTCTGCCTCAGTTATTGTGCTAGTGATCCATGCTAGAGAATAATTATTTTCATGTATTGTGTTCTTCATCATTGTTTGTTTGCTCTTCAGTTCTTGTCGACCCTTGTGAAACGTTTCTTGTATTTTCTCTCTCCTATTTCTACGATGTTGAATCGTCTTTCCTATCATTATTCTGAATTCTTTTTCGGGTGGACTGCCTATTTCCTCTTCATTTGTTAGGTCTGGTGCGTTTTGACCTTGCTGCTTCGTCGACGTGTGTTTTTTGATCTCCTCATTTTGCTTAACTTACTGGGCTTGGGGTTCCTTTTCACAGGCGTCATGCCCGTCGTTATTGTGGTTTTTGGTGTCTGTCCCCAGCGGCTAAGGTTTGTTCAGTGGGTTCTGCATGTTTCTTTGTTGAGGGGAGGTGTGCTTGTGTTCTGGAAGATGAGGCTGGATCTTTACTTTCTGGTGGGCACCTCCACGTCTGGTGGTGTGTATTTTGGTGCCTCTGTCCTTATTATGATTTAAGGCGTCCTCTCTGATAACGGATGGGGCTCTTTCTGTCTTGCTCATTGTTTGGCATACGGTGTCCAGCACTGTAGACTTCTGGTCACTGAGTGAATGTGGGTCTTGGACGTGAGAAGGAAATCTCTGGGAGATTTTCTCCATTTGATATTATGTAGAGCTGTCAGGTCGCCTGTGGACCAGTGTCCTGAAGTTGGTTTTCCCACCTCAGATGCAGAGCACTGACTCCTGGTTAGAGCACCTAGAGACTTTCATCCTCACAGCTCAGAATAAGTGGGAGAAGAAAGAGAAGGAAACAAAGAATGAGGATAAAATAAAACAAAATAAAGTAAAATCAAATAAAATGAAGTGATTAAAATAAAAAATATTTATTACGAGAAAATTTTAAAAAGTAAAAAAAAAAAAAGCCACACAGAACTCTAGCACAAATGGTTAAAGCTAAGCTATACAGACAAAATCGCAAACAGCAGCATACACCTCCACAGTCTCAAAAAGTGAAAAACTGGAAAGAATAATATATCTTTGCTCACAAAGTCCACCTCGTCAATTTTGGGCTGATTCTTTGTGTATTCAGGTGTTCCACAGATGCGGGGTACTTCACGTTGAATGTGCAGATTTCACCCACTCTTCCTGAGGCTGCTGGGAGAGATTTCCCTTTGGCTTCTTTTTTCGCACAGCTCTCCTTTTACAGTTGCGTTTGCTTCATCCCATAGTTTTGGGTGGTCGTATTTCCACTGTCACTTTTTCCCAGGTATTTTTGATCCCATCTTGGTTTTCTGCAGTGAAATCTTGGTTATGTAACAGCGTTTTCTTTAGCTTCCCCGTGTTTGTATTATTGACGGGCTTTTTTTCCTTTTACTTCCTATCTAGATTCATAGCACTGTGGGCGGAAAGTATACCTGATACTGTTTCAATTTTCTTAATTTTCTAAGGCTTTATTTGTGGTCCTACATATAATATATCTTGGAGAATGTTCCATGAGCACCTGAGGAAAGAGTGTTTTCTGTTGTTTTGCAATAGAATGTGGCATACATATGAATGAAGTCCCTCCTGTTCAATGTGTCATTTAAAACTTATGTTTCCTGATTTTTTTTCATTTTGGATGATCTGTCCATTGGTGGAATTGGGGTGGTAATGTCCCCTACTCTTTTGGTGGTACTATCAAGTTCCCATTTATGGCTGTTAGGATACATGTTATGTAGTGAAGTGATCCTCGGTTGTGTTCATAAGTATTCGCATTTGTCATATCCTCTCCTTGGTTTGATCCCTTGATCAGTATGTAGTGTCCTTGTTTGTTTCTTGTAACAGTGTTTATCTTAAAGTCTATTTCGTCTGATATGAGAATTGTAACTCCAGGTTTCCTTTGATTTCCATTTGCATGGAATGTCTCTTGCCATCTCCTCATTTTCAGTCTGTATATCTCCCTAGGTGTAAAGTGGGTCTCTTCTAGGCAGCACATATAATGGTCTTGATGTTGTATCCCTTCAGGGAGTCTATCTGTTGTAGTTGGAGCCATGTATCCATTTACATGTAACGTTCTTATTAATATGGATGTTCCTCTTACCGTTTTGTTACTTGTTTTTGGTTTGTTCGAGGAGGTCTTTTCTTTTCTTTGTGATTCCTGCCTAGAGAAGTTCCTTTATCCTTTGTTATAAAGCTGTTGTTGGTGCTGAATTCTTTTTCCGTGTCTTTTTCTGTAAAGTTTTTGGTTTCTCCGTCCAATCTCAATGAGATTCTTGCTGAGAACAGTAACACTGGTTGTAGGTTTTTTCCTTTCATCTCTTGAAATACGTATACTGGCACTCCCTTCTCTCTTGCAGAATTTCTGCTGAAAGGTCGGCTGTTAACTTACGTGGATTCCCTTGTATGGTATATGCTGTTTTTCCCATGCTGCTTTTTACATGCTTTCTATGTATTTAGTTTCTAATAGTTTGATGAACATGTGTCTTGGCGTGTTTCTCCTTGGATTTATCCTGTATGGGACTCTCTGTGCTTCCTTGACTTGATTAACTGTTTCCTTTCCCATACTAGGGATGTTTTCAACTATAATCTCTTCAAATATATTCTCACACCTTTTCTATTTCTCTTCTTCTTCTGAGACCCATATAATTCGAATGTTGGTGCATTTAAGGTTGTCCCAAGGGTCGCTGAGACGGTCCTCCGTTCCTTTCTTTCTTTGTTCTTTATTTTGATCCCCAGTATTTATTTGAACTATTTTATCTTCCAGGACACTTAACCGTTCTTCTGCCTCAGTTATTGTGCTAGTGATCCATGCTAGAGAATAATTATTTTCATGTATTGTGTTCTTCATCATTGTTTGTTTGCTCTTCAGTTCTTGTCGACCCTTGTGAAACGTTTCTTGTATTTTCTCTCTCCTATTTCTACGATGTTGAATCGTCTTTCCTATCATTATTCTGAATTCTTTTTCGGGTGGACTGCCTATTTCCTCTTCATTTGTTAGGTCTGGTGCGTTTTGACCTTGCTGCTTCGTCGACGTGTGTTTTTTGATCTCCTCATTTTGCTTAACTTACTGGGCTTGGGGTTCTTTTTCACAGGCGTCATGCCCGTCGTTATTGTGGTTTTTGGTGTCTCTCCCCAGCGGCTAAGGTTTGTTCAGTGGGTTCTGCATGTTTCTTTGTTGAGGGGAGGTGTGCTTGTGTTCTGGAAGATGAGGCTGGATCTTTACTTTCTGGTGGGCACCTCCACGTCTGGTGGTGTGTATTTTGGTGCCTCTGTCCTTATTATGATTTAAGGCGTCCTCTCTGATAACGGATGGGGCTCTTTCTGTCTTGCTCATTGTTTGGCATACGGTGTCCAGCACTGTAGACTTCTGGTCACTGAGTGAATGTGGGTCTTGGACGTGAGAAGGAAATCTCTGGGAGATTTTCTCCATTTGATATTATGTAGAGCTGTCAGGTCGCCTGTGGACCAGTGTCCTGAAGTTGGTTTTCCCACCTCAGATGCAGAGCACTGACTCCTGGTTAGAGCACCTAGAGACTTTCATCCTCACAGCTTAGAATAAGTGGAGAAGAAAGAGAAGGAAACAAAGAATGAGGATAAAATAAAACAAAATAAAGTAAAATCAAATAAAATGAAGTGATTAAAATAAAAAATATTTATTACGAGAAAATTTTAAAAAGTAAAAAAAAAAAAAAAAGCCACACAGAACTCTAGCACAAATGGTTAAAGCTAAGCTATACAGACAAAATCGCAAACAGCAGCATACACGTCCACAGTCTCAAAAAGTGAAAAACTGGAAAGAATAATATATCTTTGCTCACAAAGTCCACCTCGTCAATTTTGGGCTGATTCTTTGTGTATTCAGGTGTTCCACAGATTCGGGGTACTTCACGTTGAATGTGCAGATTTCACCCACTCTTCCTGAGGCTGCTGGGAGAGATTTCCCTTTGGCTTCTTTTTTCGCACAGCTCTCCTTTTACAGTTGCGTTTGCTTCATCCCATAGTTTTGGGTGGTCGTATTTCCACTGTCACTTTTTCCCAGGTATTTTTGATCCCATCTTGGTTTTCTGCAGTGAAATCTTGGTTATGTAACAGCGTTTTCTTTAGCTTCCCCGTGTTTGTATTATTGACGGGCTTTTTTTCCTTTTACTTCCTATCTAGATTCATAGCACTGTGGGCGGAAAGTATACCTGATACTGTTTCAATTTTCTTAATTTTCTAAGGCTTTATTTGTGGTCCTACATATAATATATCTTGGAGAATGTTCCATGAGCACCTGAGGAAAGAATGTTTTCTGTCGTTTTGCAATAGAATGTGGTATACATATGAATGAAGTCCCTCCTGTTCAATGTGTCATTTAAAACTTATGTTTCCTGATTTTTTTTCATTTTGGATGATCTGTCCATTGGTGGAATTGGGGTGGTAATGTCCCCTACTCTTTTGGTGGTACTATCAAGTTCCCCTTTATGGCTGTTAGGATACATGTTATGTAGTGAAGTGATCCTCGGTTGTGTTCATAAGTATTCGCATTTGTCATATCCTCTCCTTGGTTTGATCCCTTTATCAGTATGTAGTGTCCTTGTTTGTTTCTTGTAACAGTGTTTATCTTAAAGTCTATTTCGTCTGATATGAGAATTGTAACTCCAGGTTTCCTTTGATTTCCATTTGCATGGAATGTCTCTTGCCATCTCCTCATTTTCAGTCTGTATATCTCCCTAGGTGTAAAGTGGGTCTCTTCTAGGCAGCACATATAATGGTCTTGATGTTGTATCCCTTCAGGGAGTCTATCTGTTGTAGTTGGAGCCATGTATCCATTTACATGTAACGTTATTATTAATATGGATGTTCTTCTTACCGTTTTGTTAATTGTTTTTGGTTTGTTCTAGGAGGTCTTTTCTTTTCTTTGTGATTCCTGCCTAGAGAAGTTCCTTTATCCTTTGTTATAAAGCTGTTGTTGGTGCTGAATTCTTTTTCCGTGTCTTTTTCTGTAAAGTTTTTGGTTTCTCCGTCCAATCTCAATGAGATTCTTGCTGAGAACAGTAACATTGGTTGTAGGTTTTTTCCTTTCATCTCTTGAAATACGTATACTGGCACTCCCTTCTCTCTTGCAGAATTTCTGCTGAAAGGTCGGCTGTTAACTTACGTGGATTCCCTTGTATGGTATATGCTGTTTTTCCCATGCTGCTTTTTACATGCTTTCTATGTATTTCGTTTCTAATAGTTTGATGAACATGTGTCTTGGCGTGTTTCTCCTTGGATTTATCCTGTATGGGACTCTCTGTGCTTCCTTGAATTGATTAACTGTTTCCTTTCCCATACTAGCGATGTTTTCAACTATAATCTCTTCAAATATATTCTCACGCCTTTTCTATTTCTCTTCCTCTTCTGAGACCCATATAATTCGAATGATGGTGCATTTAATGTTGTCCCAAGGGTCGCTGAGACGGTCCTCCGTTCCTTTCTTTCTTTGTTCTTTATTTTGATCCGCAGTATTTATTTGAACTATTTTATCTTCCAGGACCCTTAACCGTTCTTCTGCCTCAGTTACTGTGCTAGTGATCCATGCTAGAGAATAATTATTTTCATGTATTGTGTTCTTCATCATTGTTTGTTTGCTCTTCAGTTCTTGTCGACCCTTGTGAAACGTTTCTTATATTTTCTCTCTCCTATTTCTACGATGTTGAATCGTCTTTCCTATCATTATTCTGAATTCTTTTTCGGGTGGACTGCCTATTTCCTCTTCATTTGTTAGGTCTGGTGCCTTTTGACCTTGCTGCTTCGTCGACGTGTGTTTTTTGATCTCCTCATTTTGCTTAACTTACTGGGCTTGGGGTTCCTTTTCACAGGCGTCATGCCCATCGTTATTGTGGTTTTTGGTGTCTGTCCCCAGCGGCTAAGGTTTGTTCAGTGGGTTCTGCATGTTTCTTTGTTGAGGGGAGGTGTGCTTGTGTTCTGGAAGATGAGGCTGGATCTTTACTTTCTGGTGGGCACCTCCACGTCTGGTGGTGTGTATTTTGGTGCCTCTGTCCTTATTATGATTTAAGGCGTCCTCTCTGATAACGGATGGGGCTCTTTCTGTCTTGCTCATTGTTTGGCATACGGTGTCCAGCACTGTAGACTTCTGGTCACTGAGTGAATGTGGGTCTTGGACGTGAGAAGGAAATCTCTGGGAGATTTTCTCCATTTGATATTATGTAGAGCTGTCAGGTCGCCTGTGGACCAGTGTCCTGAAGTTGGTTTTCCCACCTCAGATGCAGAGCACTGACTCCTGGTTAGAGCACCTAGAGACTTTCATCCTCACAGCTTAGAATAAGTGGAGAAGAAAGAGAAGGAAACAAAGAATGAGGATAAAATAAAACAAAATAAAGTAAAATCAAATAAAATGAAGTGATTAAAATAAAAAATATTTATTACGAGAAAATTTTAAAAAGTAAAAAAAAAAAAAAAAGCCACACAGAACTCTAGCACAAATGGTTAAAGCTAAGCTATACAGACAAAATCGCAAACAGCAGCATACACGTCCACAGTCTCAAAAAGTGAAAAACTGGAAAGAATAATATATCTTTGCTCACAAAGTCCACCTCGTCAATTTTGGGCTGATTCTTTGTGTATTCAGGTGTTCCACAGATTCGGGGTACTTCACGTTGAATGTGCAGATTTCACCCACTCTTCCTGAGGCTGCTGGGAGAGATTTCCCTTTGGCTTCTTTTTTCGCACAGCTCTCCTTTTACAGTTGCGTTTGCTTCATCCCATAGTTTTGGGTGGTCGTATTTCCACTGTCACTTTTTCCCAGGTATTTTTGATCCCATCTTGGTTTTCTGCAGTGAAATCTTGGTTATGTAACAGCGTTTTCTTTAGCTTCCCCGTGTTTGTATTATTGACGGGCTTTTTTTCCTTTTACTTCCTATCTAGATTCATAGCACTGTGGGCGGAAAGTATACCTGATACTGTTTCAATTTTCTTAATTTTCTAAGGCTTTATTTGTGGTCCTACATATAATATATCTTGGAGAATGTTCCATGAGCACCTGAGGAAAGAATGTTTTCTGTCGTTTTGCAATAGAATGTGGTATACATATGAATGAAGTCCCTCCTGTTCAATGTGTCATTTAAAACTTATGTTTCCTGATTTTTTTTCATTTTGGATGATCTGTCCATTGGTGGAATTGGGGTGGTAATGTCCCCTACTCTTTTGGTGGTACTATCAAGTTCCCCTTTATGGCTGTTAGGATACATGTTATGTAGTGAAGTGATCCTCGGTTGTGTTCATAAGTATTCGCATTTGTCATATCCTCTCCTTGGTTTGATCCCTTTATCAGTATGTAGTGTCCTTGTTTGTTTCTTGTAACAGTGTTTATCTTAAAGTCTATTTCGTCTGATATGAGAATTGTAACTCCAGGTTTCCTTTGATTTCCATTTGCATGGAATGTCTCTTGCCATCTCCTCATTTTCAGTCTGTATATCTCCCTAGGTGTAAAGTGGGTCTCTTCTAGGCAGCACATATAATGGTCTTGATGTTGTATCCCTTCAGGGAGTCTATCTGTTGTAGTTGGAGCCATGTATCCATTTACATGTAACGTTATTATTAATATGGATGTTCTTCTTACCGTTTTGTTAATTGTTTTTGGTTTGTTCTAGGAGGTCTTTTCTTTTCTTTGTGATTCCTGCCTAGAGAAGTTCCTTTATCCTTTGTTATAAAGCTGTTGTTGGTGCTGAATTCTTTTTCCGTGTCTTTTTCTGTAAAGTTTTTGGTTTCTCCGTCCAATCTCAATGAGATTCTTGCTGAGAACAGTAACATTGGTTGTAGGTTTTTTCCTTTCATCTCTTGAAATACGTATACTGGCACTCCCTTCTCTCTTGCAGAATTTCTGCTGAAAGGTCGGCTGTTAACTTACGTGGGTTCCCTTGTATGGTATATGCTGTTTTTCCCATGCTGCTTTTTACATGCTTTCTATGTATTTCGTTTCTAATAGTTTGATGAACATGTGTCTTGGCGTGTTTCTCCTTGGATTTATCCTGTATGGGACTCTCTGTGCTTCCTTGAATTGATTAACTGTTTCCTTTCCCATACTAGCGATGTTTTCAACTATAATCTCTTCAAATATATTCTCACGCCTTTTCTATTTCTCTTCCTCTTCTGAGACCCATATAATTCGAATGATGGTGCATTTAATGTTGTCCCAAGGGTCGCTGAGACGGTCCTCCGTTCCTTTCTTTCTTTGTTCTTTATTTTGATCCGCAGTATTTATTTGAACTATTTTATCTTCCAGGACCCTTAACCGTTCTTCTGCCTCAGTTACTGTGCTAGTGATCCATGCTAGAGAATAATTATTTTCATGTATTGTGTTCTTCATCATTGTTTGTTTGCTCTTCAGTTCTTGTCGACCCTTGTGAAACGTTTCTTATATTTTCTCTCTCCTATTTCTACGATGTTGAATCGTCTTTCCTATCATTATTCTGAATTCTTTTTCGGGTGGAATGCCTATTTCCTCTTCATTTGTTAGGTCTGGTGCCTTTTGACCTTGCTGCTTCGTCGACGTGTGTTTTTTGATCTCCTCATTTTGCTTAACTTACTGGGCTTGGGGTTCCTTTTCACAGGCGTCATGCCCATCGTTATTGTGGTTTTTGGTGTCTGTCCCCAGCGGCTAAGGTTTGTTCAGTGGGTTCTGCATGTTTCTTTGTTGAGGGGAGGTGTGCTTGTGTTCTGGAAGATGAGGCTGGATCTTTACTTTCTGGTGGGCACCTCCACGTCTGGTGGTGTGTATTTTGGTGCCTCTGTCCTTATTATGATTTAAGGCGTCCTCTCTGATAACGGATGGGGCTCTTTCTGTCTTGCTCATTGTTTGGCATACGGTGTCCAGCACTGTAGACTTCTGGTCACTGAGTGAATGTGGGTCTTGGACGTGAGAAGGAAATCTCTGGGAGATTTTCTCCATTTGATATTATGTAGAGCTGTCAGGTCGCCTGTGGACCAGTGTCCTGAAGTTGGTTTTCCCACCTCAGATGCAGAGCACTGACTCCTGGTTAGAGCACCTAGAGACTTTCATCCTCACAGCTCAGAGTAAGTGGGAGAAGAAAGAGAAGGAAACAAAGAATGAGGATAAAATAAAACAAAATAAAGTAAAATCAAATAAAATGAAGTGATTAAAATAAAAAATATTTATTACGAGAAAATTTTAAAAAGTAAAAAAAAAAAAAAGCCACACAGAAGTCTAGCACAAATGGTTAAAGCTAAGCTATACAGACAAAATCGCAAACAGCAGCATACACCTCCACAGTCTCAAAAAGTGAAAAACTGGAAAGAATAATATATCTTTGCTCACAAAGTCCACCTCGTCAATTTTGGGCTGATTCTTTGTGTATTCAGGTGTTCCACAGATGCGGGGTACTTCACGTTGAATGTGCAGATTTCACCCACTCTTCCTGCGGCTGCTGGGAGAGATTTCCCTTTGGCTTCTTTTTTCGCACAGCTCTCCTTTTACAGTTGCGTTTGCTTCATCCCATAGTTTTGGGTGGTCGTATTTCCACTGTCACTTTTTCCCAGGTATTTTTGATCCCATCTTGGTTTTCTGCAGTGAAATCTTGGTTATGTAACAGCGTTTTCTTTAGCTTCCCCGTGTTTGTATTATTGACGGGCTTTTTTTCCTTTTACTTCCTATCTAGATTCATAGCACTGTGGGCGGAAAGTATACCTGATACTGTTTCAATTTTCTTAATTTTCTAAGGCTTTATTTGTGGTCCTACATATAATATATCTTGGAGAATGTTCCATGAGCACCTGAGGAAAGAGTGTTTTCTGTTGTTTTGCAATAGAATGTGGTATACATATGAATGAAGTCCCTCCTGTTCAATGTGTCATTTAAAACTTATGTTTCCTGATTTTTTTTCATTTTGGATGATCTGTCCATTGGTGGAATTGGGGTGGTAATGTCCCCTACTCTTTTGGTGGTACTATCAAGTTCCCCTTTATGGCTGTTAGGATACATGTTATGTAGTGAAGTGCTCCTCGGTTGTGTTCATAAGTATTCGCATTTGTCATATCCTCTCCTTGGTTTGATCCCTTGATCAGTATGTAGTGTCCTTGTTTGTTTCTTGTAACAGTGTTTATCTTAAAGGCTATTTCGTCTGATATGAGAATTGTAACTCCAGGTTTCCTTTGATTTCCATTTGCATGGAATGTCTCTTGCCATCTCCTCATTTTCAGTCTGTATATCTCCCTAGGTGTAAAGTGGGTCTCTTCTAGGCAGCACATATAATGGTCTTGATGTTGTATCCCT
Source organism: Balaenoptera physalus (assembly GCF_965194825.1). Classification (NCBI taxonomy): domain Eukaryota; kingdom Metazoa; phylum Chordata; class Mammalia; order Artiodactyla; family Balaenopteridae; genus Balaenoptera; species Balaenoptera physalus. The sequence goes on along the minus strand of NC_138904.1, from coordinate 19,240,651 downwards.
TCAGGGAGTCTATCTGTTGTAGTTGGAGCCATGTATCCATTTACATGTAACGTTATTATTAATATGGATGTTCCTCTTACCGGTTTGTTAATTGTTTTTGGTTTGTTCTAGGAGGTCTTTTCTTTTCTTTGTGATTCCTGCCTAGAGAAGTTCCTTTATCCTTTGTTATAAAGCTGTTGTTGGTGCTGAATTCTTTTTCCGTGTCTTTTTCTGTAAAGTTTTTGGTTTCTCCGTCCAATCTCAATGAGATTCTTGCTGAGAACAGTAACATTGGTTGTAGGTTTTTTCCTTTCATCTCTTGAAATACGTATACTGGCACTCCCTTCTCTCTTGCAGAATTTCTGCTGAAAGGTCGGCTGTTAACTTACGTGGATTCCCTTGTATGGTATATGCTGTTTTTCCCATGCTGCTTTTTACATGCTTTCTATGTATTTCGTTTCTAATAGTTTGATGAACATGTGTCTTGGCGTGTTTCTCCTTGGATTTATCCTGTATGGGACTCTCTGTGCTTCCTTGAATTGATTAACTGTTTCCTTTCCCATACTAGGGATGTTTTCAACTATAATCTCTTCAAATATATTCTCACGCCTTTTCTATTTCTCTTCCTCTTCTGAGACCCATATAATTCGAATGATGGTGCATTTAATGTTGTCCCAAGGGTCGCTGAGACGGTCCTCCGTTCCTTTCTTTCTTTGTTCTTTATTTTGATCCGCAGTATTTATTTGAACTATTTTATCTTCCAGGACACTTAACCGTTCTTCTGCCTCAGTTACTGTGCTAGTGATCCATGCTAGAGAATAATTATTTTCATGTATTGTGTTCTTCATCATTGTTTGTTTGCTCTTCAGTTCTTGTCGACCCTTGTGAAACGTTTCTTATATTTTCTCTCTCCTATTTCTACGATGTTGAATCGTCTTTCCTATCATTATTCTGAATTCTTTTTCGGGTGGACTGCCTATTTCCTCTTCATTTGTTAGGTCTGGTGCCTTTTGACCTTGCTGCTTCGTCGACGTGTGTTTTTTGATCTCCTCATTTTGCTTAACTTACTGGGCTTCGGGTTCCTTTTCACAGGCGTCATGCCCATCGTTATTGTGGTTTTTGGTGTCTGTCCCCAGCGGCTAAGGTTTGTTCAGTGGGTTCTGCATGTTTCTTTGTTGAGGGGAGGTGTGCTTGTGTTCTGGAAGATGAGGCTGGATCTTTACTTTCTGGTGGGCACCTCCACGTCTGGTGGTGTGTATTTTGGTGCCTCTGTCCTTATTATGATTTAAGGCGTCCTCTCTGATAACGGATGGGGCTCTTTCTGTCTTGCTCATTGTTTGGCATACGGTGTCCAGCACTGTAGACTTCTGGTCACTGAGTGAATGTGGGTCTTGGACGTGAGAAGGAAATCTCTGGGAGATTTTCTCCATTTGATATTATGTAGAGCTGTCAGGTCGCCTGTGGACCAGTGTCCTGAAGTTGGTTTTCCCACCTCAGATGCAGAGCACTGACTCCTGGTTAGAGCACCTAGAGACTTTCATCCTCACAGCTCAGAGTAAGTGGGAGAAGAAAGAGAAGGAAACAAAGAATGAGGATAAAATAAAACAAAATAAAGTAAAATCAAATAAAATGAAGTGATTAAAATAAAAATATTTATTACGAGAAAATTTTAAAAAGTAAAAAAAAAAAAGCCACACAGAAGTCTAGCACAAATGGTTAAAGCTAAGCTATACAGACAAAATCGCAAACAGCAGCATACACCTCCACAGTCTCAAAAAGTGAAAAACTGGAAAGAATAATATATCTTTGCTCACAAAGTCCACCTCGTCAATTTTGGGCTGATTCTTTGTGTATTCAGGTGTTCCACAGATGCGGGGTACTTCACATTGAATGTGCAGATTTCACCCACTCTTCCTGCGGCTGCTGGGAGAGATTTCCCTTTGGCTTCTTTTTTCGCACAGCTCTCCTTTTACAGTTGCGTTTGCTTCATCCCATAGTTTTGGGTGGTCGTATTTCCACTGTCACTTTTTCCCAGGTATTTTTGATCCCATCTTGGTTTTCTGCAGTGAAATCTTGGTTATGTAACAGCGTTTTCTTTAGCTTCCCCGTGTTTGTATTATTGACGGGCTTTTTTTCCTTTTACTTCCTATCTAGATTCATAGCACTGTGGGCGGAAAGTATACCTGATACTGTTTCAATTTTCTTAATTTTCTAAGGCTTTATTTGTGGTCCTACATATAATATATCTTGGAGAATGTTCCATGAGCACCTGAGGAAAGAGTGTTTTCTGTTGTTTTGCAATAGAATGTGGTATACATATGAATGAAGTCCCTCCTGTTCAATGTGTCATTTAAAACTTATGTTTCCTGATTTTTTTTCATTTTGGATGATCTGTCCATTGGTGGAATTGGGGTGGTAATGTCCCCTACTCTTTTGGTGGTACTATCAAGTTCCCCTTTATGGCTGTTAGGATACATGTTATGTAGTGAAGTGATCCTCGGTTGTGTTCATAAGTATTCGCATTTGTCATATCCTCTCCTTGGTTTGATCCCTTTATCAGTATGTAGTGTCCTTGTTTGTTTCTTGTAACAGTGTTTATCTTAAAGGCTATTTCGTCTGATATGAGAATTGTAACTCCAGGTTTCCTTTGATTTCCATTTGCATGGAATGTCTCTTGCCATCTCCTCATTTTCAGTCTGTATATCTCCCTAGGTGTAAAGTGGGTCTCTTCTAGGCAGCACATATAATGGTCTTGATGTTGTATCCCTTCAGGGAGTCTATCTGTTGTAGTTGGAGCCATGTATCCATTTACATGTAACGTTATTATTAATATGGATGTTCCTCTTACCGGTTTGTTAATTGTTTTTGGTTTGTTCTAGGAGGTCTTTTCTTTTCTTTGTGATTCCTGCCTAGAGAAGTTCCTTTATCCTTTGATATAAAGCTGTTGTTGGTGCTGAATTCTTTTTCCGTGTCTTTTTCTGTAAAGTTTTTGGTTTCTCCGTCCAATCTCAATGAGATTCTTGCTGAGAACAGTAACATTGGTTGTAGGTTTTTTCCTTTCATCTCTTGAAATACGTATACTGGCACTCCCTTCTCTCTTGCAGAATTTCTGCTGAAAGGTCGGCTGTTAACTTACGTGGATTCCCTTGTATGGTATATGCTGTTTTTCCCATGCTGCTTTTTACATGCTTTCTATGTATTTCGTTTCTAATAGTTTGATGAACATGTGTCTTGGCGTGTTTCTCCTTGGATTTATCCTGTATGGGACTCTCTGTGCTTCCTTGAATTGATTAACTGTTTCCTTTCCCATACTAGGGATGTTTTCAACTATAATCTCTTCAAATATATTCTCACGCCTTTTCTATTTCTCTTCCTCTTCTGAGACCCATATAATTCGAATGATGGTGCATTTAATGTTGTCCCAAGGGTCGCTGAGACGGTCCTCCGTTCCTTTCTTTCTTTGTTCTTTATTTTGATCCGCAGTATTTATTTGAACTATTTTATCTTCCAGGACACTTAACCGTTCTTCTGCCTCAGTTACTGTGCTAGTGATCCATGCTAGAGAATAATTATTTTCATGTATTGTGTTCTTCATCATTGTTTGTTTGCTCTTCAGTTCTTGTCGACCCTTGTGAAACGTTTCTTATATTTTCTCTCTCCTATTTCTACGATGTTGAATCGTCTTTCCTATCATTATTCTGAATTCTTTTTCGGGTGGACTGCCTATTTCCTCTTCATTTGTTAGGTCTGGTGCCTTTTGACCTTGCTGCTTCGTCGACGTGTGTTTTTTGATCTCCTCATTTTGCTTAACTTACTGGGCTTGGGGTTCCTTTTCACAGGCGTCATGCCCATCGTTATTGTGGTTTTTGGTGTCTGTCCCCAGCGGCTAAGGTTTGTTCAGTGGGTTCTGCATGTTTCTTTGTTGAGGGGAGGTGTGCTTGTGTTCTGGAAGATGAGGCTGGATCTTTACTTTCTGGTGGGCACCTCCACGTCTGGTGGTGTGTATTTTGGTGCCTCTGTCCTTATTATGATTTAAGGCGTCCTCTCTGATAATGGATGGGGCTCTTTCTGTCTTGCTCATTGTTTGGCATACGGTGTCCAGCACTGTAGACTTCTGGTCACTGAGTGAATGTGGGTCTTGGACGTGAGAAGGAAATCTCTGGGAGATTTTCTCCATTTGATATTATGTAGAGCTGTCAGGTCGCCTGTGGACCAGTGTCCTGAACTTGGTTTTCCCACCTCAGATGCAGAGCACTGACTCCTGGTTAGAGCACCTAGAGACTTTCATCCTCACAGCTCAGAATAAGTGGGAGAAGAAAGAGAAGGAAACAAAGAATGAGGATAAAATAAAACAAAATAAAGTAAAATCAAATAAAATGAAGTGATTAAAATAAAAATTATTTATTACGAGAAAATTTTAAAAAGTAAAAAAAAAAAAAAAGCCACACAGAACTCTAGCACAAATGGTTAAAGCTAAGCTATACAGACAAAATCGCAAACAGCAGCATACACCTCCACAGTCTCAAAAAGTGAAAAACTGGAAAGAATAATATATCTTTGCTCACAAAGTCCACCTCGTCAATTTTGGGCTGATTCTTTGTGTATTCAGGTGTTCCACAGATGCGAGGTACTTCACGTTGAATGTGCAGATTTCACCCACTCTTCCTGCGGCTGCTGGGAGAGATTTCCCTTTGGCTTCTTTTTTCGCACAGCTCTCCTTTTACAGTTGCGTTTGCTTCATCCCATAGTTTTGGGTGGTCGTATTTCCACTGTCACTTTTTCCCAGGTATTTTTGATCCCATCTTGGTTTTCTGCAGTGAAATCTTGGTTATGTAACAGCGTTTTCTTTAGCTTCCCCGTGTTTGTATTATTGACGGGCTTTTTTTCCTTTTACTTCCTATCTAGATTCATAGCACTGTGGGCGGAAAGTATACCTGATACTGTTTCAATTTTCTTAATTTTCTAAGGCTTTATTTGTGGTCCTACATATAATATATCTTGGAGAATGTTCCATGAGCACCTGAGGAAAGAGTGTTTTCTGTTGTTTTGCAATAGAATGTGGCATACATATGAATGAAGTCCCTCCTGTTCAATGTGTCATTTAAAACTTATGTTTCCTGATTTTTTTTCATTTTGGATGATCTGTCCATTGGTGGAATTGGGGTGGTAATGTCCCCTACTCTTTTGGTGGTACTATCAAGTTCCCCTTTATGGCTGTTAGGATACATGTTATGTAGTGAAGTGATCCTCGGTTGTGTTCATAAGTATTCGCATTTGTCATATCCTCTCCTTGGTTTGATCCCTTGATCAGTATGTAGTGTCCTTGTTTGTTTCTTGTAACAGTGTTTATCTTAAAGTCTATTTCGTCTGATATGAGAATTGTAACTCCAGGTTTCCTTTGATTTCCATTTGCATGGAATGTCTCTTGCCATCTCCTCATTTTCAGTCTGTATATCTCCCTAGGTGTAAAGTGGGTCTCTTCTAGGCAGCACATATAATGGTCTTGATGTTGTATCCCTTCAGGGAGTCTATCTGTTGTAGTTGGAGCCATGTATCCATTTACATGTAACGTTCTTATTAATATGGATGTTCCTCTTACCGTTTTGTTACTTGTTTTTGGTTTGTTCGAGGAGGTCTTTTCTTTTCTTTGTGATTCCTGCCTAGAGAAGTTCCTTTATCCTTTGTTATAAAGCTGTTGTTGGTGCTGAATTCTTTTTCCGTGTCTTTTTCTGTAAAGTTTTTGGTTTCTCCGTCCAATCTCAATGAGATTCTTGCTGAGAACAGTAACACTGGTTGTAGGTTTTTTCCTTTCATCTCTTGAAATACGTATACTGGCACTCCCTTCTCTCTTGCAGAATTTCTGCTGAAAGGTCGGCTGTTAACTTACGTGGATTCCCTTGTATGGTATATGCTGTTTTTCCCATGCTGCTTTTTACATGCTTTCTATGTATTTAGTTTCTAATAGTTTGATGAACATGTGTCTTGGCGTGTTTCTCCTTGGATTTATCCTGTATGGGACTCTCTGTGCTTCCTTGACTTGATTAACTGTTTCCTTTCCCATACTAGGGATGTTTTCAACTATAATCTCTTCAAATATATTCTCACACCTTTTCTATTTCTCTTCTTCTTCTGAGACCCATATAATTCGAATGTTGGTGCATTTAAGGTTGTCCCAAGGGTCGCTGAGACGGTCCTCCGTTCCTTTCTTTCTTTGTTCTTTATTTTGATCCCCAGTATTTATTTGAACTATTTTATCTTCCAGGACACTTAACCGTTCTTCTGCCTCAGTTATTGTGCTAGTGATCCATGCTAGAGAATAATTATTTTCATGTATTGTGTTCTTCATCATTGTTTGTTTGCTCTTCAGTTCTTGTCGACCCTTGTGAAACGTTTCTTGTATTTTCTCTCTCCTATTTCTACGATGCTGAATCGTCTTTCCTATCATTATTCTGAATTCTTTTTCGGGTGGACTGCCTATTTCCTCTTCATTTGTTAGGTCTGGTGCGTTTTGACCTTGCTGCTTCGTCGACGTGTGTTTTTTGATCTCCTCATTTTGCTTAACTTACTGGGATTGGGGTTCCTTTTCACAGGCGTCATGCCCGTCGTTATTGTGGTTTTTGGTGTCTGTCCCCAGCGGCTAAGGTTTGTTCAGTGGGTTCTGCATGTTTCTTTGTTGAGGGGAGGTGTGCTTGTGTTCTGGAAGATGAGGCTGGATCTTTACTTTCTGGTGGGCACCTCCACGTCTGGTGGTGTGTATTTTGGTGCCTCTGTCCTTATTATGATTTAAGGCGTCCTCTCTGATAACGGATGGGGCTCTTTCTGTCTTGCTCATTGTTTGGCATACGGTGTCCAGCACTGTAGACTTCTGGTCACTGAGTGAATGTGGGTCTTGGACGTGAGAAGGAAATCTCTGGGAGATTTTCTCCATTTGATATTATGTAGAGCTGTCAGGTCGCCTGTGGACCAGTGTCCTGAACTTGGTTTTCCCACCTCAGATGCAGAGCACTGACTCCTGGTTAGAGCACCTAGAGACTTTCATCCTCACAGCTCAGAATAAGTGGGAGAAGAAAGAGAAGGAAACAAAGAATGAGGATAAAATAAAACAAAATAAAGTAAAATCAAATAAAATGAAGTGATTAAAATAAAAATTATTTATTACGAGAAAATTTTAAAAAGTAAAAAAAAAAAAAAAGCCACACAGAACTCTAGCACAAATGGTTAAAGCTAAGCTATACAGACAAAATCGCAAACAGCAGCATACACCTCCACAGTCTCAAAAAGTGAAAAACTGGAAAGAATAATATATCTTTGCTCACAAAGTCCACCTCGTCAATTTTGGGCTGATTCTTTGTGTATTCAGGTGTTCCACAGATGCGGGGTACTTCACGTTGAATGTGCAGATTTCACCCACTCTTCCTGCGGCTGCTGGGAGAGATTTCCCTTTGGCTTCTTTTTTCGCACAGCTCTCCTTTTACAGTTGCGTTTGCTTCATCCCATAGTTTTGGGTGGTCGTATTTCCACTGTCACTTTTTCCCAGGTATTTTTGATCCCATCTTGGTTTTCTGCAGTGAAATCTTGGTTATGTAACAGCGTTTTCTTTAGCTTCCCCGTGTTTGTATTATTGACGGGCTTTTTTTCCTTTTACTTCCTATCTAGATTCATAGCACTGTGGGCGGAAAGTATACCTGATACTGTTTCAATTTTCTTAATTTTCTAAGGCTTTATTTGTGGTCCTACATATAATATATCTTGAGAGAATGTTCCATGAGCACCTGAGGAAAGAGTGTTTTCTGTTGTTTTGCAATAGAATGTGGTATACATATGAATGAAGTCCCTCCTGTTCAATGTGTCATTTAAAACTTATGTTTCCTGATTTTTTTTCATTTTGGATGATCTGTCCATTGGTGGAATTGGGGTGGTAATGTCCCCTACTCTTTTGGTGGTACTATCAAGTTCCCCTTTATGGCTGTTAGGATACATGTTATGTAGTGAAGTGATCCTCGGTTGTGTTCATAAGTATTCGCATTTGTCATATCCTCTCCTTGGTTTGATCCCTTTATCAGTATGTAGTGTCCTTGTTTGTTTCTTGTAACAGTGTTTATCTTAAAGTCTATTTCGTCTGATATGAGAATTGTAACTCTAGGTTTCCTTTGATTTCCATTTGCATGGAATGTCTCTTGCCATCTCCTCATTTTCAGTCTGTATATCTCCCTAGGTGTAAAGTGGGTCTCTTCTAGGCAGCACATATAATGGTCTTGATGTTGTATCCCTTCAGGGAGTCTATCTGTTGTAGTTGGAGCCATGTATCCGTTTACATGTAACGTTATTATTAATATGGATGTTCCTCTTACCGTTTTGTTAATTGTTTTTGGTTTGTTCTAGGAGGTCTTTTCTTTTCTTTGTGATTCCTGCCTAGAGAAGTTCCTTTATCCTTTGTTATAAAGCTGTTGTTGGTGCTGAATTCTTTTTCCGTGTCTTTTTCTGTAAAGTTTTTGGTTTCTCCGTCCAATCTCAATGAGATTCTTGCTGAGAACAGTAACATTGGTTGTAGGTTTTTTCCTTTCATCTCTTGAAATACGTATACTGGCACTCCCTTCTCTCTTGCAGAATTTCTGCTGAAAGGTCAGCTGTTAACTTACGTGGATTCCCTTGTATGGTATATGCTGTTTTTCCCATGCTGCTTTTTACATGCTTTCTATGTATTTAGTTTCTAATAGTTTGATGAACATGTGTCTTGGCGTGTTTCTCCTTGGATTTATCCTGTATGGGACTCTCTGTGCTTCCTTGACTTGATTAACTGTTTCCTTTCCCATACTAGGGATGTTTTCAACTATAATCTCTTCAAATATATTCTCACGCCTTTTCTATTTCTCTTCTTCTTCTGAGACCCATATAATTCGAATGTTGGTGCATTTAAGGTTGTCCCAAGAGTCGCTGAGACGGTCCTCCGTTCCTTTCTTTCTTTGTTCTTTATTTTGATCCGCAGTATTTATTGGAACTATTTTATCTTCCAGGCCACTTAACCGTTCTTCTGCCTCAGTTATTGTGCTAGTGATCCATGCTAGAGAATAATTATTTTCATGTATTGTGTTCTTCATCATTGTTTGTTTGCTCTTCAGTTCTTGTCGACCCTTGTGAAACGTTTCTTGTATTTTCTCTCTCCTATTTCTACGATGTTGAATCGTCTTTCCTATCATTATTCTGAATTCTTTTTCGGGTGGACTGCCTATTTCCTCTTCATTTGTTAGGTCTGGTGCGTTTTGACCTTGCTGCTTCGTCGACGTGTGTTTTTTGATCTCCTCATTTTGCTTAACTTACTGGGCTTGGAGTTCCTTTTCACAGGCGTCATGCCCGTCGTTATTGTGGTTTTTGGTGTCTGTCCCCAGCGGCTAAGGTTTGTTCAGTGGGTTCTGCATGTTTCTTTGTTGAGGGGAGGTGTGCTTGTGTTCTGGAAGATGAGGCTGGATCTTTACTTTCTGGTGGGCACCTCCACGTCTGGTGGTGTGTATTTTGGTGCCTCTGTCCTTATTATGATTTAAGGCGTCCTCTCTGATAACGGATGGGGCTCTTTCTGTCTTGCTCATTGTTTGGCATACGGTGTCCAGCACTGTAGACTTCTGGTCACTGAGTGAATGTGGGTCTTGGACGTGAGAAGGAAATCTCTGGGAGATTTTCTCCATTTGATATTATGTAGAGCTGTCAGGTCGCCTGTGGACCAGTGTCCTGAACTTGGTTTTCCCACCTCAGATGCAGAGCACTGACTCCTGGTTAGAGCACCTAGAGACTTTCATCCTCACAGCTTAGAATAAGTGGAGAAGAAAGAGAAGGAAACAAAGAATGAGGATAAAATAAAACAAAATAAAGTAAAATCAAATAAAATGAAGTGATTAAAATAAAAAATATTTATTACGAGAAAATTTTAAAAAGTAAAAAAAAAAAAAAAGCCACACAGAACTCTAGCACAAATGGTTAAAGCTAAGCTATACAGACAAAATCGCAAACAGCAGCATACACGTCCACAGTCTCAAAAAGTGAAAAACTGGAAAGAATAATATATCTTTGCTCACAAAGTCCACCTCGTCAATTTTGGGCTGATTCTTTGTGTATTCAGGTGTTCCACAGATTCGGGGTACTTCACGTTGAATGTGCAGATTTCACCCACTCTTCCTGAGGCTGCTGGGAGAGATTTCCCTTTGGCTTCTTTTTTCGCACAGCTCTCCTTTTACAGTTGCGTTTGCTTCATCCCATAGTTTTGGGTGGTCGTATTTCCACTGTCACTTTTTCCCAGGTATTTTTGATCCCATCTTGGTTTTCTGCAGTGAAATCTTGGTTATGTAACAGCGTTTTCTTTAGCTTCCCCGTGTTTGTATTATTGACGGGCTTTTTTTCCTTTTACTTCCTATCTAGATTCATAGCACTGTGGGCGGAAAGTATACCTGATACTGTTTCAATTTTCTTAATTTTCTAAGGCTTTATTTGTGGTCCTACATATAATATATCTTGGAGAATGTTCCATGAGCACCTGAGGAAAGAATGTTTTCTGTCGTTTTGCAATAGAATGTGGTATACATATGAATGAAGTCCCTCCTGTTCAATGTGTCATTTAAAACTTATGTTTCCTGATTTTTTTTCATTTTGGATGATCTGTCCATTGGTGGAATTGGGGTGGTAATGTCCCCTACTCTTTTGGTGGTACTATCAAGTTCCCCTTTATGGCTGTTAGGATACATGTTATGTAGTGAAGTGATCCTCGGTTGTGTTCATAAGTATTCGCATTTGTCATATCCTCTCCTTGGTTTGATCCCTTTATCAGTATGTAGTGTCCTTGTTTGTTTCTTGTAACAGTGTTTATCTTAAAGTCTATTTCGTCTGATATGAGAATTGTAACTCCAGGTTTCCTTTGATTTCCATTTGCATGGAATGTCTCTTGCCATCTCCTCATTTTCAGTCTGTATATCTCCCTAGGTGTAAAGTGGGTCTCTTCTAGGCAGCACATATAATGGTCTTGATGTTGTATCCCTTCAGGGAGTCTATCTGTTGTAGTTGGAGCCATGTATCCATTTACATGTAACGTTATTATTAATATGGATGTTCTTCTTACCGTTTTGTTAATTGTTTTTGGTTTGTTCTAGGAGGTCTTTTCTTTTCTTTGTGATTCCTGCCTAGAGAAGTTCCTTTATCCTTTGTTATAAAGCTGTTGTTGGTGCTGAATTCTTTTTCCGTGTCTTTTTCTGTAAAGTTTTTGGTTTCTCCGTCCAATCTCAATGAGATTCTTGCTGAGAACAGTAACATTGGTTGTAGGTTTTTTCCTTTCATCTCTTGAAATACGTATACTGGCACTCCCTTCTCTCTTGCAGAATTTCTGCTGAAAGGTCGGCTGTTAACTTACGTGGATTCCCTTGTATGGTATATGCTGTTTTTCCCATGCTGCTTTTTACATGCTTTCTATGTATTTCGTTTCTAATAGTTTGATGAACATGTGTCTTGGCGTGTTTCTCCTTGGATTTATCCTGTATGGGACTCTCTGTGCTTCCTTGAATTGATTAACTGTTTCCTTTCCCATACTAGGGATGTTTTCAACTATAATCTCTTCAAATATATTCTCACGCCTTTTCTATTTCTCTTCCTCTTCTGAGACCCATATAATTCGAATGATGGTGCATTTAATGTTGTCCCAAGGGTCGCTGAGACGGTCCTCCGTTCCTTTCTTTCTTTGTTCTTTATTTTGATCCGCAGTATTTATTTGAACTATTTTATCTTCCAGGACACTTAACCGTTCTTCTGCCTCAGTTACTGTGCTAGTGATCCATGCTAGAGAATAATTATTTTCATGTATTGTGTTCTTCATCATTGTTTGTTTGCTCTTCAGTTCTTGTCGACCCTTGTGAAACGTTTCTTATATTTTCTCTCTCCTATTTCTACGATGTTGAATCGTCTTTCCTATCATTATTCTGAATTCTTTTTCGGGTGGACTGCCTATTTCCTCTTCATTTGTTAGGTCTGGTGCCTTTTGACCTTGCTGCTTCGTCGACGTGTGTTTTTTGATCTCCTCATTTTGCTTAACTTACTGGGCTTGGGGTTCCTTTTCACAGGCGTCATGCCCATCGTTATTGTGGTTTTTGGTGTCTGTCCCCAGCGGCTAAGGTTTGTTCAGTGGGTTCTGCATGTTTCTTTGTTGAGGGGAGGTGTGCTTGTGTTCTGGAAGATGAGGCTGGATCTTTACTTTCTGGTGGGCACCTCCACGTCTGGTGGTGTGTATTTTGGTGCCTCTGTCCTTATTATGATTTAAGGCGTCCTCTCTGATAACGGATGGGGCTCTTTCTGTCTTGCTCATTGTTTGGCATACGGTGTCCAGCACTGTAGACTTCTGGTCACTGAGTGAATGTGGGTCTTGGACGTGAGAAGGAAATCTCTGGGAGATTTTCTCCATTTGATATTATGTAGAGCTGTCAGGTCGCCTGTGGACCAGTGTCCTGAAGTTGGTTTTCCCACCTCAGATGCAGAGCACTGACTCCTGGTTAGAGCACCTAGAGACTTTCATCCTCACAGCTCAGAGTAAGTGGGAGAAGAAAGAGAAGGAAACAAAGAATGAGGATAAAATAAAACAAAATAAAGTAAAATCAAATAAAATGAAGTGATTAAAATAAAAAATATTTATTACGAGAAAATTTTAAAAAGTAAAAAAAAAAAAAGCCACACAGAAGTCTAGCACAAATGGTTAAAGCTAAGCTATACAGACAAAATCGCAAACAGCAGCATACACCTCCACAGTCTCAAAAAGTGAAAAACTGGAAAGAATAATATATCTTTGCTCACAAAGTCCACCTCGTCAATTTTGGGCTGATTCTTTGTGTATTCAGGTGTTCCACAGATGCGGGGTACTTCACGTTGAATGTGCAGATTTCACCCACTCTTCCTGCGGCTGCTGGGAGAGATTTCCCTTTGGCTTCTTTTTTCGCACAGCTCTCCTTTTACAGTTGCGTTTGCTTCATCCCATAGTTTTGGGTGGTCGTATTTCCACTGTCACTTTTTCCCAGGTATTTTTGATCCCATCTTGGTTTTCTGCAGTGAAATCTTGGTTATGTAACAGCGTTTTCTTTAGCTTCCCCGTGTTTGTATTATTGACGGGCTTTTTTTCCTTTTACTTCCTATCTAGATTCATAGCACTGTGGGCGGAAAGTATACCTGATACTGTTTCAATTTTCTTAATTTTCTAAGGCTTTATTTGTGGTCCTACATATAATATATCTTGGAGAATGTTCCATGAGCACCTGAGGAAAGAGTGTTTTCTGTTGTTTTGCAATAGAATGTGGTATACATATGAATGAAGTCCCTCCTGTTCAATGTGTCATTTAAAACTTATGTTTCCTGATTTTTTTTCATTTTGGATGATCTGTCCATTGGTGGAATTGGGGTGGTAATGTCCCCTACTCTTTTGGTGGTACTATCAAGTTCCCCTTTATGGCTGTTAGGATACATGTTATGTAGTGAAGTGATCCTCGGTTGTGTTCATAAGTATTCGCATTTGTCATATCCTCTCCTTGGTTTGATCCCTTTATCAGTATGTAGTGTCCTTGTTTGTTTCTTGTAACAGTGTTTATCTTAAAGGCTATTTCGTCTGATATGAGAATTGTAACTCCAGGTTTCCTTTGATTTCCATTTGCATGGAATGTCTCTTGCCATCTCCTCATTTTCAGTCTGTATATCTCCCTAGGTGTAAAGTGGGTCTCTTCTAGGCAGCACATATAATGGTCTTGATGTTGTATCCCTTCAGGGAGTCTATCTGTTGTAGTTGGAGCCATGTATCCATTTACATGTAACGTTATTATTAATATGGATGTTCCTCTTACCGGTTTGTTAATTGTTTTTGGTTTGTTCTAGGAGGTCTTTTCTTTTCTTTGTGATTCCTGCCTAGAGAAGTTCCTTTATCCTTTGATATAAAGCTGTTGTTGGTGCTGAATTCTTTTTCCGTGTCTTTTTCTGTAAAGTTTTTGGTTTCTCCGTCCAATCTCAATGAGATTCTTGCTGAGAACAGTAACATTGGTTGTAGGTTTTTTCCTTTCATCTCTTGAAATACGTATACTGGCACTCCCTTCTCTCTTGCAGAATTTCTGCTGAAAGGTCGGCTGTTAACTTACGTGGATTCCCTTGTATGGTATATGCTGTTTTTCCCATGCTGCTTTTTACATGCTTTCTATGTATTTCGTTTCTAATAGTTTGATGAACATGTGTCTTGGCGTGTTTCTCCTTGGATTTATCCTGTATGGGACTCTCTGTGCTTCCTTGAATTGATTAACTGTTTCCTTTCCCATACTAGGGATGTTTTCAACTATAATCTCTTCAAATATATTCTCACGCCTTTTCTATTTCTCTTCCTCTTCTGAGACCCATATAATTCGAATGATGGTGCATTTAATGTTGTCCCAAGGGTCGCTGAGACGGTCCTCCGTTCCTTTCTTTCTTTGTTCTTTATTTTGATCCGCAGTATTTATTTGAACTATTTTATCTTCCAGGACACTTAACCGTTCTTCTGCCTCAGTTACTGTGCTAGTGATCCATGCTAGAGAATAATTATTTTCATGTATTGTGTTCTTCATCATTGTTTGTTTGCTCTTCAGTTCTTGTCGACCCTTGTGAAACTTTTCTTATATTTTCTCTCTCCTATTTCTACGATGTTGAATCGTCTTTCCTATCATTATTCTGAATTCTTTTTCGGGTGGACTGCCTATTTCCTCTTCATTTGTTAGGTCTGGTGCCTTTTGACCTTGCTGCTTCGTCGACGTGTGTTTTTTGATCTCCTCATTTTGCTTAACTTACTGGGCTTGGGGTTCCTTTTCACAGGCGTCATGCCCATCGTTATTGTGGTTTTTGGTGTCTGTCCCCAGCGGCTAAGGTTTGTTCAGTGGGTTCTGCATGTTTCTTTGTTGAGGGGAGGTGTGCTTGTGTTCTGGAAGATGAGGCTGGATCTTTACTTTCTGGTGGGCACCTCCACGTCTGGTGGTGTGTATTTTGGTGCCTCTGTCCTTATTATGATTTAAGGCGTCCTCTCTGATAACGGATGGGGCTCTTTCTGTCTTGCTCATTGTTTGGCATACGGTGTCCAGCACTGTAGACTTCTGGTCACTGAGTGAATGTGGGTCTTGGACGTGAGAAGGAAATCTCTGGGAGATTTTCTCCATTTGATATTATGTAGAGCTGTCAGGTCGCCTGTGGACCAGTGTCCTGAAGTTGGTTTTCCCACCTCAGATGCAGAGCACTGACTCCTGGTTAGAGCACCTAGAGACTTTCATCCTCACAGCTCAGAGTAAGTGGGAGAAGAAAGAGAAGGAAACAAAGAATGAGGATAAAATAAAACAAAATAAAGTAAAATCAAATAAAATGAAGTGATTAAAATAAAAAATATTTATTACGAGAAAATTTTAAAAAGTAAAAAAAAAAAAAGCCACACAGAACTCTAGCACAAATGGTTAAAGCTAAGCTATACAGACAAAATCGCAAACAGCAGCATACACCTCCACAGTCTCAAAAAGTGAAAAACTGGAAAGAATAATATATCTTTGCTCACAAAGTCCACCTCGTCAATTTTGGGCTGATTCTTTGTGTATTCAGGTGTTCCACAGATGCGGGGTACTTCACGTTGAATGTGCAGATTTCACCCACTCTTCCTGCGGCTGCTGGGAGAGATTTCCCTTTGGCTTCTTTTTTCGCACAGCTCTCCTTTTACAGTTGCGTTTGCTTCATCCCATAGTTTTGGGTGGTCGTATTTCCACTGTCACTTTTTCCCAGGTATTTTTGATCCCATCTTGGTTTTCTGCAGTGAAATCTTGGTTATGTAACAGCGTTTTCTTTAGCTTCCCCGTGTTTGTATTATTGACGGGCTTTTTTTCCTTTTACTTCCTATCTAGATTCATAGCACTGTGGGCGGAAAGTATACCTGATACTGTTTCAATTTTCTTAATTTTCTAAGGCTTTATTTGTGGTCCTACATATAATATATCTTGGAGAATGTTCCATGAGCACCTGAGGAAAGAGTGTTTTCTGTTGTTTTGCAATAGAATGTGGTATACATATGAATGAAGTCCCTCCTGTTCAATGTGTCATTTAAAACTTATGTTTCCTGATTTTTTTTCATTTTGGATGATCTGTCCATTGGTGGAATTGGGGTGGTAATGTCCCCTACTCTTTTGGTGGTACTATCAAGTTCCCCTTTATGGCTGTTAGGATACATGTTATGTAGTGAAGTGATCCTCGGTTGTGTTCATAAGTATTCGCATTTGTCATATCCTCTCCTTGGTTTGATCCCTTTATCAGTATGTAGTGTCCTTGTTTGTTTCTTGTAACAGTGTTTATCTTAAAGGCTATTTCGTCTGATATGAGAATTGTAACTCCAGGTTTCCTTTGATTTCCATTTGCATGGAATGTCTCTTGCCATCTCCTCATTTTCAGTCTGTATATCTCCCTAGGTGTAAAGTGGGTCTCTTCTAGGCAGCACATATAATGGTCTTGATGTTGTATCCCTTCAGGGAGTCTATCTGTTGTAGTTGGAGCCATGTATCCATTTACATGTAACGTTATTATTAATATGGATGTTCCTCTTACCGGTTTGTTAATTGTTTTTGGTTTGTTCTAGGAGGTCTTTTCTTTTCTTTGTGATTCCTGCCTAGAGAAGTTCCTTTATCCTTTGATATAAAGCTGTTGTTGGTGCTGAATTCTTTTTCCGTGTCTTTTTCTGTAAAGTTTTTGGTTTCTCCGTCCAATCTCAATGAGATTCTTGCTGAGAACAGTAACATTGGTTGTAGGTTTTTTCCTTTCATCTCTTGAAATACGTATACTGGCACTCCCTTCTCTCTTGCAGAATTTCTGCTGAAAGGTCGGCTGTTAACTTACGTGGATTCCCTTGTATGGTATATGCTGTTTTTCCCATGCTGCTTTTTACATGCTTTCTATGTATTTCGTTTCTAATAGTTTGATGAACATGTGTCTTGGCGTGTTTCTCCTTGGATTTATCCTGTATGGGACTCTCTGTGCTTCCTTGAATTGATTAACTGTTTCCTTTCCCATACTAGGGATGTTTTCAACTATAATCTCTTCAAATATATTCTCACGCCTTTTCTATTTCTCTTCCTCTTCTGAGACCCATATAATTCGAATGATGGTGCATTTAATGTTGTCCCAAGGGTCGCTGAGACGGTCCTCCGTTCCTTTCTTTCTTTGTTCTTTATTTTGATCCGCAGTATTTATTTGAACTATTTTATCTTCCAGGACACTTAACCGTTCTTCTGCCTCAGTTACTGTGCTAGTGATCCATGCTAGAGAATAATTATTTTCATGTATTGTGTTCTTCATCATTGTTTGTTTGCTCTTCAGTTCTTGTCGACCCTTGTGAAACGTTTCTTATATTTTCTCTCTCCTATTTCTACGATGTTGAATCGTCTTTCCTATCATTATTCTGAATTCTTTTTCGGGTGGACTGCCTATTTCCTCTTCATTTGTTAGGTCTGGTGCCTTTTGACCTTGCTGCTTCGTCGACGTGTGTTTTTTGATCTCCTCATTTTGCTTAACTTACTGGGCTTGGGGTTCCTTTTCACAGGCGTCATGCCCATCGTTATTGTGGTTTTTGGTGTCTGTCCCCAGCGGCTAAGGTTTGTTCAGTGGGTTCTGCATGTTTCTTTGTTGAGGGGAGGTGTGCTTGTGTTCTGGAAGATGAGGCTGGATCTTTACTTTCTGGTGGGCACCTCCACGTCTGGTGGTGTGTATTTTGGTGCCTCTGTCCTTATTATGATTTAAGGCGTCCTCTCTGATAACGGATGGGGCTCTTTCTGTCTTGCTCATTGTTTGGCATACGGTGTCCAGCACTGTAGACTTCTGGTCACTGAGTGAATGTGGGTCTTGGACGTGAGAAGGAAATCTCTGGGAGATTTTCTCCATTTGATATTATGTAGAGCTGTCAGGTCGCCAGTGGACCAGTGTCCTGAAGTTGGTTTTCCCACCTCAGATGCAGAGCACTGACTCCTGGTTAGAGCACCTAGAGACTTTCATCCTCACAGCTCAGAGTAAGTGGGAGAAGAAAGAGAAGGAAACAAAGAATGAGGATAAAATAAAACAAAATAAAGTAAAATCAAATAAAATGAAGTGATTAAAATAAAAAATATTTATTACGAGAAAATTTTAAAAAGTAAAAAAAAAAAAAGCCACACAGAACTCTAGCACAAATGGTTAAAGCTAAGCTATACAGACAAAATCGCAAACAGCAGCATACACCTCCACAGTCTCAAAAAGTGAAAAACTGGAAAGAATAATATATCTTTGCTCACAAAGTCCACCTCGTCAATTTTGGGCTGATTCTTTGTGTATTCAGGTGTTCCACAGATGCGGGGTACTTCACGTTGAATGTGCAGATTTCACCCACTCTTCCTGCGGCTGCTGGGAGAGATTTCCCTTTGGCTTCTTTTTTCGCACAGCTCTCCTTTTACAGTTGCGTTTGCTTCATCCCATAGTTTTGGGTGGTCGTATTTCCACTGTCACTTTTTCCCAGGTATTTTTGATCCCATCTTGGTTTTCTGCAGTGAAATCTTGGTTATGTAACAGCGTTTTCTTTAGCTTCCCCGTGTTTGTATTATTGACGGGCTTTTTTTCCTTTTACTTCCTATCTAGATTCATAGCACTGTGGGCGGAAAGTATACCTGATACTGTTTCAATTTTCTTAATTTTCTAAGGCTTTATTTGTGGTCCTACATATAATATATCTTGGAGAATGTTCCATGAGCACCTGAGGAAAGAGTGTTTTCTGTTGTTTTGCAATAGAATGTGGTATACATATGAATGAAGTCCCTCCTGTTCAATGTGTCATTTAAAACTTATGTTTCCTGATTTTTTTTCATTTTGGATGATCTGTCCATTGGTGGAATTGGGGTGGTAATGTCCCCTACTCTTTTGGTGGTACTATCAAGTTCCCCTTTATGGCTGTTAGGATACATGTTATGTAGTGAAGTGATCCTCGGTTGTGTTCATAAGTATTCGCATTTGTCATATCCTCTCCTTGGTTTGATCCCTTTATCAGTATGTAGTGTCCTTGTTTGTTTCTTGTAACAGTGTTTATCTTAAAGGCTATTTCGTCTGATATGAGAATTGTAACTCCAGGTTTCCTTTGATTTCCATTTGCATGGAATGTCTCTTGCCATCTCCTCATTTTCAGTCTGTATATCTCCCTAGGTGTAAAGTGGGTCTCTTCTAGGCAGCACATATAATGGTCTTGATGTTGTATCCCTTCAGGGAGTCTATCTGTTGTAGTTGGAGCCATGTATCCATTTACATGTAACGTTATTATTAATATGGATGTTCCTCTTACCGGTTTGTTAATTGTTTTTGGTTTGTTCTAGGAGGTCTTTTCTTTTCTTTGTGATTCCTGCCTAGAGAAGTTCCTTTATCCTTTGATATAAAGCTGTTGTTGGTGCTGAATTCTTTTTCCGTGTCTTTTTCTGTAAAGTTTTTGGTTTCTCCGTCCAATCTCAATGAGATTCTTGCTGAGAACAGTAACATTGGTTGTAGGTTTTTTCCTTTCATCTCTTGAAATACGTATACTGGCACTCCCTTCTCTCTTGCAGAATTTCTGCTGAAAGGTCAGCTGTTAACTTACGTGGATTCCCTTGTATGGTATATGCTGTTTTTCCCATGCTGCTTTTTACATGCTTTCTATGTATTTCGTTTCTAATAGTTTGATGAACATGTGTCTTGGCGTGTTTCTCCTTGGATTTATCCTGTATGGGACTCTCTGTGCTTCCTTGACTTGATTAACTGTTTCCTTTCCCATACTAGGGATGTTTTCAACTATAATCTCTTCAAATATATTCTCACGCCTTTTCTATTTCTCTTCTTCTTCTGAGACCCATATAATTCGAATGTTGGTGCATTTAAGTTTGTCCCAAGGGTCGCTGAGACGGTCCTCTGTTCCTTTCTTTCTTTGTTCTTTATTTTGATCCCCAGTATTTATTTGAACTATTTTATCTTCCAGGACACTTAACCGTTCTTCTGCCTCAGTTACTGTGCTAGTGATCCATGCTAGAGAATAATTATTTTCATGTATTGTGTTCTTCATCATTGTTTGTTTGCTCTTCAGTTCTTGTCGACCCTTGTGAAACATTTCTTGTATTTTCTCTCTCCTATTTCTACGATGTTGAATCGTCTTTCCTATCATTATTCTGAATTCTTTTTCGGGTGGACTGCCTATTTCCTCTTCATTTGTTAGGTCTGGTGCGTTTTGACCTTGCTGCTTCGTCGACGTGTGTTTTTTGATCTCCTCATTTTGCTTAACTTACTGGGCTTGGGGTTCCTTTTCACAGGCGTCATGCCCGTCGTTATTGTGGTTTTTGGTGTCTGTCCCCAGCGGGTAAGGTTTGTTCAGTGGGTTCTGCATGTTTCTTTGTTGAGGGGAGGTGTGCTTGTGTTCTGGAAGATGAGGCTGGATCTTTACTTTCTGGTGGGCACCTCCACGTCTGGTGGTGTGTATTTTGGTGCCTCTGTCCTTATTATGATTTAAGGCGTCCTCTCTGATAACGGATGGGGCTGTTTCTGTCTTGCTCATTGTTTGGCATACGGTGTCCAGCACTGTAGACTTCTGGTCACTGAGTGAATGTGGGTCTTGGACTTGAGAAGGAAATCTCTGGGAGATTTTCTCCATTTGATATTATGTGGAGCTGTCAGGTCTCCTGTGGACCAGTGTCCTGAAGTTGGTTTTCCCACCTCAGATGCAGAGCACTGACTCTTGGTTAGAGCACCTAGAGACTTTCATCCTCACAGCTCAGAATATGTGGGAGAAGAAAGAGAAGGAAACAAAGAATGAGGATAAAATAAAACAAAATAAAGTAAAATCAAATAAAATGAAGTGATTAAAATAAAAATTATTTATTACGAGAAAATTTTAAAAAGTAAAAAAAAAAAAAAAGCCACACAGAACTCTAGCACAAATGGTTAAAGCTAAGCTATACAGACAAAATCGCAAACAGCAGCATACACCTCCACAGTCTCAAAAAGTGAAAAACTGGAAAGAATAATATATCTTTGCTCACAAAGTCCACCTCGTCAATTTTGGGCTGATTCTTTGTGTATTCAGGTGTTCCACAGATGCGGGGTACTTCACGTTGAATGTGCAGATTTCACCCACTCTTCCTGCGGCTGCTGGGAGAGATTTCCCTTTGGCTTCTTTTTTCGCACAGCTCTCCTTTTACAGTTGCGTTTGCTTCATCCCATAGTTTTGGGTGGTCGTATTTCCACTGTCACTTTTTCCCAGGTATTTTTGATCCCATCTTGGTTTTCTGCAGTGAAATCTTGGTTATGTAACAGCGTTTTCTTTAGCTTCCCCGTGTTTGTATTATTGACGGGCTTTTTTTCCTTTTACTTCCTATCTAGATTCATAGCACTGTGGGCGGAAAGTATACCTGATACTGTTTCAATTTTCTTAATTTTCTAAGGCTTTATTTGTGGTCCTACATATAATATATCTTGGAGAATGTTCCATGAGCACCTGAGGAAAGAGTGTTTTCTGTCGTTTTGCAATAGAATGTGGTATACATATGAATGAAGTCCCTCCTGTTCAATGTGTCATTTAAAACTTATGTTTCCTGATTTTTTTTCATTTTGGATGATCTGTCCATTGGTGGAATTGGGGTGGTAATGTCCCCTACTCTTTTGGTGGTACTATCAAGTTCCCCTTTATGGCTGTTAGGATACATGTTATGTAGTGAAGTGATCCTCGGTTGTGTTCATAAGTATTCGCATTTGTCATATCCTCTCCTTGGTTTGATCCCTTTATCAGTATGTAGTGTCCTTGTTTGTTTCTTGTAACAGTGTTTATCTTAAAGTCTATTTCGTCTGATATGAGAATTGTAACTCTAGGTTTCCTTTGATTTCCATTTGCATGGAATGTCTCTTGCCATCTCCTCATTTTCAGTCTGTATATCTCCCTAGGTGTAAAGTGGGTCTCTTCTAGGCAGCACATATAATGGTCTTGATGTTGTATCCCTTCAGGGAGTCTATCTGTTGTAGTTGGAGCCATGTATCCATTTACATGTAACGTTATTATTAATATGGATGTTCCTCTTACCGTTTTGTTAATTGTTTTTGGTTTGTTCTAGGAGGTCTTTTCTTTTCTTTGTGATTCCTGCCTAGAGAAGTTCCTTTATCCTTTGTTATAAAGCTGTTGTTGGTGCTGAATTCTTTTTCCGTGTCTTTTTCTGTAAAGTTTTTGGTTTCTCCGTCCAATCTCAATGAGATTCTTGCTGAGAACAGTAACATTGGTTGTAGGTTTTTTCCTTTCATCTCTTGAAATACGTATACTGGCACTCCCTTCTCTCTTGCAGAATTTCTGCTGAAAGGTCAGCTGTTAACTTACGTGGATTCCCTTGTATGGTATATGCTGTTTTTCCCATGCTGCTTTTTACATGCTTTCTATGTATTTCGTTTCTAATAGTTTGATGAACATGTGTCTTGGCGTGTTTCTCCTTGGATTTATCCTGTATGGGACTCTCTGTGCTTCCTTGACTTGATTAACTGTTTCCTTTCCCATACTAGGGATGTTTTCAACTATAATCTCTTCAAATATATTCTCACGCCTTTTCTATTTCTCTTCTTCTTCTGAGGCCCATATAATTCGAATGTTGGTGCATTTAAGGTTGTCCCAAGGGTCGCTGAGACGGTCCTCCGTTCCTTTCTTTCTTTGTTCTTTATTTTGATCTGCAGTATTTATTGGAACTATTTTATCTTCCAGGCCACTTAACCGTTCTTCTGCCTCAGTTATTGTGCTAGTGATCCATGCTAGAGAATAATTATTTTCATGTATTGTGTTCTTCATCATTGTTTGTTTGCTCTTCAGTTCTTGTCGACCCTTGTGAAACGTTTCTTGTATTTTCTCTCTCCTATTTCTACGATGTTGAATCGTCTTTCCTATCATTATTCTGAATTCTTTTTCGGGTGGACTGCCTATTTCCTCTTCATTTGTTAGGTCTGGTGCGTTTTGACCTTGCTGCTTCGTCGACGTGTGTTTTTTGATCTCCTCATTTTGCTTAACTTACTGGGCTTGGGGTTCCTTTTCACAGGCGTCATGCCCGTCGTTATTGTGGTTTTTGGTGTCTGTCCCCAGCGGCTAAGGTTTGTTCAGTGGGTTCTGCATGTTTCTTTGTTGAGGGGAGGTGTGCTTGTGTTCTGGAAGATGAGGCTGGATCTTTACTTTCTGGTGGGCACCTCCACGTCTGGTGGTGTGTATTTTGGTGCCTCTGTCCTTATTATGATTTAAGGCGTCCTCTCTGATAACGGATGGGGCTCTTTCTGTCTTGCTCATTGTTTGGCATACGGTGTCCAGCACTGTAGACTTCTGGTCACTGAGTGAATGTGGGTCTTGGACGTGAGAAGGAAATCTCTGGGAGATTTTCTCCATTTGATATTATGTAGAGCTGTCAGGTCGCCTGTGGACCAGTGTCCTGAAGTTGGTTTTCCCACCTCAGATGCAGAGCACTGACTCCTGGTTAGAGCACCTAGAGACTTTCATCCTCACAGCTCAGAATAAGTGGGAGAAGAAAGAGAAGGAAACAAAGAATGAGGATAAAATAAAACAAAATAAAGTAAAATCAAATAAAATGAAGTGATTAAAATAAAAAATATTTATTACGAGAAAATTTTAAAAAGTAAAAAAAAAAAAAAGCCACACAGAACTCTAGCACAAATGGTTAAAGCTAAGCTATACAGACAAAATCGCAAACAGCAGCATACACCTCCACAGTCTCAAAAAGTGAAAAACTGGAAAGAATAATATATCTTTGCTCACAAAGTCCACCTCGTCAATTTTGGGCTGATTCTTTGTGTATTCAGGTGTTCCACAGATGCGGGGTACTTCACGTTGAATGTGCATATTTCACCCACTCTTCCTGAGGCTGCTGGGAGAGATTTCACTTTGGCTTCTTTTTTCGCACAGCTCTCCTTTTACAGTTGCGTTTGCTTCATCCCATAGTTTTGGGTGGTCGTATTTCCACTGTCACTTTTTCCCAGGTATTTTTGATCCCATCTTGGTTTTCTGCAGTGAAATCTTGGTTATGTAACAGCGTTTTCTTTAGCTTCCCCGTGTTTGTATTATTGACGGGCTTTTTTTCCTTTTACTTCCTATCTAGATTCATAGCACTGTGGGCGGAAAGTATACCTGATACTGTTTCAATTTTCTTAATTTTCTAAGGCTTTATTTGTGGTCCTACATATAATATATCTTGGAGAATGTTCCATGAGCACCTGAGGAAAGAGTGTTTTCTGTTGTTTTGCAATAGAATGTGGCATACATATGAATGAAGTCCCTCCTGTTCAATGTGTCATTTAAAACTTATGTTTCCTGATTTTTTTTCATTTTGGATGATCTGTCCATTGGTGGAATTGGGGTGGTAATGTCCCCTACTCTTTTGGTGGTACTATCAAGTTCCCCTTTATGGCTGTTAGGATACATGTTATGTAGTGAAGTGATCCTCGGTTGTGTTCATAAGTATTCGCATTTGTCATATCCTCTCCTTGGTTTGATCCCTTGATCAGTATGTAGTGTCCTTGTTTGTTTCTTGTAACAGTGTTTATCTTAAAGTCTATTTCGTCTGATATGAGAATTGTAACTCCAGGTTTCCTTTGATTTCCATTTGCATGGAATGTCTCTTGCCATCTCCTCATTTTCAGTCTGTATATCTCCCTAGGTGTAAAGTGGGTCTCTTCTAGGCAGCACATATAATGGTCTTGATGTTGTATCCCTTCAGGGAGTCTATCTGTTGTAGTTGGAGCCATGTATCCATTTACATGTAACGTTATTATTAATATGGATGTTCCTCTTAGCGTTTTGTTAATTGTTTTTGGTTTGTTCTAGGAGGTCTTTTCTTTTCTTTGTGATTCCTGCCTAGAGAAGTTCCTTTATCCTTTGTTATAAAGCTGTTGTTGGTGCTGAATTCTTTTTCCGTGTCTTTTTCTGTAAAGTTTTTGGTTTCTCCGTCCAATCTCAATGAGATTCTTGCTGAGAACAGTAACACTGGTTGTAGGTTTTTTCCTTTCATCTCTTGAAATACGTATACTGGCACTCCCTTCTCTCTTGCAGAATTTCTGCTGAAAAGTCGGCTGTTAACTTACGTGGATTCCCTTGTATGGTATATGCTGTTTTTCCCATGCTGCTTTTTACATGCTTTCTATGTATTTAGTTTCTAATAGTTTGATGAACATGTGTCTTGGCGTGTTTCTCCTTGGATTTATCCTGTATGGGACTCTCTGTGCTTCCTTGACTTGATTAACTGTTTCCTTTCCCATACTAGGGATGTTTTCAACTATAATCTCTTCAAATATATTCTCACACCTTTTCTATTTCTCTTCTTCTTCTGAGACCCATATAATTCGAATGTTGGTGCATTTAAGGTTGTCCCAAGGGTCGCTGAGACGGTCCTCCGTTCCTTTCTTTCTTTGTTCTTTATTTTGATCCCCAGTATTTATTTGAACTATTTTATCTTCCAGGACACTTAACCGTTCTTCTGCCTCAGTTATTGTGCTAGTGATCCATGCTAGAGAATAATTATTTTCATGTATTGTGTTCTTCATCATTGTTTGTTTGCTCTTCAGTTCTTGTCGACCCTTGTGAAACGTTTCTTGTATTTTCTCTCTCCTATTTCTACGATGCTGAATCGTCTTTCCTATCATTATTCTGAATTCTTTTTCGGGTGGACTGCCTATTTCCTCTTCATTTGTTAGGTCTGGTGCGTTTTGACCTTGCTGCTTCGTCGACGTGTGTTTTTTGATCTCCTCATTTTGCTTAACTTACTGGGATTGGGGTTCCTTTTCACAGGCGTCATGCCCGTCGTTATTGTGGTTTTTGGTGTCTGTCCCCAGCGGCTAAGGTTTGTTCAGTGGGTTCTGCATGTTTCTTTGTTGAGGGGAGGTGTGCTTGTGTTCTGGAAGATGAGGCTGGATCTTTACTTTCTGGTGGGCACCTCCACGTCTGGTGGTGTGTATTTTGGTGCCTCTGTCCTTATTATGATTTAAGGCGTCCTCTCTGATAACGGATGGGGCTCTTTCTGTCTTGCTCATTGTTTGGCATACGGTGTCCAGCACTGTAGACTTCTGGTCACTGAGTGAATGTGGGTCTTGGACGTGAGAAGGAAATCTCTGGGAGATTTTCTCCATTTGATATTATGTAGAGCTGTCAGGTCGCCTGTGGACCAGTGTCCTGAACTTGGTTTTCCCACCTCAGATGCAGAGCACTGACTCCTGGTTAGAGCACCTAGAGACTTTCATCCTCACAGCTCAGAATAAGTGGGAGAAGAAAGAGAAGGAAACAAAGAATGAGGATAAAATAAAACAAAATAAAGTAAAATCAAATAAAATGAAGTGATTAAAATAAAAATTATTTATTACGAGAAAATTTTAAAAAGTAAAAAAAAAAAAAAAGCCACACAGAACTCTAGCACAAATGGTTAAAGCTAAGCTATACAGACAAAATCGCAAACAGCAGCATACACCTCCACAGTCTCAAAAAGTGAAAAACTGGAAAGAATAATATATCTTTGCTCACAAAGTCCACCTCGTCAATTTTGGGCTGATTCTTTGTGTATTCAGGTGTTCCACAGATGCGGGGTACTTCACGTTGAATGTGCAGATTTCACCCACTCTTCCTGAGGCTGCTGGGAGAGATTTCACTTTGGCTTCTTTTTTCGCACAGCTCTCCTTTTACAGTTGCGTTTGCTTCATCCCATAGTTTTGGGTGGTCGTATTTCCACTGTCACTTTTTCCCAGGTATTTTTGATCCCATCTTGGTTTTCTGCAGTGAAATCTTGGTTATGTAACAGCGTTTTCTTTAGCTTCCCCGTGTTTGTATTATTGACGGGCTTTTTTTCCTTTTACTTCCTATCTAGATTCATAGCACTGTGGGCGGAAAGTATACCTGATACTGTTTCAATTTTCTTAATTTTCTAAGGCTTTATTTGTGGTCCTACATATAATATATCTTGGAGAATGTTCCATGAGCACCTGAGGAAAGAGTGTTTTCTGTTGTTTTGCAATAGAATGTGGCATACATATGAATGAAGTCCCTCCTGTTCAATGTGTCATTTAAAACTTATGTTTCCTGATTTTTTTTCATTTTGGATGATCTGTCCATTGGTGGAATTGGGGTGGTAATGTCCCCTACTCTTTTGGTGGTACTATCAAGTTCCCCTTTATGGCTGTTAGGATACATGTTATGTAGTGAAGTGATCCTCGGTTGTGTTCATAAGTATTCGCATTTGTCATATCCTCTCCTTGGTTTGATCCCTTGATCAGTATGTAGTGTCCTTGTTTGTTTCTTGTAACAGTGTTTATCTTAAAGTCTATTTCGTCTGATATGAGGATTGTAACTCCAGGTTTCCTTTGATTTCCATTTGCATGGAATGTCTCTTGCCATCTCCTCATTTTCAGTCTGTATATCTCCCTAGGTGTAAAGTGGGTCTCTTCTAGGCAGCACATATAATGGTCTTGATGTTGTATCCCTTCAGGGAGTCTATCTGTTGTAGTTGGAGCCATGTATCCATTTACATGTAACGTTATTATTAATATGGATGTTCCTCTTACCGTTTTGTTAATTGTTTTTGGTTTGTTCTAGGAGGTCTTTTCTTTTCTTTGTGATTCCTGCCTAGAGAAGTTCCTTTATCCTTTGTTATAAAGCTGTTGTTGGTGCTGAATTCTTTTTCCGTGTCTTTTTCTGTAAAGTTTTTGGTTTCTCCGTCCAATCTCAATGAGATTCTTGCTGAGAACAGTAACACTGGTTGTAGGTTTTTTCCTTTCATCTCTTGAAATACGTATACTGGCACTCCCTTCTCTCTTGCAGAATTTCTGCTGAAAAGTCGGCTGTTAACTTACGTGGATTCCCTTGTATGGTATATGCTGTTTTTCCCATGCTGCTTTTTACATGCTTTCTATGTATTTAGTTTCTAATAGTTTGATGAACATGTGTCTTGGCGTGTTTCTCCTTGGATTTATCCTGTATGGGACTCTCTGTGCTTCCTTGACTTGATTAACTGTTTCCTTTCCCATACTAGGGATGTTTTCAACTATAATCTCTTCAAATATATTCTCACACCTTTTCTATTTCTCTTCTTCTTCTGAGACCCATATAATTCGAATGTTGGTGCATTTAAGGTTGTCCCAAGGGTCGCTGAGACGGTCCTCCGTTCCTTTCTTTCTTTGTTCTTTATTTTGATCCCCAGTATTTATTTGAACTATTTTATCTTCCAGGACACTTAACCGTTCTTCTGCCTCAGTTATTGTGCTAGTGATCCATGCTAGAGAATAATTATTTTCATGTATTGTGTTCTTCATCATTGTTTGTTTGCTCTTCAGTTCTTGTCGACCCTTGTGAAACGTTTCTTGTATTTTCTCTCTCCTATTTCTACGATGCTGAATCGTCTTTCCTATAATTATTCTGAATTCTTTTTCGGGTGGACTGCCTATTTCCTCTTCATTTGTTAGGTCTGGTGCGTTTTGACCTTGCTGCTTCGTCGACGTGTGTTTTTTGATCTCCTCATTTTGCTTAACTTACTGGGATTGGGGTTCCTTTTCACAGGCGTCATGCCCGTCGTTATTGTGGTTTTTGGTGTCTGTCCCCAGCGGCTAAGGTTTGTTCAGTGGGTTCTGCATGTTTCTTTGTTGAGGGGAGGTGTGCTTGTGTTCTGGAAGATGAGGCTGGATCTTTACTTTCTGGTGGGCACCTCCACGTCTGGTGGTGTGTATTTTGGTGCCTCTGTCCTTATTATGATTTAAGGCGTCCTCTCTGATAACGGATGGGGCTCTTTCTGTCTTGCTCATTGTTTGGCATACGGTGTCCAGCACTGTAGACTTCTGGTCACTGAGTGAATGTGGGTCTTGGACGTGAGAAGGAAATCTCTGGGAGATTTTCTCCATTTGATATTATGTAGAGCTGTCAGGTCGCCTGTGGACCAGTGTCCTGAACTTGGTTTTCCCACCTCAGATGCAGAGCACTGACTCCTGGTTAGAGCACCTAGAGACTTTCATCCTCACAGCTCAGAATAAGTGGGAGAAGAAAGAGAAGGAAACAAAGAATGAGGATAAAATAAAACAAAATAAAGTAAAATCAAATAAAATGAAGTGATTAAAATAAAAATTATTTATTACGAGAAAATTTTAAAAAGTAAAAAAAAAAAAAAAGCCACACAGAACTCTAGCACAAATGGTTAAAGCTAAGCTATACAGACAAAATCGCAAACAGCAGCATACACCTCCACAGTCTCAAAAAGTGAAAAACTGGAAAGAATAATATATCTTTGCTCACAAAGTCCACCTCGTCAATTTTGGGCTGATTCTTTGTGTATTCAGGTGTTCCACAGATGCGGGGTACTTCACGTTGAATGTGCAGATTTCACCCACTCTTCCTGAGGCTGCTGGGAGAGATTTCACTTTGGCTTCTTTTTTCGCACAGCTCTCCTTTTACAGTTGCGTTTGCTTCATCCCATAGTTTTGGGTGGTCGTATTTCCACTGTCACTTTTTCCCAGGTATTTTTGATCCCATCTTGGTTTTCTGCAGTGAAATCTTGGTTATGTAACAGCGTTTTCTTTAGCTTCCCCGTGTTTGTATTATTGACGGGCTTTTTTTCCTTTTACTTCCTATCTAGATTCATAGCACTGTGGGCGGAAAGTATACCTGATACTGTTTCAATTTTCTTAAATTTCTAAGGCTTTATTTGTGGTCCTACATATAATATATCTTGGAGAATGTTCCATGAGCACCTGAGGAAAGAGTGTTTTCTGTTGTTTTGCAATAGAATGTGGCATACATATGAATGAAGTCCCTCCTGTTCAATGTGTCATTTAAAACTTATGTTTCCTGATTTTTTTTCATTTTGGATGATCTGTCCATTGGTGGAATTGGGGTGGTAATGTCCCCTACTCTTTTGGTGGTACTATCAAGTTCCCCTTTATGGCTGTTAGGATACATGTTATGTAGTGAAGTGATCCTCGGTTGTGTTCATAAGTATTCGCATTTGTCATATCCTCTCCTTGGTTTGATCCCTTGATCAGTATGTAGTGTCCTTGTTTGTTTCTTGTAACAGTGTTTATCTTAAAGTCTATTTCGTCTGATATGAGAATTGTAACTCCAGGTTTCCTTTGATTTCCATTTGCATGGAATGTCTCTTGCCATCTCCTCATTTTCAGTCTGTATATCTCCCTAGGTGTAAAGTGGGTCTCTTCTAGGCAGCACATATAATGGTCTTGATGTTGTATCCCTTCAGGGAGTCTATCTGTTGTAGTTGGAGCCATGTATCCATTTACATGTAACGTTATTATTAATATGGATGTTCCTCTTACCGTTTTGTTAATTGTTTTTGGTTTGTTCTAGGAGGTCTTTTCTTTTCTTTGTGATTCCTGCCTAGAGAAGTTCCTTTATCCTTTGTTATAAAGCTGTTGTTGGTGCTGAATTCTTTTTCCGTGTCTTTTTCTGTAAAGTTTTTGGTTTCTCCGTCCAATCTCAATGAGATTCTTGCTGAGAACAGTAACATTGGTTGTAGGTTTTTTCCTTTCATCTCTTGAAATACGTATACTGGCACTCCCTTCTCTCTTGCAGAATTTCTGCTGAAAGGTCAGCTGTTAACTTACGTGGATTCCCTTGTATGGTATATGCTGTTTTTCCCATGCTGCTTTTTACATGCTTTCTATGTATTTCGTTTCTAATAGTTTGATGAACATGTGTCTTGGCGTGTTTCTCCTTGGATTTATCCTGTATGGGACTCTCTGTGCTTCCTTGACTTGATTAACTGTTTCCTTTCCCATACTAGGGATGTTTTCAACTATAATCTCTTCAAATATATTCTCACGCCTTTTCTATTTCTCTTCTTCTTCTGAGACCCATATAATTCGAATGTTGGTGCATTTAAGGTTGTCCCAAGGGTCGCTGAGACGGTCTTCCGTTCCTTTCTTTCTTTGTTCTTTATTTTGATCCGCAGTATTTATTGGAACTATTTTATCTTCCAGGCCACTTAACCGTTCTTCTGCCTCAGTTATTGTGCTAGTGATCCATGCTAGAGAATAATTATTTTCATGTATTGTGTTCTTCATCATTGTTTGTTTGCTCTTCAGTTCTTGTCGACCCTTGTGAAACGTTTCTTGTATTTTCTCTCTCCTATTTCTACGATGTTGAATCGTCTTTCCTATCGTTATTCTGAATTCTTTTTCGGGTGGACTGCCTATTTCCTCTTCATTTGTTAGGTCTGGTGCGTTTTGACCTTGCTGCTTCGTCGACGTGTGTTTTTTGATCTCCTCATTTTGCTTAACTTACTGGGCTTGGGGTTCCTTTTCACAGGCGTCATGCCCGTCGTTATTGTGGTTTTTGGTGTCTGTCCCCAGCGGCTAAGGTTTGTTCAGTGGGTTCTGCATGTTTCTTTGTTGAGGGGAGGTGTGCTTGTGTTCTGGAAGATGAGGCTGGATCTTTACTTTCTGGTGGGCACCTCCACGTCTGGTGGTGTGTATTTTGGTGCCTCTGTCCTTATTATGATTTAAGGCGTCCTCTCTGATAACGGATGGGGCTCTTTCTGTCTTGCTCATTGTTTGGCATACGGTGTCCAGCACTGTAGACTTCTGGGCACTGAGTGAATGTGGGTCTTGGACGTGAGAAGGAAATCTCTGGGAGATTTTCTCCATTTGATATTATGTAGAGCTGTCAGGTCGCCTGTGGACCAGTGTCCTGAAGTTGGTTTTCCCACCTCAGATGCAGAGCACTGACTCCTGGTTAGAGCACCTAGAGACTTTCATCCTCACAGCTCAGAATAAGTGGGAGAAGAAAGAGAAGGAAACAAAGAATGAGGATAAAATAAAACAAAATAAAGTAAAATCAAATAAAATGAAGTGATTAAAATAAAAAATATTTATTACGAGAAAATTTTAAAAAGTAAAAAAAAAAAAAAGCCACACAGAACTCTAGCACAAATGGTTAAAGCTAAGCTATACAGACAAAATCGCAAACAGCAGCATACACCTCCACAGTCTCAAAAAGTGAAAAACTGGAAAGAATAATATATCTTTGCTCACAAAGTCCACCTCGTCAATTTTGGGCTGATTCTTTGTGTATTCAGGTGTTCCACAGATGCGGGGTACTTCACGTTGAATGTGCAGATTTCACCCACTCTTCCTGAGGCTGCTGGGAGAGATTTCCCTTTGGCTTCTTTTTTCGCACAGCTCTCCTTTTACAGTTGCGTTTGCTTCATCCCATAGTTTTGGGTGGTCGTATTTCCACTGTCACTTTTTCCCAGGTATTTTTGATCCCATCTTGGTTTTCTGCAGTGAAATCTTGGTTATGTAACAGCGTTTTCTTTAGCTTCCCCGTGTTTGTATTATTGACGGGCTTTTTTTCCTTTTACTTCCTATCTAGATTCATAGCACTGTGGGCGGAAAGTATACCTGATACTGTTTCAATTTTCTTAATTTTCTAAGGCTTTATTTGTGGTCCTACATATAATATATCTTGGAGAATGTTCCATGAGCACCTGAGGAAAGAGTGTTTTCTGTCGTTTTGCAATAGAATGTGGTATACATATGAATGAAGTCCCTCCTGTTCAATGTGTCATTTAAAACTTATGTTTCCTGATTTTTTTTCATTTTGGATGATCTGTCCATTGGTGGAATTGGGGTGGTAATGTCCCCTACTCTTTTGGTGGTACTATCAAGTTCCCCTTTATGGCTGTTAGGATACATGTTATGTAGTGAAGTGATCCTCGGTTGTGTTCATAAGTATTTGCATTTGTCATATCCTCTCCTTGGTTTGATCCCTTTATCAGTATGTAGTGTCCTTGTTTGTTTCTTGTAACAGTGTTTATCTTAAAGTCTATTTCGTCTGATATGAGAATTGTAACTCCAGGTTTCCTTTGATTTCCATTTGCATGGAATGTCTCTTGCCATCTCCTCATTTTCAGTCTGTATATCTCCCTAGGTGTAAAGTGGGTCTCTTCTAGGCAGCACATATAATGGTCTTGATGTTGTATCCCTTCAGGGAGTCTATCTGTTGTAGTTGGAGCCATGTATCCATTTACATGTAACGTTATTATTAATATGGATGTTCTTCTTACCGTTTTGTTAATTGTTTTTGGTTTGTTCTAGGAGGTCTTTTCTTTTCTTTGTGATTCCTGCCTAGAGAAGTTCCTTTATCCTTTGTTATAAAGCTGTTGTTGGTGCTGAATTCTTTTTCCGTGTCTTTTTCTGTAAAGTTTTTGGTTTCTCCGTCCAATCTCAATGAGATTCTTGCTGAGAACAGTAACATTGGTTGTAGGTTTTTTCCTTTCATCTCTTGAAATACGTATACTGGCACTCCCTTCTCTCTTGCAGAATTTCTGCTGAAAGGTCGGCTGTTAACTTACGTGGATTCCCTTGTATGGTATATGCTGTTTTTCCCATGCTGCTTTTTACATGCTTTCTATGTATTTCGTTTCTAATAGTTTGATGAACATGTGTCTTGGCGTGTTTCTCCTTGGATTTATCCTGTATGGGACTCTCTGTGCTTCCTTGAATTGATTAACTGTTTCCTTTCCCATACTAGCGATGTTTTCAACTATAATCTCTTCAAATATATTCTCACGCCTTTTCTATTTCTCTTCCTCTTCTGAGACCCATATAATTCGAATGATGGTGCATTTAATGTTGTCCCAAGGGTCGCTGAGACGGTCCTCCGTTCCTTTCTTTCTTTGTTCTTTATTTTGATCCGCAGTATTTATTTGAACTATTTTATCTTCCAGGACCCTTAACCGTTCTTCTGCCTCAGTTACTGTGCTAGTGATCCATGCTAGAGAATAATTATTTTCATGTATTGTGTTCTTCATCATTGTTTGTTTGCTCTTCAGTTCTTGTCGACCCTTGTGAAACGTTTCTTATATTTTCTCTCTCCTATTTCTACGATGTTGAATCGTCTTTCCTATCATTATTCTGAATTCTTTTTCGGGTGGACTGCCTATTTCCTCTTCATTTGTTAGGTCTGGTGCGTTTTGACCTTGCTGCTTCGTCGACGTGTGTTTTTTGATCTCCTCATTTTGCTTAACTTACTGGGATTGGGGTTCCTTTTCACAGGCGTCATGCCCGTCGTTATTGTGGTTTTTGGTGTCTGTCCCCAGCGGCTAAGGTTTGTTCAGTGGGTTCTGCATGTTTCTTTGTTGAGGGGAGGTGTGCTTGTGTTCTGGAAGATGAGGCTGGATCTTTACTTTCTGGTGGGCACCTCCACGTCTGGTGGTGTGTATTTTCGTGCCTCTGTCCTTATTATGATTTAAGGCGTCCTCTCTGATAACGGATGGGGCTCTTTCTGTCTTGCTCATTGTTTGGCATACGGTGTCCAGCACTGTAGACTTCTGGTCACTGAGTGAATGTGGGTCTTGGACGTGAGAAGGAAATCTCTGGGAGATTTTCTCCATTTGATATTATGTAGAGCTGTCAGGTCGCCTGTGGACCAGTGTCCTGAACTTGGTTTTCCCACCTCAGATGCAGAGCACTGACTCCTGGTTAGAGCACCTAGAGACTTTCATCCTCACAGCTCAGAATAAGTGGGAGAAGAAAGAGAAGGAAACAAAGAATGAGGATAAAATAAAACAAAATAAAGTAAAATCAAATAAAATGAAGTGATTAAAATAAAAAATATTTATTACGAGAAAATTTTAAAAAGTAAAAAAAAAAAAAAAGCCACACAGAACTCTAGCACAAATGGTTAAAGCTAAGCTATACAGACAAAATCGCAAACAGCAGCATACACCTCCACAGTCTCAAAAAGTGAAAAACTGGAAAGAATAATATATCTTTGCTCACAAAGTCCACCTCGTCAATTTTGGGCTGATTCTTTGTGTATTCAGGTGTTCCACAGATGCGGGGTACTTCACGTTGAATGTGCAGATTTCACCCACTCTTCCTGCGGCTGCTGGGAGAGATTTCCCTTTGGCTTCTTTTTTCGCACAGCTCTCCTTTTACAGTTGCGTTTGCTTCATCCCATAGTTTTGGGTGGTCGTATTTCCACTGTCACTTTTTCCCAGGTATTTTTGATCCCATCTTGGTTTTCTGCAGTGAAATCTTGGTTATGTAACAGCGTTTTCTTTAGCTTCCCCGTGTTTGTATTATTGACGGGCTTTTTTTCCTTTTACTTCCTATCTAGATTCATAGCACTGTGGGCGGAAAGTATACCTGATACTGTTTCAATTTTCTTAATTTTCTAAGGCTTTATTTGTGGTCCTACATATAATATATCTTGGAGAATGTTCCATGAGCACCTGAGGAAAGAGTGTTTTCTGTTGTTTTGCAATAGAATGTGGTATACATATGAATGAAGTCCCTCCTGTTCAATGTGTCATTTAAAACTTATGTTTCCTGATTTTTTTTCATTTTGGATGATCTGTCCATTGGTGGAATTGGGGTGGTAATGTCCCCTACTCTTTTGGTGGTACTATCAAGTTCCCCTTTATGGCTGTTAGGATACATGTTATGTAGTGAAGTGATCCTCGGTTGTGTTCATAAGTATTCGCATTTGTCATATCCTCTCCTTGGTTTGATCCCTTTATCAGTATGTAGTGTCCTTGTTTGTTTCTTGTAACAGTGTTTATCTTAAAGTCTATTTCGTCTGATATGAGAATTGTAACTCTAGGTTTCCTTTGATTTCCATTTGCATGGAATGTCTCTTGCCATCTCCTCATTTTCAGTCTGTATATCTCCCTAGGTGTAAAGTGGGTCTCTTCTAGGCAGCACATATAATGGTCTTGATGTTGTATCCCTTCAGGGAGTCTATCTGTTGTAGTTGGAGCCATGTATCCATTTACATGTAACGTTATTATTAATATGGATGTTCCTCTTACCGTTTTGTTAATTGTTTTTGGTTTGTTCTAGGAGGTCTTTTCTTTTCTTTGTGATTCCTGCCTAGAGAAGTTCCTTTATCCTTTGTTATAAAGCTGTTGTTGGTGCTGAATTCTTTTTCCGTGTCTTTTTCTGTAAAGTTTTTGGTTTCTCCGTCCAATCTCAATGAGATTCTTGCTGAGAACAGTAACATTGGTTGTAGGTTTTTTCCTTTCATCTCTTGAAATACGTATACTGGCACTCCCTTCTCTCTTGCAGAATTTCTGCTGAAAGGTCAGCTGTTAACTTACGTGGATTCCCTTGTATGGTATATGCTGTTTTTCCCATGCTGCTTTTTACATGCTTTCTATGTATTTCGTTTCTAATAGTTTGATGAACATGTGTCTTGGCGTGTTTCTCCTTGGATTTATCCTGTATGGGACTCTCTGTGCTTCCTTGACTTGATTAACTGTTTCCTTTCCCATACTAGGGATGTTTTCAACTATAATCTCTTCAAATATATTCTCACGCCTTTTCTATTTCTCTTCTTCTTCTGAGGCCCATATAATTCGAATGTTGGTGCATTTAAGGTTGTCCCAAGGGTCGCTGAGACGGTCCTCCGTTCCTTTCTTTCTTTGTTCTTTATTTTGATCCGCAGTATTTATTGGAACTATTTTATCTTCCAGGCCACTTAACCGTTCTTCTGCCTCAGTTATTGTGCTAGTGATCCATGCTAGAGAATAATTATTTTCATGTATTGTGTTCTTCATCATTGTTTGTTTGCTCTTCAGTTCTTGTCGACCCTTGTGAAACGTTTCTTGTATTTTCTCTCTCCTATTTCTACGATGCTGAATCGTCTTTCCTATCATTATTCTGAATTCTTTTTCGGGTGGACTGCCTATTTCCTCTTCATTTGTTAGGTCTGGTGCGTTTTGACCTTGCTGCTTCGTCGACGTGTGTTTTTTGATCTCCTCATTTTGCTTAACTTACTGGGATTGGGGTTCCTTTTCACAGGCGTCATGCCCGTCGTTATTGTGGTTTTTGGTGTCTGTCCCCAGCGGCTAAGGTTTGTTCAGTGGGTTCTGCATGTTTCTTTGTTGAGGGGAGGTGTGCTTGTGTTCTGGAAGATGAGGCTGGATCTTTACTTTCTGGTGGGCACCTCCACGTCTGGTGGTGTGTATTTTGGTGCCTCTGTCCTTATTATGATTTAAGGCGTCCTCTCTGATAACGGATGGGGCTCTTTCTGTCTTGCTCATTGTTTGGCATACGGTGTCCAGCACTGTAGACTTCTGGTCACTGAGTGAATGTGGGTCTTGGACGTGAGAAGGAAATCTCTGGGAGATTTTCTCCATTTGATATTATGTAGAGCTGTCAGGTCGCCTGTGGACCAGTGTCCTGAACTTGGTTTTCCCACCTCAGATGCAGAGCACTGACTCCTGGTTAGAGCACCTAGAGACTTTCATCCTCACAGCTCAGAATAAGTGGGAGAAGAAAGAGAAGGAAACAAAGAATGAGGATAAAATAAAACAAAATAAAGTAAAATCAAATAAAATGAAGTGATTAAAATAAAAATTATTTATTACGAGAAAATTTTAAAAAGTAAAAAAAAAAAAAAAGCCACACAGAACTCTAGCACAAATGGTTAAAGCTAAGCTATACAGACAAAATCGCAAACAGCAGCATACACCTCCACAGTCTCAAAAAGTGAAAAACTGGAAAGAATAATATATCTTTGCTCACAAAGTCCACCTCGTCAATTTTGGGCTGATTCTTTGTGTATTCAGGTGTTCCACAGATGCGGGGTACTTCACGTTGAATGTGCAGATTTCACCCACTCTTCCTGAGGCTGCTGGGAGAGATTTCACTTTGGCTTCTTTTTTCGCACAGCTCTCCTTTTACAGTTGCGTTTGCTTCATCCCATAGTTTTGGGTGGTCGTATTTCCACTGTCACTTTTTCCCAGGTATTTTTGATCCCATCTTGGTTTTCTGCAGTGAAATCTTGGTTATGTAACAGCGTTTTCTTTAGCTTCCCCGTGTTTGTATTATTGACGGGCTTTTTTTCCTTTTACTTCCTATCTAGATTCATAGCACTGTGGGCGGAAAGTATACCTGATACTGTTTCAATTTTCTTAATTTTCTAAGGCTTTATTTGTGGTCCTACATATAATATATCTTGGAGAATGTTCCATGAGCACCTGAGGAAAGAGTGTTTTCTGTTGTTTTGCAATAGAATGTGGCATACATATGAATGAAGTCCCTCCTGTTCAATGTGTCATTTAAAACTTATGTTTCCTGATTTTTTTTCATTTTGGATGATCTGTCCATTGGTGGAATTGGGGTGGTAATGTCCCCTACTCTTTTGGTGGTACTATCAAGTTCCCCTTTATGGCTGTTAGGATACATGTTATGTAGTGAAGTGATCCTCGGTTGTGTTCATAAGTATTCGCATTTGTCATATCCTCTCCTTGGTTTGATCCCTTGATCAGTATGTAGTGTCCTTGTTTGTTTCTTGTAACAGTGTTTATCTTAAAGTCTATTTCGTCTGATATGAGGATTGTAACTCCAGGTTTCCTTTGATTTCCATTTGCATGGAATGTCTCTTGCCATCTCCTCATTTTCAGTCTGTATATCTCCCTAGGTGTAAAGTGGGTCTCTTCTAGGCAGCACATATAATGGTCTTGATGTTGTATCCCTTCAGGGAGTCTATCTGTTGTAGTTGGAGCCATGTATCCATTTACATGTAACGTTATTATTAATATGGATGTTCCTCTTACCGTTTTGTTAATTGTTTTTGGTTTGTTCTAGGAGGTCTTTTCTTTTCTTTGTGATTCCTGCCTAGAGAAGTTCCTTTATCCTTTGTTATAAAGCTGTTGTTGGTGCTGAATTCTTTTTCCGTGTCTTTTTCTGTAAAGTTTTTGGTTTCTCCGTCCAATCTCAATGAGATTCTTGCTGAGAACAGTAACACTGGTTGTAGGTTTTTTCCTTTCATCTCTTGAAATACGTATACTGGCACTCCCTTCTCTCTTGCAGAATTTCTGCTGAAAAGTCGGCTGTTAACTTACGTGGATTCCCTTGTATGGTATATGCTGTTTTTCCCATGCTGCTTTTTACATGCTTTCTATGTATTTAGTTTCTAATAGTTTGATGAACATGTGTCTTGGCGTGTTTCTCCTTGGATTTATCCTGTATGGGACTCTCTGTGCTTCCTTGACTTGATTAACTGTTTCCTTTCCCATACTAGGGATGTTTTCAACTATAATCTCTTCAAATATATTCTCACACCTTTTCTATTTCTCTTCTTCTTCTGAGACCCATATAATTCGAATGTTGGTGCATTTAAGGTTGTCCCAAGGGTCGCTGAGACGGTCCTCCGTTCCTTTCTTTCTTTGTTCTTTATTTTGATCCCCAGTATTTATTGGAACTATTTTATCTTCCAGGACACTTAACCGTTCTTCTGCCTCAGTTATTGTGCTAGTGATCCATGCTAGAGAATAATTATTTTCATGTATTGTGTTCTTCATCATTGTTTGTTTGCTCTTCAGTTCTTGTCGACCCTTGTGAAACGTTTCTTGTATTTTCTCTCTCCTATTTCTACGATGCTGAATCGTCTTTCCTATCATTATTCTGAATTCTTTTTCGGGTGGACTGCCTATTTCCTCTTCATTTGTTAGATCTGGTGCGTTTTGACCTTGCTGCTTCGTCGACGTGTGTTTTTTGATCTCCTCATTTTGCTTAACTTACTGGGATTGGGGTTCCTTTTCACAGGCGTCATGCCCGTCGTTATTGTGGTTTTTGGTGTCTGTCCCCAGCGGCTAAGGTTTGTTCAGTGGGTTCTGCATGTTTCTTTGTTGAGGGGAGGTGTGCTTGTGTTCTGGAAGATGAGGCTGGATCTTTACTTTCTGGTGGGCACCTCCACGTCTGGTGGTGTGTATTTTGGTGCCTCTGTCCTTATTATGATTTAAGGCGTCCTCTCTGATAACGGATGGGGCTCTTTCTGTCTTGCTCATTGTTTGGCATACGGTGTCCAGCACTGTAGACTTCTGGTCACTGAGTGAATGTGGGTCTTGGACGTGAGAAGGAAATCTCTGGGAGATTTTCTCCATTTGATATTATGTAGAGCTGTCAGGTCGCCTGTGGACCAGTGTCCTGAACTTGGTTTTCCCACCTCAGATGCAGAGCACTGACTCCTGGTTAGAGCACCTAGAGACTTTCATCCTCACAGCTCAGAATAAGTGGGAGAAGAAAGAGAAGGAAACAAAGAATGAGGATAAAATAAAACAAAATAAAGTAAAATCAAATAAAATGAAGTGATTAAAATAAAAATTATTTATTACGAGAAAATTTTAAAAAGTAAAAAAAAAAAAAAAGCCACACAGAACTCTAGCACAAATGGTTAAAGCTAAGCTATACAGACAAAATCGCAAACAGCAGCATACACCTCCACAGTCTCAAAAAGTGAAAAACTGGAAAGAATAATATATCTTTGCTCACAAAGTCCACCTCGTCAATTTTGGGCTGATTCTTTGTGTATTCAGGTGTTCCACAGATGCGGGGTACTTCACGTTGAATGTGCAGATTTCACCCACTCTTCCTGAGGCTGCTGGGAGAGATTTCACTTTGGCTTCTTTTTTCGCACAGCTCTCCTTTTACAGTTGCGTTTGCTTCATCCCATAGTTTTGGGTGGTCGTATTTCCACTGTCACTTTTTCCCAGGTATTTTTGATCCCATCTTGGTTTTCTGCAGTGAAATCTTGGTTATGTAACAGCGTTTTCTTTAGCTTCCCCGTGTTTGTATTATTGACGGGCTTTTTTTCCTTTTACTTCCTATCTAGATTCATAGCACTGTGGGCGGAAAGTATACCTGATACTGTTTCAATTTTCTTAAATTTCTAAGGCTTTATTTGTGGTCCTACATATAATATATCTTGGAGAATGTTCCATGAGCACCTGAGGAAAGAGTGTTTTCTGTTGTTTTGCAATAGAATGTGGCATACATATGAATGAAGTCCCTCCTGTTCAATGTGTCATTTAAAACTTATGTTTCCTGATTTTTTTTCATTTTGGATGATCTGTCCATTGGTGGAATTGGGGTGGTAATGTCCCCTACTCTTTTGGTGGTACTATCAAGTTCCCCTTTATGGCTGTTAGGATACATGTTATGTAGTGAAGTGATCCTCGGTTGTGTTCATAAGTATTCGCATTTGTCATATCCTCTCCTTGGTTTGATCCCTTGATCAGTATGTAGTGTCCTTGTTTGTTTCTTGTAACAGTGTTTATCTTAAAGTCTATTTCGTCTGATATGAGAATTGTAACTCCAGGTTTCCTTTGATTTCCATTTGCATGGAATGTCTCTTGCCATCTCCTCATTTTCAGTCTGTATATCTCCCTAGGTGTAAAGTGGGTCTCTTCTAGGCAGCACATATAATGGTCTTGATGTTGTATCCCTTCAGGGAGTCTATCTGTTGTAGTTGGAGCCATGTATCCATTTACATGTAACGTTATTATTAATATGGATGTTCCTCTTACCGTTTTGTTAATTGTTTTTGGTTTGTTCTAGGAGGTCTTTTCTTTTCTTTGTGATTCCTGCCTAGAGAAGTTCCTTTATCCTTTGTTATAAAGCTGTTGTTGGTGCTGAATTCTTTTTCCGTGTCTTTTTCTGTAAAGTTTTTGGTTTCTCCGTCCAATCTCAATGAGATTCTTGCTGAGAACAGTAACATTGG
The DNA here is from genome assembly GCF_965194825.1 of Balaenoptera physalus. Lineage (NCBI taxonomy): Eukaryota > Metazoa > Chordata > Mammalia > Artiodactyla > Balaenopteridae > Balaenoptera > Balaenoptera physalus. The sequence continues at coordinate 19,199,124 of NC_138904.1, read as the reverse complement.
TTGTAGGTTTTTTCCTTTCATCTCTTGAAATACGTATACTGGCACTCCCTTCTCTCTTGCAGAATTTCTGCTGAAAGGTCAGCTGTTAACTTACGTGGATTCCCTTGTATGGTATATGCTGTTTTTCCCATGCTGCTTTTTACATGCTTTCTATGTATTTCGTTTCTAATAGTTTGATGAACATGTGTCTTGGCGTGTTTCTCCTTGGATTTATCCTGTATGGGACTCTCTGTGCTTCCTTGACTTGATTAACTGTTTCCTTTCCCATACTAGGGATGTTTTCAACTATAATCTCTTCAAATATATTCTCACGCCTTTTCTATTTCTCTTCTTCTTCTGAGACCCATATAATTCGAATGTTGGTGCATTTAAGGTTGTCCCAAGGGTCGCTGAGACGGTCTTCCGTTCCTTTCTTTCTTTGTTCTTTATTTTGATCCGCAGTATTTATTGGAACTATTTTATCTTCCAGGCCACTTAACCGTTCTTCTGCCTCAGTTATTGTGCTAGTGATCCATGCTAGAGAATAATTATTTTCATGTATTGTGTTCTTCATCATTGTTTGTTTGCTCTTCAGTTCTTGTCGACCCTTGTGAAACGTTTCTTGTATTTTCTCTCTCCTATTTCTACGATGTTGAATCGTCTTTCCTATCGTTATTCTGAATTCTTTTTCGGGTGGACTGCCTATTTCCTCTTCATTTGTTAGGTCTGGTGCGTTTTGACCTTGCTGCTTCGTCGACGTGTGTTTTTTGATCTCCTCATTTTGCTTAACTTACTGGGCTTGGGGTTCCTTTTCACAGGCGTCATGCCCGTCGTTATTGTGGTTTTTGGTGTCTGTCCCCAGCGGCTAAGGTTTGTTCAGTGGGTTCTGCATGTTTCTTTGTTGAGGGGAGGTGTGCTTGTGTTCTGGAAGATGAGGCTGGATCTTTACTTTCTGGTGGGCACCTCCACGTCTGGTGGTGTGTATTTTGGTGCCTCTGTCCTTATTATGATTTAAGGCGTCCTCTCTGATAACGGATGGGGCTCTTTCTGTCTTGCTCATTGTTTGGCATACGGTGTCCAGCACTGTAGACTTCTGGGCACTGAGTGAATGTGGGTCTTGGACGTGAGAAGGAAATCTCTGGGAGATTTTCTCCATTTGATATTATGTAGAGCTGTCAGGTCGCCTGTGGACCAGTGTCCTGAAGTTGGTTTTCCCACCTCAGATGCAGAGCACTGACTCCTGGTTAGAGCACCTAGAGACTTTCATCCTCACAGCTCAGAATAAGTGGGAGAAGAAAGAGAAGGAAACAAAGAATGAGGATAAAATAAAACAAAATAAAGTAAAATCAAATAAAATGAAGTGATTAAAATAAAAAATATTTATTACGAGAAAATTTTAAAAAGTAAAAAAAAAAAAAAGCCACACAGAACTCTAGCACAAATGGTTAAAGCTAAGCTATACAGACAAAATCGCAAACAGCAGCATACACCTCCACAGTCTCAAAAAGTGAAAAACTGGAAAGAATAATATATCTTTGCTCACAAAGTCCACCTCGTCAATTTTGGGCTGATTCTTTGTGTATTCAGGTGTTCCACAGATGCGGGGTACTTCACGTTGAATGTGCAGATTTCACCCACTCTTCCTGAGGCTGCTGGGAGAGATTTCCCTTTGGCTTCTTTTTTCGCACAGCTCTCCTTTTACAGTTGCGTTTGCTTCATCCCATAGTTTTGGGTGGTCGTATTTCCACTGTCACTTTTTCCCAGGTATTTTTGATCCCATCTTGGTTTTCTGCAGTGAAATCTTGGTTATGTAACAGCGTTTTCTTTAGCTTCCCCGTGTTTGTATTATTGACGGGCTTTTTTTCCTTTTACTTCCTATCTAGATTCATAGCACTGTGGGCGGAAAGTATACCTGATACTGTTTCAATTTTCTTAATTTTCTAAGGCTTTATTTGTGGTCCTACATATAATATATCTTGGAGAATGTTCCATGAGCACCTGAGGAAAGAGTGTTTTCTGTCGTTTTGCAATAGAATGTGGTATACATATGAATGAAGTCCCTCCTGTTCAATGTGTCATTTAAAACTTATGTTTCCTGATTTTTTTTCATTTTGGATGATCTGTCCATTGGTGGAATTGGGGTGGTAATGTCCCCTACTCTTTTGGTGGTACTATCAAGTTCCCCTTTATGGCTGTTAGGATACATGTTATGTAGTGAAGTGATCCTCGGTTGTGTTCATAAGTATTTGCATTTGTCATATCCTCTCCTTGGTTTGATCCCTTTATCAGTATGTAGTGTCCTTGTTTGTTTCTTGTAACAGTGTTTATCTTAAAGTCTATTTCGTCTGATATGAGAATTGTAACTCCAGGTTTCCTTTGATTTCCATTTGCATGGAATGTCTCTTGCCATCTCCTCATTTTCAGTCTGTATATCTCCCTAGGTGTAAAGTGGGTCTCTTCTAGGCAGCACATATAATGGTCTTGATGTTGTATCCCTTCAGGGAGTCTATCTGTTGTAGTTGGAGCCATGTATCCATTTACATGTAACGTTATTATTAATATGGATGTTCTTCTTACCGTTTTGTTAATTGTTTTTGGTTTGTTCTAGGAGGTCTTTTCTTTTCTTTGTGATTCCTGCCTAGAGAAGTTCCTTTATCCTTTGTTATAAAGCTGTTGTTGGTGCTGAATTCTTTTTCCGTGTCTTTTTCTGTAAAGTTTTTGGTTTCTCCGTCCAATCTCAATGAGATTCTTGCTGAGAACAGTAACATTGGTTGTAGGTTTTTTCCTTTCATCTCTTGAAATACGTATACTGGCACTCCCTTCTCTCTTGCAGAATTTCTGCTGAAAGGTCGGCTGTTAACTTACGTGGATTCCCTTGTATGGTATATGCTGTTTTTCCCATGCTGCTTTTTACATGCTTTCTATGTATTTCGTTTCTAATAGTTTGATGAACATGTGTCTTGGCGTGTTTCTCCTTGGATTTATCCTGTATGGGACTCTCTGTGCTTCCTTGAATTGATTAACTGTTTCCTTTCCCATACTAGCGATGTTTTCAACTATAATCTCTTCAAATATATTCTCACGCCTTTTCTATTTCTCTTCCTCTTCTGAGACCCATATAATTCGAATGATGGTGCATTTAATGTTGTCCCAAGGGTCGCTGAGACGGTCCTCCGTTCCTTTCTTTCTTTGTTCTTTATTTTGATCCGCAGTATTTATTTGAACTATTTTATCTTCCAGGACCCTTAACCGTTCTTCTGCCTCAGTTACTGTGCTAGTGATCCATGCTAGAGAATAATTATTTTCATGTATTGTGTTCTTCATCATTGTTTGTTTGCTCTTCAGTTCTTGTCGACCCTTGTGAAACGTTTCTTATATTTTCTCTCTCCTATTTCTACGATGTTGAATCGTCTTTCCTATCATTATTCTGAATTCTTTTTCGGGTGGACTGCCTATTTCCTCTTCATTTGTTAGGTCTGGTGCGTTTTGACCTTGCTGCTTCGTCGACGTGTGTTTTTTGATCTCCTCATTTTGCTTAACTTACTGGGATTGGGGTTCCTTTTCACAGGCGTCATGCCCGTCGTTATTGTGGTTTTTGGTGTCTGTCCCCAGCGGCTAAGGTTTGTTCAGTGGGTTCTGCATGTTTCTTTGTTGAGGGGAGGTGTGCTTGTGTTCTGGAAGATGAGGCTGGATCTTTACTTTCTGGTGGGCACCTCCACGTCTGGTGGTGTGTATTTTCGTGCCTCTGTCCTTATTATGATTTAAGGCGTCCTCTCTGATAACGGATGGGGCTCTTTCTGTCTTGCTCATTGTTTGGCATACGGTGTCCAGCACTGTAGACTTCTGGTCACTGAGTGAATGTGGGTCTTGGACGTGAGAAGGAAATCTCTGGGAGATTTTCTCCATTTGATATTATGTAGAGCTGTCAGGTCGCCTGTGGACCAGTGTCCTGAACTTGGTTTTCCCACCTCAGATGCAGAGCACTGACTCCTGGTTAGAGCACCTAGAGACTTTCATCCTCACAGCTCAGAATAAGTGGGAGAAGAAAGAGAAGGAAACAAAGAATGAGGATAAAATAAAACAAAATAAAGTAAAATCAAATAAAATGAAGTGATTAAAATAAAAAATATTTATTACGAGAAAATTTTAAAAAGTAAAAAAAAAAAAAAAGCCACACAGAACTCTAGCACAAATGGTTAAAGCTAAGCTATACAGACAAAATCGCAAACAGCAGCATACACCTCCACAGTCTCAAAAAGTGAAAAACTGGAAAGAATAATATATCTTTGCTCACAAAGTCCACCTCGTCAATTTTGGGCTGATTCTTTGTGTATTCAGGTGTTCCACAGATGCGGGGTACTTCACGTTGAATGTGCAGATTTCACCCACTCTTCCTGCGGCTGCTGGGAGAGATTTCCCTTTGGCTTCTTTTTTCGCACAGCTCTCCTTTTACAGTTGCGTTTGCTTCATCCCATAGTTTTGGGTGGTCGTATTTCCACTGTCACTTTTTCCCAGGTATTTTTGATCCCATCTTGGTTTTCTGCAGTGAAATCTTGGTTATGTAACAGCGTTTTCTTTAGCTTCCCCGTGTTTGTATTATTGACGGGCTTTTTTTCCTTTTACTTCCTATCTAGATTCATAGCACTGTGGGCGGAAAGTATACCTGATACTGTTTCAATTTTCTTAATTTTCTAAGGCTTTATTTGTGGTCCTACATATAATATATCTTGGAGAATGTTCCATGAGCACCTGAGGAAAGAGTGTTTTCTGTTGTTTTGCAATAGAATGTGGTATACATATGAATGAAGTCCCTCCTGTTCAATGTGTCATTTAAAACTTATGTTTCCTGATTTTTTTTCATTTTGGATGATCTGTCCATTGGTGGAATTGGGGTGGTAATGTCCCCTACTCTTTTGGTGGTACTATCAAGTTCCCCTTTATGGCTGTTAGGATACATGTTATGTAGTGAAGTGATCCTCGGTTGTGTTCATAAGTATTCGCATTTGTCATATCCTCTCCTTGGTTTGATCCCTTTATCAGTATGTAGTGTCCTTGTTTGTTTCTTGTAACAGTGTTTATCTTAAAGTCTATTTCGTCTGATATGAGAATTGTAACTCTAGGTTTCCTTTGATTTCCATTTGCATGGAATGTCTCTTGCCATCTCCTCATTTTCAGTCTGTATATCTCCCTAGGTGTAAAGTGGGTCTCTTCTAGGCAGCACATATAATGGTCTTGATGTTGTATCCCTTCAGGGAGTCTATCTGTTGTAGTTGGAGCCATGTATCCATTTACATGTAACGTTATTATTAATATGGATGTTCCTCTTACCGTTTTGTTAATTGTTTTTGGTTTGTTCTAGGAGGTCTTTTCTTTTCTTTGTGATTCCTGCCTAGAGAAGTTCCTTTATCCTTTGTTATAAAGCTGTTGTTGGTGCTGAATTCTTTTTCCGTGTCTTTTTCTGTAAAGTTTTTGGTTTCTCCGTCCAATCTCAATGAGATTCTTGCTGAGAACAGTAACATTGGTTGTAGGTTTTTTCCTTTCATCTCTTGAAATACGTATACTGGCACTCCCTTCTCTCTTGCAGAATTTCTGCTGAAAGGTCAGCTGTTAACTTACGTGGATTCCCTTGTATGGTATATGCTGTTTTTCCCATGCTGCTTTTTACATGCTTTCTATGTATTTCGTTTCTAATAGTTTGATGAACATGTGTCTTGGCGTGTTTCTCCTTGGATTTATCCTGTATGGGACTCTCTGTGCTTCCTTGACTTGATTAACTGTTTCCTTTCCCATACTAGGGATGTTTTCAACTATAATCTCTTCAAATATATTCTCACGCCTTTTCTATTTCTCTTCTTCTTCTGAGGCCCATATAATTCGAATGTTGGTGCATTTAAGGTTGTCCCAAGGGTCGCTGAGACGGTCCTCCGTTCCTTTCTTTCTTTGTTCTTTATTTTGATCCGCAGTATTTATTGGAACTATTTTATCTTCCAGGCCACTTAACCGTTCTTCTGCCTCAGTTATTGTGCTAGTGATCCATGCTAGAGAATAATTATTTTCATGTATTGTGTTCTTCATCATTGTTTGTTTGCTCTTCAGTTCTTGTCGACCCTTGTGAAACGTTTCTTGTATTTTCTCTCTCCTATTTCTACGATGTTGAATCGTCTTTCCTATCATTATTCTGAATTCTTTTTCGGGTGGACTGCCTATTTCCTCTTCATTTGTTAGGTCTGGTGCGTTTTGACCTTGCTGCTTCGTCGACGTGTGTTTTTTGATCTCCTCATTTTGCTTAACTTACTGGGCTTGGGGTTCCTTTTCACAGGCGTCATGCCCGTCGTTATTGTGGTTTTTGGTGTCTGTCCCCAGCGGCTAAGGTTTGTTCAGTGGGTTCTGCATGTTTCTTTGTTGAGGGGAGGTGTGCTTGTGTTCTGGAAGATGAGGCTGGATCTTTACTTTCTGGTGGGCACCTCCACGTCTGGTGGTGTGTATTTTGGTGCCTCTGTCCTTATTATGATTTAAGGCGTCCTCTCTGATAACGGATGGGGCTCTTTCTGTCTTGCTCATTGTTTGGCATACGGTGTCCAGCACTGTAGACTTCTGGTCACTGAGTGAATGTGGGTCTTGGACGTGAGAAGGAAATCTCTGGGAGATTTTCTCCATTTGATATTATGTAGAGCTGTCAGGTCGCCTGTGGACCAGTGTCCTGAAGTTGGTTTTCCCACCTCAGATGCAGAGCACTGACTCCTGGTTAGAGCACCTAGAGACTTTCATCCTCACAGCTCAGAATAAGTGGGAGAAGAAAGAGAAGGAAACAAAGAATGAGGATAAAATAAAACAAAATAAAGTAAAATCAAATAAAATGAAGTGATTAAAATAAAAAATATTTATTACGAGAAAATTTTAAAAAGTAAAAAAAAAAAAAAAGCCACACAGAACTCTAGCACAAATGGTTAAAGCTAAGCTATACAGACAAAATCGCAAACAGCAGCATACACCTCCACAGTCTCAAAAAGTGAAAAACTGGAAAGAATAATATATCTTTGCTCACAAAGTCCACCTCGTCAATTTTGGGCTGATTCTTTGTGTATTCAGGTGTTCCACAGATGCGGGGTACTTCACGTTGAATGTGCAGATTTCACCCACTCTTCCTGAGGCTGCTGGGAGAGATTTCCCTTTGGCTTCTTTTTTCACACAGCTCTCCTTTTACAGTTGCGTTTGCTTCATCCCATAGTTTTGGGTGGTCGTATTTCCACTGTCACTTTTTCCCAGGTATTTCTGATCCCATCTTGGTTTTCTGCAGTGAAATCTTGGTTATGTAACAGCGTTTTCTTTAGCTTCCCCGTGTTTGTATTATTGACGGGCTTTTTTTCCTTTTACTTCCTATCTAGATTCATAGCACTGTGGGCGGAAAGTATACCTGATACTGTTTCAATTTTCTTAATTTTCTAAGGCTTTATTTGTGGTCCTACATATAATATATCTTGGAGAATGTTCCATGAGCACCTGAGGAAAGAGTGTTTTCTGTTGTTTTGCAATAGAATGTGGTATACATATGAATGAAGTCCCTCCTGTTCAATGTGTCATTTAAAACTTATGTTTCCTGATTTTTTTTCATTTTGGATGATCTGTCCATTGGTGGAATTGGGGTGGTAATGTCCCCTACTCTTTTGGTGGTACTATCAAGTTCCCCTTTATGGCTGTTAGGATACATGTTATGTAGTGAAGTGATCCTCGGTTGTGTTCATAAGTATTCGCATTTGTCATATCCTCTCCTTGGTTTGATCCCTTTATCAGTATGTAGTGTCCTTGTTTGTTTCTTGTAACAGTGTTTATCTTAAAGTCTATTTCGTCTGATATGAGAATTGTAACTCTAGGTTTCCTTTGATTTCCATTTGCATGGAATGTCTCTTGCCATCTCCTCATTTTCAGTCTGTATATCTCCCTAGGTGTAAAGTGGGTCTCTTCTAGGCAGCACATATAATGGTCTTGATGTTGTATCCCTTCAGGGAGTCTATCTGTTGTAGTTGGAGCCATGTATCCATTTACATGTAACGTTATTATTAATATGGATGTTCCTCTTACCGTTTTGTTAATTGTTTTTGGTTTGTTCTAGGAGGTCTTTTCTTTTCTTTGTGATTCCTGCCTAGAGAAGTTCCTTTATCCTTTGTTATAAAGCTGTTGTTGGTGCTGAATTCTTTTTCCGTGTCTTTTTCTGTAAAGTTTTTGGTTTCTCCGTCCAATCTCAATGAGATTCTTGCTGAGAACAGTAACATTGGTTGTAGGTTTTTTCCTTTCATCTCTTGAAATACGTATACTGGCACTCCCTTCTCTCTTGCAGAATTTCTGCTGAAAGGTCAGCTGTTAACTTACGTGGATTCCTTTGTATGGTATATGCTGTTTTTCCCATGCTGCTTTTTACATGCTTTCTATGTATTTCGTTTCTAATAGTTTGATGAACATGTGTCTTGGCGTGTTTCTCCTTGGATTTATCCTGTATGGGACTCTCTGTGCTTCCTTGACTTGATTAACTGTTTCCTTTCCCATACTAGGGATGTTTTCAACTATAATCTCTTCAAATATATTCTCACGCCTTTTCTATTTCTCTTATTCTTCTGAGGCCCATATAATTCGAATGTTGGTGCATTTAAGGTTGTCCCAAGGGTCGCTGAGACGGTCCTCCGTTCCTTTCTTTCTTTGTTCTTTATTTTGATCCGCAGTATTTATTGGAACTATTTTATCTTCCAGGCCACTTAACCGTTCTTCTGCCTCAGTTATTGTGCTAGTGATCCATGCTAGAGAATAATTATTTTCATGTATTGTGTTCTTCATCATTGTTTGTTTGCTCTTCAGTTCTTGTCGACCCTTGTGAAACGTTTCTTGTATTTTCTCTCTCCTATTTCTACGATGTTGAATCGTCTTTCCTATCATTATTCTGAATTCTTTTTCGGGTGGACTGCCTATTTCCTCTTCATTTGTTAGGTCTGGTGCGTTTTGACCTTGCTGCTTCGTCGACGTGTGTTTTTTGATCTCCTCATTTTGCTTAACTTACTGGGCTTGGGGTTCCTTTTCACAGGCGTCATGCCCGTCGTTATTGTGGTTTTTGGTGTCTGTCCCCAGCGGCTAAGGTTTGTTCAGTGGGTTCTGCATGTTTCTTTGTTGAGGGGAGGTGTGCTTGTGTTCTGGAAGATGAGGCTGGATCTTTACTTTCTGGTGGGCACCTCCACGTCTGGTGGTGTGTATTTTGGTGCCTCTGTCCTTATTATGATTTAAGGCGTCCTCTCTGATAACGGATGGGGCTCTTTCTGTCTTGCTCATTGTTTGGCATACGGTGTCCAGCACTGTAGACTTCTGGTCACTGAGTGAATGTGGGTCTTGGACGTGAGAAGGAAATCTCTGGGAGATTTTCTCCATTTGATATTATGTAGAGCTGTCAGGTCGCCTGTGGACCAGTGTCCTGAAGTTGGTTTTCCCACCTCAGATGCAGAGCACTGACTCCTGGTTAGAGCACCTAGAGACTTTCATCCTCACAGCTCAGAATAAGTGGGAGAAGAAAGAGAAGGAAACAAAGAATGAGGATAAAATAAAACAAAATAAAGTAAAATCAAATAAAATGAAGTGATTAAAATAAAAAATATTTATTACGAGAAAATTTTAAAAAGTAAAAAAAAAAAAAAGCCACACAGAACTCTAGCACAAATGGTTAAAGCTAAGCTATACAGACAAAATCGCAAACAGCAGCATACACCTCCACAGTCTCAAAAAGTGAAAAACTGGAAAGAATAATATATCTTTGCTCACAAAGTCCACCTCGTCAATTTTGGGCTGATTCTTTGTGTATTCAGGTGTTCCACAGATGCGGGGTACTTCACGTTGAATGTGCAGATTTCACCCACTCTTCCTGAGGCTGCTGGGAGAGATTTCCCTTTGGCTTCTTTTTTCACACAGCTCTCCTTTTACAGTTGCGTTTGCTTCATCCCATAGTTTTGGGTGGTCGTATTTCCACTGTCACTTTTTCCCAGGTATTTTTGATCCCATCTTGGTTTTCTGCAGTGAAATCTTGGTTATGTAACAGCGTTTTCTTTAGCTTCCCCGTGTTTGTATTATTGACGGGCTTTTTTTCCTTTTACTTCCTATCTAGATTCATAGCACTGTGGGCGGAAAGTATACCTGATACTGTTTCAATTTTCTTAATTTTCTAAGGCTTTATTTGTGGTCCTACATATAATATATCTTGGAGAATGTTCCATGAGCACCTGAGGAAAGAGTGTTTTCTGTTGTTTTGCAATAGAATGTGGTATACATATGAATGAAGTCCCTCCTGTTCAATGTGTCATTTAAAACTTATGTTTCCTGATTTTTTTTCATTTTGGATGATCTGTCCATTGGTGGAATTGGGGTGGTAATGTCCCCTACTCTTTTGGTGGTACTATCAAGTTCCCCTTTATGGCTGTTAGGATACATGTTATGTAGTGAAGTGATCCTCGGTTGTGTTCATAAGTATTCGCATTTGTCATATCCTCTCCTTGGTTTGATCCCTTGATCAGTATGTAGTGTCCTTGTTTGTTTCTTGTAACAGTGTTTATCTTAAAGTCTATTTCGTCTGATATGAGAATTGTAACTCCAGGTTTCCTTTGATTTCCATTTGCATGGAATGTCTCTTGCCATCTCCTCATTTTCAGTCTGTATATCTCCCTAGGTGTAAAGTGGGTCTCTTCTAGGCAGCACATATAATGGTCTTGATGTTGTATCCCTTCAGGGAGTCTATCTGTTGTAGTTGGAGCCATGTATCCATTTACATGTAACGTTATTATTAATATGGATGTTCCTCTTAGCGTTTTGTTAATTGTTTTTGGTTTGTTCTAGGAGGTCTTTTCTTTTCTTTGTGATTCCTGCCTAGAGAAGTTCCTTTATCCTTTGTTATAAAGCTGTTGTTGGTGCTGAATTCTTTTTCCGTGTCTTTTTCTGTAAAGTTTTTGGTTTCTCCGTCCAATCTCAATGAGATTCTTGCTGAGAACAGTAACACTGGTTGTAGGTTTTTTCCTTTCATCTCTTGAAATACGTATACTGGCACTCCCTTCTCTCTTGCAGAATTTCTGCTGAAAAGTCGGCTGTTAACTTACGTGGATTCTCTTGTATGGTATATGCTGTTTTTCCCATGCTGCTTTTTACATGCTTTCTATGTATTTAGTTTCTAATAGTTTGATGAACATGTGTCTTGGCGTGTTTCTCCTTGGATTTATCCTGTATGGGACTCTCTGTGCTTCCTTGACTTGATTAACTGTTTCCTTTCCCATACTAGGGATGTTTTCAACTATAATGTCTTCAAATATATTCTCACACCTTTTCTATTTCTCTTCTTCTTCTGAGACCCATATAATTCGAATGTTGGTGCATTTAAGGTTGTCCCAAGGGTCGCTGAGACGGTCCTCCGTTCCTTTCTTTCTTTGTTCTTTATTTTGATCCCCAGTATTTATTTGAACTATTTTATCTTCCAGGACACTTAACCGTTCTTCTGCCTCAGTTATTGTGCTAGTGATCCATGCTAGAGAATAATTATTTTCATGTATTGTGTTCTTCATCATTGTTTGTTTGCTCTTCAGTTCTTGTCGACCCTTGTGAAACGTTTCTTGTATTTTCTCTCTCCTATTTCTACGATGCTGAATCGTCTTTCCTATCATTATTCTGAATTCTTTTTCGGGTGGACTGCCTATTTCCTCTTCATTTGTTAGGTCTGGTGCGTTTTGACCTTGCTGCTTCGTCGACGTGTGTTTTTTGATCTCCTCATTTTGCTTAACTTACTGGGATTGGGGTTCCTTTTCACAGGCGTCATGCCCGTCGTTATTGTGGTTTTTGGTGTCTGTCCCCAGCGGCTAAGGTTTGTTCAGTGGGTTCTGCATGTTTCTTTGTTGAGGGGAGGTGTGCTTGTGTTCTGGAAGATGAGGCTGGATCTTTACTTTCTGGTGGGCACCTCCACGTCTGGTGGTGTGTATTTTGGTGCCTCTGTCCTTATTATGATTTAAGGCGTCCTCTCTGATAACGGATGGGGCTCTTTCTGTCTTGCTCATTGTTTGGCATACGGTGTCCAGCACTGTAGACTTCTGGTCACTGAGTGAATGTGGGTCTTGGACGTGAGAAGGAAATCTCTGGGAGATTTTCTCCATTTGATATTATGTAGAGCTGTCAGGTCGCCTGTGGACCAGTGTCCTGAACTTGGTTTTCCCACCTCAGATGCAGAGCACTGACTCCTGGTTAGAGCACCTAGAGACTTTCATCCTCACAGCTCAGAATAAGTGGGAGAAGAAAGAGAAGGAAACAAAGAATGAGGATAAAATAAAACAAAATAAAGTAAAATCAAATAAAATGAAGTGATTAAAATAAAAATTATTTATTACGAGAAAATTTTAAAAAGTAAAAAAAAAAAAAAAGCCACACAGAACTCTAGCACAAATGGTTAAAGCTAAGCTATACAGACAAAATCGCAAACAGCAGCATACACCTCCACAGTCTCAAAAAGTGAAAAACTGGAAAGAATAATATATCTTTGCTCACAAAGTCCACCTCGTCAATTTTGGGCTGATTCTTTGTGTATTCAGGTGTTCCACAGATGCGGGGTACTTCACGTTGAATGTGCAGATTTCACCCACTCTTCCTGCGGCTGCTGGGAGAGATTTCCCTTTGGCTTCTTTTTTCGCACAGCTCTCCTTTTACAGTTGCGTTTGCTTCATCCCATAGTTTTGGGTGGTCGTATTTCCACTGTCACTTTTTCCCAGGTATTTTTGATCCCATCTTGGTTTTCTGCAGTGAAATCTTGGTTATGTAACAGCGTTTTCTTTAGCTTCCCCGTGTTTGTATTATTGACGGGCTTTTTTTCCTTTTACTTCCTATCTAGATTCATAGCACTGTGGGCGGAAAGTATACCTGATACTGTTTCAATTTTCTTAATTTTCTAAGGCTTTATTTGTGGTCCTACATATAATATATCTTGGAGAATGTTCCATGAGCACCTGAGGAAAGAGTGTTTTCTGTTGTTTTGCAATAGAATGTGGTATACATATGAATGAAGTCCCTCCTGTTCAATGTGTCATTTAAAACTTATGTTTCCTGATTTTTTTTCATTTTGGATGATCTGTCCATTGGTGGAATTGGGGTGGTAATGTCCCCTACTCTTTTGGTGGTACTATCAAGTTCCCCTTTATGGCTGTTAGGATACATGTTATGTAGTGAAGTGATCCTCGGTTGTGTTCATAAGTATTCGCATTTGTCATATCCTCTCCTTGGTTTGATCCCTTGATCAGTATGTAGTGTCCTTGTTTGTTTCTTGTAACAGTGTTTATCTTAAAGTCTATTTCGTCTGATATGAGAATTGTAACTCTAGGTTTCCTTTGATTTCCATTTGCATGGAATGTCTCTTGCCATCTCCTCATTTTCAGTCTGTATATCTCCCTAGGTGTAAAGTGGGTCTCTTCTAGGCAGCACATATAATGGTCTTGATGTTGTATCCCTTCAGGGAGTCTATCTGTTGTAGTTGGAGCCATGTATCCATTTACATGTAACGTTATTATTAATATGGATGTTCCTCTTACCGTTTTGTTAATTGTTTTTGGTTTGTTCTAGGAGGTCTTTTCTTTTCTTTGTGATTCCTGCCTAGAGAAGTTCCTTTATCCTTTGTTATAAAGCTGTTGTTGGTGCTGAATTCTTTTTCCGTGTCTTTTTCTGTAAAGTTTTTGGTTTCTCCGTCCAATCTCAATGAGATTCTTGCTGAGAACAGTAACATTGGTTGTAGGTTTTTTCCTTTCATCTCTTGAAATACGTATACTGGCACTCCCTTCTCTCTTGCAGAATTTCTGCTGAAAGGTCAGCTGTTAACTTACGTGGATTCCCTTGTATGGTATATGCTGTTTTTCCCATGCTGCTTTTTACATGCTTTCTATGTATTTCGTTTCTAATAGTTTGATGAACATGTGTCTTGGCGTGTTTCTCCTTGGATTTATCCTGTATGGGACTCTCTGTGCTTCCTTGACTTGATTAACTGTTTCCTTTCCCATACTAGGGATGTTTTCAACTATAATCTCTTCAAATATATTCTCACGCCTTTTCTATTTCTCTTCTTCTTCTGAGACCCATATAATTCGAATGTTGGTGCATTTAAGGTTGTCCCAAGGGTCGCTGAGACGGTCCTCCGTTCCTTTCTTTCTTTGTTCTTTATTTTGATCCGCAGTATTTATTGGAACTATTTTATCTTCCAGGCCACTTAACCGTTCTTCTGCCTCAGTTATTGTGCTAGTGATCCATGCTAGAGAATAATTATTTTCATGTATTGTGTTCTTCATCATTGTTTGTTTGCTCTTCCGTTCTTGTCGACCCTTGTGAAACGTTTCTTGTATTTTCTCTCTCCTATTTCTACGATGTTGAATCGTCTTTCCTATCATTATTCTGAATTCTTTTTCGGGTGGACTGCCTATTTCCTCTTCATTTGTTAGGTCTGGTGCGTTTTGACCTTGCTGCTTCGTCGACGTGTGTTTTTTGATCTCCTCATTTTGCTTAACTTACTGGGCTTGGGGTTCCTTTTCACAGGCGTCATGCCCGTCGTTATTGTGGTTTTTGGTGTCTGTCCCCAGCGGCTAAGGTTTGTTCAGTGGGTTCTGCATGTTTCTTTGTTGAGGGGAGGTGTGCTTGTGTTCTGGAAGATGAGGCTGAATCTTTACTTTCTGGTGCGCACCTCCACGTCTGGTGGTGTGTATTTTGGTGCCTCTGTCCTTATTATGATTTAAGGCGTCCTCTCTGATAACGGATGGGGCTCTTTCTGTCTTGCTCATTGTTTGGCATACGGTGTCCAGCACTGTAGACTTCTGGTCACTGAGTGAATGTGGGTCTTGGACGTGAGAAGGAAATCTCTGGGAGATTTTCTCCATTTGATATTATGTAGAGCTGTAAGGTCGCCTGTGGACCAGTGTCCTGAACTTGGTTTTCCCACCTCAGATGCAGAGCACTGACTCCTGGTTAGAGCACCTAGAGACTTTCATCCTCACAGCTCAGAATAAGTGGGAGAAGAAAGAGAAGGAAACAAAGAATGAGGATAAAATAAAACAAAATAAAGTAAAATCAAATAAAATGAAGTGATTAAAATAAAAAATATTTATTACGAGAAAATTTTAAAAAGTAAAAAAAAAAAAAGCCACACAGAACTCTAGCACAAATGGTTAAAGCTAAGCTATACAGACAAAATCGCAAACAGCAGCATACACCTCCACAGTCTCAAAAAGTGAAAAACTGGAAAGAATAATATATCTTTGCTCACAAAGTCCACCTCGTCAATTTTGGGCTGATTCTTTGTGTATTCAGGTGTTCCACTGATGCGGGGTACTTCACGTTGAATGTGCAGATTTCACCCACTCTTCCTGCGGCTGCTGGGAGAGATTTCCCTTTGGCTTCTTTTTTCGCACAGCTCTCCTTTTACAGTTGCGTTTGCTTCATCCCATAGTTTTGGGTGGTCGTATTTCCACTGTCACTTTTTCCCAGGTATTTTTGATCCCATCTTGGTTTTCTGCAGTGAAATCTTGGTTATGTAACAGCGTTTTCTTTAGCTTCCCCGTGTTTGTATTATTGACGGGCTTTTTTTCCTTTTACTTCCTATCTAGATTCATAGCACTGTGGGCGGAAAGTATACCTGATACTGTTTCAATTTTCTTAATTTTCTAAGGCTTTATTTGTGGTCCTACATATAATATATCTTGGAGAATGTTCCATGAGCACCTGAGGAAAGAGTGTTTTCTGTCGTTTTGCAATAGAATGTGGTATACATATGAATGAAGTCCCTCCTGTTCAATGTGTCATTTAAAACTTATGTTTCCTGATTTTTTTTCATTTTGGATGATCTGTCCATTGGTGGAATTGGGGTGGTAATGTCCCCTACTCTTTTGGTGGTACTATCAAGTTCCCCTTTATGGCTGTTAGGATACATGTTATGTAGTGAAGTGATCCTCGGTTGTGTTCATAAGTATTCGCATTTGTCATATCCTCTCCTTGGTTTGATCCCTTTATCAGTATGTAGTGTCCTTGTTTGTTTCTTGTAACAGTGTTTATCTTAAAGTCTATTTCGTCTGATATGAGAATTGTAACTCCAGGTTTCCTTTGATTTCCATTTGCATGGAATGTCTCTTGCCATCTCCTCATTTTCAGTCTGTATATCTCCCTAGGTGTAAAGTGGGTCTCTTCTAGGCAGCACATATAATGGTCTTGATGTTGTATCCCTTCAGGGAGTCTATCTGTTGTAGTTGGAGCCATGTATCCATTTACATGTAACGTTATTATTAATATGGATGTTCTTCTTACCGTTTTGTTAATTGTTTTTGGTTTGTTCTAGGAGGTCTTTTCTTTTCTTTGTGATTCCTGCCTAGAGAAGTTCCTTTATCCTTTGTTATAAAGCTGTTGTTGGTGCTGAATTCTTTTTCCGTGTCTTTTTCTGTAAAGTTTTTGGTTTCTCCGTCCAATCTCAATGAGATTCTTGCTGAGAACAGTAACATTGGTTGTAGGTTTTTTCCTTTCATCTCTTGAAATACGTATACTGGCACTCCCTTCTCTCTTGCAGAATTTCTGCTGAAAGGTCGGCTGTTAACTTACGTGGATTCCCTTGTATGGTATATGCTGTTTTTCCCATGCTGCTTTTTACATGCTTTCTATGTATTTCGTTTCTAATAGTTTGATGAACATGTGTCTTGGCGTGTTTCTCCTTGGATTTATCCTGTATGGGACTCTCTGTGCTTCCTTGAATTGATTAACTGTTTCCTTTCCCATACTAGGGATGTTTTCAACTATAATCTCTTCAAATATATTCTCACGCCTTTTCTATTTCTCTTCCTCTTCTGAGACCCATATAATTCGAATGATGGTGCATTTAATGTTGTCCCAAGGGTCGCTGAGACGGTCCTCCGTTCCTTTCTTTCTTTGTTCTTTATTTTGATCCGCAGTATTTATTTGAACTATTTTATCTTCCAGGACACTTAACCGTTCTTCTGCCTCAGTTACTGTGCTAGTGATCCATGCTAGAGAATAATTATTTTCATGTATTGTGTTCTTCATCATTGTTTGTTTGCTCTTCAGTTCTTGTCGACCCTTGTGAAACGTTTCTTATATTTTCTCTCTCCTATTTCTACGATGTTGAATCGTCTTTCCTATCATTATTCTGAATTCTTTTTCGGGTGGACTGCCTATTTCCTCTTCATTTGTTAGGTCTGGTGCGTTTTGACCTTGCTGCTTCGTCGACGTGTGTTTTTTGATCTCCTCATTTTGCTTAACTTACTGGGATTGGGGTTCCTTTTCACAGGCGTCATGCCCGTCGTTATTGTGGTTTTTGGTGTCTGTCCCCAGCGGCTAAGGTTTGTTCAGTGGGTTCTGCATGTTTCTTTGTTGAGGGGAGGTGTGCTTGTGTTCTGGAAGATGAGGCTGGATCTTTACTTTCTGGTGGGCACCTCCACGTCTGGTGGTGTGTATTTTCGTGCCTCTGTCCTTATTATGATTTAAGGCGTCCTCTCTGATAACGGATGGGGCTCTTTCTGTCTTGCTCATTGTTTGGCATACGGTGTCCAGCACTGTAGACTTCTGGTCACTGAGTGAATGTGGGTCTTGGACGTGAGAAGGAAATCTCTGGGAGATTTTCTCCATTTGATATTATGTAGAGCTGTCAGGTCGCCTGTGGACCAGTGTCCTGAACTTGGTTTTCCCACCTCAGATGCAGAGCACTGACTCCTGGTTAGAGCACCTAGAGACTTTCATCCTCACAGCTCAGAATAAGTGGGAGAAGAAAGAGAAGGAAACAAAGAATGAGGATAAAATAAAACAAAATAAAGTAAAATCAAATAAAATGAAGTGATTAAAATAAAAAATATTTATTACGAGAAAATTTTAAAAAGTAAAAAAAAAAAAAAAGCCACACAGAACTCTAGCACAAATGGTTAAAGCTAAGCTATACAGACAAAATCGCAAACAGCAGCATACACCTCCACAGTCTCAAAAAGTGAAAAACTGGAAAGAATAATATATCTTTGCTCACAAAGTCCACCTCGTCAATTTTGGGCTGATTCTTTGTGTATTCAGGTGTTCCACAGATGCGGGGTACTTCACGTTGAATGTGCAGATTTCACCCACTCTTCCTGCGGCTGCTGGGAGAGATTTCCCTTTGGCTTCTTTTTTCGCACAGCTCTCCTTTTACAGTTGCGTTTGCTTCATCCCATAGTTTTGGGTGGTCGTATTTCCACTGTCACTTTTTCCCAGGTATTTTTGATCCCATCTTGGTTTTCTGCAGTGAAATCTTGGTTATGTAACAGCGTTTTCTTTAGCTTCCCCGTGTTTGTATTATTGACGGGCTTTTTTTCCTTTTACTTCCTATCTAGATTCATAGCACTGTGGGCGGAAAGTATACCTGATACTGTTTCAATTTTCTTAATTTTCTAAGGCTTTATTTGTGGTCCTACATATAATATATCTTGGAGAATGTTCCATGAGCACCTGAGGAAAGAGTGTTTTCTGTTGTTTTGCAATAGAATGTGGCATACATATGAATGAAGTCCCTCCTGTTCAATGTGTCATTTAAAACTTATGTTTCCTGATTTTTTTTCATTTTGGATGATCTGTCCATTGGTGGAATTGGGGTGGTAATGTCCCCTACTCTTTTGGTGGTACTATCAAGTTCCCCTTTATGGCTGTTAGGATACATGTTATGTAGTGAAGTGATCCTCGGTTGTGTTCATAAGTATTCGCATTTGTCATATCCTCTCCTTGGTTTGATCCCTTGATCAGTATGTAGTGTCCTTGTTTGTTTCTTGTAACAGTGTTTATCTTAAAGTCTATTTCGTCTGATATGAGAATTGTAACTCCAGGTTTCCTTTGATTTCCATTTGCATGGAATGTCTCTTGCCATCTCCTCATTTTCAGTCTGTATATCTCCCTAGGTGTAAAGTGGGTCTCTTCTAGGCAGCACATATAATGGTCTTGATGTTGTATCCCTTCAGGGAGTCTATCTGTTGTAGTTGGAGCCATGTATCCATTTACATGTAACGTTCTTATTAATATGGATGTTCCTCTTACCGTTTTGTTACTTGTTTTTGGTTTGTTCGAGGAGGTCTTTTCTTTTCTTTGTGATTCCTGCCTAGAGAAGTTCCTTTATCCTTTGTTATAAAGCTGTTGTTGGTGCTGAATTCTTTTTCCGTGTCTTTTTCTGTAAAGTTTTTGGTTTCTCCGTCCAATCTCAATGAGATTCTTGCTGAGAACAGTAACACTGGTTGTAGGTTTTTTCCTTTCATCTCTTGAAATACGTATACTGGCACTCCCTTCTCTCTTGCAGAATTTCTGCTGAAAGGTCGGCTGTTAACTTACGTGGATTCCCTTGTATGGTATATGCTGTTTTTCCCATGCTGCTTTTTACATGCTTTCTATGTATTTCGTTTCTAATAGTTTGATGAACATGTGTCTTGGCGTGTTTCTCCTTGGATTTATCCTGTATGGGACTCTCTGTGCTTCCTTGACTTGATTAACTGTTTCCTTTCCCATACTAGGGATGTTTTCAACTATAATCTCTTCAAATATATTCTCACACCTTTTCTATTTCTCTTCTTCTTCTGAGACCCATATAATTCGAATGATGGTGCATTTAAGGTTGTCCCAAGGGTCGCTGAGACGGTCCTCCGTTCCTTTCTTTCTTTGTTCTTTATTTTGATCCCCAGTATTTATTGGAACTATTTTATCTTCCAGGACACTTAACCGTTCTTCTGCCTCAGTTATTGTGCTAGTGATCCATGCTAGAGAATAATTATTTTCATGTATTGTGTTCTTCATCATTGTTTGTTTGCTCTTCAGTTCTTGTCGACCCTTGTGAAACGTTTCTTGTATTTTCTCTCTCCTATTTCTACGATGCTGAATCGTCTTTCCTATCATTATTCTGAATTCTTTTTCGGGTGGACTGCCTATTTCCTCTTCATTTGTTAGGTCTGGTGCGTTTTGACCTTGCTGCTTCGTCGACGTGTGTTTTTTGATCTCCTCATTTTGCTTAACTTACTGGGATTGGGGTTCCTTTTCACAGGCGTCATGCCCGTCGTTATTGTGGTTTTTGGTGTCTGTCCCCAGCGGCTAAGGTTTGTTCAGTGGGTTCTGCATGTTTCTTTGTTGAGGGGAGGTGTGCTTGTGTTCTGGAAGATGAGGCTGGATCTTTACTTTCTGGTGGGCACCTCCACGTCTGGTGGTGTGTATTTTGGTGCCTCTGTCCTTATTATGATTTAAGGCGTCCTCTCTGATAAAGGATGGGGCTCTTGCTGTCTTGCTCATTGTTTGGCATACGGTGTCCAGCACTGTAGACTTCTGGTCACTGAGTGAATGTGGGTCTTGGACGTGAGAAGGAAATCTCTGGGAGATTTTCTCCATTTGATATTATGTAGAGCTGTCAGGTCGCCTGTGGACCAGTGTCCTGAAGTTGGTTTTCCCACCTCAGATGCAGAGCACTGACTCCTGGTTAGAGCACCTAGAGACTTTCATCCTCACAGCTCAGAATAAGTGGGAGAAGAAAGAGAAGGAAACAAAGAATGAGGATAAAATAAAACAAAATAAAGTAAAATCAAATAAAATGAAGTGATTAAAATAAAAATTATTTATTACGAGAAAATTTTAAAAAGTAAAAAAAAAAAAAAAGCCACACAGAACTCTAGCACAAATGGTTAAAGCTAAGCTATACAGACAAAATCGCAAACAGCAGCATACACCTCCACAGTCTCAAAAAGTGAAAAACTGGAAAGAATAATATATCTTTGCTCACAAAGTCCACCTCGTCAATTTTGGGCTGATTCTTTGTGTATTCAGGTGTTCCACAGATGCGGGGTACTTCACGTTGAATGTGCAGATTTCACCCACTCTTCCTGCGGCTGCTGGGAGAGATTTCCCTTTGGCTTCTTTTTTCGCACAGCTCTCCTTTTACAGTTGCGTTTGCTTCATCCCATAGTTTTGGGTGGTCGTATTTCCACTGTCACTTTTTCCCAGGTATTTTTGATCCCATCTTGGTTTTCTGCAGTGAAATCTTGGTTATGTAACAGCGTTTTCTTTAGCTTCCCCGTGTTTGTATTATTGACGGGCTTTTTTTCCTTTTACTTCCTATCTAGATTCATAGCACTGTGGGCGGAAAGTATACCTGATACTGTTTCAATTTTCTTAATTTTCTAAGGCTTTATTTGTGGTCCTACATATAATATATCTTGGAGAATGTTCCATGAGCACCTGAGGAAAGAGTGTTTTCTGTTGTTTTGCAATAGAATGTGGCATACATATGAATGAAGTCCCTCCTGTTCAATGTGTCATTTAAAACTTATGTTTCCTGATTTTTTTTCATTTTGGATGATCTGTCCATTGGTGGAATTGGGGTGGTAATGTCCCCTACTCTTTTGGTGGTACTATCAAGTTCCCCTTTATGGCTGTTAGGATACATGTTATGTAGTGAAGTGATCCTCGGTTGTGTTCATAAGTATTCGCATTTGTCATATCCTCTCCTTGGTTTGATCCCTTGATCAGTATGTAGTGTCCTTGTTTGTTTCTTGTAACAGTGTTTATCTTAAAGTCTATTTCGTCTGATATGAGAATTGTAACTCCAGGTTTCCTTTGATTTCCATTTGCATGGAATGTCTCTTGCCATCTCCTCATTTTCAGTCTGTATATCTCCCTAGGTGTAAAGTGGGTCTCTTCTAGGCAGCACATATAATGGTCTTGATGTTGTATCCCTTCAGGGAGTCTATCTGTTGTAGTTGGAGCCATGTATCCATTTACATGTAACGTTCTTATTAATATGGATGTTCCTCTTACCGTTTTGTTACTTGTTTTTGGTTTGTTCGAGGAGGTCTTTTCTTTTCTTTGTGATTCCTGCCTAGAGAAGTTCCTTTATCCTTTGTTATAAAGCTGTTGTTGGTGCTGAATTCTTTTTCCGTGTCTTTTTCTGTAAAGTTTTTGGTTTCTCCGTCCAATCTCAATGAGATTCTTGCTGAGAACAGTAACACTGGTTGTAGGTTTTTTCCTTTCATCTCTTGAAATACGTATACTGGCACTCCCTTCTCTCTTGCAGAATTTCTGCTGAAAGGTCGGCTGTTAACTTACGTGGATTCCCTTGTATGGTATATGCTGTTTTTCCCATGCTGCTTTTTACATGCTTTCTATGTATTTCGTTTCTAATAGTTTGATGAACATGTGTCTTGGCGTGTTTCTCCTTGGATTTATCCTGTATGGGACTCTCTGTGCTTCCTTGACTTGATTAACTGTTTCCTTTCCCATACTAGGGATGTTTTCAACTATAATCTCTTCAAATATATTCTCACACCTTTTCTATTTCTCTTCTTCTTCTGAGACCCATATAATTCGAATGATGGTGCATTTAAGGTTGTCCCAAGGGTCGCTGAGACGGTCCTCCGTTCCTTTCTTTCTTTGTTCTTTATTTTGATCCCCAGTATTTATTGGAACTATTTTATCTTCCAGGACACTTAACCGTTCTTCTGCCTCAGTTATTGTGCTAGTGATCCATGCTAGAGAATAATTATTTTCATGTATTGTGTTCTTCATCATTGTTTGTTTGCTCTTCAGTTCTTGTCGACCCTTGTGAAACGTTTCTTGTATTTTCTCTCTCCTATTTCTACGATGCTGAATCGTCTTTCCTATCATTATTCTGAATTCTTTTTCGGGTGGACTGCCTATTTCCTCTTCATTTGTTAGGTCTGGTGCGTTTTGACCTTGCTGCTTCGTCGACGTGTGTTTTTTGATCTCCTCATTTTGCTTAACTTACTGGGATTGGGGTTCCTTTTCACAGGCGTCATGCCCGTCGTTATTGTGGTTTTTGGTGTCTGTCCCCAGCGGCTAAGGTTTGTTCAGTGGGTTCTGCATGTTTCTTTGTTGAGGGGAGGTGTGCTTGTGTTCTGGAAGATGAGGCTGGATCTTTACTTTCTGGTGGGCACCTCCACGTCTGGTGGTGTGTATTTTGGTGCCTCTGTCCTTATTATGATTTAAGGCGTCCTCTCTGATAAAGGATGGGGCTCTTGCTGTCTTGCTCATTGTTTGGCATACGGTGTCCAGCACTGTAGACTTCTGGTCACTGAGTGAATGTGGGTCTTGGACGTGAGAAGGAAATCTCTGGGAGATTTTCTCCATTTGATATTATGTAGAGCTGTCAGGTCGCCTGTGGACCAGTGTCCTGAAGTTGGTTTTCCCACCTCAGATGCAGAGCACTGACTCCTGGTTAGAGCACCTAGAGACTTTCATCCTCACAGCTCAGAATAAGTGGGAGAAGAAAGAGAAGGAAACAAAGAATGAGGATAAAATAAAACAAAATAAAGTAAAATCAAATAAAATGAAGTGATTAAAATAAAAATTATTTATTACGAGAAAATTTTAAAAAGTAAAAAAAAAAAAAAAGCCACACAGAACTCTAGCACAAATGGTTAAAGCTAAGCTATACAGACAAAATCGCAAACAGCAGCATACACCTCCACAGTCTCAAAAAGTGAAAAACTGGAAAGAATAATATATCTTTGCTCACAAAGTCCACCTCGTCAATTTTGGGCTGATTCTTTGTGTATTCAGGTGTTCCACAGATGCGGGGTACTTCACGTTGAATGTGCAGATTTCACCCACTCTTCCTGCGGCTGCTGGGAGAGATTTCCCTTTGGCTTCTTTTTTCGCACAGCTCTCCTTTTACAGTTGCGTTTGCTTCATCCCATAGTTTTGGGTGGTCGTATTTCCACTGTCACTTTTTCCCAGGTATTTTTGATCCCATCTTGGTTTTCTGCAGTGAAATCTTGGTTATGTAACAGCGTTTTCTTTAGCTTCCCCGTGTTTGTATTATTGACGGGCTTTTTTTCCTTTTACTTCCTATCTAGATTCATAGCACTGTGGGCGGAAAGTATACCTGATACTGTTTCAATTTTCTTAATTTTCTAAGGCTTTATTTGTGGTCCTACATATAATATATCTTGGAGAATGTTCCATGAGCACCTGAGGAAAGAGTGTTTTCTGTTGTTTTGCAATAGAATGTGGCATACATATGAATGAAGTCCCTCCTGTTCAATGTGTCATTTAAAACTTATGTTTCCTGATTTTTTTTCATTTTGGATGATCTGTCCATTGGTGGAATTGGGGTGGTAATGTCCCCTACTCTTTTGGTGGTACTATCAAGTTCCCCTTTATGGCTGTTAGGATACATGTTATGTAGTGAAGTGATCCTCGGTTGTGTTCATAAGTATTCGCATTTGTCATATCCTCTCCTTGGTTTGATCCCTTGATCAGTATGTAGTGTCCTTGTTTGTTTCTTGTAACAGTGTTTATCTTAAAGTCTATTTCGTCTGATATGAGAATTGTAACTCCAGGTTTCCTTTGATTTCCATTTGCATGGAATGTCTCTTGCCATCTCCTCATTTTCAGTCTGTATATCTCCCTAGGTGTAAAGTGGGTCTCTTCTAGGCAGCACATATAATGGTCTTGATGTTGTATCCCTTCAGGGAGTCTATCTGTTGTAGTTGGAGCCATGTATCCATTTACATGTAACGTTCTTATTAATATGGATGTTCCTCTTACCGTTTTGTTACTTGTTTTTGGTTTGTTCGAGGAGGTCTTTTCTTTTCTTTGTGATTCCTGCCTAGAGAAGTTCCTTTATCCTTTGTTATAAAGCTGTTGTTGGTGCTGAATTCTTTTTCCGTGTCTTTTTCTGTAAAGTTTTTGGTTTCTCCGTCCAATCTCAATGAGATTCTTGCTGAGAACAGTAACACTGGTTGTAGGTTTTTTCCTTTCATCTCTTGAAATACGTATACTGGCACTCCCTTCTCTCTTGCAGAATTTCTGCTGAAAGGTCGGCTGTTAACTTACGTGGATTCCCTTGTATGGTATATGCTGTTTTTCCCATGCTGCTTTTTACATGCTTTCTATGTATTTCGTTTCTAATAGTTTGATGAACATGTGTCTTGGCGTGTTTCTCCTTGGATTTATCCTGTATGGGACTCTCTGTGCTTCCTTGACTTGATTAACTGTTTCCTTTCCCATACTAGGGATGTTTTCAACTATAATCTCTTCAAATATATTCTCACACCTTTTCTATTTCTCTTCTTCTTCTGAGACCCATATAATTCGAATGTTGGTGCATTTAAGGTTGTCCCAAGGGTCGCTGAGACGGTCCTCCGTTCCTTTCTTTCTTTGTTCTTTATTTTGATCCCCAGTATTTATTTGAACTATTTTATCTTCCAGGACACTTAACCGTTCTTCTGCCTCAGTTATTGTGCTAGTGATCCATGCTAGAGAATAATTATTTTCATGTATTGTGTTCTTCATCATTGTTTGTTTGCTCTTCAGTTCTTGTCGACCCTTGTGGAACGTTTCTTGTATTTTCTCTCTCCTATTTCTACGATGCTGAATCGTCTTTCCTATCATTATTCTGAATTCTTTTTCGGGTGGACTGCCTATTTCCTCTTCATTTGTTAGGTCTGGTGCGTTTTGACCTTGCTGCTTCGTCGACGTGTGTTTTTTGATCTCCTCATTTTGCTTAACTTACTGGGATTGGGGTTCCTTTTCACAGGCGTCATGCCCGTCGTTATTGTGGTTTTTGGTGTCTGTCCCCAGCGGCTAAGGTTTGTTCAGTGGGTTCTGCATGTTTCTTTGTTGAGGGGAGGTGTGCTTGTGTTCTGGAAGATGAGGCTGGATCTTTACTTTCTGGTGGGCACCTCCACGTCTGGTGGTGTGTATTTTGGTGCCTCTGTCCTTATTATGATTTAAGGCGTCCTCTCTGATAACGGATGGGGCTCTTTCTGTCTTGCTCATTGTTTGGCATACGGTGTCCAGCACTGTAGACTTCTGGTCACTGAGTGAATGTGGGTCTTGGACGTGAGAAGGAAATCTCTGGGAGATTTTCTCCATTTGATATTATGTAGAGCTGTCAGGTCGCCTGTGGACCAGTGTCCTGAACTTGGTTTTCCCACCTCAGATGCAGAGCACTGACTCCTGGTTAGAGCACCTAGAGACTTTCATCCTCACAGCTCAGAATAAGTGGGAGAAGAAAGAGAAGGAAACAAAGAATGAGGATAAAATAAAACAAAATAAAGTAAAATCAAATAAAATGAAGTGATTAAAATAAAAAATATTTATTACGAGAAAATTTTAAAAAGTAAAAAAAAAAAAAAGCCACACAGAACTCTAGCACAAATGGTTAAAGCTAAGCTATACAGACAAAATCGCAAACAGCAGCATACACCTCCACAGTCTCAAAAAGTGAAAAACTGGAAAGAATAATATATCTTTGCTCACAAAGTCCACCTCGTCAATTTTGGGCTGATTCTTTGTGTATTCAGGTGTTCCACAGATGCGGGGTACTTCACGTTGAATGTGCAGATTTCACCCACTCTTCCTGCGGCTGCTGGGAGAGATTTCCCTTTGGCTTCTTTTTTCGCACAGCTCTCCTTTTACAGTTGCGTTTGCTTCATCCCATAGTTTTGGGTGGTCGTATTTCCACTGTCACTTTTTCCCAGGTATTTTTGATCCCATCTTGGTTTTCTGCAGTGAAATCTTGGTTATGTAACAGCGTTTTCTTTAGCTTCCCCGTGTTTGTATTATTGACGGGCTTTTTTTCCTTTTACTTCCTATCTAGATTCATAGCACTGTGGGCGGAAAGTATACCTGATACTGTTTCAATTTTCTTAATTTTCTAAGGCTTTATTTGTGGTCCTACATATAATATATCTTGGAGAATGTTCCATGAGCACCTGAGGAAAGAGTGTTTTCTGTTGTTTTGCAATAGAATGTGGTATACATATGAATGAAGTCCCTCCTGTTCAATGTGTCATTTAAAACTTATGTTTCCTGATTTTTTTTCATTTTGGATGATCTGTCCATTGGTGGAATTGGGGTGGTAATGTCCCCTACTCTTTTGGTGGTACTATCAAGTTCCCCTTTATGGCTGTTAGGATACATGTTATGTAGTGAAGTGATCCTCGGTTGTGTTCATAAGTATTCGCATTTGTCATATCCTCTCCTTGGTTTGATCCCTTGATCAGTATGTAGTGTCCTTGTTTGTTTCTTGTAACAGTGTTTATCTTAAAGTCTATTTCGTCTGATATGAGAATTGTAACTCTAGGTTTCCTTTGATTTCCATTTGCATGGAATGTCTCTTGCCATCTCCTCATTTTCAGTCTGTATATCTCCCTAGGTGTAAAGTGGGTCTCTTCTAGGCAGCACATATAATGGTCTTGATGTTGTATCCCTTCAGGGAGTCTATCTGTTGTAGTTGGAGCCATGTATCCATTTACATGTAACGTTATTATTAATATGGATGTTCCTCTTACCGTTTTGTTAATTGTTTTTGGTTTGTTCTAGGAGGTCTTTTCTTTTCTTTGTGATTCCTGCCTAGAGAAGTTCCTTTATCCTTTGTTATAAAGCTGTTGTTGGTGCTGAATTCTTTTTCCGTGTCTTTTTCTGTAAAGTTTTTGGTTTCTCCGTCCAATCTCAATGAGATTCTTGCTGAGAACAGTAACATTGGTTGTAGGTTTTTTCCTTTCATCTCTTGAAATACGTATACTGGCACTCCCTTCTCTCTTGCAGAATTTCTGCTGAAAGGTCAGCTGTTAACTTACGTGGATTCCCTTGTATGGTATATGCTGTTTTTCCCATGCTGCTTTTTACATGCTTTCTATGTATTTCGTTTCTAATAGTTTGATGAACATGTGTCTTGGCGTGTTTCTCCTTGGATTTATCCTGTATGGGACTCTCTGTGCTTCCTTGACTTGATTAACTGTTTCCTTTCCCATACTAGGGATGTTTTCAACTATAATCTCTTCAAATATATTCTCACGCCTTTTCTATTTCTCTTCTTCTTCTGAGACCCATATAATTCGAATGTTGGTGCATTTAAGGTTGTCCCAAGGGTCGCTGAGACGGTCCTCCGTTCCTTTCTTTCTTTGTTGTTTATTTTGATCCCCAGTATTTATTTGAACTATTTTATCTTCCAGGACACTTAACCGTTCTTCTGCCTCAGTTATTGTGCTAGTGATCCATGCTAGAGAATAATTATTTTCATGTATTGTGTTCTTCATCATTGTTTGTTTGCTCTTCAGTTCTTGTCGACCCTTGTGAAACGTTTCTTGTATTTTCTCTCTCCTATTTCTACGATGCTGAATCGTCTTTCCTATCATTATTCTGAATTCTTTTTCGGGTGGACTGCCTATTTCCTCTTCATTTGTTAGGTCTGGTGCGTTTTGACCTTGCTGCTTCGTCGACGTGTGTTTTTTGATCTCCTCATTTTGCTTAACTTACTGGGCTTGGGGTTCCTTTTCACAGGCGTCATGCCCGTCGTTATTGTGGTTTTTGGTGTCTGTCCCCAGCGGCTAAGGTTTGTTCAGTGGGTTCTGCATGTTTCTTTGTTGAGGGGAGGTGTGCTTGTGTTCTGGAAGATGAGGCTGGATCTTTACTTTCTGGTGGGCACCTCCACGTCTGGTGGTGTGTATTTTGGTGCCTCTGTCCTTATTATGATTTAAGGCGTCCTCTCTGATAACGGATGGGGCTCTTTCTGTCTTGCTCATTGTTTGGCATACGGTGTCCAGCACTGTAGACTTCTGGTCACTGAGTGAATGTGGGTCTTGGACGTGAGAAGGAAATCTCTGGGAGATTTTCTCCATTTGATATTATGTAGAGCTGTAAGGTCGCCTGTGGACCAGTGTCCTGAAGTTGGTTTTCCCACCTCAGATGCAGAGCACTGACTCCTGGTTAGAGCACCTAGAGACTTTCATCCTCACAGCTCAGAATAAGTGGGAGAAGAAAGAGAAGGAAACAAAGAATGAGGATAAAATAAAACAAAATAAAGTAAAATCAAATAAAATGAAGTGATTAAAATAAAAAATATTTATTACGAGAAAATTTTAAAAAGTAAAAAAAAAAAAAAAGCCACACAGAACTCTAGCACAAATGGTTAAAGCTAAGCTATACAGACAAAATCGCAAACAGCAGCATACACCTCCACAGTCTCAAAAAGTGAAAAACTGGAAAGAATAATATATCTTTGCTCACAAAGTCCACCTCGTCAATTTTGGGCTGATTCTTTGTGTATTCAGGTGTTCCACAGATGCGGGGTACTTCACGTTGAATGTGCAGATTTCACCCACTCTTCCTGAGGCTGCTGGGAGAGATTTCCCTTTGGCTTCTTTTTTCGCACAGCTCTCCTTTTACAGTTGCGTTTGCTTCATCCCATAGTTTTGGGTGGTCGTATTTCCACTGTCACTTTTTCCCAGGTATTTTTGATCCCATCTTGGTTTTCTGCAGTGAAATCTTGGTTATGTAACAGCGTTTTCTTTAGCTTCCCCGTGTTTGTATTATTGACGGGCTTTTTTTCCTTTTACTTCCTATCTAGATTCATAGCACTGTGGGCGGAAAGTATACCTGATACTGTTTCAATTTTCTTAATTTTCTAAGGCTTTATTTGTGGTCCTACATATAATATATCTTGGAGAATGTTCCATGAGCACCTGAGGAAAGAGTGTTTTCTGTCGTTTTGCAATAGAATGTGGTATACATATGAATGAAGTCCCTCCTGTTCAATGTGTCATTTAAAACTTATGTTTCCTGATTTTTTTTCATTTTGGATGATCTGTCCATTGGTGGAATTGGGGTGGTAATGTCCCCTACTCTTTTGGTGGTACTATCAAGTTCCCCTTTATGGCTGTTAGGATACATGTTATGTAGTGAAGTGATCCTCGGTTGTGTTCATAAGTATTTGCATTTGTCATATCCTCTCCTTGGTTTGATCCCTTTATCAGTATGTAGTGTCCTTGTTTGTTTCTTGTAACAGTGTTTATCTTAAAGTCTATTTCGTCTGATATGAGAATTGTAACTCCAGGTTTCCTTTGATTTCCATTTGCATGGAATGTCTCTTGCCATCTCCTCATTTTCAGTCTGTATATCTCCCTAGGTGTAAAGTGGGTCTCTTCTAGGCAGCACATATAATGGTCTTGATGTTGTATCCCTTCAGGGAGTCTATCTGTTGTAGTTGGAGCCATGTATCCATTTACATGTAACGTTATTATTAATATGGATGTTCTTCTTACCGTTTTGTTAATTGTTTTTGGTTTGTTCTAGGAGGTCTTTTCTTTTCTTTGTGATTCCTGCCTAGAGAAGTTCCTTTATATTTTGTTATAAAGCTGTTGTTGGTGCTGAATTCTTTTTCCGTGTCTTTTTCTGTAAAGTTTTTGGTTTCTCCGTCCAATCTCAATGAGATTCTTGCTGAGAACAGTAACATTGGTTGTAGGTTTTTTCCTTTCATCTCTTGAAATACGTATACTGGCACTCCCTTCTCTCTTGCAGAATTTCTGCTGAAAGGTCGGCTGTTAACTTACGTGGATTCCCTTGTATGGTATATGCTGTTTTTCCCATGCTGCTTTTTACATGCTTTCTATGTATTTCGTTTCTAATAGTTTGATGAACATGTGTCTTGGCGTGTTTCTCCTTGGATTTATCCTGTATGGGACTCTCTGTGCTTCCTTGAATTGATTAACTGTTTCCTTTCCCATACTAGGGATGTTTTCAACTATAATCTCTTCAAATATATTCTCACGCCTTTTCTATTTCTCTTCCTCTTCTGAGACCCATATAATTCGAATGATGGTGCATTTAATGTTGTCCCAAGGGTCGCTGAGACGGTCCTCCGTTCCTTTCTTTCTTTGTTCTTTATTTTGATCCGCAGTATTTATTTGAACTATTTTATCTTCCAGGACACTTAACCGTTCTTCTGCCTCAGTTACTGTGCTAGTGATCCATGCTAGAGAATAATTATTTTCATTTATTGTGTTCTTCATCATTGTTTGTTTGCTCTTCAGTTCTTGTCGACCCTTGTGAAACGTTTCTTATATTTTCTCTCTCCTATTTCTACGATGTTGAATCGTCTTTCCTATCATTATTCTGAATTCTTTTTCGGGTGGACTGCCTATTTCCTCTTCATTTGTTAGGTCTGGTGCGTTTTGACCTTGCTGCTTCGTCGACGTGTGTTTTTTGATCTCCTCATTTTGCTTAACTTACTGGGATTGGGGTTCCTTTTCACAGGCGTCATGCCCGTCGTTATTGTGGTTTTTGGTGTCTGTCCCCAGCGGCTAAGGTTTGTTCAGTGGGTTCTGCATGTTTCTTTGTTGAGGGGAGGTGTGCTTGTGTTCTGGAAGATGAGGCTGGATCTTTACTTTCTGGTGGGCACCTCCACGTCTGGTGGTGTGTATTTTCGTGCCTCTGTCCTTATTATGATTTAAGGCGTCCTCTCTGATAACGGATGGGGCTCTTTCTGTCTTGCTCATTGTTTGGCATACGGTGTCCAGCACTGTAGACTTCTGGTCACTGAGTGAATGTGGGTCTTGGACGTGAGAAGGAAATCTCTGGGAGATTTTCTCCATTTGATATTATGTAGAGCTGTCAGGTCGCCTGTGGACCAGTGTCCTGAACTTGGTTTTCCCACCTCAGATGCAGAGCACTGACTCCTGGTTAGAGCACCTAGAGACTTTCATCCTCACAGCTCAGAATAAGTGGGAGAAGAAAGAGAAGGAAACAAAGAATGAGGATAAAATAAAACAAAATAAAGTAAAATCAAATAAAATGAAGTGATTAAAATAAAAAATATTTATTACGAGAAAATTTTAAAAAGTAAAAAAAAAAAAAAAGCCACACAGAACTCTAGCACAAATGGTTAAAGCTAAGCTATACAGACAAAATCGCAAACAGCAGCATACACCTCCACAGTCTCAAAAAGTGAAAAACTGGAAAGAATAATATATCTTTGCTCACAAAGTCCACCTCGTCAATTTTGGGCTGATTCTTTGTGTATTCAGGTGTTCCACAGATGCGGGGTACTTCACGTTGAATGTGCAGATTTCACCCACTCTTCCTGCGGCTGCTGGGAGAGATTTCCCTTTGGCTTCTTTTTTCGCACAGCTCTCCTTTTACAGTTGCGTTTGCTTCATCCCATAGTTTTGGGTGGTCGTATTTCCACTGTCACTTTTTCCCAGGTATTTTTGATCCCATCTTGGTTTTCTGCAGTGAAATCTTGGTTATGTAACAGCGTTTTCTTTAGCTTCCCCGTGTTTGTATTATTGACGGGCTTTTTTTCCTTTTACTTCCTATCTAGATTCATAGCACTGTGGGCGGAAAGTATACCTGATACTGTTTCAATTTTCTTAATTTTCTAAGGCTTTATTTGTGGTCCTACATATAATATATCTTGGAGAATGTTCCATGAGCACCTGAGGAAAGAGTGTTTTCTGTTGTTTTGCAATAGAATGTGGCATACATATGAATGAAGTCCCTCCTGTTCAATGTGTCATTTAAAACTTATGTTTCCTGATTTTTTTTCATTTTGGATGATCTGTCCATTGGTGGAATTGGGGTGGTAATGTCCCCTACTCTTTTGGTGGTACTATCAAGTTCCCCTTTATGGCTGTTAGGATACATGTTATGTAGTGAAGTGATCCTCGGTTGTGTTCATAAGTATTCGCATTTGTCATATCCTCTCCTTGGTTTGATCCCTTGATCAGTATGTAGTGTCCTTGTTTGTTTCTTGTAACAGTGTTTATCTTAAAGTCTATTTCGTCTGATATGAGAATTGTAACTCCAGGTTTCCTTTGATTTCCATTTGCATGGAATGTCTCTTGCCATCTCCTCATTTTCAGTCTGTATATCTCCCTAGGTGTAAAGTGGGTCTCTTCTAGGCAGCACATATAATGGTCTTGATGTTGTATCCCTTCAGGGAGTCTATCTGTTGTAGTTGGAGCCATGTATCCATTTACATGTAACGTTCTTATTAATATGGATGTTCCTCTTACCGTTTTGTTACTTGTTTTTGGTTTGTTCGAGGAGGTCTTTTCTTTTCTTTGTGATTCCTGCCTAGAGAAGTTCCTTTATCCTTTGTTATAAAGCTGTTGTTGGTGCTGAATTCTTTTTCCGTGTCTTTTTCTGTAAAGTTTTTGGTTTCTCCGTCCAATCTCAATGAGATTCTTGCTGAGAACAGTAACACTGGTTGTAGGTTTTTTCCTTTCATCTCTTGAAATACGTATACTGGCACTCCCTTCTCTCTTGCAGAATTTCTGCTGAAAGGTCGGCTGTTAACTTACGTGGATTCCCTTGTATGGTATATGCTGTTTTTCCCATGCTGCTTTTTACATGCTTTCTATGTATTTCGTTTCTAATAGTTTGATGAACATGTGTCTTGGCGTGTTTCTCCTTGGATTTATCCTGTATGGGACTCTCTGTGCTTCCTTGACTTGATTAACTGTTTCCTTTCCCATACTAGGGATGTTTTCAACTATAATCTCTTCAAATATATTCTCACACCTTTTCTATTTCTCTTCTTCTTCTGAGACCCATATAATTCGAATGTTGGTGCATTTAAGGTTGTCCCAAGGGTCGCTGAGACGGTCCTCCGTTCCTTTCTTTCTTTGTTCTTTATTTTGATCCCCAGTATTTATTGGAACTATTTTATCTTCCAGGACACTTAACCGTTCTTCTGCCTCAGTTATTGTGCTAGTGATCCATGCTAGAGAATAATTATTTTCATGTATTGTGTTCTTCATCATTGTTTGTTTGCTCTTCAGTTCTTGTCGACCCTTGTGAAACGTTTCTTGTATTTTCTCTCTCCTATTTCTACGATGCTGAATCGTCTTTCCTATCATTATTCTGAATTCTTTTTCGGGTGGACTGCCTATTTCCTCTTCATTTGTTAGGTCTGGTGCGTTTTGACCTTGCTGCTTCGTCGACGTGTGTTTTTTGATCTCCTCATTTTGCTTAACTTACTGGGATTGGGGTTCCTTTTCACAGGCGTCATGCCCGTCGTTATTGTGGTTTTTGGTGTCTGTCCCCAGCGGCTAAGGTTTGTTCAGTGGGTTCTGCATGTTTCTTTGTTGAGGGGAGGTGTGCTTGTGTTCTGGAAGATGAGGCTGGATCTTTACTTTCTGGTGGGCACCTCCACGTCTGGTGGTGTGTATTTTGGTGCCTCTGTCCTTATTATGATTTAAGGCGTCCTCTCTGATAAAGGATGGGGCTCTTTCTGTCTTGCTCATTGTTTGGCATACGGTGTCCAGCACTGTAGACTTCTGGTCACTGAGTGAATGTGGGTCTTGGACGTGAGAAGGAAATCTCTGGGAGATTTTCTCCATTTGATATTATGTAGAGCTGTCAGGTCGCCTGTGGACCAGTGTCCTGAAGTTGGTTTTCCCACCTCAGATGCAGAGCACTGACTCCTGGTTAGAGCACCTAGAGACTTTCATCCTCACAGCTCAGAATAAGTGGGAGAAGAAAGAGAAGGAAACAAAGAATGAGGATAAAATAAAACAAAATAAAGTAAAATCAAATAAAATGAAGTGATTAAAATAAAAAATATTTATTACGAGAAAATTTTAACAAGTAAAAAAAAAAAAAAAGCCACACAGAACTCTAGCACAAATGGTTAAAGCTAAGCTATACAGACAAAATCGCAAACAGCAGCATACACCTCCACAGTCTCAAAAAGTGAAAAACTGGAAAGAATAATATATCTTTGCTCACAAAGTCCACCTCGTCAATTTTGGGCTGATTCTTTGTGTATTCAGGTGTTCCACAGATGCGGGGTACTTCACGTTGAATGTGCAGATTTCACCCACTCTTCCTGCGGCTGCTGGGAGAGATTTCCCTTTGGCTTCTTTTTTCGCACAGCTCTCCTTTTACAGTTGCGTTTGCTTCATCCCATAGTTTTGGGTGGTCGTATTTCCACTGTCACTTTTTCCCAGGTATTTTTGATCCCATCTTGGTTTTCTGCAGTGAAATCTTGGTTATGTAACAGCGTTTTCTTTAGCTTCCCCGTGTTTGTATTATTGACGGGCTTTTTTTCCTTTTACTTCCTATCTAGATTCATAGCACTGTGGGCGGAAAGTATACCTGATACTGTTTCAATTTTCTTAATTTTCTAAGGCTTTATTTGTGGTCCTACATATAATATATCTTGGAGAATGTTCCATGAGCACCTGAGGAAAGAGTGTTTTCTGTTGTTTTGCAATAGAATGTGGCATACATATGAATGAAGTCCCTCCTGTTCAATGTGTCATTTAAAACTTATGTTTCCTGATTTTTTGTCATTTTGGATGATCTGTCCATTGGTGGAATTGGGGTGGTAATGTCCCCTACTCTTTTGGTGGTACTATCAAGTTCCCCTTTATGGCTGTTAGGATACATGTTATGTAGTGAAGTGATCCTCGGTTGTGTTCATAAGTATTCGCATTTGTCATATCCTCTCCTTGGTTTGATCCCTTGATCAGTATGTAGTGTCCTTGTTTGTTTCTTGTAACAGTGTTTATCTTAAAGTCTATTTCGTCTGATATGAGAATTGTAACTCCAGGTTTCCTTTGATTTCCATTTGCATGGAATGTCTCTTGCCATCTCCTCATTTTCAGTCTGTATATCTCCCTAGGTGTAAAGTGGGTCTCTTCTAGGCAGCACATATAATGGTCTTGATGTTGTATCCCTTCAGGGAGTCTATCTGTTGTAGTTGGAGCCATGTATCCATTTACATGTAACGTTCTTATTAATATGGATGTTCCTCTTACCGTTTTGTTACTTGTTTTTGGTTTGTTCGAGGAGGTCTTTTCTTTTCTTTGTGATTCCTGCCTAGAGAAGTTCCTTTATCCTTTGTTATAAAGCTGTTGTTGGTGCTGAATTCTTTTTCCGTGTCTTTTTCTGTAAAGTTTTTGGTTTCTCCGTCCAATCTCAATGAGATTCTTGCTGAGAACAGTAACACTGGTTGTAGGTTTTTTCCTTTCATCTCTTGAAATACGTATACTGGCACTCCCTTCTCTCTTGCAGAATTTCTGCTGAAAGGTCGGCTGTTAACTTACGTGGATTCCCTTGTATGGTATATGCTGTTTTTCCCATGCTGCTTTTTACATGCTTTCTATGTATTTCGTTTCTAATAGTTTGATGAACATGTGTCTTGGCGTGTTTCTCCTTGGATTTATCCTGTATGGGACTCTCTGTGCTTCCTTGACTTGATTAACTGTTTCCTTTCCCATACTAGGGATGTTTTCAACTATAATCTCTTCAAATATATTCTCACACCTTTTCTATTTCTCTTCTTCTTCTGAGACCCATATAATTCGAATGTTGGTGCATTTAAGGTTGTCCCAAGGGTCGCTGAGACGGTCCTCCGTTCCTTTCTTTCTTTGTTCTTTATTTTGATCCCCAGTATTTATTTGAACTATTTTATCTTCCAGGACACTTAACCGTTCTTCTGCCTCAGTTATTGTGCTAGTGATCCATGCTAGAGAATAATTATTTTCATGTATTGTGTTCTTCATCATTGTTTGTTTGCTCTTCAGTTCTTGTCGACCCTTGTGAAACGTTTCTTGTATTTTCTCTCTCCTATTTCTACGATGCTGAATCGTCTTTCCTATCATTATTCTGAATTCTTTTTCGGGTGGACTGCCTATTTCCTCTTCATTTGTTAGGTCTGGTGCGTTTTGACCTTGCTGCTTCGTCGACGTGTGTTTTTTGATCTCCTCATTTTGCTTAACTTACTGGGATTGGGGTTCCTTTTCACAGGCGTCATGCCCGTCGTTATTGTGGTTTTTGGTGTCTGTCCCCAGCGGCTAAGGTTTGTTCAGTGGGTTCTGCATGTTTCTTTGTTGAGGGGAGGTGTGCTTGTGTTCTGGAAGATGAGTCTGGATCTTTACTTTCTGGTGGGCACCTCCACGTCTGGTGGTGTGTATTTTGGTGCCTCTGTCCTTATTATGATTTAAGGCGTCCTCTCTGATAACGGATGGGGCTCTTTCTGTCTTGCTCATTGTTTGGCATACGGTGTCCAGCACTGTAGACTTCTGGTCACTGAGTGAATGTGGGTCTTGGACGTGAGAAGGAAATCTCTGGGAGATTTTCTCCATTTGATATTATGTAGAGCTGTCAGGTCGCCTGTGGACCAGTGTCCTGAACTTGGTTTTCCCACCTCAGATGCAGAGCACTGACTCCTGGTTAGAGCACCTAGAGACTTTCATCCTCACAGCTCAGAATAAGTGGGAGAAGAAAGAGAAGGAAACAAAGAATGAGGATAAAATAAAACAAAATAAAGTAAAATCAAATAAAATGAAGTGATTAAAATAAAAAATATTTATTACGAGAAAATTTTAAAAAGTAAAAAAAAAAAAAAAAGCCACACAGAACTCTAGCACAAATGGTTAAAGCTAAGCTATACAGACAAAATCGCAAACAGCAGCATACACCTCCACAGTCTCAAAAAGTGAAAAACTGGAAAGAATAATATATCTTTGCTCACAAAGTCCACCTCGTCAATTTTGGGCTGATTCTTTGTGTATTCAGGTGTTCCACAGATGCGGGGTACTTCACGTTGAATGTGCAGATTTCACCCACTCTTCCTGCGGCTGCTGGGAGAGATTTCCCTTTGGCTTCTTTTTTCGCACAGCTCTCCTTTTACAGTTGCGTTTGCTTCATCCCATAGTTTTGGGTGGTCGTATTTCCACTGTCACTTTTTCCCAGGTATTTTTGATCCCATCTTGGTTTTCTGCAGTGAAATCTTGGTTATGTAACAGCGTTTTCTTTAGCTTCCCCGTGTTTGTATTATTGACGGGCTTTTTTTCCTTTTACTTCCTATCTAGATTCATAGCACTGTGGGCGGAAAGTATACCTGATACTGTTTCAATTTTCTTAATTTTCTAAGGCTTTATTTGTGGTCCTACATATAATATATCTTGGAGAATGTTCCATGAGCACCTGAGGAAAGAGTGTTTTCTGTTGTTTTGCAATAGAATGTGGTATACATATGAATGAAGTCCCTCCTGTTCAATGTGTCATTTAAAACTTATGTTTCCTGATTTTTTTTCATTTTGGATGATCTGTCCATTGGTGGAATTGGGGTGGTAATGTCCCCTACTCTTTTGGTGGTACTATCAAGTTCCCCTTTATGGCTGTTAGGATACATGTTATGTAGTGAAGTGATCCTCGGTTGTGTTCATAAGTATTCGCATTTGTCATATCCTCTCCTTGGTTTGATCCCTTTATCAGTATGTAGTGTCCTTGTTTGTTTCTTGTAACAGTGTTTATCTTAAAGTCTATTTCGTCTGATATGAGAATTGTAACTCTAGGTTTCCTTTGATTTCCATTTGCATGGAATGTCTCTTGCCATCTCCTCATTTTCAGTCTGTATATCTCCCTAGGTGTAAAGTGGGTCTCTTCTAGGCAGCACATATAATGGTCTTGATGTTGTATCCCTTCAGGGAGTCTATCTGTTGTAGTTGGAGCCATGTATCCATTTACATGTAACGTTATTATTAATATGGATGTTCCTCTTACCGTTTTGTTAATTGTTTTTGGTTTGTTCTAGGAGGTCTTTTCTTTTCTTTGTGATTCCTGCCTAGAGAAGTTCCTTTATCCTTTGTTATAAAGCTGTTGTTGGTGCTGAATTCTTTTTCCGTGTCTTTTTCTGTAAAGTTTTTGGTTTCTCCGTCCAATCTCAATGAGATTCTTGCTGAGAACAGTAACATTGGTTGTAGGTTTTTTCCTTTCATCTCTTGAAATACGTATACTGGCACTCCCTTCTCTCTTGCAGAATTTCTGCT
Source organism: Balaenoptera physalus (assembly GCF_965194825.1). Lineage (NCBI taxonomy): Eukaryota > Metazoa > Chordata > Mammalia > Artiodactyla > Balaenopteridae > Balaenoptera > Balaenoptera physalus. The sequence continues at coordinate 19,160,542 of NC_138904.1, read as the reverse complement.
GAAAGGTCAGCTGTTAACTTACGTGGATTCCCTTGTATGGTATATGCTGTTTTTCCCATGCTGCTTTTTACATGCTTTCTATGTATTTCGTTTCTAATAGTTTGATGAACATGTGTCTTGGCGTGTTTCTCCTTGGATTTATCCTGTATGGGACTCTCTGTGCTTCCTTGACTTGATTAACTGTTTCCTTTCCCATACTAGGGATGTTTTCAACTATAATCTCTTCAAATATATTCTCACGCCTTTTCTATTTCTCTTCTTCTTCTGAGACCCATATAATTCGAATGTTGGTGCATTTAAGGTTGTCCCAAGAGTCGCTGAGACGGTCCTCCGTTCCTTTCTTTCTTTGTTCTTTATTTTGATCCGCAGTATTTATTGGAACTATTTTATCTTCCAGGCCACTTAACCGTTCTTCTGCCTCAGTTATTGTGCTAGTGATCCATGCTAGAGAATAATTATTTTCATGTATTGTGTTCTTCATCATTGTTTGTTTGCTCTTCAGTTCTTGTCGACCCTTGTGAAACGTTTCTTGTATTTTCTCTCTCCTATTTCTACGATGTTGAATCGTCTTTCCTATCATTATTCTGAATTCTTTTTCGGGTGGACTGCCTATTTCCTCTTCATTTGTTAGGTCTGGTGCGTTTTGACCTTGCTGCTTCGTCGACGTGTGTTTTTTGATCTCCTCATTTTGCTTAACTTACTGGGCTTGGGGTTCCTTTTCACAGGCGTCATGCCCGTCGTTATTGTGGTTTTTGGTGTCTGTCCCCAGCGGCTAAGGTTTGTTCAGTGGGTTCTGCATGTTTCTTTGTTGAGGGGAGGTGTGCTTGTGTTCTGGAAGATGAGGCTGGATCTTTACTTTCTGGTGGGCACCTCCACGTCTGGTGGTGTGTATTTTGGTGCCTCTGTCCTTATTATGATTTAAGGCGTCCTCTCTGATAACGGATGGGGCTCTTTCTGTCTTGCTCATTGTTTGGCATACGGTGTCCAGCACTGTAGACTTCTGGTCACTGAGTGAATGTGGGTCTTGGACGTGAGAAGGAAATCTCTGGGAGATTTTCTCCATTTGATATTATGTAGAGCTGTCAGGTCGCCTGTGGACCAGTGTCCTGAAGTTGGTTTTCCCACCTCAGATGCAGAGCACTGACTCCTGGTTAGAGCACCTAGAGACTTTCATCCTCACAGCTTAGAATAAGTGGGAGAAGAAAGAGAAGGAAACAAAGAATGAGGATAAAATAAAACAAAATAAAGTAAAATCAAATAAAATGAAGTGATTAAAATAAAAAATATTTATTACGAGAAAATTTTAAAAAGTAAAAAAAAAAAAAAAGCCACACAGAACTCTAGCACAAATGGTTAAAGCTAAGCTATACAGACAAAATCGCAAACAGCAGCATACACCTCCACAGTCTCAAAAAGTGAAAAACTGGAAAGAATAATATATCTTTGCTCACAAAGTCCACCTCGTCAATTTTGGGCTGATTCTTTGTGTATTCAGGTGTTCCACAGATTCGGGGTACTTCACGTTGAATGTGCAGATTTCACCCACTCTTCCTGAGGCTGCTGGGAGAGATTTCCCTTTGGCTTCTTTTTTCGCACAGCTCTCCTTTTACAGTTGCGTTTGCTTCATCCCATAGTTTTGGGTGGTCGTATTTCCACTGTCACTTTTTCCCAGGTATTTTTGATCCCATCTTGGTTTTCTGCAGTGAAATCTTGGTTATGTAACAGCGTTTTCTTTAGCTTCCCCGTGTTTGTATTATTGACGGGCTTTTTTTCCTTTTACTTCCTATCTAGATTCATAGCACTGTGGGCGGAAAGTATACCTGATACTGTTTCAATTTTCTTAATTTTCTAAGGCTTTATTTGTGGTCCTACATATAATATATCTTGGAGAATGTTCCATGAGCACCTGAGGAAAGAATGTTTTCTGTCGTTTTGCAATAGAATGTGGTATACATATGAATGAAGTCCCTCCTGTTCAATGTGTCATTTAAAACTTATGTTTCCTGATTTTTTTTCATTTTGGATGATCTGTCCATTGGTGGAATTGGGGTGGTAATGTCCCCTACTCTTTTGGTGGTACTATCAAGTTCCCCTTTATGGCTGTTAGGATACATGTTATGTAGTGAAGTGATCCTCGGTTGTGTTCATAAGTATTCGCATTTGTCATATCCTCTCCTTGGTTTGATCCCTTTATCAGTATGTAGTGTCCTTGTTTGTTTCTTGTAACAGTGTTTATCTTAAAGTCTATTTCGTCTGATATGAGAATTGTAACTCCAGGTTTCCTTTGATTTCCATTTGCATGGAATGTCTCTTGCCATCTCCTCATTTTCAGTCTGTATATCTCCCTAGGTGTAAAGTGGGTCTCTTCTAGGCAGCACATATAATGGTCTTGATGTTGTATCCCTTCAGGGAGTCTATCTGTTGTAGTTGGAGCCATGTATCCATTTACATGTAACGTTATTATTAATATGGATGTTCTTCTTACCGTTTTGTTAATTGTTTTTGGTTTGTTCTAGGAGGTCTTTTCTTTTCTTTGTGATTCCTGCCTAGAGAAGTTCCTTTATCCTTTGTTATAAAGCTGTTGTTGGTGCTGAATTCTTTTTCCGTGTCTTTTTCTGTAAAGTTTTTGGTTTCTCCGTCCAATCTCAATGAGATTCTTGCTGAGAACAGTAACATTGGTTGTAGGTTTTTTCCTTTCATCTCTTGAAATACGTATACTGGCACTCCCTTCTCTCTTGCAGAATTTCTGCTGAAAGGTCGGCTGTTAACTTACGTGGATTCCCTTGTATGGTATATGCTGTTTTTCCCATGCTGCTTTTTACATGCTTTCTATGTATTTCGTTTCTAATAGTTTGATGAACATGTGTCTTGGCGTGTTTCTCCTTGGATTTATCCTGTATGGGACTCTCTGTGCTTCCTTGAATTGATTAACTGTTTCCTTTCCCATACTAGGGATGTTTTCAACTATAATCTCTTCAAATATATTCTCACGCCTTTTCTATTTCTCTTCCTCTTCTGAGACCCATATAATTCGAATGATGGTGCATTTAATGTTGTCCCAAGGGTCGCTGAGACGGTCCTCCGTTCCTTTCTTTCTTTGTTCTTTATTTTGATCCGCAGTATTTATTTGAACTATTTTATCTTCCAGGACACTTAACCGTTCTTCTGCCTCAGTTACTGTGCTAGTGATCCATGCTAGAGAATAATTATTTTCATGTATTGTGTTCTTCATCATTGTTTGTTTGCTCTTCAGTTCTTGTCGACCCTTGTGAAACGTTTCTTGTATTTTCTCTCTCCTATTTCTACGATGTTGAATCGTCTTTCCTATCATTATTCTGAATTCTTTTTCGGGTGGACTGCCTATTTCCTCTTCATTTGTTAGGTCTGGTGCCTTTTGACCTTGCTGCTTCGTCGACGTGTGTTTTTTGATCTCCTCATTTTGCTTAACTTACTGGGATTGGGGTTCCTTTTCACAGGCGTCATGCCCGTCGTTATTGTGGTTTTTGGTGTCTGTCCCCAGCGGCTAAGGTTTGTTCAGTGGGTTCTGCATGTTTCTTTGTTGAGGGGAGGTGTGCTTGTGTTCTGGAAGATGAGGCTGGATCTTTACTTTCTGGTGGGCACCTCCACGTCTGGTGGTGTGTATTTTGGTGCCTCTGTCCTTATTATGATTTAAGGCGTCCTCTCTGATAACGGATGGGGCTCTTTCTGTCTTGCTCATTGTTTGGCATACGGTGTCCAGCACTGTAGACTTCTGGTCACTGAGTGAATGTGGGTCTTGGACGTGAGAAGGAAATCTCTGGGAGATTTTCTCCATTTGATATTATGTAGAGCTGTCAGGTCGCCTGTGGACCAGTGTCCTGAAGTTGGTTTTCCCACCTCAGATGCAGAGCACTGACTCCTGGTTAGAGCACCTAGAGACTTTCATTCTCACAGCTCAGAGTAAGTGGGAGAAGAAAGAGAAGGAAACAAAGAATGAGGATAAAATAAAACAAAATAAAGTAAAATCAAATAAAATGAAGTGATTAAAATAAAAAATATTTATTACGAGAAAATTTTAAAAAGTAAAAAAAAAAAAAGCCACACAGAACTCTAGCACAAATGGTTAAAGCTAAGCTATACAGACAAAATCGCAAACAGCAGCATACACCTCCACAGTCTCAAAAAGTGAAAAACTGGAAAGAATAATATATCTTTGCTCACAAAGTCCACCTCGTCAATTTTGGGCTGATTCTTTGTGTATTCATGTGTTCCACAGATGCGGGGTACTTCACGTTGAATGTGCAGATTTCACCCACTCTTCCTGCGGCTGCTGGGAGAGATTTCCCTTTGGCTTCTTTTTTCGCACAGCTCTCCTTTTACAGTTGCGTTTGCTTCATCCCATAGTTTTGGGTGGTCGTATTTCCACTGTCACTTTTTCCCAGGTATTTTTGATCCCATCTTGGTTTTCTGCAGTGAAATCTTGGTTATGTAACAGCGTTTTCTTTAGCTTCCCCGTGTTTGTATTATTGACGGGCTTTTTTTCCTTTTACTTCCTATCTAGATTCATAGCACTGTGGGCGGAAAGTATCCCTGATACTGTTTCAATTTTCTTAATTTTCTAAGGCTTTATTTGTGGTCCTACATATAATATATCTTGGAGAATGTTCCATGAGCACCTGAGGAAAGAGTGTTTTCTGTTGTTTTGCAATAGAATGTGGTATACATATGAATGAAGTCCCTCCTGTTCAATGTGTCATTTAAAACTTATGTTTCCTGATTTTTTTTCATTTTGGATGATCTGTCCATTGGTGGAATTGGGGTGGTAATGTCCCCTACTCTTTTGGTGGTACTATCAAGTTCCCCTTTATGGCTGTTAGGATACATGTTATGTAGTGAAGTGATCCTCGGTTGTGTTCATAAGTATTCGCATTTGTCATATCCTCTCCTTGGTTTGATCCCTTTATCAGTATGTAGTGTCCTTGTTTGTTTCTTGTAACAGTGTTTATCTTAAAGTCTATTTCGTCTGATATGAGAATTGTAACTCCAGGTTTCCTTTGATTTCCATTTGCATGGAATGTCTCTTGCCATCTCCTCATTTTCAGTCTGTATATCTCCCTAGGTGTAAAGTGGGTCTCTTCTAGGCAGCACATATAATGGTCTTGATGTTGTATCCCTTCAGGGAGTCTATCTGTTGTAGTTGGAGCCATGTATCCATTTACATGTAACGTTCTTATTAATATGGATGTTCCTCTTACCGTTTTGTTACTTGTTTTTGGTTTGTTCGAGGAGGTCTTTTCTTTTCTTTGTGATTCCTGCCTAGAGAAGTTCCTTTATATTTTGTTATAAAGCTGTTGTTGGTGCTGAATTCTTTTTCCGTGTCTTTTTCTGTAAAGTTTTTGGTTTCTCCGTCCAATCTCAATGAGATTCTTGCTGAGAACAGTAACACTGGTTGTAGGTTTTTTCCTTTCATCTCTTGAAATACGTATACTGGCACTCCCTTCTCTCTTGCAGAATTTCTGCTGAAAGGTCGGCTGTTAACTTACGTGGATTCCCTTGTATGGTATATGCTGTTTTTCCCATGCTGCTTTTTACATGCTTTCTATGTATTTCGTTTCTAATAGTTTGATGAACATGTGTCTTGGCGTGTTTCTCCTTGGATTTATCCTGTATGGGACTCTCTGTGCTTCCTTGACTTGATTAACTGTTTCCTTTCCCATACTAGGGATGTTTTCAACTATAATCTCTTCAAATATATTCTCACGCCTTTTCTATTTCTCTTCTTCTTCTGAGACCCATATAATTCGAATGTTGGTGCATTTAAGGTTGTCCCAAGGGTCGCTGAGACGGTCCTCCGTTCCTTTCTTTCTTTGTTCTTTATTTTGATCCGCAGTATTTATTGGAACTATTTTATCTTCCAGGCCACTTAACCGTTCTTCTGCCTCAGTTATTGTGCTAGTGATCCATGCTAGAGAATAATTATTTTCATGTATTGTGTTCTTCATCATTGTTTGTTTGCTCTTCAGTTCTAGTCGACCCTTGTGAAACGTTTCTTGTATTTTCTCTCTCCTATTTCTACGATGCTGAATCGTCTTTCCTATCATTATTCTGAATTCTTTTTCGGGTGGACTGCCTATTTCCTCTTCATTTGTTAGGTCTGGTGCGTTTTGACCTTGCTGCTTCGTCGACGTGTGTTTTTTGATCTCCTCATTTTGCTTAACTTACTGGGATTGGGGTTCCTTTTCACAGGCGTCATGCCCGTCGTTATTGTGGTTTTTGGTGTCTGTCCCCAGCGGCTAAGGTTTGTTCAGTGGGTTCTGCATGTTTCTTTGTTGAGGGGAGGTGTGCTTGTGTTCTGGAAGATGAGGCTGGATCTTTACTTTCTGGTGGGCACCTCCACGTCTGGTGGTGTGTATTTTGGTGCCTCTGTCCTTATTATGATTTAAGGCGTCCTCTCTGATAACGGATGGGGCTCTTTCTGTCTTGCTCATTGTTTGGCATACGGTGTCCAGCACTGTAGACTTCTGGTCACTGAGTGAATGTGGGTCTTGGACGTGAGAAGGAAATCTCTGGGAGATTTTCTCCATTTGATATTATGTAGAGCTGTCAGGTCGCCTGTGGACCAGTGTCCTGAACTTGGTTTTCCCACCTCAGATGCAGAGCACTGACTCCTGGTTAGAGCACCTAGAGACTTTCATCCTCACAGCTCAGAATAAGTGGGAGAAGAAAGAGAAGGAAACAAAGAATGAGGATAAAATAAAACAAAATAAAGTAAAATCAAATAAAATGAAGTGATTAAAATAAAAATTATTTATTACGAGAAAATTTTAAAAAGTAAAAAAAAAAAAAAGCCACACAGAACTCTAGCACAAATGGTTAAAGCTAAGCTATACAGACAAAATCGCAAACAGCAGCATACACCTCCACAGTCTCAAAAAGTGAAAAACTGGAAAGAATAATATATCTTTGCTCACAAAGTCCACCTCGTCAATTTTGGGCTGATTCTTTGTGTATTCAGGTGTTCCACAGATGCGGGGTACTTCACGTTGAATGTGCAGATTTCACCCACTCTTCCTGCGGCTGCTGGGAGAGATTTCCCTTTGGCTTCTTTTTTCGCACAGCTCTCCTTTTACAGTTGCGTTTGCTTCATCCCATAGTTTTGGGTGGTCGTATTTCCACTGTCACTTTTTCCCAGGTATTTTTGATCCCATCTTGGTTTTCTGCAGTGAAATCTTGGTTATGTAACAGCGTTTTCTTTAGCTTCCCCGTGTTTGTATTATTGACGGGCTTTTTTTCCTTTTACTTCCTATCTAGATTCATAGCACTGTGGGCGGAAAGTATACCTGATACTGTTTCAATTTTCTTAATTTTCTAAGGCTTTATTTGTGGTCCTACATATAATATATCTTGGAGAATGTTCCATGAGCACCTGAGGAAAGAGTGTTTTCTGTTGTTTTGCAATAGAATGTGGTATACATATGAATGAAGTCCCTCCTGTTCAATGTGTCATTTAAAACTTATGTTTCCTGATTTTTTTTCATTTTGGATGATCTGTCCATTGGTGGAATTGGGGTGGTAATGTCCCCTACTCTTTTGGTGGTACTATCAAGTTCCCCTTTATGGCTGTTAGGATACATGTTATGTAGTGAAGTGATCCTCGGTTGTGTTCATAAGTATTCGCATTTGTCATATCCTCTCCTTGGTTTGATCCCTTTATCAGTATGTAGTGTCCTTGTTTGTTTCTTGTAACAGTGTTTATCTTAAAGTCTATTTCGTCTGATATGAGAATTGTAACTCTAGGTTTCCTTTGATTTCCATTTGCATGGAATGTCTCTTGCCATCTCCTCATTTTCAGTCTGTATATCTCCCTAGGTGTAAAGTGGGTCTCTTCTAGGCAGCACATATAATGGTCTTGATGTTGTATCCCTTCAGGGAGTCTATCTGTTGTAGTTGGAGCCATGTATCCATTTACATGTAACGTTATTATTAATATGGATGTTCCTCTTACCGTTTTGTTAATTGTTTTTGGTTTGTTCTAGGAGGTCTTTTCTTTTCTTTGTGATTCCTGCCTAGAGAAGTTCCTTTATCCTTTGTTATAAAGCTGTTGTTGGTGCTGAATTCTTTTTCCGTGTCTTTTTCTGTAAAGTTTTTGGTTTCTCCGTCCAATCTCAATGAGATTCTTGCTGAGAACAGTAACATTGGTTGTAGGTTTTTTCCTTTCATCTCTTGAAATACGTATACTGGCACTCCCTTCTCTCTTGCAGAATTTCTGCTGAAAGGTCAGCTGTTAACTTACGTGGATTCCCTTGTATGGTATATGCTGTTTTTCCCATGCTGCTTTTTACATGCTTTCTATGTATTTCGTTTCTAATAGTTTGATGAACATGTGTCTTGGCGTGTTTCTCCTTGGATTTATCCTGTATGGGACTCTCTGTGCTTCCTTGACTTGATTAACTGTTTCCTTTCCCATACTAGGGATGTTTTCAACTATAATCTCTTCAAATATATTCTCACGCCTTTTCTATTTCTCTTCTTCTTCTGAGACCCATATAATTCGAATGTTGGTGCATTTAAGGTTGTCCCAAGGGTCGCTGAGACGGTCCTCCGTTCCTTTCTTTCTTTGTTCTTTATTTTGATCCGCAGTATTTATTGGAACTATTTTATCTTCCAGGCCACTTAACCGTTCTTCTGCCTCAGTTATTGTGCTAGTGATCCATGCTAGAGAATAATTATTTTCATGTATTGTGTTCTTCATCATTGTTTGTTTGCTCTTCAGTTCTTGTCCACCCTTGTGAAACGTTTCTTGTATTTTCTCTCTCCTATTTCTACGATGTTGAATCGTCTTTCCTATCATTATTCTGAATTCTTTTTCGGGTGGACTGCCTATTTCCTCTTCATTTGTTAGGTCTGGTGCGTTTTGACCTTGCTGCTTCGTCGACGTGTGTTTTTTGATCTCCTCATTTTGCTTAACTTACTGGGCTTGGGGTTCCTTTTCACAGGCGTCATGCCCGTCGTTATTGTGGTTTTTGGTGTCTGTCCCCAGCGGCTAAGGTTTGTTCAGTGGGTTCTGCATGTTTCTTTGTTGAGGGGAGGTGTGCTTGTGTTCTGGAAGATGAGGCTGGATCTTTACTTTCTGGTGAGCACCTCCACGTCTGGTGGTGTGTATTTTGGTGCCTCTGTCCTTATTATGATTTAAGGCGTCCTCTCTGATAACGGATGGGGCTCTTTCTGTCTTGCTCATTGTTTGGCATACGGTGTCCAGCACTGTAGACTTCTGGTCACTGAGTGAATGTGGGTCTTGGACGTGAGAAGGAAATCTCTGGGAGATTTTCTCCATTTGATATTATGTAGAGCTGTCAGGTCGCCTGTGGACCAGTGTCCTGAAGTTGGTTTTCCCACCTCAGATGCAGAGCACTGACTCCTGGTTAGAGCACCTAGAGACTTTCATCCTCACAGCTCAGAATAAGTGGGAGAAGAAAGAGAAGGAAACAAAGAATGAGGATAAAATAAAACAAAATAAAGTAAAATCAAATAAAATGAAGTGATTAAAATAAAAAATATTTATTACGAGAAAATTTTAACAAGTAAAAAAAAAAAAAAAGCCACACAGAACTCTAGCACAAATGGTTAAAGCTAAGCTATACAGACAAAATCGCAAACAGCAGCATACACCTCCACAGTTTCAAAAAGTGAAAAACTGGAAAGAATAATATATCTTTGCTCACAAAGTCCACCTCGTCAATTTTGGGCTGATTCTTTGTGTATTCAGGTGTTCCACAGATGCGGGGTATTTCACGTTGAATGTGCAGATTTCACCCACTCTTCCTGCGGCTGCTGGGAGAGATTTCCCTTTGGCTTCTTTTTTCGCACAGCTCTCCTTTTACAGTTGCGTTTGCTTCATCCCATAGTTTTGGGTGGTCGTATTTCCACTGTCACTTTTTCCCAGGTATTTTTGATCCCATCTTGGTTTTCTGCAGTGAAATCTTGGTTATGTAACAGCGTTTTCTTTAGCTTCCCCTTGTTTGTATTATTGACGGGCTTTTTTTCCTTTTACTTCCTATCTAGATTCATAGCACTGTGGGCGGAAAGTATACCTGATACTGTTTCAATTTTCTTAATTTTCTAAGGCTTTATTTGTGGTCCTACATATAATATATCTTGGAGAATGTTCCATGAGCACCTGAGGAAAGAGTGTTTTCTGTCGTTTTGCAATAGAATGTGGTATACATATGAATGAAGTCCCTCCTGTTCAATGTGTCATTTAAAACTTATGTTTCCTGATATTTTTTCATTTTGGATGATCTGTCCATTGGTGGAATTGGGGTGGTAATGTCCCCTACTCTTTTGGTGGTACTATCAAGTTCCCCTTTATGGCTGTTAGGATACATGTTATGTAGTGAAGTGATCCTCGGTTGTGTTCATAAGTATTCGCATTTGTCATATCCTCTCCTTGGTTTTATCCCTTGATCAGTATGTAGTGTCCTTGTTTGTTTCTTGTAACAGTGTTTATCTTAAAGTCTATTTCGTCTGATATGAGAATTGTAACTCCAGGTTTCCTTTGATTTCCATTTGCATGGAATGTCTCTTGCCATCTCCTCATTTTCAGTCTGTATATCTCCCTAGGTGTAAAGTGGGTTTCTTCTAGGCAGCACATATAATGGTCTTGATGTTGTATCCCTTCAGGGAGTCTATCTGTTGTAGTTGGAGCCATGTATCCATTTACATGTAACGTTATTATTAATATGGATGTTCCTCTTAGCGTTTTGTTAATTGTTTTTGGTTTGTTCTAGGAGGTCTTTTCTTTTCTTTGTGATTCCTGCCTAGAGAAGTTCCTTTATCCTTTGTTATAAAGCTGTTGTTGGTGCTGAATTCTTTTTCCGTGTCTTTTTCTGTAAAGTTTTTGGTTTCTCCGTCCAATCTCAATGAGATTCTTGCTGAGAACAGTAACACTGGTTGTAGATTTTTTCCTTTCATCTCTTGAAATACGTATACTGGCACTCCCTTCTCTCTTGCAGAATTTCTGCTGAAAGGTCGGCTGTTAACTTACGTGGATTCCCTTGTATGGTATATGCTGTTTTTCCCATGCTGCTTTTTACATGCTTTCTATGTATTTAGTTTCTAATAGTTTGATGAACATGTGTCTTGGCGTGTTTCTCCTTGGATTTATCCTGTATGGGACTCTCTGTGCTTCCTTGACTTGATTAACTGTTTCCTTTCCCATACTAGGGATGTTTTCAACTATAATCTCTTCAAATATATTCTCACACCTTTTCTATTTCTCTTCTTCTTCTGAGACCCATATAATTCGAATGTTGGTGCATTTAAGGTTGTCCCAAGGGTCGCTGAGACGGTCCTCCGTTCCTTTCTTTCTTTGTTCTTTATTTTGATCCCCAGTATTTATTTGAACTATTTTATCTTCCAGGACACTTAACCGTTCTTCTGCCTCAGTTATTGTGCTAGTGATCCATGCTAGAGAATAATTATTTTCATGTATTGTGTTCTTCATCATTGTTTGTTTGCTCTTCAGTTCTAGTCGACCCTTGTGAAACGTTTCTTGTATTTTCTCTCTCCTATTTCTACCATGCTGAATCGTCTTTCCTATCATTATTCTGAATTCTTTTTCGGGTGGACTGCCTATTTCCTCTTCATTTGTTAGGTCTGGTGCGTTTTGACCTTGCTGCTTCGTCGACGTGTGTTTTTTGATCTCCTCATTTTGCTTAACTTACTGGGATTGGGGTTCCTTTTCACAGGCGTCATGCCCGTCGTTATTGTGGTTTTTGGTGTCTGTCCCCAGCGGCTAAGGTTTGTTCAGTGGGTTCTGCATGTTTCTTTGTTGAGGGGAGGTGTGCTTGTGTTCTGGAAGATGAGGCTGGATCTTTACTTTCTGGTGGGCACCTCCACGTCTGGTGGTGTGTATTTTGGTGCCTCTGTCCTTATTATGATTTAAGGCGTCCTCTCTGATAACGGATGGGGCTCTTTCTGTCTTGCTCATTGTTTGGCATACGGTGTCCAGCACTGTAGACTTCTGGTCACTGAGTGAATGTGGGTCTTGGACGTGAGAAGGAAATCTCTGGGAGATTTTCTCCATTTGATATTATGTAGAGCTGTCAGGTCGCCTGTGGACCAGTGTCCTGAACTTGGTTTTCCCACCTCAGATGCAGAGCACTGACTCCTGGTTAGAGCACCTAGAGACTTTCATCCTCACAGCTCAGAATAAGTGGGAGAAGAAAGAGAAGGAAACAAAGAATGAGGATAAAATAAAACAAAATAAAGTAAAATCAAATAAAATGAAGTGATTAAAATAAAAATTATTTATTACGAGAAAATTTTAAAAAGTAAAAAAAAAAAAAAAGCCACACAGAACTCTAGCACAAATGGTTAAAGCTAAGCTATACAGACAAAATCGCAAACAGCAGCATACACCTCCACAGTCTCAAAAAGTGAAAAACTGGAAAGAATAATATATCTTTGCTCACAAAGTCCACCTCGTCAATTTTGGGCTGATTCTTTGTGTATTCAGGTGTTCCACAGATGCGGGGTACTTCACGTTGAATGTGCAGATTTCACCCACTCTTCCTGCGGCTGCTGGGAGAGATTTCCCTTTGGCTTCTTTTTTCGCACAGCTCTCCTTTTACAGTTGCGTTTGCTTCATCCCATAGTTTTGGGTGGTCGTATTTCCACTGTCACTTTTTCCCAGGTATTTTTGATCCCATCTTGGTTTTCTGCAGTGAAATCTTGGTTATGTAACAGCGTTTTCTTTAGCTTCCCCGTGTTTGTATTATTGACGGGCTTTTTTTCCTTTTACTTCCTATCTAGATTCATAGCACTGTGGGCGGAAAGTATACCTGATACTGTTTCAATTTTCTTAATTTTCTAAGGCTTTATTTGTGGTCCTACATATAATATATCTTGGAGAATGTTCCATGAGCACCTGAGGAAAGAGTGTTTTCTGTTGTTTTGCAATAGAATGTGGTATACATATGAATGAAGTCCCTCCTGTTCAATGTGTCATTTAAAACTTATGTTTCCTGATTTTTTTTCATTTTGGATGATCTGTCCATTGGTGGAATTGGGGTGGTAATGTCCCCTACTCTTTTGGTGGTACTATCAAGTTCCCCTTTATGGCTGTTAGGATACATGTTATGTAGTGAAGTGATCCTCGGTTGTGTTCATAAGTATTCGCATTTGTCATATCCTCTCCTTGGTTTGATCCCTTTATCAGTATGTAGTGTCCTTGTTTGTTTCTTGTAACAGTGTTTATCTTAAAGTCTATTTCGTCTGATATGAGAATTGTAACTCTAGGTTTCCTTTGATTTCCATTTGCATGGAATGTCTCTTGCCATCTCCTCATTTTCAGTCTGTATATCTCCCTAGGTGTAAAGTGGGTCTCTTCTAGGCAGCACATATAATGGTCTTGATGTTGTATCCCTTCAGGGAGTCTATCTGTTGTAGTTGGAGCCATGTATCCATTTACATGTAACGTTATTATTAATATGGATGTTCCTCTTACCGTTTTGTTAATTGTTTTTGGTTTGTTCTAGGAGGTCTTTTCTTTTCTTTGTGATTCCTGCCTAGAGAAGTTCCTTTATCCTTTGTTATAAAGCTGTTGTTGGTGCTGAATTCTTTTTCCGTGTCTTTTTCTGTAAAGTTTTTGGTTTCTCCGTCCAATCTCAATGAGATTCTTGCTGAGAACAGTAACATTGGTTGTAGGTTTTTTCCTTTCATCTCTTGAAATACGTATACTGGCACTCCCTTCTCTCTTGCAGAATTTCTGCTGAAAGGTCAGCTGTTAACTTACGTGGATTCCCTTGTATGGTATATGCTGTTTTTCCCATGCTGCTTTTTACATGCTTTCTATGTATTTCGTTTCTAATAGTTTGATGAACATGTGTCTTGGCGTGTTTCTCCTTGGATTTATCCTGTATGGGACTCTCTGTGCTTCCTTGACTTGATTAACTGTTTCCTTTCCCATACTAGGGATGTTTTCAACTATAATCTCTTCAAATATATTCTCACGCCTTTTCTATTTCTCTTCTTCTTCTGAGACCCATATAATTCGAATGTTGGTGCATTTAAGGTTGTCCCAAGGGTCGCTGAGACGGTCCTCCGTTCCTTTCTTTCTTTGTTCTTTATTTTGATCTGCAGTATTTATTGGAACTATTTTATCTTCCAGGCCACTTAACCGTTCTTCTGCCTCAGTTATTGTGCTAGTGATCCATGCTAGAGAATAATTATTTTCATGTATTGTGTTCTTCATCATTGTTTGTTTGCTCTTCAGTTCTTGTCCAGCCTTGTGAAACGTTTCTTGTATTTTCTCTCTCCTATTTCTACGATGTTGAATCGTCTTTCCTATCATTATTCTGAATTCTTTTTCGGGTGGACTGCCTATTTCCTCTTCATTTGTTAGGTCTGGTGCGTTTTGACCTTGCTGCTTCGTCGACGTGTGTTTTTTGATCTCCTCATTTTGCTTAACTTACTGGGCTTGGGGTTCCTTTTCACAGGCGTCATGCCCGTCGTTATTGTGGTTTTTGGTGTCTGTCCCCAGCGGCTAAGGTTTGTTCAGTGGGTTCTGCATGTTTCTTTGTTGAGGGGAGGTGTGCTTGTGTTCTGGAAGATGAGGCTGGATCTTTACTTTCTGGTGAGCACCTCCACGTCTGGTGGTGTGTATTTTGGTGCCTCTGTCCTTATTATGATTTAAGGCGTCCTCTCTGATAACGGATGGGGCTCTTTCTGTCTTGCTCATTGTTTGGCATACGGTGTCCAGCACTGTAGACTTCTGGTCACTGAGTGAATGTGGGTCTTGGACGTGAGAAGGAAATCTCTGGGAGATTTTCTCCATTTGATATTATGTAGAGCTGTCAGGTCGCCTGTGGACCAGTGTCCTGAAGTTGGTTTTCCCACCTCAGATGCAGAGCACTGACTCCTGGTTAGAGCACCTAGAGACTTTCATCCTCACAGCTCAGAATAAGTGGGAGAAGAAAGAGAAGGAAACAAAGAATGAGGATAAAATAAAACAAAATAAAGTAAAATCAAATAAAATGAAGTGATTAAAATAAAAAATATTTATTACGAGAAAATTTTAACAAGTAAAAAAAAAAAAAAAGCCACACAGAACTCTAGCACAAATGGTTAAAGCTAAGCTATACAGACAAAATCGCAAACAGCAGCATACACCTCCACAGTTTCAAAAAGTGAAAAACTGGAAAGAATAATATATCTTTGCTCACAAAGTCCACCTCGTCAATTTTGGGCTGATTCTTTGTGTATTCAGGTGTTCCACAGATGCGGGGTATTTCACGTTGAATGTGCAGATTTCACCCACTCTTCCTGCGGCTGCTGGGAGAGATTTCCCTTTGGCTTCTTTTTTCGCACAGCTCTCCTTTTACAGTTGCGTTTGCTTCATCCCATAGTTTTGGGTGGTCGTATTTCCACTGTCACTTTTTCCCAGGTATTTTTGATCCCATCTTGGTTTTCTGCAGTGAAATCTTGGTTATGTAACAGCGTTTTCTTTAGCTTCCCCGTGTTTGTATTATTGACGGGCTTTTTTTCCTTTTACTTCCTATCTAGATTCATAGCACTGTGGGCGGAAAGTATACCTGATACTGTTTCAATTTTCTTAATTTTCTAAGGCTTTATTTGTGGTCCTACATATAATATATCTTGGAGAATGTTCCATGAGCACCTGAGGAAAGAGTGTTTTCTGTTGTTTTGCAATAGAATGTGGTATACATATGAATGAAGTCCCTCCTGTTCAATGTGTCATTTAAAACTTATGTTTCCTGATTTTTTTTCATTTTGGATGATCTGTCCATTGGTGGAATTGGGGTGGTAATGTCCCCTACTCTTTTGGTGGTACTATCAAGTTCCCCTTTATGGCTGTTAGGATACATGTTATGTAGTGAAGTGATCCTCGGTTGTGTTCATAAGTATTCGCATTTGTCATATCCTCTCCTTGGTTTGATCCCTTTATCAGTATGTAGTGTCCTTGTTTGTTTCTTGTAACAGTGTTTATCTTAAAGTCTATTTCGTCTGATATGAGAATTGTAACTCTAGGTTTCCTTTGATTTCCATTTGCATGGAATGTCTCTTGCCATCTCCTCATTTTCAGTCTGTATATCTCCCTAGGTGTAAAGTGGGTCTCTTCTAGGCAGCACATATAATGGTCTTGATGTTGTATCCCTTCAGGGAGTCTATCTGTTGTAGTTGGAGCCATGTATCCATTTACATGTAACGTTATTATTAATATGGATGTTCCTCTTACCGTTTTGTTAATTGTTTTTGGTTTGTTCTAGGAGGTCTTTTCTTTTCTTTGTGATTCCTGCCTAGAGAAGTTCCTTTATCCTTTGTTATAAAGCTGTTGTTGGTGCTGAATTCTTTTTCCGTGTCTTTTTCTGTAAAGTTTTTGGTTTCTCCGTCCAATCTCAATGAGATTCTTGCTGAGAACAGTAACATTGGTTGTAGGTTTTTTCCTTTCATCTCTTGAAATACGTATACTGGCACTCCCTTCTCTCTTGCAGAATTTCTGCTGAAAGGTCAGCTGTTAACTTACGTGGATTCCCTTGTATGGTATATGCTGTTTTTCCCATGCTGCTTTTTACATGCTTTCTATGTATTTCGTTTCTAATAGTTTGATGAACATGTGTCTTGGCGTGTTTCTCCTTGGATTTATCCTGTATGGGACTCTCTGTGCTTCCTTGACTTGATTAACTGTTTCCTTTCCCATACTAGGGATGTTTTCAACTATAATCTCTTCATATATATTCTCACGCCTTTTCTATTTCTCTTCTTCTTCTGAGACCCATATAATTCGAATGTTGGTGCATTTAATGTTGTCCCAAGGGTCGCTGAGACGGTCCTCCGTTCCTTTCTTTCTTTGTTCTTTATTTTGATCCGCAGTATTTATTGGAACTATTTTATTTTCCAGGCCACTTAACCGTTCTTCTGCCTCAGTTATTGTGCTAGTGATCCATGCTAGAGAATAATTATTTTCATGTATTGTGTTCTTCATCATTGTTTGTTTGCTCTTCAGTTCTTGTCGACCCTTGTGAAACGTTTCTTGTATTTTCTCTCTCCTATTTCTACGATGTTGAATCGTCTTTCCTATCATTATTCTGAATTCTTTTTCGGGTGGACTGCCTATTTCCTCTTCATTTGTTAGGTCTGGTGCGTTTTGACCTTGCTGCTTCGTCGACGTGTGTTTTTTGATCTCCTCATTTTGCTTAACTTACTGGGCTTGGGGTTCCTTTTCACAGGCGTCATGCCCGTCGTTATTGTGGTTTTTGGTGTCTGTCCCCAGCGGCTAAGGTTTGTTCAGTGGGTTCTGCATGTTTCTTTGTTGAGGGGAGGTGTGCTTGTGTTCTGGAAGATGAGGCTGGATCTTTACTTTCTGGTGGGCACCTCCACGTCTGGTGGTGTGTATTTTGGTGCCTCTGTCCTTATTATGATTTAAGGCGTCCTCTCTGATAACGGATGGGGCTCTTTCTGTCTTGCTCATTGTTTGGCATACGGTGTCCAGCACTGTAGACTTCTGGTCACTGAGTGAATGTGGGTCTTGGACGTGAGAAGGAAATCTCTGGGAGATTTTCTCCATTTGATATTATGTAGAGCTGTAAGGTCGCCTGTGGACCAGTGTCCTGAACTTGGTTTTCCCACCTCAGATGCAGAGCACTGACTCCTGGTTAGAGCACCTAGAGACTTTCATCCTCACAGCTCAGAATAATTGGGAGAAGAAAGAGAAGGAAACAAAGAATGAGGATAAAATAAAACAAAATAAAGTAAAATCAAATAAAATGAAGTGATTAAAATAAAAATTATTTATTACGAGAAAATTTTAAAAAGTAAAAAAAAAAAAAAGCCACACAGAACTCTAGCACAAATGGTTAAAGCTAAGCTATACAGACAAAATCGCAAACAGCAGCATACACCTCCACAGTCTCAAAAAGTGAAAAACTGGAAAGAATAATATATCTTTGCTCACAAAGTCCACCTCGTCAATTTTGGGCTGATTCTTTGTGTATTCAGGTGTTCCACAGATGCGGGGTACTTCACGTTGAATGTGCAGATTTCACCCACTCTTCCTGAGGCTGCTGGGAGAGATTTCCCTTTGGCTTCTTTTTTCGCACAGCTCTCCTTTTACAGTTGCGTTTGCTTCATCCCATAGTTTTGGGTGGTCGTATTTCCACTGTCACTTTTTCCCAGGTATTTTTGATCCCATCTTGGTTTTCTGCAGTGAAATCTTGGTTATGTAACAGCGTTTTCTTTAGCTTCCCCGTGTTTGTATTATTGACGGGCTTTTTTTCCTTTTACTTCCTATCTAGATTCATAGCACTGTGGGCGGAAAGTATACCTGATACTGTTTCAATTTTCTTAATTTTCTAAGGCTTTATTTGTGGTCCTACATATAATATATCTTGGAGAATGTTCCATGAGCACCTGAGGAAAGAGTGTTTTCTGTCGTTTTGCAATAGAATGTGGTATACATATGAATGAAGTCCCTCCTGTTCAATGTGTCATTTAAAACTTATGTTTCCTGATTTTTTTTCATTTTGGATGATCTGTCCATTGGTGGAATTGGGGTGGTAATGTCCCCTACTCTTTTGGTGGTACTATCAAGTTCCCCTTTATGGCTGTTAGGATACATGTTATGTAGTGAAGTGATCCTCGGTTGTGTTCATAAGTATTCGCATTTGTCATATCCTCTCCTTGGTTTGATCCCTTTATCAGTATGTAGTGTCCTTGTTTGTTTCTTGTAACAGTGTTTATCTTAAAGTCTATTTCGTCTGATATGAGAATTGTAACTCTAGGTTTCCTTTGATTTCCATTTGCATGGAATGTCTCTTGCCATCTCCTCATTTTCAGTCTGTATATCTCCCTAGGTGTAAAGTGGGTCTCTTCTAGGCAGCACATATAATGGTCTTGATGTTGTATCCCTTCAGGGAGTCTATCTGTTGTAGTTGGAGCCATGTATCCATTTACATGTAACGTTATTATTAATATGGATGTTCCTCTTACCGTTTTGTTAATTGTTTTTGGTTTGTTCTAGGAGGTCTTTTCTTTTCTTTGTGATTCCTGCCTAGAGAAGTTCCTTTATCCTTTGTTATAAAGCTGTTGTTGGTGCTGAATTCTTTTTCCGTGTCTTTTTCTGTAAAGTTTTTGGTTTCTCCGTCCAATCTCAATGAGATTCTTGCTGAGAACAGTAACATTGGTTGTAGGTTTTTTCCTTTCATCTCTTGAAATACGTATACTGGCACTCCCTTCTCTCTTGCAGAATTTCTGCTGAAAGGTCAGCTGTTAACTTACGTGGATTCCCTTGTATGGTATATGCTGTTTTTCCCATGCTGCTTTTTACATGCTTTCTATGTATTTCGTTTCTAATAGTTTGATGAACATGTGTCTTGGCGTGTTTCTCCTTGGATTTATCCTGTATGGGACTCTCTGTGCTTCCTTGACTTGATTAACTGTTTCCTTTCCCATACTAGGGATGTTTTCAACTATAATCTCTTCATATATATTCTCACGCCTTTTCTATTTCTCTTCTTCTTCTGAGACCCATATAATTCGAATGTTGGTGCATTTAAGGTTGTCCCAAGGGTCGCTGAGACGGTCCTCCGTTCCTTTCTTTCTTTGTTCTTTATTTTGATCCGCAGTATTTATTGGAACTATTTTATTTTCCAGGCCACTTAACCGTTCTTCTGCCTCAGTTATTGTGCTAGTGATCCATGCTAGAGAATAATTATTTTCATGTATTGTGTTCTTCATCATTGTTTGTTTGCTCTTCAGTTCTTGTCGACCCTTGTGAAACGTTTCTTGTATTTTCTCTCTCCTATTTCTACGATGTTGAATCGTCTTTCCTATCATTATTCTGAATTCTTTTTCGGGTGGACTGCCTATTTCCTCTTCATTTGTTAGGTCTGGTGCGTTTTGACCTTGCTGCTTCGTCGACGTGTGTTTTTTGATCTCCTCATTTTGCTTAACTTACTGGGCTTGGGGTTCCTTTTCACAGGCGTCATGCCCGTCGTTATTGTGGTTTTTGGTGTCTGTCCCCAGCGGCTAAGGTTTGTTCAGTGGGTTCTGCATGTTTCTTTGTTGAGGGGAGGTGTGCTTGTGTTCTGGAAGATGAGGCTGGATCTTTACTTTCTGGTGGGCACCTCCACGTCTGGTGGTGTGTATTTTGGTGCCTCTGTCCTTATTATGATTTAAGGCGTCCTCTCTGATAACGGATGGGGCTCTTTCTGTCTTGCTCATTGTTTGGCATACGGTGTCCAGCACTGTAGACTTCTGGTCACTGAGTGAATGTGGGTCTTGGACGTGAGAAGGAAATCTCTGGGAGATTTTCTCCATTTGATATTATGTAGAGCTGTAAGGTCGCCTGTGGACCAGTGTCCTGAACTTGGTTTTCCCACCTCAGATGCAGAGCACTGACTCCTGGTTAGAGCACCTAGAGACTTTCATCCTCACAGCTCAGAATAATTGGGAGAAGAAAGAGAAGGAAACAAAGAATGAGGATAAAATAAAACAAAATAAAGTAAAATCAAATAAAATGAAGTGATTAAAATAAAAATTATTTATTACGAGAAAATTTTAAAAAGTAAAAAAAAAAAAAAGCCACACAGAACTCTAGCACAAATGGTTAAAGCTAAGCTATACAGACAAAATCGCAAACAGCAGCATACACCTCCACAGTCTCAAAAAGTGAAAAACTGGAAAGAATAATATATCTTTGCTCACAAAGTCCACCTCGTCAATTTTGGGCTGATTCTTTGTGTATTCAGGTGTTCCACAGATGCGGGGTACTTCACGTTGAATGTGCAGATTTCACCCACTCTTCCTGAGGCTGCTGGGAGAGATTTCCCTTTGGCTTCTTTTTTCGCACAGCTCTCCTTTTACAGTTGCGTTTGCTTCATCCCATAGTTTTGGGTGGTCGTATTTCCACTGTCACTTTTTCCCAGGTATTTTTGATCCCATCTTGGTTTTCTGCAGTGAAATCTTGGTTATGTAACAGCGTTTTCTTTAGCTTCCCCGTGTTTGTATTATTGACGGGCTTTTTTTCCTTTTACTTCCTATCTAGATTCATAGCACTGTGGGCGGAAAGTATACCTGATACTGTTTCAATTTTCTTAATTTTCTAAGGCTTTATTTGTGGTCCTACATATAATATATCTTGGAGAATGTTCCATGAGCACCTGAGGAAAGAGTGTTTTCTGTCGTTTTGCAATAGAATGTGGTATACATATGAATGAAGTCCCTCCTGTTCAATGTGTCATTTAAAACTTATGTTTCCTGATTTTTTTTCATTTTGGATGATCTGTCCATTGGTGGAATTGGGGTGGTAATGTCCCCTACTCTTTTGGTGGTACTATCAAGTTCCCCTTTATGGCTGTTAGGATACATGTTATGTAGTGAAGTGATCCTCGGTTGTGTTCATAAGTATTCGCATTTGTCATATCCTCTCCTTGGTTTGATCCCTTTATCAGTATGTAGTGTCCTTGTTTGTTTCTTGTAACAGTGTTTATCTTAAAGTCTATTTCGTCTGATATGAGAATTGTAACTCCAGGTTTCCTTTGATTTCCATTTGCATGGAATGTCTCTTGCCATCTCCTCATTTTCAGTCTGTATATCTCCCTAGGTGTAAAGTGGGTCTCTTCTAGGCAGCACATATAATGGTCTTGATGTTGTATCCCTTCAGGGAGTCTATCTGTTGTAGTTGGAGCCATGTATCCATTTACATGTAACGTTATTATTAATATGGATGTTCTTCTTACCGTTTTGTTAATTGTTTTTGGTTTGTTCTAGGAGGTCTTTTCTTTTCTTTGTGATTCCTGCCTAGAGAAGTTCCTTTATCCTTTGTTATAAAGCTGTTGTTGGTGCTGAATTCTTTTTCCGTGTCTTTTTCTGTAAAGTTTTTGGTTTCTCCGTCCAATCTCAATGAGATTCTTGCTGAGAACAGTAACATTGGTTGTAGGTTTTTTCCTTTCATCTCTTGAAATACGTATACTGGCACTCCCTTCTCTCTTGCAGAATTTCTGCTGAAAGGTCGGCTGTTAACTTACGTGGATTCCCTTGTATGGTATATGCTGTTTTTCCCATGCTGCTTTTTACATGCTTTCTATGTATTTCGTTTCTAATAGTTTGATGAACATGTGTCTTGGCGTGTTTCTCCTTGGATTTATCCTGTATGGGACTCTCTGTGCTTCCTTGAATTGATTAACTGTTTCCTTTCCCATACTAGGGATGTTTTCAACTATAATCTCTTCAAATATATTCTCACGCCTTTTCTATTTCTCTTCCTCTTCTGAGACCCATATAATTCGAATGATGGTGCATTTAATGTTGTCCCAAGGGTCGCTGAGACGGTCCTCCGTTCCTTTCTTTCTTTGTTCTTTATTTTGATCCGCAGTATTTATTTGAACTATTTTATCTTCCAGGACACTTAACCGTTCTTCTGCCTCAGTTACTGTGCTAGTGATCCATGCTAGAGAATAATTATTTTCATGTATTGTGTTCTTCATCATTGTTTGTTTGCTCTTCAGTTCTTGTCGACCCTTGTGAAACGTTTCTTATATTTTCTCTCTCCTATTTCTACGATGTTGAATCGTCTTTCCTATCATTATTCTGAATTCTTTTTCGGGTGGACTGCCTATTTCCTCTTCATTTGTTAGGTCTGGTGCGTTTTGACCTTGCTGCTTCGTCGACGTGTGTTTTTTGATCTCCTCATTTTGCTTAACTTACTGGGATTGGGGTTCCTTTTCACAGGCGTCATGCCCGTCGTTATTGTGGTTTTTGGTGTCTGTCCCCAGCGGCTAAGGTTTGTTCAGTGGGTTCTGCATGTTTCTTTGTTGAGGGGAGGTGTGCTTGTGTTCTGGAAGATGAGGCTGGATCTTTACTTTCTGGTGGGCACCTCCACGTCTGGTGGTGTGTATTTTCGTGCCTCTGTCCTTATTATGATTTAAGGCGTCCTCTCTGATAACGGATGGGGCTCTTTCTGTCTTGCTCATTGTTTGGCATACGGTGTCCAGCACTGTAGACTTCTGGTCACTGAGTGAATGTGGGTCTTGGACGTGAGAAGGAAATCTCTGGGAGATTTTCTCCATTTGATATTATGTAGAGCTGTCAGGTCGCCTGTGGACCAGTGTCCTGAACTTGGTTTTCCCACCTCAGATGCAGAGCACTGACTCCTGGTTAGAGCACCTAGAGACTTTCATCCTCACAGCTCAGAATAAGTGGGAGAAGAAAGAGAAGGAAACAAAGAATGAGGATAAAATAAAACAAAATAAAGTAAAATCAAATAAAATGAAGTGATTAAAATACAAATTATTTATTACGAGAAAATTTTAAAAAGTAAAAAAAAAAAAAAAGCCACACAGAACTCTAGCACAAATGGTTAAAGCTAAGCTATACAGACAAAATCGCAAACAGCAGCATACACCTCCACAGTCTCAAAAAGTGAAAAACTGGAAAGAATAATATATCTTTGCTCACAAAGTCCACCTCGTCAATTTTGGGCTGATTCTTTGTGTATTCAGGTGTTCCACAGATGCGGGGTACTTCACGTTGAATGTGCAGATTTCACCCACTCTTCCTGCGGCTGCTGGGAGAGATTTCCCTTTGGCTTCTTTTTTCGCACAGCTCTCCTTTTACAGTTGCGTTTGCTTCATCCCATAGTTTTGGGTGGTCGTATTTCCACTGTCACTTTTTCCCAGGTATTTTTGATCCCATCTTGGTTTTCTGCAGTGAAATCTTGGTTATGTAACAGCGTTTTCTTTAGCTTCCCCGTGTTTGTATTATTGACGGGCTTTTTTTCCTTTTACTTCCTATCTAGATTCATAGCACTGTGGGCGGAAAGTATACCTGATACTGTTTCAATTTTCTTAATTTTCTAAGGCTTTATTTGTGGTCCTACATATAATATATCTTGGAGAATGTTCCATGAGCACCTGAGGAAAGAGTGTTTTCTGTCGTTTTGCAATAGAATGTGGTATACATATGAATGAAGTCCCTCCTGTTCAATGTGTCATTTAAAACTTATGTTTCCTGATTTTTTTTCATTTTGGATGATCTGTCCATTGGTGGAATTGGGGTGGTAATGTCCCCTACTCTTTTGGTGGTACTATCAAGTTCCCCTTTATGGCTGTTAGGATACATGTTATGTAGTGAAGTGATCCTCGGTTGTGTTCATAAGTATTCGCATTTGTCATATCCTCTCCTTGGTTTGATCCCTTTATCAGTATGTAGTGTCCTTGTTTGTTTCTTGTAACAGTGTTTATCTTAAAGTCTATTTCGTCTGATATGAGAATTGTAACTCCAGGTTTCCTTTGATTTCCATTTGCATGGAATGTCTCTTGCCATCTCCTCATTTTCAGTCTGTATATCTCCCTAGGTGTAAAGTGGGTCTCTTCTAGGCAGCACATATAATGGTCTTGATGTTGTATCCCTTCAGGGAGTCTATCTGTTGTAGTTGGAGCCATGTATCCATTTACATGTAACGTTATTATTAATATGGATGTTCTTCTTACCGTTTTGTTAATTGTTTTTGGTTTGTTCTAGGAGGTCTTTTCTTTTCTTTGTGATTCCTGCCTAGAGAAGTTCCTTTATCCTTTGTTATAAAGCTGTTGTTGGTGCTGAATTCTTTTTCCGTGTCTTTTTCTGTAAAGTTTTTGGTTTCTCCGTCCAATCTCAATGAGATTCTTGCTGAGAACAGTAACATTGGTTGTAGGTTTTTTCCTTTCATCTCTTGAAATACGTATACTGGCACTCCCTTCTCTCTTGCAGAATTTCTGCTGAAAGGTCGGCTGTTAACTTACGTGGATTCCCTTGTATGGTATATGCTGTTTTTCCCATGCTGCTTTTTACATGCTTTCTATGTATTTCGTTTCTAATAGTTTGATGAACATGTGTCTTGGCGTGTTTCTCCTTGGATTTATCCTGTATGGGACTCTCTGTGCTTCCTTGAATTGATTAACTGTTTCCTTTCCCATACTAGGGATGTTTTCAACTATAATCTCTTCAAATATATTCTCACGCCTTTTCTATTTCTCTTCCTCTTCTGAGACCCATATAATTCGAATGATGGTGCATTTAATGTTGTCCCAAGGGTCGCTGAGACGGTCCTCCGTTCCTTTCTTTCTTTGTTCTTTATTTTGATCCGCAGTATTTATTTGAACTATTTTATCTTCCAGGACACTTAACCGTTCTTCTGCCTCAGTTACTGTGCTAGTGATCCATGCTAGAGAATAATTATTTTCATGTATTGTGTTCTTCATCATTGTTTGTTTGCTCTTCAGTTCTTGTCGACCCTTGTGAAACGTTTCTTATATTTTCTCTCTCCTATTTCTACGATGTTGAATCGTCTTTCCTATCATTATTCTGAATTCTTTTTCGGGTGGACTGCCTATTTCCTCTTCATTTGTTAGGTCTGGTGCGTTTTGACCTTGCTGCTTCGTCGACGTGTGTTTTTTGATCTCCTCATTTTGCTTAACTTACTGGGATTGGGGTTCCTTTTCACAGGCGTCATGCCCGTCGTTATTGTGGTTTTTGGTGTCTGTCCCCAGCGGCTAAGGTTTGTTCAGTGGGTTCTGCATGTTTCTTTGTTGAGGGGAGGTGTGCTTGTGTTCTGGAAGATGAGGCTGGATCTTTACTTTCTGGTGGGCACCTCCACGTCTGGTGGTGTGTATTTTCGTGCCTCTGTCCTTATTATGATTTAAGGCGTCCTCTCTGATAACGGATGGGGCTCTTTCTGTCTTGCTCATTGTTTGGCATACGGTGTCCAGCACTGTAGACTTCTGGTCACTGAGTGAATGTGGGTCTTGGACGTGAGAAGGAAATCTCTGGGAGATTTTCTCCATTTGATATTATGTAGAGCTGTCAGGTCGCCTGTGGACCAGTGTCCTGAACTTGGTTTTCCCACCTCAGATGCAGAGCACTGACTCCTGGTTAGAGCACCTAGAGACTTTCATCCTCACAGCTCAGAATAAGTGGGAGAAGAAAGAGAAGGAAACAAAGAATGAGGATAAAATAAAACAAAATAAAGTAAAATCAAATAAAATGAAGTGATTAAAATACAAATTATTTATTACGAGAAAATTTTAAAAAGTAAAAAAAAAAAAAAAGCCACACAGAACTCTAGCACAAATGGTTAAAGCTAAGCTATACAGACAAAATCGCAAACAGCAGCATACACCTCCACAGTCTCAAAAAGTGAAAAACTGGAAAGAATAATATATCTTTGCTCACAAAGTCCACCTCGTCAATTTTGGGCTGATTCTTTGTGTATTCAGGTGTTCCACAGATGCGGGGTACTTCACGTTGAATGTGCAGATTTCACCCACTCTTCCTGCGGCTGCTGGGAGAGATTTCCCTTTGGCTTCTTTTTTCGCACAGCTCTCCTTTTACAGTTGCGTTTGCTTCATCCCATAGTTTTGGGTGGTCGTATTTCCACTGTCACTTTTTCCCAGGTATTTTTGATCCCATCTTGGTTTTCTGCAGTGAAATCTTGGTTATGTAACAGCGTTTTCTTTAGCTTCCCCGTGTTTGTATTATTGACGGGCTTTTTTTCCTTTTACTTCCTATCTAGATTCATAGCACTGTGGGCGGAAAGTATACCTGATACTGTTTCAATTTTCTTAATTTTCTAAGGCTTTATTTGTGGTCCTACATATAATATATCTTGGAGAATGTTCCATGAGCACCTGAGGAAAGAGTGTTTTCTGTTGTTTTGCAATAGAATGTGGTATACATATGAATGAAGTCCCTCCTGTTCAATGTGTCATTTAAAACTTATGTTTCCTGATTTTTTTTCATTTTGGATGATCTGTCCATTGGTGGAATTGGGGTGGTAATGTCCCCTACTCTTTTGGTGGTACTATCAAGTTCCCCTTTATGGCTGTTAGGATACATGTTATGTAGTGAAGTGATCCTCGGTTGTGTTCATAAGTATTCGCATTTGTCATATCCTCTCCTTGGTTTGATCCCTTTATCAGTATGTAGTGTCCTTGTTTGTTTCTTGTAACAGTGTTTATCTTAAAGTCTATTTCGTCTGATATGAGAATTGTAACTCTAGGTTTCCTTTGATTTCCATTTGCATGGAATGTCTCTTGCCATCTCCTCATTTTCAGTCTGTATATCTCCCTAGGTGTAAAGTGGGTCTCTTCTAGGCAGCACATATAATGGTCTTGATGTTGTATCCCTTCAGGGAGTCTATCTGTTGTAGTTGGAGCCATGTATCCATTTACATGTAACGTTATTATTAATATGGATGTTCCTCTTACCGTTTTGTTAATTGTTTTTGGTTTGTTCTAGGAGGTCTTTTCTTTTCTTTGTGATTCCTGCCTAGAGAAGTTCCTTTATCCTTTGTTATAAAGCTGTTGTTGGTGCTGAATTCTTTTTCCGTGTCTTTTTCTGTAAAGTTTTTGGTTTCTCCGTCCAATCTCAATGAGATTCTTGCTGAGAACAGTAACATTGGTTGTAGGTTTTTTCCTTTCATCTCTTGAAATACGTATACTGGCACTCCCTTCTCTCTTGCAGAATTTCTGCTGAAAGGTCAGCTGTTAACTTACGTGGATTCCCTTGTATGGTATATGCTGTTTTTCCCATGCTGCTTTTTACATGCTTTCTATGTATTTCGTTTCTAATAGTTTGATGAACATGTGTCTTGGCGTGTTTCTCCTTGGATTTATCCTGTATGGGACTCTCTGTGCTTCCTTGACTTGATTAACTGTTTCCTTTCCCATACTAGGGATGTTTTCAACTATAATCTCTTCATATATATTCTCACGCCTTTTCTATTTCTCTTCTTCTTCTGAGACCCATATAATTCGAATGTTGGTGCATTTAAGGTTGTCCCAAGGGTCGCTGAGACGGTCCTCCGTTCCTTTCTTTCTTTGTTCTTTATTTTGATCCGCAGTATTTATTGGAACTATTTTATTTTCCAGGCCACTTAACCGTTCTTCTGCCTCAGTTATTGTGCTAGTGATCCATGCTAGAGAATAATTATTTTCATGTATTGTGTTCTTCATCATTGTTTGTTTGCTCTTCAGTTCTTGTCGACCCTTGTGAAACGTTTCTTGTATTTTCTCTCTCCTATTTCTACGATGTTGAATCGTCTTTCCTATCATTATTCTGAATTCTTTTTCGGGTGGACTGCCTATTTCCTCTTCATTTGTTAGGTCTGGTGCGTTTTGACCTTGCTGCTTCGTCGACGTGTGTTTTTTGATCTCCTCATTTTGCTTAACTTACTGGGCTTGGGGTTCCTTTTCACAGGCGTCATGCCCGTCGTTATTGTGGTTTTTGGTGTCTGTCCCCAGCGGCTAAGGTTTGTTCAGTGGGTTCTGCATGTTTCTTTGTTGAGGGGAGGTGTGCTTGTGTTCTGGAAGATGAGGCTGGATCTTTACTTTCTGGTGGGCACCTCCACGTCTGGTGGTGTGTATTTTGGTGCCTCTGTCCTTATTATGATTTAAGGCGTCCTCTCTGATAACGGATGGGGCTCTTTCTGTCTTGCTCATTGTTTGGCATACGGTGTCCAGCACTGTAGACTTCTGGTCACTGAGTGAATGTGGGTCTTGGACGTGAGAAGGAAATCTCTGGGAGATTTTCTCCATTTGATATTATGTAGAGCTGTAAGGTCGCCTGTGGACCAGTGTCCTGAACTTGGTTTTCCCACCTCAGATGCAGAGCACTGACTCCTGGTTAGAGCACCTAGAGACTTTCATCCTCACAGCTCAGAATAATTGGGAGAAGAAAGAGAAGGAAACAAAGAATGAGGATAAAATAAAACAAAATAAAGTAAAATCAAATAAAATGAAGTGATTAAAATAAAAAATATTTATTACGAGAAAATTTTAAAAAGTAAAAAAAAAAAAAAGCCACACAGAACTCTAGCACAAATGGTTAAAGCTAAGCTATACAGACAAAATCGCAAACAGCAGCATACACCTCCACAGTCTCAAAAAGTGAAAAACTGGAAAGAATAATATATCTTTGCTCACAAAGTCCACCTCGTCAATTTTGGGCTGATTCTTTGTGTATTCCGGGGTTCCACAGATTCGGGGTACTTCACGTTGAATGTGCAGATTTCACCCACTCTTCCTGAGGCTGCTGGGAGAGATTTCCCTTTGGCTTCTTTTTTCGCACAGCTCTCCTTTTACAGTTGCGTTTGCTTCATCCCATAGTTTTGGGTGGTCGTATTTCCACTGTCACTTTTTCCCAGGTATTTTTGATCCCATCTTGGTTTTCTGCAGTGAAATCTTGGTTATGTAACAGCGTTTTCTTTAGCTTCCCCGTGTTTGTATTATTGACGGGCTTTTTTTCCTTTTACTTCCTATCTAGATTCATAGCACTGTGGGCGGAAAGTATACCTGATACTGTTTCAATTTTCTTAATTTTCTAAGGCTTTATTTGTGGTCCTACATATAATATATCTTGGAGAATGTTCCATGAGCACCTGAGGAAAGAATGTTTTCTGTCGTTTTGCAATAGAATGTGGTATACATATGAATGAAGTCCCTCCTGTTCAATGTGTCATTTAAAACTTATGTTTCCTGATTTTTTTTCATTTTGGATGATCTGTCCATTGGTGGAATTGGGGTGGTAATGTCCCCTACTCTTTTGGTGGTACTATCAAGTTCCCCTTTATGGCTGTTAGGATACATGTTATGTAGTGAAGTGATCCTCGGTTGTGTTCATAAGTATTCGCATTTGTCATATCCTCTCCTTGGTTTGATCCCTTTATCAGTATGTAGTGTCCTTGTTTGTTTCTTGTAACAGTGTTTATCTTAAAGTCTATTTCGTCTGATATGAGAATTGTAACTCCAGGTTTCCTTTGATTTCCATTTGCATGGAATGTCTCTTGCCATCTCCTCATTTTCAGTCTGTATATCTCCCTAGGTGTAAAGTGGGTCTCTTCTAGGCAGCACATATAATGGTCTTGATGTTGTATCCCTTCAGGGAGTCTATCTGTTGTAGTTGGAGCCATGTATCCATTTACATGTAACGTTATTATTAATATGGATGTTCTTCTTACCGTTTTGTTAATTGTTTTTGGTTTGTTCTAGGAGGTCTTTTCTTTTCTTTGTGATTCCTGCCTAGAGAAGTTCCTTTATCCTTTGTTATAAAGCTGTTGTTGGTGCTGAATTCTTTTTCCGTGTCTTTTTCTGTAAAGTTTTTGGTTTCTCCGTCCAATCTCAATGAGATTCTTGCTGAGAACAGTAACATTGGTTGTAGGTTTTTTCCTTTCATCTCTTGAAATACGTATACTGGCACTCCCTTCTCTCTTGCAGAATTTCTGCTGAAAGGTCGGCTGTTAACTTACGTGGATTCCCTTGTATGGTATATGCTGTTTTTCCCATGCTGCTTTTTACATGCTTTCTATGTATTTCGTTTCTAATAGTTTGATGAACATGTGTCTTGGCGTGTTTCTCCTTGGATTTATCCTGTATGGGACTCTCTGTGCTTCCTTGAATTGATTAACTGTTTCCTTTCCCATACTAGGGATGTTTTCAACTATAATCTCTTCAAATATATTCTCACGCCTTTTCTATTTCTCTTCCTCTTCTGAGACCCATATAATTCGAATGATGGTGCATTTAATGTTGTCCCAAGGGTCGCTGAGACGGTCCTCCGTTCCTTTCTTTCTTTGTTCTTTATTTTGATCCGCAGTATTTATTTGAACTATTTTATCTTCCAGGACACTTAACCGTTCTTCTGCCTCAGTTACTGTGCTAGTGATCCATGCTAGAGAATAATTATTTTCATGTATTGTGTTCTTCATCATTGTTTGTTTGCTCTTCAGTTCTTGTCGACCCTTGTGAAACGTTTCTTATATTTTCTCTCTCCTATTTCTACGATGTTGAATCGTCTTTCCTATCATTATTCTGAATTCTTTTTCGGGTGGACTGCCTATTTCCTCTTCATTTGTTAGGTCTGGTGCCTTTTGACCTTGCTGCTTCGTCGACGTGTGTTTTTTGATCTCCTCATTTTGCTTAACTTACTGGGATTGGGGTTCCTTTTCACAGGCGTCATGCCCATCGTTATTGTGGTTTTTGGTGTCTGTCCCCAGCGGCTAAGGTTTGTTCAGTGGGTTCTGCATGTTTCTTTGTTGAGGGGAGGTGTGCTTGTGTTCTGGAAGATGAGGCTGGATCTTTACTTTCTGGTGGGCACCTCCACGTCTGGTGGTGTGTATTTTGGTGCCTCTGTCCTTATTATGATTTAAGGCGTCCTCTCTGATAACGGATGGGGCTCTTTCTGTCTTGCTCATTGTTTGGCATACGGTGTCCAGCACTGTAGACTTCTGGTCACTGAGTGAATGTGGGTCTTGGACGTGAGAAGGAAATCTCTGGGAGATTTTCTCCATTTGATATTATGTAGAGCTGTCAGGTCGCCTGTGGACCAGTGTCCTGAAGTTGGTTTTCCCACCTCAGATGCAGAGCACTGACTCCTGGTTAGAGCACCTAGAGACTTTCATTCTCACAGCTCAGAGTAAGTGGGAGAAGAAAGAGAAGGAAACAAAGAATGAGGATAAAATAAAACAAAATAAAGTAAAATCAAATAAAATGAAGTGATTAAAATAAAAAATATTTATTACGAGAAAATTTTAAAAAGTAAAAAAAAAAAAAGCCACACAGAACTCTAGCACAAATGGTTAAAGCTAAGCTATACAGACAAAATCGCAAACAGCAGCATACACCTCCACAGTCTCAAAAAGTGAAAAACTGGAAAGAATAATATATCTTTGCTCACAAAGTCCACCTCGTCAATTTTGGGCTGATTCTTTGTGTATTCAGGTGTTCCACAGATTCGGGGTACTTCACGTTGAATGTGCAGATTTCACCCACTCTTCCTGAGGCTGCTGGGAGAGATTTCCCTTTGGCTTCTTTTTTCGCACAGCTCTCCTTTTACAGTTGCGTTTGCTTCATCCCATAGTTTTGGGTGGTCGTATTTCCACTGTCACTTTTTCCCAGGTATTTTTGATCCCATCTTGGTTTTCTGCAGTGAAATCTTGGTTATGTAACAGCGTTTTCTTTAGCTTCCCCGTGTTTGTATTATTGACGGGCTTTTTTTCCTTTTACTTCCTATCTAGATTCATAGCACTGTGGGCGGAAAGTATACCTGATACTGTTTCAATTTTCTTAATTTTCTAAGGCTTTATTTGTGGTCCTACATATAATATATCTTGGAGAATGTTCCATGAGCACCTGAGGAAAGAGTGTTTTCTGTCGTTTTGCAATAGAATGTGGTATACATATGAATGAAGTCCCTCCTGTTCAATGTGTCATTTAAAACTTATGTTTCCTGATTTTTTTTCATTTTGGATGATCTGTCCATTGGTGGAATTGGGGTGGTAATGTCCCCTACTCTTTTGGTGGTACTATCAAGTTCCCCTTTATGGCTGTTAGGATACATGTTATGTAGTGAAGTGATCCTCGGTTGTGTTCATAAGTATTCGCATTTGTCATATCCTCTCCTTGGTTTGATCCCTTTATCAGTATGTAGTGTCCTTGTTTGTTTCTTGTAACAGTGTTTATCTTAAAGTCTATTTCGTCTGATATGAGAATTGTAACTCCAGGTTTCCTTTGATTTCCATTTGCATGGAATGTCTCTTGCCATCTCCTCATTTTCAGTCTGTATATC
The DNA here is from genome assembly GCF_965194825.1 of Balaenoptera physalus. NCBI lineage: Eukaryota > Metazoa > Chordata > Mammalia > Artiodactyla > Balaenopteridae > Balaenoptera > Balaenoptera physalus. The sequence goes on along the minus strand of NC_138904.1, from coordinate 19,127,947 downwards.
TCCCTAGGTGTAAAGTGGGTCTCTTCTAGGCAGCACATATAATGGTCTTGATGTTGTATCCCTTCAGGGAGTCTATCTGTTGTAATTGGAGCCATGTATCCATTTACATGTAACGTTATTATTAATATGGATGTTCTTCTTACCGTTTTGTTAATTGTTTTTGGTTTGTTCTAGGAGGTCTTTTCTTTTCTTTGTGATTCCTGCCTAGAGAAGTTCCTTTATCCTTTGTTATAAAGCTGTTGTTGGTGCTGAATTCTTTTTCCGTGTCTTTTTCTGTAAAGTTTTTGGTTTCTCCGTCCAATCTCAATGAGATTCTTGCTGAGAACAGTAACATTGGTTGTAGGTTTTTTCCTTTCATCTCTTGAAATACGTATACTGGCACTCCCTTCTCTCTTGCAGAATTTCTGCTGAAAGGTCGGCTGTTAACTTACGTGGATTCCCTTGTATGGTATATGCTGTTTTTCCCATGCTGCTTTTTACATGCTTTCTATGTATTTCGTTTCTAATAGTTTGATGAACATGTGTCTTGGCGTGTTTCTCCTTGGATTTATCCTGTATGGGACTCTCTGTGCTTCCTTGAATTGATTAACTGTTTCCTTTCCCATACTAGGGATGTTTTCAACTATAATCTCTTCAAATATATTCTCACGCCTTTTCTATTTCTCTTCCTCTTCTGAGACCCATATAATTCGAATGATGGTGCATTTAATGTTGTCCCAAGGGTCGCTGAGACGGTCCTCCGTTCCTTTCTTTCTTTGTTCTTTATTTTGATCCGCAGTATTTATTTGAACTATTTTATCTTCCAGGACACTTAACCGTTCTTCTGCCTCAGTTACTGTGCTAGTGATCCATGCTAGAGAATAATTATTTTCATGTATTGTGTTCTTCATCATTGTTTGTTTGCTCTTCAGTTCTTGTCGACCCTTGTGAAACGTTTCTTGTATTTTCTCTCTCCTATTTCTACGATGTTGAATCGTCTTTCCTATCATTATTCTGAATTCTTTTTCGGGTGGACTGCCTATTTCCTCTTCATTTGTTAGGTCTGGTGCCTTTTGACCTTGCTGCTTCGTCGACGTGTGTTTTTTGATCTCCTCATTTTGCTTAACTTACTGGGATTGGGGTTCCTTTTCACAGGCGTCATGCCCGTCGTTATTGTGGTTTTTGGTGTCTGTCCCCAGCGGCTAAGGTTTGTTCAGTGGGTTCTGCATGTTTCTTTGTTGAGGGGAGGTGTGCTTGTGTTCTGGAAGATGAGGCTGGATCTTTACTTTCTGGTGGGCACCTCCACGTCTGGTGGTGTGTATTTTGGTGCCTCTGTCCTTATTATGATTTAAGGCGTCCTCTCTGATAACGGATGGGGCTCTTTCTGTCTTGCTCATTGTTTGGCATACGGTGTCCAGCACTGTAGACTTCTGGTCACTGAGTGAATGTGGGTCTTGGACGTGAGAAGGAAATCTCTGGGAGATTTTCTCCATTTGATATTATGTAGAGCTGTCAGGTCGCCTGTGGACCAGTGTCCTGAAGTTGGTTTTCCCACCTCAGATGCAGAGCACTGACTCCTGGTTAGAGCACCTAGAGACTTTCATTCTCACAGCTCAGAGTAAGTGGGAGAAGAAAGAGAAGGAAACAAAGAATGAGGATAAAATAAAACAAAATAAAGTAAAATCAAATAAAATGAAGTGATTAAAATAAAAAATATTTATTACGAGAAAATTTTAAAAAGTAAAAAAAAAAAAAGCCACACAGAACTCTAGCACAAATGGTTAAAGCTAAGCTATACAGACAAAATCGCAAACAGCAGCATACACCTCCACAGTCTCAAAAAGTGAAAAACTGGAAAGAATAATATATCTTTGCTCACAAAGTCCACCTCGTCAATTTTGGGCTGATTCTTTGTGTATTCATGTGTTCCACAGATGCGGGGTACTTCACGTTGAATGTGCAGATTTCACCCACTCTTCCTGCGGCTGCTGGGAGAGATTTCCCTTTGGCTTCTTTTTTCGCACAGCTCTCCTTTTACAGTTGCGTTTGCTTCATCCCATAGTTTTGGGTGGTCGTATTTCCACTGTCACTTTTTCCCAGGTATTTTTGATCCCATCTTGGTTTTCTGCAGTGAAATCTTGGTTATGTAACAGCGTTTTCTTTAGCTTCCCCGTGTTTGTATTATTGACGGGCTTTTTTTCCTTTTACTTCCTATCTAGATTCATAGCACTGTGGGCGGAAAGTATCCCTGATACTGTTTCAATTTTCTTAATTTTCTAAGGCTTTATTTGTGGTCCTACATATAATATATCTTGGAGAATGTTCCATGAGCACCTGAGGAAAGAGTGTTTTCTGTTGTTTTGCAATAGAATGTGGTATACATATGAATGAAGTCCCTCCTGTTCAATGTGTCATTTAAAACTTATGTTTCCTGATTTTTTTTCATTTTGGATGATCTGTCCATTGGTGGAATTGGGGTGGTAATGTCCCCTACTCTTTTGGTGGTACTATCAAGTTCCCCTTTATGGCTGTTAGGATACATGTTATGTAGTGAAGTGATCCTCGGTTGTGTTCATAAGTATTCGCATTTGTCATATCCTCTCCTTGGTTTGATCCCTTTATCAGTATGTAGTGTCCTTGTTTGTTTCTTGTAACAGTGTTTATCTTAAAGGCTATTTCGTCTGATATGAGAATTGTAACTCCAGGTTTCCTTTGATTTCCATTTGCATGGAATGTCTCTTGCCATCTCCTCATTTTCAGTCTGTATATCTCCCTAGGTGTAAAGTGGGTCTCTTCTAGGCAGCACATATAATGGTCTTGATGTTGTATCCCTTCAGGGAGTCTATCTGTTGTAGTTGGAGCCATGTATCCATTTACATGTAACGTTCTTATTAATATGGATGTTCCTCTTACCGTTTTGTTACTTGTTTTTGGTTTGTTCGAGGAGGTCTTTTCTTTTCTTTGTGATTCCTGCCTAGAGAAGTTCCTTTATATTTTGTTATAAAGCTGTTGTTGGTGCTGAATTCTTTTTCCGTGTCTTTTTCTGTAAAGTTTTTGGTTTCTCCGTCCAATCTCAATGAGATTCTTGCTGAGAACAGTAACACTGGTTGTAGGTTTTTTCCTTTCATCTCTTGAAATACGTATACTGGCACTCCCTTCTCTCTTGCAGAATTTCTGCTGAAAGGTCGGCTGTTAACTTACGTGGATTCCCTTGTATGGTATACGCTGTTTTTCCCATGCTGCTTTTTACATGCTTTCTATGTATTTCGTTTCTAATAGTTTGATGAACATGTGTCTTGGCGTGTTTCTCCTTGGATTTATCCTGTATGGGACTCTCTGTGCTTCCTTGACTTGATTAACTGTTTCCTTTCCCATACTAGGGATGTTTTCAACTATAATCTCTTCAAATATATTCTCACGCCTTTTCTATTTCTCTTCTTCTTCTGAGACCCATATAATTCGAATGTTGGTGCATTTAAGGTTGTCCCAAGGGTCGCTGAGACGGTCCTCCGTTCCTTTCTTTCTTTGTTCTTTATTTTGATCCGCAGTATTTATTGGAACTATTTTATCTTCCAGGCCACTTAACCGTTCTTCTGCCTCAGTTATTGTGCTAGTGATCCATGCTAGAGAATAATTATTTTCATGTATTGTGTTCTTCATCATTGTTTGTTTGCTCTTCAGTTCTAGTCGACCCTTGTGAAACGTTTCTTGTATTTTCTCTCTCCTATTTCTACGATGCTGAATCGTCTTTCCTATCATTATTCTGAATTCTTTTTCGGGTGGACTGCCTATTTCCTCTTCATTTGTTAGGTCTGGTGCGTTTTGACCTTGCTGCTTCGTCGACGTGTGTTTTTTGATCTCCTCATTTTGCTTAACTTACTGGGATTGGGGTTCCTTTTCACAGGCGTCATGCCCGTCGTTATTGTGGTTTTTGGTGTCTGTCCCCAGCGGCTAAGGTTTGTTCAGTGGGTTCTGCATGTTTCTTTGTTGAGGGGAGGTGTGCTTGTGTTCTGGAAGATGAGGCTGGATCTTTACTTTCTGGTGGGCACCTCCACGTCTGGTGGTGTGTATTTTGGTGCCTCTGTCCTTATTATGATTTAAGGCGTCCTCTCTGATAACGGATGGGGCTCTTTCTGTCTTGCTCATTGTTTGGCATACGGTGTCCAGCACTGTAGACTTCTGGTCACTGAGTGAATGTGGGTCTTGGACGTGAGAAGGAAATCTCTGGGAGATTTTCTCCATTTGATATTATGTAGAGCTGTCAGGTCGCCTGTGGACCAGTGTCCTGAACTTGGTTTTCCCACCTCAGATGCAGAGCACTGACTCCTGGTTAGAGCACCTAGAGACTTTCATCCTCACAGCTCAGAATAAGTGGGAGAAGAAAGAGAAGGAAACAAAGAATGAGGATAAAATAAAACAAAATAAAGTAAAATCAAATAAAATGAAGTGATTAAAATAAAAATTATTTATTACGAGAAAATTTTAAAAAGTAAAAAAAAAAAAAAAGCCACACAGAACTCTAGCACAAATGGTTAAAGCTAAGCTATACAGACAAAATCGCAAACAGCAGCATACACCTCCACAGTCTCAAAAAGTGAAAAACTGGAAAGAATAATATATCTTTGCTCACAAAGTCCACCTCGTCAATTTTGGGCTGATTCTTTGTGTATTCAGGTGTTCCACAGATGCGGGGTACTTCACGTTGAATGTGCAGATTTCACCCACTCTTCCTGCGGCTGCTGGGAGAGATTTCCCTTTGGCTTCTTTTTTCGCACAGCTCTCCTTTTACAGTTGCGTTTGCTTCATCCCATAGTTTTGGGTGGTCGTATTTCCACTGTCACTTTTTCCCAGGTATTTTTGATCCCATCTTGGTTTTCTGCAGTGAAATCTTGGTTATGTAACAGCGTTTTCTTTAGCTTCCCCGTGTTTGTATTATTGACGGGCTTTTTTTCCTTTTACTTCCTATCTAGATTCATAGCACTGTGGGCGGAAAGTATACCTGATACTGTTTCAATTTTCTTAATTTTCTAAGGCTTTATTTGTGGTCCTACATATAATATATCTTGGAGAATGTTCCATGAGCACCTGAGGAAAGAGTGTTTTCTGTTGTTTTGCAATAGAATGTGGTATACATATGAATGAAGTCCCTCCTGTTCAATGTGTCATTTAAAACTTATGTTTCCTGATTTTTTTTCATTTTGGATGATCTGTCCATTGGTGGAATTGGGGTGGTAATGTCCCCTACTCTTTTGGTGGTACTATCAAGTTCCCCTTTATGGCTGTTAGGATACATGTTATGTAGTGAAGTGATCCTCGGTTGTGTTCATAAGTATTCGCATTTGTCATATCCTCTCCTTGGTTTGATCCCTTTATCAGTATGTAGTGTCCTTGTTTGTTTCTTGTAACAGTGTTTATCTTAAAGTCTATTTCGTCTGATATGAGAATTGTAACTCTAGGTTTCCTTTGATTTCCATTTGCATGGAATGTCTCTTGCCATCTCCTCATTTTCAGTCTGTATATCTCCCTAGGTGTAAAGTGGGTCTCTTCTAGGCAGCACATATAATGGTCTTGATGTTGTATCCCTTCAGGGAGTCTATCTGTTGTAGTTGGAGCCATGTATCCATTTACATGTAACGTTATTATTAATATGGATGTTCCTCTTACCGTTTTGTTAATTGTTTTTGGTTTGTTCTAGGAGGTCTTTTCTTTTCTTTGTGATTCCTGCCTAGAGAAGTTCCTTTATCCTTTGTTATAAAGCTGTTGTTGGTGCTGAATTCTTTTTCCGTGTCTTTTTCTGTAAAGTTTTTGGTTTCTCCGTCCAATCTCAATGAGATTCTTGCTGAGAACAGTAACATTGGTTGTAGGTTTTTTCCTTTCATCTCTTGAAATACGTATACTGGCACTCCCTTCTCTCTTGCAGAATTTCTGCTGAAAGGTCAGCTGTTAACTTACGTGGATTCCCTTGTATGGTATATGCTGTTTTTCCCATGCTGCTTTTTACATGCTTTCTATGTATTTCGTTTCTAATAGTTTGATGAACATGTGTCTTGGCGTGTTTCTCCTTGGATTTATCCTGTATGGGACTCTCTGTGCTTCCTTGACTTGATTAACTGTTTCCTTTCCCATACTAGGGATGTTTTCAACTATAATCTCTTCAAATATATTCTCACGCCTTTTCTATTTCTCTTCTTCTTCTGAGACCCATATAATTCGAATGTTGGTGCATTTAAGGTTGTCCCAAGGGTCGCTGAGACGGTCCTCCGTTCCTTTCTTTCTTTGTTCTTTATTTTGATCCGCAGTATTTATTGGAACTATTTTATCTTCCAGGCCACTTAACCGTTCTTCTGCCTCAGTTATTGTGCTAGTGATCCATGCTAGAGAATAATTATTTTCATGTATTGTGTTCTTCATCATTGTTTGTTTGCTCTTCAGTTCTTGTCCACCCTTGTGAAACGTTTCTTGTATTTTCTCTCTCCTATTTCTACGATGTTGAATCGTCTTTCCTATCATTATTCTGAATTCTTTTTCGGGTGGACTGCCTATTTCCTCTTCATTTGTTAGGTCTGGTGCGTTTTGACCTTGCTGCTTCGTCGACGTGTGTTTTTTGATCTCCTCATTTTGCTTAACTTACTGGGCTTGGGGTTCCTTTTCACAGGCGTCATGCCCGTCGTTATTGTGGTTTTTGGTGTCTGTCCCCAGCGGCTAAGGTTTGTTCAGTGGGTTCTGCATGTTTCTTTGTTGAGGGGAGGTGTGCTTGTGTTCTGGAAGATGAGGCTGGATCTTTACTTTCTGGTGAGCACCTCCACGTCTGGTGGTGTGTATTTTGGTGCCTCTGTCCTTATTATGATTTAAGGCGTCCTCTCTGATAACGGATGGGGCTCTTTCTGTCTTGCTCATTGTTTGGCATACGGTGTCCAGCACTGTAGACTTCTGGTCACTGAGTGAATGTGGGTCTTGGACGTGAGAAGGAAATCTCTGGGAGATTTTCTCCATTTGATATTATGTAGAGCTGTCAGGTCGCCTGTGGACCAGTGTCCTGAAGTTGGTTTTCCCACCTCAGATGCAGAGCACTGACTCCTGGTTAGAGCACCTAGAGACTTTCATCCTCACAGCTCAGAATAAGTGGGAGAAGAAAGAGAAGGAAACAAAGAATGAGGATAAAATAAAACAAAATAAAGTAAAATCAAATAAAATGAAGTGATTAAAATAAAAAATATTTATTACGAGAAAATTTTAACAAGTAAAAAAAAAAAAAAAGCCACACAGAACTCTAGCACAAATGGTTAAAGCTAAGCTATACAGACAAAATCGCAAACAGCAGCATACACCTCCACAGTTTCAAAAAGTGAAAAACTGGAAAGAATAATATATCTTTGCTCACAAAGTCCACCTCGTCAATTTTGGGCTGATTCTTTGTGTATTCAGGTGTTCCACAGATGCGGGGTATTTCACGTTGAATGTGCAGATTTCACCCACTCTTCCTGCGGCTGCTGGGAGAGATTTCCCTTTGGCTTCTTTTTTCGCACAGCTCTCCTTTTACAGTTGCGTTTGCTTCATCCCATAGTTTTGGGTGGTCGTATTTCCACTGTCACTTTTTCCCAGGTATTTTTGATCCCATCTTGGTTTTCTGCAGTGAAATCTTGGTTATGTAACAGCGTTTTCTTTAGCTTCCCCTTGTTTGTATTATTGACGGGCTTTTTTTCCTTTTACTTCCTATCTAGATTCATAGCACTGTGGGCGGAAAGTATACCTGATACTGTTTCAATTTTCTTAATTTTCTAAGGCTTTATTTGTGGTCCTACATATAATATATCTTGGAGAATGTTCCATGAGCACCTGAGGAAAGAGTGTTTTCTGTCGTTTTGCAATAGAATGTGGTATACATATGAATGAAGTCCCTCCTGTTCAATGTGTCATTTAAAACTTATGTTTCCTGATATTTTTTCATTTTGGATGATCTGTCCATTGGTGGAATTGGGGTGGTAATGTCCCCTACTCTTTTGGTGGTACTATCAAGTTCCCCTTTATGGCTGTTAGGATACATGTTATGTAGTGAAGTGATCCTCGGTTGTGTTCATAAGTATTCGCATTTGTCATATCCTCTCCTTGGTTTTATCCCTTGATCAGTATGTAGTGTCCTTGTTTGTTTCTTGTAACAGTGTTTATCTTAAAGTCTATTTCGTCTGATATGAGAATTGTAACTCCAGGTTTCCTTTGATTTCCATTTGCATGGAATGTCTCTTGCCATCTCCTCATTTTCAGTCTGTATATCTCCCTAGGTGTAAAGTGGGTTTCTTCTAGGCAGCACATATAATGGTCTTGATGTTGTATCCCTTCAGGGAGTCTATCTGTTGTAGTTGGAGCCATGTATCCATTTACATGTAACGTTATTATTAATATGGATGTTCCTCTTAGCGTTTTGTTAATTGTTTTTGGTTTGTTCTAGGAGGTCTTTTCTTTTCTTTGTGATTCCTGCCTAGAGAAGTTCCTTTATCCTTTGTTATAAAGCTGTTGTTGGTGCTGAATTCTTTTTCCGTGTCTTTTTCTGTAAAGTTTTTGGTTTCTCCGTCCAATCTCAATGAGATTCTTGCTGAGAACAGTAACACTGGTTGTAGATTTTTTCCTTTCATCTCTTGAAATACGTATACTGGCACTCCCTTCTCTCTTGCAGAATTTCTGCTGAAAGGTCGGCTGTTAACTTACGTGGATTCCCTTGTATGGTATATGCTGTTTTTCCCATGCTGCTTTTTACATGCTTTCTATGTATTTAGTTTCTAATAGTTTGATGAACATGTGTCTTGGCGTGTTTCTCCTTGGATTTATCCTGTATGGGACTCTCTGTGCTTCCTTGACTTGATTAACTGTTTCCTTTCCCATACTAGGGATGTTTTCAACTATAATCTCTTCAAATATATTCTCACACCTTTTCTATTTCTCTTCTTCTTCTGAGACCCATATAATTCGAATGTTGGTGCATTTAAGGTTGTCCCAAGGGTCGCTGAGACGGTCCTCCGTTCCTTTCTTTCTTTGTTCTTTATTTTGATCCCCAGTATTTATTTGAACTATTTTATCTTCCAGGACACTTAACCGTTCTTCTGCCTCAGTTATTGTGCTAGTGATCCATGCTAGAGAATAATTATTTTCATGTATTGTGTTCTTCATCATTGTTTGTTTGCTCTTCAGTTCTAGTCGACCCTTGTGAAACGTTTCTTGTATTTTCTCTCTCCTATTTCTACCATGCTGAATCGTCTTTCCTATCATTATTCTGAATTCTTTTTCGGGTGGACTGCCTATTTCCTCTTCATTTGTTAGGTCTGGTGCGTTTTGACCTTGCTGCTTCGTCGACGTGTGTTTTTTGATCTCCTCATTTTGCTTAACTTACTGGGATTGGGGTTCCTTTTCACAGGCGTCATGCCCGTCGTTATTGTGGTTTTTGGTGTCTGTCCCCAGCGGCTAAGGTTTGTTCAGTGGGTTCTGCATGTTTCTTTGTTGAGGGGAGGTGTGCTTGTGTTCTGGAAGATGAGGCTGGATCTTTACTTTCTGGTGGGCACCTCCACGTCTGGTGGTGTGTATTTTGGTGCCTCTGTCCTTATTATGATTTAAGGCGTCCTCTCTGATAACGGATGGGGCTCTTTCTGTCTTGCTCATTGTTTGGCATACGGTGTCCAGCACTGTAGACTTCTGGTCACTGAGTGAATGTGGGTCTTGGACGTGAGAAGGAAATCTCTGGGAGATTTTCTCCATTTGATATTATGTAGAGCTGTCAGGTCGCCTGTGGACCAGTGTCCTGAACTTGGTTTTCCCACCTCAGATGCAGAGCACTGACTCCTGGTTAGAGCACCTAGAGACTTTCATCCTCACAGCTCAGAATAAGTGGGAGAAGAAAGAGAAGGAAACAAAGAATGAGGATAAAATAAAACAAAATAAAGTAAAATCAAATAAAATGAAGTGATTAAAATAAAAATTATTTATTACGAGAAAATTTTAAAAAGTAAAAAAAAAAAAAAAGCCACACAGAACTCTAGCACAAATGGTTAAAGCTAAGCTATACAGACAAAATCGCAAACAGCAGCATACACCTCCACAGTCTCAAAAAGTGAAAAACTGGAAAGAATAATATATCTTTGCTCACAAAGTCCACCTCGTCAATTTTGGGCTGATTCTTTGTGTATTCAGGTGTTCCACAGATGCGGGGTACTTCACGTTGAATGTGCAGATTTCACCCACTCTTCCTGCGGCTGCTGGGAGAGATTTCCCTTTGGCTTCTTTTTTCGCACAGCTCTCCTTTTACAGTTGCGTTTGCTTCATCCCATAGTTTTGGGTGGTCGTATTTCCACTGTCACTTTTTCCCAGGTATTTTTGATCCCATCTTGGTTTTCTGCAGTGAAATCTTGGTTATGTAACAGCGTTTTCTTTAGCTTCCCCGTGTTTGTATTATTGACGGGCTTTTTTTCCTTTTACTTCCTATCTAGATTCATAGCACTGTGGGCGGAAAGTATACCTGATACTGTTTCAATTTTCTTAATTTTCTAAGGCTTTATTTGTGGTCCTACATATAATATATCTTGGAGAATGTTCCATGAGCACCTGAGGAAAGAGTGTTTTCTGTTGTTTTGCAATAGAATGTGGTATACATATGAATGAAGTCCCTCCTGTTCAATGTGTCATTTAAAACTTATGTTTCCTGATTTTTTTTCATTTTGGATGATCTGTCCATTGGTGGAATTGGGGTGGTAATGTCCCCTACTCTTTTGGTGGTACTATCAAGTTCCCCTTTATGGCTGTTAGGATACATGTTATGTAGTGAAGTGATCCTCGGTTGTGTTCATAAGTATTCGCATTTGTCATATCCTCTCCTTGGTTTGATCCCTTTATCAGTATGTAGTGTCCTTGTTTGTTTCTTGTAACAGTGTTTATCTTAAAGTCTATTTCGTCTGATATGAGAATTGTAACTCTAGGTTTCCTTTGATTTCCATTTGCATGGAATGTCTCTTGCCATCTCCTCATTTTCAGTCTGTATATCTCCCTAGGTGTAAAGTGGGTCTCTTCTAGGCAGCACATATAATGGTCTTGATGTTGTATCCCTTCAGGGAGTCTATCTGTTGTAGTTGGAGCCATGTATCCATTTACATGTAACGTTATTATTAATATGGATGTTCCTCTTACCGTTTTGTTAATTGTTTTTGGTTTGTTCTAGGAGGTCTTTTCTTTTCTTTGTGATTCCTGCCTAGAGAAGTTCCTTTATCCTTTGTTATAAAGCTGTTGTTGGTGCTGAATTCTTTTTCCGTGTCTTTTTCTGTAAAGTTTTTGGTTTCTCCGTCCAATCTCAATGAGATTCTTGCTGAGAACAGTAACATTGGTTGTAGGTTTTTTCCTTTCATCTCTTGAAATACGTATACTGGCACTCCCTTCTCTCTTGCAGAATTTCTGCTGAAAGGTCAGCTGTTAACTTACGTGGATTCCCTTGTATGGTATATGCTGTTTTTCCCATGCTGCTTTTTACATGCTTTCTATGTATTTCGTTTCTAATAGTTTGATGAACATGTGTCTTGGCGTGTTTCTCCTTGGATTTATCCTGTATGGGACTCTCTGTGCTTCCTTGACTTGATTAACTGTTTCCTTTCCCATACTAGGGATGTTTTCAACTATAATCTCTTCAAATATATTCTCACGCCTTTTCTATTTCTCTTCTTCTTCTGAGACCCATATAATTCGAATGTTGGTGCATTTAAGGTTGTCCCAAGGGTCGCTGAGACGGTCCTCCGTTCCTTTCTTTCTTTGTTCTTTATTTTGATCCGCAGTATTTATTGGAACTATTTTATCTTCCAGGCCACTTAACCGTTCTTCTGCCTCAGTTATTGTGCTAGTGATCCATGCTAGAGAATAATTATTTTCATGTATTGTGTTCTTCATCATTGTTTGTTTGCTCTTCAGTTCTTGTCCAGCCTTGTGAAACGTTTCTTGTATTTTCTCTCTCCTATTTCTACGATGTTGAATCGTCTTTCCTATCATTATTCTGAATTCTTTTTCGGGTGGACTGCCTATTTCCTCTTCATTTGTTAGGTCTGGTGCGTTTTGACCTTGCTGCTTCGTCGACGTGTGTTTTTTGATCTCCTCATTTTGCTTAACTTACTGGGCTTGGGGTTCCTTTTCACAGGCGTCATGCCCGTCGTTATTGTGGTTTTTGGTGTCTGTCCCCAGCGGCTAAGGTTTGTTCAGTGGGTTCTGCATGTTTCTTTGTTGAGGGGAGGTGTGCTTGTGTTCTGGAAGATGAGGCTGGATCTTTACTTTCTGGTGAGCACCTCCACGTCTGGTGGTGTGTATTTTGGTGCCTCTGTCCTTATTATGATTTAAGGCGTCCTCTCTGATAACGGATGGGGCTCTTTCTGTCTTGCTCATTGTTTGGCATACGGTGTCCAGCACTGTAGACTTCTGGTCACTGAGTGAATGTGGGTCTTGGACGTGAGAAGGAAATCTCTGGGAGATTTTCTCCATTTGATATTATGTAGAGCTGTCAGGTCGCCTGTGGACCAGTGTCCTGAAGTTGGTTTTCCCACCTCAGATGCAGAGCACTGACTCCTGGTTAGAGCACCTAGAGACTTTCATCCTCACAGCTCAGAATAAGTGGGAGAAGAAAGAGAAGGAAACAAAGAATGAGGATAAAATAAAACAAAATAAAGTAAAATCAAATAAAATGAAGTGATTAAAATAAAAAATATTTATTACGAGAAAATTTTAACAAGTAAAAAAAAAAAAAAAGCCACACAGAACTCTAGCACAAATGGTTAAAGCTAAGCTATACAGACAAAATCGCAAACAGCAGCATACACCTCCACAGTTTCAAAAAGTGAAAAACTGGAAAGAATAATATATCTTTGCTCACAAAGTCCACCTCGTCAATTTTGGGCTGATTCTTTGTGTATTCAGGTGTTCCACAGATGCGGGGTATTTCACGTTGAATGTGCAGATTTCACCCACTCTTCCTGCGGCTGCTGGGAGAGATTTCCCTTTGGCTTCTTTTTTCGCACAGCTCTCCTTTTACAGTTGCGTTTGCTTCATCCCATAGTTTTGGGTGGTCGTATTTCCACTGTCACTTTTTCCCAGGTATTTTTGATCCCATCTTGGTTTTCTGCAGTGAAATCTTGGTTATGTAACAGCGTTTTCTTTAGCTTCCCCGTGTTTGTATTATTGACGGGCTTTTTTTCCTTTTACTTCCTATCTAGATTCATAGCACTGTGGGCGGAAAGTATACCTGATACTGTTTCAATTTTCTTAATTTTCTAAGGCTTTATTTGTGGTCCTACATATAATATATCTTGGAGAATGTTCCATGAGCACCTGAGGAAAGAGTGTTTTCTGTTGTTTTGCAATAGAATGTGGTATACATATGAATGAAGTCCCTCCTGTTCAATGTGTCATTTAAAACTTATGTTTCCTGATTTTTTTTCATTTTGGATGATCTGTCCATTGGTGGAATTGGGGTGGTAATGTCCCCTACTCTTTTGGTGGTACTATCAAGTTCCCCTTTATGGCTGTTAGGATACATGTTATGTAGTGAAGTGATCCTCGGTTGTGTTCATAAGTATTCGCATTTGTCATATCCTCTCCTTGGTTTGATCCCTTTATCAGTATGTAGTGTCCTTGTTTGTTTCTTGTAACAGTGTTTATCTTAAAGTCTATTTCGTCTGATATGAGAATTGTAACTCTAGGTTTCCTTTGATTTCCATTTGCATGGAATGTCTCTTGCCATCTCCTCATTTTCAGTCTGTATATCTCCCTAGGTGTAAAGTGGGTCTCTTCTAGGCAGCACATATAATGGTCTTGATGTTGTATCCCTTCAGGGAGTCTATCTGTTGTAGTTGGAGCCATGTATCCATTTACATGTAACGTTATTATTAATATGGATGTTCCTCTTACCGTTTTGTTAATTGTTTTTGGTTTGTTCTAGGAGGTCTTTTCTTTTCTTTGTGATTCCTGCCTAGAGAAGTTCCTTTATCCTTTGTTATAAAGCTGTTGTTGGTGCTGAATTCTTTTTCCGTGTCTTTTTCTGTAAAGTTTTTGGTTTCTCCGTCCAATCTCAATGAGATTCTTGCTGAGAACAGTAACATTGGTTGTAGGTTTTTTCCTTTCATCTCTTGAAATACGTATACTGGCACTCCCTTCTCTCTTGCAGAATTTCTGCTGAAAGGTCAGCTGTTAACTTACGTGGATTCCCTTGTATGGTATATGCTGTTTTTCCCATGCTGCTTTTTACATGCTTTCTATGTATTTCGTTTCTAATAGTTTGATGAACATGTGTCTTGGCGTGTTTCTCCTTGGATTTATCCTGTATGGGACTCTCTGTGCTTCCTTGACTTGATTAACTGTTTCCTTTCCCATACTAGGGATGTTTTCAACTATAATCTCTTCATATATATTCTCACGCCTTTTCTATTTCTCTTCTTCTTCTGAGACCCATATAATTCGAATGTTGGTGCATTTAAGGTTGTCCCAAGGGTCGCTGAGACGGTCCTCCGTTCCTTTCTTTCTTTGTTCTTTATTTTGATCCGCAGTATTTATTGGAACTATTTTATTTTCCAGGCCACTTAACCGTTCTTCTGCCTCAGTTATTGTGCTAGTGATCCATGCTAGAGAATAATTATTTTCATGTATTGTGTTCTTCATCATTGTTTGTTTGCTCTTCAGTTCTTGTCGACCCTTGTGAAACGTTTCTTGTATTTTCTCTCTCCTATTTCTACGATGTTGAATCGTCTTTCCTATCATTATTCTGAATTCTTTTTCGGGTGGACTGCCTATTTCCTCTTCATTTGTTAGGTCTGGTGCGTTTTGACCTTGCTGCTTCGTCGACGTGTGTTTTTTGATCTCCTCATTTTGCTTAACTTACTGGGCTTGGGGTTCCTTTTCACAGGCGTCATGCCCGTCGTTATTGTGGTTTTTGGTGTCTGTCCCCAGCGGCTAAGGTTTGTTCAGTGGGTTCTGCATGTTTCTTTGTTGAGGGGAGGTGTGCTTGTGTTCTGGAAGATGAGGCTGGATCTTTACTTTCTGGTGGGCACCTCCACGTCTGGTGGTGTGTATTTTGGTGCCTCTGTCCTTATTATGATTTAAGGCGTCCTCTCTGATAACGGATGGGGCTCTTTCTGTCTTGCTCATTGTTTGGCATACGGTGTCCAGCACTGTAGACTTCTGGTCACTGAGTGAATGTGGGTCTTGGACGTGAGAAGGAAATCTCTGGGAGATTTTCTCCATTTGATATTATGTAGAGCTGTAAGGTCGCCTGTGGACCAGTGTCCTGAACTTGGTTTTCCCACCTCAGATGCAGAGCACTGACTCCTGGTTAGAGCACCTAGAGACTTTCATCCTCACAGCTCAGAATAATTGGGAGAAGAAAGAGAAGGAAACAAAGAATGAGGATAAAATAAAACAAAATAAAGTAAAATCAAATAAAATGAAGTGATTAAAATAAAAATTATTTATTACGAGAAAATTTTAAAAAGTAAAAAAAAAAAAAAGCCACACAGAACTCTAGCACAAATGGTTAAAGCTAAGCTATACAGACAAAATCGCAAACAGCAGCATACACCTCCACAGTCTCAAAAAGTGAAAAACTGGAAAGAATAATATATCTTTGCTCACAAAGTCCACCTCGTCAATTTTGGGCTGATTCTTTGTGTATTCAGGTGTTCCACAGATGCGGGGTACTTCACGTTGAATGTGCAGATTTCACCCACTCTTCCTGAGGCTGCTGGGAGAGATTTCCCTTTGGCTTCTTTTTTCGCACAGCTCTCCTTTTACAGTTGCGTTTGCTTCATCCCATAGTTTTGGGTGGTCGTATTTCCACTGTCACTTTTTCCCAGGTATTTTTGATCCCATCTTGGTTTTCTGCAGTGAAATCTTGGTTATGTAACAGCGTTTTCTTTAGCTTCCCCGTGTTTGTATTATTGACGGGCTTTTTTTCCTTTTACTTCCTATCTAGATTCATAGCACTGTGGGCGGAAAGTATACCTGATACTGTTTCAATTTTCTTAATTTTCTAAGGCTTTATTTGTGGTCCTACATATAATATATCTTGGAGAATGTTCCATGAGCACCTGAGGAAAGAGTGTTTTCTGTCGTTTTGCAATAGAATGTGGTATACATATGAATGAAGTCCCTCCTGTTCAATGTGTCATTTAAAACTTATGTTTCCTGATTTTTTTTCATTTTGGATGATCTGTCCATTGGTGGAATTGGGGTGGTAATGTCCCCTACTCTTTTGGTGGTACTATCAAGTTCCCCTTTATGGCTGTTAGGATACATGTTATGTAGTGAAGTGATCCTCGGTTGTGTTCATAAGTATTCGCATTTGTCATATCCTCTCCTTGGTTTGATCCCTTTATCAGTATGTAGTGTCCTTGTTTGTTTCTTGTAACAGTGTTTATCTTAAAGTCTATTTCGTCTGATATGAGAATTGTAACTCCAGGTTTCCTTTGATTTCCATTTGCATGGAATGTCTCTTGCCATCTCCTCATTTTCAGTCTGTATATCTCCCTAGGTGTAAAGTGGGTCTCTTCTAGGCAGCACATATAATGGTCTTGATGTTGTATCCCTTCAGGGAGTCTATCTGTTGTAGTTGGAGCCATGTATCCATTTACATGTAACGTTATTATTAATATGGATGTTCTTCTTACCGTTTTGTTAATTGTTTTTGGTTTGTTCTAGGAGGTCTTTTCTTTTCTTTGTGATTCCTGCCTAGAGAAGTTCCTTTATCCTTTGTTATAAAGCTGTTGTTGGTGCTGAATTCTTTTTCCGTGTCTTTTTCTGTAAAGTTTTTGGTTTCTCCGTCCAATCTCAATGAGATTCTTGCTGAGAACAGTAACATTGGTTGTAGGTTTTTTCCTTTCATCTCTTGAAATACGTATACTGGCACTCCCTTCTCTCTTGCAGAATTTCTGCTGAAAGGTCGGCTGTTAACTTACGTGGATTCCCTTGTATGGTATATGCTGTTTTTCCCATGCTGCTTTTTACATGCTTTCTATGTATTTCGTTTCTAATAGTTTGATGAACATGTGTCTTGGCGTGTTTCTCCTTGGATTTATCCTGTATGGGACTCTCTGTGCTTCCTTGAATTGATTAACTGTTTCCTTTCCCATACTAGGGATGTTTTCAACTATAATCTCTTCAAATATATTCTCACGCCTTTTCTATTTCTCTTCCTCTTCTGAGACCCATATAATTCGAATGATGGTGCATTTAATGTTGTCCCAAGGGTCGCTGAGACGGTCCTCCGTTCCTTTCTTTCTTTGTTCTTTATTTTGATCCGCAGTATTTATTTGAACTATTTTATCTTCCAGGACACTTAACCGTTCTTCTGCCTCAGTTACTGTGCTAGTGATCCATGCTAGAGAATAATTATTTTCATGTATTGTGTTCTTCATCATTGTTTGTTTGCTCTTCAGTTCTTGTCGACCCTTGTGAAACGTTTCTTATATTTTCTCTCTCCTATTTCTACGATGTTGAATCGTCTTTCCTATCATTATTCTGAATTCTTTTTCGGGTGGACTGCCTATTTCCTCTTCATTTGTTAGGTCTGGTGCGTTTTGACCTTGCTGCTTCGTCGACGTGTGTTTTTTGATCTCCTCATTTTGCTTAACTTACTGGGATTGGGGTTCCTTTTCACAGGCGTCATGCCCGTCGTTATTGTGGTTTTTGGTGTCTGTCCCCAGCGGCTAAGGTTTGTTCAGTGGGTTCTGCATGTTTCTTTGTTGAGGGGAGGTGTGCTTGTGTTCTGGAAGATGAGGCTGGATCTTTACTTTCTGGTGGGCACCTCCACGTCTGGTGGTGTGTATTTTCGTGCCTCTGTCCTTATTATGATTTAAGGCGTCCTCTCTGATAACGGATGGGGCTCTTTCTGTCTTGCTCATTGTTTGGCATACGGTGTCCAGCACTGTAGACTTCTGGTCACTGAGTGAATGTGGGTCTTGGACGTGAGAAGGAAATCTCTGGGAGATTTTCTCCATTTGATATTATGTAGAGCTGTCAGGTCGCCTGTGGACCAGTGTCCTGAACTTGGTTTTCCCACCTCAGATGCAGAGCACTGACTCCTGGTTAGAGCACCTAGAGACTTTCATCCTCACAGCTCAGAATAAGTGGGAGAAGAAAGAGAAGGAAACAAAGAATGAGGATAAAATAAAACAAAATAAAGTAAAATCAAATAAAATGAAGTGATTAAAATACAAATTATTTATTACGAGAAAATTTTAAAAAGTAAAAAAAAAAAAAAAGCCACACAGAACTCTAGCACAAATGGTTAAAGCTAAGCTATACAGACAAAATCGCAAACAGCAGCATACACCTCCACAGTCTCAAAAAGTGAAAAACTGGAAAGAATAATATATCTTTGCTCACAAAGTCCACCTCGTCAATTTTGGGCTGATTCTTTGTGTATTCAGGTGTTCCACAGATGCGGGGTACTTCACGTTGAATGTGCAGATTTCACCCACTCTTCCTGCGGCTGCTGGGAGAGATTTCCCTTTGGCTTCTTTTTTCGCACAGCTCTCCTTTTACAGTTGCGTTTGCTTCATCCCATAGTTTTGGGTGGTCGTATTTCCACTGTCACTTTTTCCCAGGTATTTTTGATCCCATCTTGGTTTTCTGCAGTGAAATCTTGGTTATGTAACAGCGTTTTCTTTAGCTTCCCCGTGTTTGTATTATTGACGGGCTTTTTTTCCTTTTACTTCCTATCTAGATTCATAGCACTGTGGGCGGAAAGTATACCTGATACTGTTTCAATTTTCTTAATTTTCTAAGGCTTTATTTGTGGTCCTACATATAATATATCTTGGAGAATGTTCCATGAGCACCTGAGGAAAGAGTGTTTTCTGTCGTTTTGCAATAGAATGTGGTATACATATGAATGAAGTCCCTCCTGTTCAATGTGTCATTTAAAACTTATGTTTCCTGATTTTTTTTCATTTTGGATGATCTGTCCATTGGTGGAATTGGGGTGGTAATGTCCCCTACTCTTTTGGTGGTACTATCAAGTTCCCCTTTATGGCTGTTAGGATACATGTTATGTAGTGAAGTGATCCTCGGTTGTGTTCATAAGTATTCGCATTTGTCATATCCTCTCCTTGGTTTGATCCCTTTATCAGTATGTAGTGTCCTTGTTTGTTTCTTGTAACAGTGTTTATCTTAAAGTCTATTTCGTCTGATATGAGAATTGTAACTCCAGGTTTCCTTTGATTTCCATTTGCATGGAATGTCTCTTGCCATCTCCTCATTTTCAGTCTGTATATCTCCCTAGGTGTAAAGTGGGTCTCTTCTAGGCAGCACATATAATGGTCTTGATGTTGTATCCCTTCAGGGAGTCTATCTGTTGTAGTTGGAGCCATGTATCCATTTACATGTAACGTTATTATTAATATGGATGTTCTTCTTACCGTTTTGTTAATTGTTTTTGGTTTGTTCTAGGAGGTCTTTTCTTTTCTTTGTGATTCCTGCCTAGAGAAGTTCCTTTATCCTTTGTTATAAAGCTGTTGTTGGTGCTGAATTCTTTTTCCGTGTCTTTTTCTGTAAAGTTTTTGGTTTCTCCGTCCAATCTCAATGAGATTCTTGCTGAGAACAGTAACATTGGTTGTAGGTTTTTTCCTTTCATCTCTTGAAATACGTATACTGGCACTCCCTTCTCTCTTGCAGAATTTCTGCTGAAAGGTCGGCTGTTAACTTACGTGGATTCCCTTGTATGGTATATGCTGTTTTTCCCATGCTGCTTTTTACATGCTTTCTATGTATTTCGTTTCTAATAGTTTGATGAACATGTGTCTTGGCGTGTTTCTCCTTGGATTTATCCTGTATGGGACTCTCTGTGCTTCCTTGAATTGATTAACTGTTTCCTTTCCCATACTAGGGATGTTTTCAACTATAATCTCTTCAAATATATTCTCACGCCTTTTCTATTTCTCTTCCTCTTCTGAGACCCATATAATTCGAATGATGGTGCATTTAATGTTGTCCCAAGGGTCGCTGAGACGGTCCTCCGTTCCTTTCTTTCTTTGTTCTTTATTTTGATCCGCAGTATTTATTTGAACTATTTTATCTTCCAGGACACTTAACCGTTCTTCTGCCTCAGTTACTGTGCTAGTGATCCATGCTAGAGAATAATTATTTTCATGTATTGTGTTCTTCATCATTGTTTGTTTGCTCTTCAGTTCTTGTCGACCCTTGTGAAACGTTTCTTATATTTTCTCTCTCCTATTTCTACGATGTTGAATCGTCTTTCCTATCATTATTCTGAATTCTTTTTCGGGTGGACTGCCTATTTCCTCTTCATTTGTTAGGTCTGGTGCGTTTTGACCTTGCTGCTTCGTCGACGTGTGTTTTTTGATCTCCTCATTTTGCTTAACTTACTGGGATTGGGGTTCCTTTTCACAGGCGTCATGCCCGTCGTTATTGTGGTTTTTGGTGTCTGTCCCCAGCGGCTAAGGTTTGTTCAGTGGGTTCTGCATGTTTCTTTGTTGAGGGGAGGTGTGCTTGTGTTCTGGAAGATGAGGCTGGATCTTTACTTTCTGGTGGGCACCTCCACGTCTGGTGGTGTGTATTTTCGTGCCTCTGTCCTTATTATGATTTAAGGCGTCCTCTCTGATAACGGATGGGGCTCTTTCTGTCTTGCTCATTGTTTGGCATACGGTGTCCAGCACTGTAGACTTCTGGTCACTGAGTGAATGTGGGTCTTGGACGTGAGAAGGAAATCTCTGGGAGATTTTCTCCATTTGATATTATGTAGAGCTGTCAGGTCGCCTGTGGACCAGTGTCCTGAACTTGGTTTTCCCACCTCAGATGCAGAGCACTGACTCCTGGTTAGAGCACCTAGAGACTTTCATCCTCACAGCTCAGAATAAGTGGGAGAAGAAAGAGAAGGAAACAAAGAATGAGGATAAAATAAAACAAAATAAAGTAAAATCAAATAAAATGAAGTGATTAAAATACAAATTATTTATTACGAGAAAATTTTAAAAAGTAAAAAAAAAAAAAAAGCCACACAGAACTCTAGCACAAATGGTTAAAGCTAAGCTATACAGACAAAATCGCAAACAGCAGCATACACCTCCACAGTCTCAAAAAGTGAAAAACTGGAAAGAATAATATATCTTTGCTCACAAAGTCCACCTCGTCAATTTTGGGCTGATTCTTTGTGTATTCATGTGTTCCACAGATGCGGGGTACTTCACGTTGAATGTGCAGATTTCACCCACTCTTCCTGCGGCTGCTGGGAGAGATTTCCCTTTGGCTTCTTTTTTCGCACAGCTCTCCTTTTACAGTTGCGTTTGCTTCATCCCATAGTTTTGGGTGGTCGTATTTCCACTGTCACTTTTTCCCAGGTATTTTTGATCCCATCTTGGTTTTCTGCAGTGAAATCTTGGTTATGTAACAGCGTTTTCTTTAGCTTCCCCGTGTTTGTATTATTGACGGGCTTTTTTTCCTTTTACTTCCTATCTAGATTCATAGCACTGTGGGCGGAAAGTATACCTGATACTGTTTCAATTTTCTTAATTTTCTAAGGCTTTATTTGTGGTCCTACATATAATATATCTTGGAGAATGTTCCATGAGCACCTGAGGAAAGAGTGTTTTCTGTTGTTTTGCAATAGAATGTGGTATACATATGAATGAAGTCCCTCCTGTTCAATGTGTCATTTAAAACTTATGTTTCCTGATTTTTTTTCATTTTGGATGATCTGTCCATTGGTGGAATTGGGGTGGTAATGTCCCCTACTCTTTTGGTGGTACTATCAAGTTCCCCTTTATGGCTGTTAGGATACATGTTATGTAGTGAAGTGATCCTCGGTTGTGTTCATAAGTATTCGCATTTGTCATATCCTCTCCTTGGTTTGATCCCTTTATCAGTATGTAGTGTCCTTGTTTGTTTCTTGTAACAGTGTTTATCTTAAAGTCTATTTCGTCTGATATGAGAATTGTAACTCTAGGTTTCCTTTGATTTCCATTTGCATGGAATGTCTCTTGCCATCTCCTCATTTTCAGTCTGTATATCTCCCTAGGTGTAAAGTGGGTCTCTTCTAGGCAGCACATATAATGGTCTTGATGTTGTATCCCTTCAGGGAGTCTATCTGTTGTAGTTGGAGCCATGTATCCATTTACATGTAACGTTATTATTAATATGGATGTTCCTCTTACCGTTTTGTTAATTGTTTTTGGTTTGTTCTAGGAGGTCTTTTCTTTTCTTTGTGATTCCTGCCTAGAGAAGTTCCTTTATCCTTTGTTATAAAGCTGTTGTTGGTGCTGAATTCTTTTTCCGTGTCTTTTTCTGTAAAGTTTTTGGTTTCTCCGTCCAATCTCAATGAGATTCTTGCTGAGAACAGTAACATTGGTTGTAGGTTTTTTCCTTTCATCTCTTGAAATACGTATACTGGCACTCCCTTCTCTCTTGCAGAATTTCTGCTGAAAGGTCAGCTGTTAACTTACGTGGATTCCCTTGTATGGTATATGCTGTTTTTCCCATGCTGCTTTTTACATGCTTTCTATGTATTTCGTTTCTAATAGTTTGATGAACATGTGTCTTGGCGTGTTTCTCCTTGGATTTATCCTGTATGGGACTCTCTGTGCTTCCTTGACTTGATTAACTGTTTCCTTTCCCATACTAGGGATGTTTTCAACTATAATCTCTTCAAATATATTCTCACGCCTTTTCTATTTCTCTTCTTCTTCTGAGACCCATATAATTCGAATGTTGGTGCATTTAAGGTTGTCCCAAGGGTCGCTGAGACGGTCCTCCGTTCCTTTCTTTCTTTGTTCTTTATTTTGATCCGCAGTATTTATTGGAACTATTTTATCTTCCAGGCCACTTAACCGTTCTTCTGCCTCAGTTATTGTGCTAGTGATCCATGCTAGAGAATAATTATTTTCATGTATTGTGTTCTTCATCATTGTTTGTTTGCTCTTCAGTTCTTGTCCACCCTTGTGAAACGTTTCTTGTATTTTCTCTCTCCTATTTCTACGATGTTGAATCGTCTTTCCTATCATTATTCTGAATTCTTTTTCGGGTGGACTGCCTATTTCCTCTTCATTTGTTAGGTCTGGTGCGTTTTGACCTTGCTGCTTCGTCGACGTGTGTTTTTTGATCTCCTCATTTTGCTTAACTTACTGGGCTTGGGGTTCCTTTTCACAGGCGTCATGCCCGTCGTTATTGTGGTTTTTGGTGTCTGTCCCCAGCGGCTAAGGTTTGTTCAGTGGGTTCTGCATGTTTCTTTGTTGAGGGGAGGTGTGCTTGTGTTCTGGAAGATGAGGCTGGATCTTTACTTTCTGGTGAGCACCTCCACGTCTGGTGGTGTGTATTTTGGTGCCTCTGTCCTTATTATGATTTAAGGCGTCCTCTCTGATAACGGATGGGGCTCTTTCTGTCTTGCTCATTGTTTGGCATACGGTGTCCAGCACTGTAGACTTCTGGTCACTGAGTGAATGTGGGTCTTGGACGTGAGAAGGAAATCTCTGGGAGATTTTCTCCATTTGATATTATGTAGAGCTGTCAGGTCGCCTGTGGACCAGTGTCCTGAAGTTGGTTTTCCCACCTCAGATGCAGAGCACTGACTCCTGGTTAGAGCACCTAGAGACTTTCATCCTCACAGCTCAGAATAAGTGGGAGAAGAAAGAGAAGGAAACAAAGAATGAGGATAAAATAAAACAAAATAAAGTAAAATCAAATAAAATGAAGTGATTAAAATAAAAAATATTTATTACGAGAAAATTTTAACAAGTAAAAAAAAAAAAAAAGCCACACAGAACTCTAGCACAAATGGTTAAAGCTAAGCTATACAGACAAAATCGCAAACAGCAGCATACACCTCCACAGTTTCAAAAAGTGAAAAACTGGAAAGAATAATATATCTTTGCTCACAAAGTCCACCTCGTCAATTTTGGGCTGATTCTTTGTGTATTCAGGTGTTCCACAGATGCGGGGTATTTCACGTTGAATGTGCAGATTTCACCCACTCTTCCTGCGGCTGCTGGGAGAGATTTCCCTTTGGCTTCTTTTTTCGCACAGCTCTCCTTTTACAGTTGCGTTTGCTTCATCCCATAGTTTTGGGTGGTCGTATTTCCACTGTCACTTTTTCCCAGGTATTTTTGATCCCATCTTGGTTTTCTGCAGTGAAATCTTGGTTATGTAACAGCGTTTTCTTTAGCTTCCCCGTGTTTGTATTATTGACGGGCTTTTTTTCCTTTTACTTCCTATCTAGATTCATAGCACTGTGGGCGGAAAGTATACCTGATACTGTTTCAATTTTCTTAATTTTCTAAGGCTTTATTTGTGGTCCTACATATAATATATCTTGGAGAATGTTCCATGAGCACCTGAGGAAAGAGTGTTTTCTGTTGTTTTGCAATAGAATGTGGTATACATATGAATGAAGTCCCTCCTGTTCAATGTGTCATTTAAAACTTATGTTTCCTGATTTTTTTTCATTTTGGATGATCTGTCCATTGGTGGAATTGGGGTGGTAATGTCCCCTACTCTTTTGGTGGTACTATCAAGTTCCCCTTTATGGCTGTTAGGATACATGTTATGTAGTGAAGTGATCCTCGGTTGTGTTCATAAGTATTCGCATTTGTCATATCCTCTCCTTGGTTTGATCCCTTTATCAGTATGTAGTGTCCTTGTTTGTTTCTTGTAACAGTGTTTATCTTAAAGTCTATTTCGTCTGATATGAGAATTGTAACTCTAGGTTTCCTTTGATTTCCATTTGCATGGAATGTCTCTTGCCATCTCCTCATTTTCAGTCTGTATATCTCCCTAGGTGTAAAGTGGGTCTCTTCTAGGCAGCACATATAATGGTCTTGATGTTGTATCCCTTCAGGGAGTCTATCTGTTGTAGTTGGAGCCATGTATCCATTTACATGTAACGTTATTATTAATATGGATGTTCCTCTTACCGTTTTGTTAATTGTTTTTGGTTTGTTCTAGGAGGTCTTTTCTTTTCTTTGTGATTCCTGCCTAGAGAAGTTCCTTTATCCTTTGTTATAAAGCTGTTGTTGGTGCTGAATTCTTTTTCCGTGTCTTTTTCTGTAAAGTTTTTGGTTTCTCCGTCCAATCTCAATGAGATTCTTGCTGAGAACAGTAACATTGGTTGTAGGTTTTTTCCTTTCATCTCTTGAAATACGTATACTGGCACTCCCTTCTCTCTTGCAGAATTTCTGCTGAAAGGTCAGCTGTTAACTTACGTGGATTCCCTTGTATGGTATATGCTGTTTTTCCCATGCTGCTTTTTACATGCTTTCTATGTATTTCGTTTCTAATAGTTTGATGAACATGTGTCTTGGCGTGTTTCTCCTTGGATTTATCCTGTATGGGACTCTCTGTGCTTCCTTGACTTGATTAACTGTTTCCTTTCCCATACTAGGGATGTTTTCAACTATAATCTCTTCATATATATTCTCACGCCTTTTCTATTTCTCTTCTTCTTCTGAGACCCATATAATTCGAATGTTGGTGCATTTAAGGTTGTCCCAAGGGTCGCTGAGACGGTCCTCCGTTCCTTTCTTTCTTTGTTCTTTATTTTGATCCGCAGTATTTATTGGAACTATTTTATTTTCCAGGCCACTTAACCGTTCTTCTGCCTCAGTTATTGTGCTAGTGATCCATGCTAGAGAATAATTATTTTCATGTATTGTGTTCTTCATCATTGTTTGTTTGCTCTTCAGTTCTTGTCGACCCTTGTGAAACGTTTCTTGTATTTTCTCTCTCCTATTTCTACGATGTTGAATCGTCTTTCCTATCATTATTCTGAATTCTTTTTCGGGTGGACTGCCTATTTCCTCTTCATTTGTTAGGTCTGGTGCGTTTTGACCTTGCTGCTTCGTCGACGTGTGTTTTTTGATCTCCTCATTTTGCTTAACTTACTGGGCTTGGGGTTCCTTTTCACAGGCGTCATGCCCGTCGTTATTGTGGTTTTTGGTGTCTGTCCCCAGCGGCTAAGGTTTGTTCAGTGGGTTCTGCATGTTTCTTTGTTGAGGGGAGGTGTGCTTGTGTTCTGGAAGATGAGGCTGGATCTTTACTTTCTGGTGGGCACCTCCACGTCTGGTGGTGTGTATTTTGGTGCCTCTGTCCTTATTATGATTTAAGGCGTCCTCTCTGATAACGGATGGGGCTCTTTCTGTCTTGCTCATTGTTTGGCATACGGTGTCCAGCACTGTAGACTTCTGGTCACTGAGTGAATGTGGGTCTTGGACGTGAGAAGGAAATCTCTGGGAGATTTTCTCCATTTGATATTATGTAGAGCTGTAAGGTCGCCTGTGGACCAGTGTCCTGAACTTGGTTTTCCCACCTCAGATGCAGAGCACTGACTCCTGGTTAGAGCACCTAGAGACTTTCATCCTCACAGCTCAGAATAATTGGGAGAAGAAAGAGAAGGAAACAAAGAATGAGGATAAAATAAAACAAAATAAAGTAAAATCAAATAAAATGAAGTGATTAAAATAAAAAATATTTATTACGAGAAAATTTTAAAAAGTAAAAAAAAAAAAAAGCCACACAGAACTCTAGCACAAATGGTTAAAGCTAAGCTATACAGACAAAATCGCAAACAGCAGCATACACCTCCACAGTCTCAAAAAGTGAAAAACTGGAAAGAATAATATATCTTTGCTCACAAAGTCCACCTCGTCAATTTTGGGCTGATTCTTTGTGTATTCAGGTGTTCCACAGATGCGGGGTACTTCACGTTGAATGTGCAGATTTCACCCACTCTTCCTGAGGCTGCTGGGAGAGATTTCCCTTTGGCTTCTTTTTTCGCACAGCTCTCCTTTTACAGTTGCGTTTGCTTCATCCCATAGTTTTGGGTGGTCGTATTTCCACTGTCACTTTTTCCCAGGTATTTTTGATCCCATCTTGGTTTTCTGCAGTGAAATCTTGGTTATGTAACAGCGTTTTCTTTAGCTTCCCCGTGTTTGTATTATTGACGGGCTTTTTTTCCTTTTACTTCCTATCTAGATTCATAGCACTGTGGGCGGAAAGTATACCTGATACTGTTTCAATTTTCTTAATTTTCTAAGGCTTTATTTGTGGTCCTACATATAATATATCTTGGAGAATGTTCCATGAGCACCTGAGGAAAGAGTGTTTTCTGTCGTTTTGCAATAGAATGTGGTATACATATGAATGAAGTCCCTCCTGTTCAATGTGTCATTTAAAACTTATGTTTCCTGATTTTTTTTCATTTTGGATGATCTGTCCATTGGTGGAATTGGGGTGGTAATGTCCCCTACTCTTTTGGTGGTACTATCAAGTTCCCCTTTATGGCTGTTAGGATACATGTTATGTAGTGAAGTGATCCTCGGTTGTGTTCATAAGTATTCGCATTTGTCATATCCTCTCCTTGGTTTGATCCCTTTATCAGTATGTAGTGTCCTTGTTTGTTTCTTGTAACAGTGTTTATCTTAAAGTCTATTTCGTCTGATATGAGAATTGTAACTCCAGGTTTCCTTTGATTTCCATTTGCATGGAATGTCTCTTGCCATCTCCTCATTTTCAGTCTGTATATCTCCCTAGGTGTAAAGTGGGTCTCTTCTAGGCAGCACATATAATGGTCTTGATGTTGTATCCCTTCAGGGAGTCTATCTGTTGTAGTTGGAGCCATGTATCCATTTACATGTAACGTTATTATTAATATGGATGTTCTTCTTACCGTTTTGTTAATTGTTTTTGGTTTGTTCTAGGAGGTCTTTTCTTTTCTTTGTGATTCCTGCCTAGAGAAGTTCCTTTATCCTTTGTTATAAAGCTGTTGTTGGTGCTGAATTCTTTTTCCGTGTCTTTTTCTGTAAAGTTTTTGGTTTCTCCGTCCAATCTCAATGAGATTCTTGCTGAGAACAGTAACATTGGTTGTAGGTTTTTTCCTTTCATCTCTTGAAATACGTATACTGGCACTCCCTTCTCTCTTGCAGAATTTCTGCTGAAAGGTCGGCTGTTAACTTACGTGGATTCCCTTGTATGGTATATGCTGTTTTTCCCATGCTGCTTTTTACATGCTTTCTATGTATTTCGTTTCTAATAGTTTGATGAACATGTGTCTTGGCGTGTTTCTCCTTGGATTTATCCTGTATGGGACTCTCTGTGCTTCCTTGAATTGATTAACTGTTTCCTTTCCCATACTAGGGATGTTTTCAACTATAATCTCTTCAAATATATTCTCACGCCTTTTCTATTTCTCTTCCTCTTCTGAGACCCATATAATTCGAATGATGGTGCATTTAATGTTGTCCCAAGGGTCGCTGAGACGGTCCTCCGTTCCTTTCTTTCTTTGTTCTTTATTTTGATCCGCAGTATTTATTTGAACTATTTTATCTTCCAGGACACTTAACCGTTCTTCTGCCTCAGTTACTGTGCTAGTGATCCATGCTAGAGAATAATTATTTTCATGTATTGTGTTCTTCATCATTGTTTGTTTGCTCTTCAGTTCTTGTCGACCCTTGTGAAACGTTTCTTATATTTTCTCTCTCCTATTTCTACGATGTTGAATCGTCTTTCCTATCATTATTCTGAATTCTTTTTCGGGTGGACTGCCTATTTCCTCTTCATTTGTTAGGTCTGGTGCGTTTTGACCTTGCTGCTTCGTCGACGTGTGTTTTTTGATCTCCTCATTTTGCTTAACTTACTGGGATTGGGGTTCCTTTTCACAGGCGTCATGCCCGTCGTTATTGTGGTTTTTGGTGTCTGTCCCCAGCGGCTAAGGTTTGTTCAGTGGGTTCTGCATGTTTCTTTGTTGAGGGGAGGTGTGCTTGTGTTCTGGAAGATGAGGCTGGATCTTTACTTTCTGGTGGGCACCTCCACGTCTGGTGGTGTGTATTTTCGTGCCTCTGTCCTTATTATGATTTAAGGCGTCCTCTCTGATAACGGATGGGGCTCTTTCTGTCTTGCTCATTGTTTGGCATACGGTGTCCAGCACTGTAGACTTCTGGTCACTGAGTGAATGTGGGTCTTGGACGTGAGAAGGAAATCTCTGGGAGATTTTCTCCATTTGATATTATGTAGAGCTGTCAGGTCGCCTGTGGACCAGTGTCCTGAACTTGGTTTTCCCACCTCAGATGCAGAGCACTGACTCCTGGTTAGAGCACCTAGAGACTTTCATCCTCACAGCTCAGAATAAGTGGGAGAAGAAAGAGAAGGAAACAAAGAATGAGGATAAAATAAAACAAAATAAAGTAAAATCAAATAAAATGAAGTGATTAAAATACAAATTATTTATTACGAGAAAATTTTAAAAAGTAAAAAAAAAAAAAAAGCCACACAGAACTCTAGCACAAATGGTTAAAGCTAAGCTATACAGACAAAATCGCAAACAGCAGCATACACCTCCACAGTCTCAAAAAGTGAAAAACTGGAAAGAATAATATATCTTTGCTCACAAAGTCCACCTCGTCAATTTTGGGCTGATTCTTTGTGTATTCAGGTGTTCCACAGATGCGGGGTACTTCACGTTGAATGTGCAGATTTCACCCACTCTTCCTGCGGCTGCTGGGAGAGATTTCCCTTTGGCTTCTTTTTTCGCACAGCTCTCCTTTTACAGTTGCGTTTGCTTCATCCCATAGTTTTGGGTGGTCGTATTTCCACTGTCACTTTTTCCCAGGTATTTTTGATCCCATCTTGGTTTTCTGCAGTGAAATCTTGGTTATGTAACAGCGTTTTCTTTAGCTTCCCCGTGTTTGTATTATTGACGGGCTTTTTTTCCTTTTACTTCCTATCTAGATTCATAGCACTGTGGGCGGAAAGTATACCTGATACTGTTTCAATTTTCTTAATTTTCTAAGGCTTTATTTGTGGTCCTACATATAATATATCTTGGAGAATGTTCCATGAGCACCTGAGGAAAGAGTGTTTTCTGTCGTTTTGCAATAGAATGTGGTATACATATGAATGAAGTCCCTCCTGTTCAATGTGTCATTTAAAACTTATGTTTCCTGATTTTTTTTCATTTTGGATGATCTGTCCATTGGTGGAATTGGGGTGGTAATGTCCCCTACTCTTTTGGTGGTACTATCAAGTTCCCCTTTATGGCTGTTAGGATACATGTTATGTAGTGAAGTGATCCTCGGTTGTGTTCATAAGTATTCGCATTTGTCATATCCTCTCCTTGGTTTGATCCCTTTATCAGTATGTAGTGTCCTTGTTTGTTTCTTGTAACAGTGTTTATCTTAAAGTCTATTTCGTCTGATATGAGAATTGTAACTCCAGGTTTCCTTTGATTTCCATTTGCATGGAATGTCTCTTGCCATCTCCTCATTTTCAGTCTGTATATCTCCCTAGGTGTAAAGTGGGTCTCTTCTAGGCAGCACATATAATGGTCTTGATGTTGTATCCCTTCAGGGAGTCTATCTGTTGTAGTTGGAGCCATGTATCCATTTACATGTAACGTTATTATTAATATGGATGTTCTTCTTACCGTTTTGTTAATTGTTTTTGGTTTGTTCTAGGAGGTCTTTTCTTTTCTTTGTGATTCCTGCCTAGAGAAGTTCCTTTATCCTTTGTTATAAAGCTGTTGTTGGTGCTGAATTCTTTTTCCGTGTCTTTTTCTGTAAAGTTTTTGGTTTCTCCGTCCAATCTCAATGAGATTCTTGCTGAGAACAGTAACATTGGTTGTAGGTTTTTTCCTTTCATCTCTTGAAATACGTATACTGGCACTCCCTTCTCTCTTGCAGAATTTCTGCTGAAAGGTCGGCTGTTAACTTACGTGGATTCCCTTGTATGGTATATGCTGTTTTTCCCATGCTGCTTTTTACATGCTTTCTATGTATTTCGTTTCTAATAGTTTGATGAACATGTGTCTTGGCGTGTTTCTCCTTGGATTTATCCTGTATGGGACTCTCTGTGCTTCCTTGAATTGATTAACTGTTTCCTTTCCCATACTAGGGATGTTTTCAACTATAATCTCTTCAAATATATTCTCACGCCTTTTCTATTTCTCTTCCTCTTCTGAGACCCATATAATTCGAATGATGGTGCATTTAATGTTGTCCCAAGGGTCGCTGAGACGGTCCTCCGTTCCTTTCTTTCTTTGTTCTTTATTTTGATCCGCAGTATTTATTTGAACTATTTTATCTTCCAGGACACTTAACCGTTCTTCTGCCTCAGTTACTGTGCTAGTGATCCATGCTAGAGAATAATTATTTTCATGTATTGT
Organism: Balaenoptera physalus; assembly: GCF_965194825.1. NCBI lineage: Eukaryota > Metazoa > Chordata > Mammalia > Artiodactyla > Balaenopteridae > Balaenoptera > Balaenoptera physalus. The sequence goes on along the minus strand of NC_138904.1, from coordinate 19,096,809 downwards.
GTTCTTCATCATTGTTTGTTTGCTCTTCAGTTCTTGTCGACCCTTGTGAAACGTTTCTTATATTTTCTCTCTCCTATTTCTACGATGTTGAATCGTCTTTCCTATCATTATTCTGAATTCTTTTTCGGGTGGACTGCCTATTTCCTCTTCATTTGTTAGGTCTGGTGCGTTTTGACCTTGCTGCTTCGTCGACGTGTGTTTTTTGATCTCCTCATTTTGCTTAACTTACTGGGATTGGGGTTCCTTTTCACAGGCGTCATGCCCGTCGTTATTGTGGTTTTTGGTGTCTGTCCCCAGCGGCTAAGGTTTGTTCAGTGGGTTCTGCATGTTTCTTTGTTGAGGGGAGGTGTGCTTGTGTTCTGGAAGATGAGGCTGGATCTTTACTTTCTGGTGGGCACCTCCACGTCTGGTGGTGTGTATTTTCGTGCCTCTGTCCTTATTATGATTTAAGGCGTCCTCTCTGATAACGGATGGGGCTCTTTCTGTCTTGCTCATTGTTTGGCATACGGTGTCCAGCACTGTAGACTTCTGGTCACTGAGTGAATGTGGGTCTTGGACGTGAGAAGGAAATCTCTGGGAGATTTTCTCCATTTGATATTATGTAGAGCTGTCAGGTCGCCTGTGGACCAGTGTCCTGAACTTGGTTTTCCCACCTCAGATGCAGAGCACTGACTCCTGGTTAGAGCACCTAGAGACTTTCATCCTCACAGCTCAGAATAAGTGGGAGAAGAAAGAGAAGGAAACAAAGAATGAGGATAAAATAAAACAAAATAAAGTAAAATCAAATAAAATGAAGTGATTAAAATACAAATTATTTATTACGAGAAAATTTTAAAAAGTAAAAAAAAAAAAAAAGCCACACAGAACTCTAGCACAAATGGTTAAAGCTAAGCTATACAGACAAAATCGCAAACAGCAGCATACACCTCCACAGTCTCAAAAAGTGAAAAACTGGAAAGAATAATATATCTTTGCTCACAAAGTCCACCTCGTCAATTTTGGGCTGATTCTTTGTGTATTCAGGTGTTCCACAGATGCGGGGTACTTCACGTTGAATGTGCAGATTTCACCCACTCTTCCTGCGGCTGCTGGGAGAGATTTCCCTTTGGCTTCTTTTTTCGCACAGCTCTCCTTTTACAGTTGCGTTTGCTTCATCCCATAGTTTTGGGTGGTCGTATTTCCACTGTCACTTTTTCCCAGGTATTTTTGATCCCATCTTGGTTTTCTGCAGTGAAATCTTGGTTATGTAACAGCGTTTTCTTTAGCTTCCCCGTGTTTGTATTATTGACGGGCTTTTTTTCCTTTTACTTCCTATCTAGATTCATAGCACTGTGGGCGGAAAGTATACCTGATACTGTTTCAATTTTCTTAATTTTCTAAGGCTTTATTTGTGGTCCTACATATAATATATCTTGGAGAATGTTCCATGAGCACCTGAGGAAAGAGTGTTTTCTGTTGTTTTGCAATAGAATGTGGCATACATATGAATGAAGTCCCTCCTGTTCAATGTGTCATTTAAAACTTATGTTTCCTGATTTTTTTTCATTTTGGATGATCTGTCCATTGGTGGAATTGGGGTGGTAATGTCCCCTACTCTTTTGGTGGTACTATCAAGTTCCCCTTTATGGCTGTTAGGATACATGTTATGTAGTGAAGTGATCCTCGGTTGTGTTCATAAGTATTCGCATTTGTCATATCCTCTCCTTGGTTTGATCCCTTGATCAGTATGTAGTGTCCTTGTTTGTTTCTTGTAACAGTGTTTATCTTAAAGTCTATTTCGTCTGATATGAGAATTGTAACTCCAGGTTTCCTTTGATTTCCATTTGCATGGAATGTCTCTTGCCATCTCCTCATTTTCATTCTGTATATCTCCCTAGGTGTAAAGTGGGTCTCTTCTAGGCAGCACATATAATGGTCTTGATGTTGTATCCCTTCAGGGAGTCTATCTGTTGTAGTTGGAGCCATGTATCCATTTACATGTAACGTTATTATTAATATGGATGTTCTTCTTACCGTTTTGTTAATTGTTTTTGGTTTGTTCTAGGAGGTCTTTTCTTTTCTTTGTGATTCCTGCCTAGAGAAGTTCCTTTATCCTTTGTTATAAAGCTGTTGTTGGTGCTGAATTCTTTTTCCGTGTCTTTTTCTGTAAAGTTTTTGGTTTCTCCGTCCAATCTCAATGAGATTCTTGCTGAGAACAGTAACATTGGTTGTAGGTTTTTTCCTTTCATCTCTTGAAATACGTATACTGGCACTCCCTTCTCTCTTGCAGAATTTCTGCTGAAAGGTCGGCTGTTAACTTACGTGGATTCCCTTGTATGGTATATGCTGTTTTTCCCATGCTGCTTTTTACATGCTTTCTATGTATTTCGTTTCTAATAGTTTGATGAACATGTGTCTTGGCGTGTTTCTCCTTGGATTTATCCTCTATGGGACTCTCTGTGCTTCCTTGAATTGATTAACTGTTTCCTTTCCCATACTAGGGATGTTTTCAACTATAATCTCTTCAAATATATTCTCACGCCTTTTCTATTTCTCTTCCTCTTCTGAGACCCATATAATTCGAATGATGGTGCATTTAATGTTGTCCCAAGGGTCGCTGAGACGGTCCTCCGTTCCTTTCTTTCTTTGTTCTTTATTTTGATCCGCAGTATTTATTTGAACTATTTTATCTTCCAGGACACTTAACCGTTCTTCTGCCTCAGTTACTGTGCTAGTGATCCATGCTAGAGAATAATTATTTTCATGTATTGTGTTCTTCATCATTGTTTGTTTGCTCTTCAGTTCTTGTCGACCCTTGTGAAACGTTTCTTATATTTTCTCTCTCCTATTTCTACGATGTTGAATCGTCTTTCCTATCATTATTCTGAATTCTTTTTCGGGTGGACTGCCTATTTCCTCTTCATTTGTTAGGTCTGGTGCGTTTTGACCTTGCTGCTTCGTCGACGTGTGTTTTTTGATCTCCTCATTTTGCTTAACTTACTGGGATTGGGGTTCCTTTTCACAGGCGTCATGCCCGTCGTTATTGTGGTTTTTGGTGTCTGTCCCCAGCGGCTAAGGTTTGTTCAGTGGGTTCTGCATGTTTCTTTGTTGAGGGGAGGTGTGCTTGTGTTCTGGAAGATGAGGCTGGATCTTTACTTTCTGGTGGGCACCTCCACGTCTGGTGGTGTGTATTTTGGTGCCTCTGTCCTTATTATGATTTAAGGCGTCCTCTCTGATAACGGATGGGGCTCTTTCTGTCTTGCTCATTGTTTGGCATACGGTGTCCAGCACTGTAGACTTCTGGTCACTGAGTGAATGTGGGTCTTGGACGTGAGAAGGAAATCTCTGGGAGATTTTCTCCATTTGATATTATGTAGAGCTGTCAGGTCGCCTGTGGACCAGTGTCCTGAACTTGGTTTTCCCACCTCAGATGCAGAGCACTGACTCCTGGTTAGAGCACCTAGAGACTTTCATCCTCACAGCTCAGAATAAGTGGGAGAAGAAAGAGAAGGAAACAAAGAATGAGGATAAAATAAAACAAAATAAAGTAAAATCAAATAAAATGAAGTGATTAAAATACAAATTATTTATTACGAGAAAATTTTAAAAAGTAAAAAAAAAAAAAAAGCCACACAGAACTCTAGCACAAATGGTTAAAGCTAAGCTATACAGACAAAATCGCAAACAGCAGCATACACCTCCACAGTCTCAAAAAGTGAAAAACTGGAAAGAATAATATATCTTTGCTCACAAAGTCCACCTCGTCAATTTTGGGCTGATTCTTTGTGTATTCAGGTGTTCCACAGATGCGGGGTACTTCACGTTGAATGTGCAGATTTCACCCACTCTTCCTGCGGCTGCTGGGAGAGATTTCCCTTTGGCTTCTTTTTTCGCACAGCTCTCCTTTTACAGTTGCGTTTGCTTCATCCCATAGTTTTGGGTGGTCGTATTTCCACTGTCACTTTTTCCCAGGTATTTTTGATCCCATCTTGGTTTTCTGCAGTGAAATCTTGGTTATGTAACAGCGTTTTCTTTAGCTTCCCCGTGTTTGTATTATTGACGGGCTTTTTTTCCTTTTACTTCCTATCTAGATTCATAGCACTGTGGGCGGAAAGTATACCTGATACTGTTTCAATTTTCTTAATTTTCTAAGGCTTTATTTGTGGTCCTACATATAATATATCCTGGAGAATGTTCCATGAGCACCTGAGGAAAGAGTGTTTTCTGTTGTTTTGCAATAGAATGTGGCATACATATGAATGAAGTCCCTCCTGTTCAATGTGTCATTTAAAACTTATGTTTCCTGATTTTTTTTCATTTTGGATGATCTGTCCATTGGTGGAATTGGGGTGGTAATGTCCCCTACTCTTTTGGTGGTACTATCAAGTTCCCCTTTATGGCTGTTAGGATACATGTTATGTAGTGAAGTGATCCTCGGTTGTGTTCATAAGTATTCGCATTTGTCATATCCTCTCCTTGGTTTGATCCCTTGATCAGTATGTAGTGTCCTTGTTTGTTTCTTGTAACAGTGTTTATCTTAAAGTCTATTTCGTCTGATATGAGAATTGTAACTCTAGGTTTCCTTTGATTTCCATTTGCATGGAATGTCTCTTGCCATCTCCTCATTTTCAGTCTGTATATCTCCCTAGGTGTAAAGTGGGTCTCTTCTAGGCAGCACATATAATGGTCTTGATGTTGTATCCCTTCAGGGAGTCTATCTGTTGTAGTTGGAGCCATGTATCCATTTACATGTAACGTTATTATTAATATGGATGTTCCTCTTACCGTTTTGTTAATTGTTTTTGGTTTGTTCTAGGAGGTCTTTTCTTTTCTTTGTGATTCCTGCCTAGAGAAGTTCCTTTATCCTTTGTTATAAAGCTGTTGTTGGTGCTGAATTCTTTTTCCGTGTCTTTTTCTGTAAAGTTTTTGGTTTCTCCGTCCAATCTCAATGAGATTCTTGCTGAGAACAGTAACATTGGTTGTAGGTTTTTTCCTTTCATCTCTTGAAATACGTATACTGGCACTCCCTTCTCTCTTGCAGAATTTCTGCTGAAAGGTCGGCTGTTAACTTACGTGGATTCCCTTGTATGGTATATGCTGTTTTTCCCATGCTGCTTTTTACATGCTTTCTATGTATTTCGTTTCTAATAGTTTGATGAACATGTGTCTTGGCGTGTTTCTCCTTGGATTTATCCTGTATGGGACTCTCTGTGCTTCCTTGACTTGATTAACTGTTTCCTTTCCCATACTAGGGATGTTTTCAACTATAATCTCTTCAAATATATTCTCACGCCTTTTCTATTTCTCTTCTTCTTCTGAGACCCATATAATTCGAATGTTGGTGCATTTAAGGTTGTCCCAAGGGTCGCTGAGACGGTCCTCCGTTACTTTCTTTCTTTGTTCTTTATTTTGATCCGCAGTATTTATTGGAACTATTTTATCTTCCAGGACACTTAACCGTTCTTCTGCCTCAGTTATTGTGCTAGTGATCCATGCTAGAGAATAATTATTTTCATGTATTGTGTTCTTCATCATTGTTTGTTTGCTCTTCAGTTCTTGTCGACCCTTGTGAAACGTTTCTTGTATTTTCTCTCTCCTATTTCTACGATGTTGAATCGTCTTTCCTATCATTATTCTGAATTCTTTTTCGGGTGGACTGCCTATTTCCTCTTCATTTGTTAGGTCTGGTGCGTTTTGACCTTGCTGCTTCGTCGACGTGTGTTTTTTGATCTCCTCATTTTGCTTAACTTACTGGGCTTGGGGTTCCTTTTCACAGGCGTCATGCCCGTCGTTATTGTGGTTTTTGGTGTCTGTCCCCAGCGGCTAAGGTTTGTTCAGTGGGTTCTGCATGTTTCTTTGTTGAGGGGAGGTGTGCTTGTGTTCTGGAAGATGAGGCTGGATCTTTACTTTCTGGTGGGCACCTCCACGTCTGGTGGTGTGTATTTTGGTGCCTCTGTCCTTATTATGATTTAAGGCGTCCTCTCTGATAACGGATGGGGCTCTTTCTGTCTTGCTCATTGTTTGGCATACGGTGTCCAGCACTGTAGACTTCTGGTCACTGAGTGAATGTGGGTCTTGGACGTGAGAAGGAAATCTCTGGGAGATTTTCTCCATTTGATATTATGTAGAGCTGTCAGGTCGCCTGTGGACCAGTGTCCTGAAGTTGGTTTTCCCACCTCAGATGCAGAGCACTGACTCCTGGTTAGAGCACCTAGAGACTTTCATTCTCACAGCTCAGAGTAAGTGGGAGAAGAAAGAGAAGGAAACAAAGAATGAGGATAAAATAAAACAAAATAAAGTAAAATCAAATAAAATGAAGTGATTAAAATAAAAAATATTTATTACGAGAAAATTTTAAAAAGTAAAAAAAAAAAAAGGCACACAGAACTCTAGCACAAATGGTTAAAGCTAAGCTATACAGACAAAATCGCAAACAGCAGCATACACCTCCACAGTCTCAAAAAGTGAAAAACTGGAAAGAATAATATATCTTTGCTCACAAAGTCCACCTCGTCAATTTTGGGCTGATTCTTTGTGTATTCAGGTGTTCCACAGATGCGGGGTACTTCACGTTGAATGTGCAGATTTCACCCACTCTTCCTGCGGCTGCTGGGAGAGATTTCCCTTTGGCTTCTTTTTTCGCACAGCTCTCCTTTTACAGTTGCGTTTGCTTCATCCCATAGTTTTGGGTGGTCGTATTTCCACTGTCACTTTTTCCCAGGTATTTTTGATCCCATCTTGGTTTTCTGCAGTGAAATCTTGGTTATGTAACAGCGTTTTCTTTAGCTTCCCCGTGTTTGTATTATTGACGGGCTTTTTTTCCTTTTACTTCCTATCTAGATTCATAGCACTGTGGGCGGAAAGTATACCTGATACTGTTTCAATTTTCTTAATTTTCTAAGGCTTTATTTGTTGTCCTACATATAATATATCTTGGAGAATGTTCCATGAGCACCTGAGGAAAGAGTGTTTTCTGTTGTTTTGCAATAGAATGTGGTATACATATGAATGAAGTCCCTCCTGTTCAATGTGTCATTTAAAACTTATGTTTCCTGATTTTTTTTCATTTTGGATGATCTGTCCATTGGTGGAATTGGGGTGGTAATGTCCCCTACTCTTTTGGTGGTACTATCAAGTTCCCCTTTATGGCTGTTAGGATACATGTTATGTAGTGAAGTGATCCTCGGTTGTGTTCATAAGTATTCACATTTGTCATATCCTCTCCTTGGTTTGATCCCTTGATCAGTATGTAGTGTCCTTGTTTGTTTCTTGTAACAGTGTTTATCTTAAAGTCTATTTCGTCTGATATGAGAATTGTAACTCCAGGTTTCCTTTGATTTCCATTTGCATGGAATGTCTCTTGCCATCTCCTCATTTTCAGTCTGTATATCTCCCTAGGTGTAAAGTGGGTCTCTTCTAGGCAGCACATATAATGGTCTTGATGTTGTATCCCTTCAGGGAGTCTATCTGTTGTAGTTGGAGCCATGTATCCATTTACATGTAACGTTATTATTAATATGGATGTTCCTCTTACCGTTTTGTTAATTGTTTTTGGTTTGTTCTAGGAGGTCTTTTCTTTTCTTTGTGATTCCTGCCTAGAGAAGTTCCTTTATATTTTGTTATAAAGCTGTTGTTGGTGCTGAATTCTTTTTCCGTGTCTTTTTCTGTAAAGTTTTTGGTTTCTCCGTCCAATCTCAATGAGATTCTTGCTGAGAACAGTAACATTGGTTGTAGGTTTTTTCCTTTCATCTCTTGAAATACGTATACTGGCACTCCCTTCTCTCTTGCAGAATTTCTGCTGAAAGGTCGGCTGTTAAATTACGTGGATTCCCTTGTATGGTATATGCTGTTTTTCCCATGCTGCTTTTTACATGCTTTCTATGTATTTCGTTTCTAATAGTTTGATGAACATGTGTCTTGGCGTGTTTCTCCTTGGATTTATCCTGTATGGGACTCTCTGTGCTTCCTTGACTTGATTAACTGTTTCCTTTCCCATACTAGGGATGTTTTCAACTATAATCTCTTCAAATATATTCTCACGCCTTTTCTATTTCTCTTCTTCTTCTGAGACCCATATAATTCGAATGTTGGTGCATTTAAGGTTGTCCCAAGGGTCGCTGAGACGGTCCTCCGTTACTTTCTTTCTTTGTTCTTTATTTTGATCCGCAGTATTTATTGGAACTATTTTATCTTCCAGGCCACTTAACCGTTCTTCTGCCTCAGTTATTGTGCTAGTGATCCATGCTAGAGAATAATTATTTTCATGTATTGTGTTCTTCATCATTGTTTGTTTGCTCTTCAGTTCTTGTCGACCCTTGTGAAACGTTTCTTGTATTTTCTCTCTCCTATTTCTACGATGTTGAATCGTCTTTCCTATCATTATTCTGAATTCTTTTTCGGGTGGACTGCCTATTTCCTCTTCATTTGTTAGGTCTGGTGCGTTTTGACCTTGCTGCTTCGTCGACGTGTGTTTTTTGATCTCCTCATTTTGCTTAACTTACTGGGCTTGGGGTTCCTTTTCACAGGCGTCATGCCCGTCGTTATTGTGGTTTTTGGTGTCTGTCCCCAGCGGCTAAGGTTTGTTCAGTGGGTTCTGCATGTTTCTTTGTTGAGGGGAGGTGTGCTTGTGTTCTGGAAGATGAGGCTGGATCTTTACTTTCTGGTGGGCACCTCCACGTCTGGTGGTGTGTATTTTGGTGCCTCTGTCCTTATTATGATTTAAGGCGTCCTCTCTGATAACGGATGGGGCTCTTTCTGTCTTGCTCATTGTTTGGCATACGGTGTCCAGCACTGTAGACTTCTGGTCACTGAGTGAATGTGGGTCTTGGACGTGAGAAGGAAATCTCTGGGAGATTTTCTCCATTTGATATTATGTAGAGCTGTCAGGTCGCCTGTGGACCAGTGTCCTGAAGTTGGTTTTCCCACCTCAGATGCAGAGCACTGACTCCTGGTTAGAGCACCTAGAGACTTTCATTCTCACAGCTCAGAGTAAGTGGGAGAAGAAAGAGAAGGAAACAAAGAATGAGGATAAAATAAAACAAAATAAAGTAAAATCAAATAAAATGAAGTGATTAAAATAAAAAATATTTATTACGAGAAAATTTTAAAAAGTAAAAAAAAAAAAAGCCACACAGAACTCTAGCACAAATGGTTAAAGCTAAGCTATACAGACAAAATCGCAAACAGCAGCATACACCTCCACAGTCTCAAAAAGTGAAAAACTGGAAAGAATAATATATCTTTGCTCACAAAGTCCACCTCGTCAATTTTGGGCTGATTCTTTGTGTATTCAGGTGTTCCACAGATGCGGGGTACTTCACGTTGAATGTGCAGATTTCACCCACTCTTCCTGAGGCTGCTGGGAGAGATTTCCCTTTGGCTTCTTTTTTCGCACAGCTCTCCTTTTACAGTTGCGTTTGCTTCATCCCATAGTTTTGGGTGGTCGTATTTCCACTGTCACTTTTTCCCAGGTATTTTTGATCCCATCTTGGTTTTCTGCAGTGAAATCTTGGTTATGTAACAGCGTTTTCTTTAGCTTCCCCGTGTTTGTATTATTGACGGGCTTTTTTTCCTTTTACTTCCTATCTAGATTCATAGCACTGTGGGCGGAAAGTATACCTGATACTGTTTCAATTTTCTTAATTTTCTAAGGCTTTATTTGTGGTCCTACATATAATATATCTTGGAGAATGTTCCATGAGCACCTGAGGAAAGAGCGTTTTCTGTCGTTTTGCAATAGAATGTGGTATACATATGAATGAAGTCCCTCCTGTTCAATGTGTCATTTAAAACTTATGTTTCCTGATTTTTTTTCATTTTGGATGATCTGTCCATTGGTGGAATTGGGGTGGTAATGTCCCCTACTCTTTTGGTGGTACTATCAAGTTCCCCTTTATGGCTGTTAGGATACATGTTATGTAGTGAAGTGATCCTCGGTTGTGTTCATAAGTATTCGCATTTGTCATATCCTCTCCTTGGTTTGATCCCTTGATCAGTATGTAGTGTCCTTGTTTGTTTCTTGTAACAGTGTTTATCTTAAAGTCTATTTCGTCTGATATGAGAATTGTAACTCCAGGTTTCCTTTGATTTCCATTTGCATGGAATGTCTCTTGCCATCTCCTCATTTTCAGTCTGTATATCTCCCTAGGTGTAAAGTGGGTCTCTTCTAGGCAGCACATATAATGGTCTTGATGTTGTATCCCTTCAGGGAGTCTATCTGTTGTAGTTGGAGCCATGTATCCATTTACATGTAACGTTATTATTAATATGGATGTTCTTCTTACCGTTTTGTTAATTGTTTTTGGTTTGTTCTAGGAGGTCTTTTCTTTTCTTTGTGATTCCTGCCTAGAGAAGTTCCTTTATATTTTGTTATAAAGCTGTTGTTGGTGCTGAATTCTTTTTCCGTGTCTTTTTCTGTAAAGTTTTTGGTTTCTCCGTCCAATCTCAATGAGATTCTTGCTGAGAACAGTAACATTGGTTGTAGGTTTTTTCCTTTCATCTCTTGAAATACGTATACTGGCACTCCCTTCTCTCTTGCAGAATTTCTGCTGAAAGGTCGGCTGTTAAATTACGTGGATTCCCTTGTATGGTATATGCTGTTTTTCCCATGCTGCTTTTTACATGCTTTCTATGTATTTCGTTTCTAATAGTTTGATGAACATGTGTCTTGGCGTGTTTCTCCTTGGATTTATCCTGTATGGGACTCTCTGTGCTTCCTTGACTTGATTAACTGTTTCCTTTCCCATACTAGGGATGTTTTCAACTATAATCTCTTCAAATATATTCTCACGCCTTTTCTATTTCTCTTCTTCTTCTGAGACCCATATAATTCGAATGTTGGTGCATTTAAGGTTGTCCCAAGGGTCGCTGAGACGGTCCTCCGTTCCTTTCTTTCTTTGTTCTTTATTTTGATCCGCAGTATTTATTGGAACTATTTTATCTTCCAGGCCACTTAACCGTTCTTCTGCCTCAGTTATTGTGCTAGTGATCCATGCTAGAGAATAATTATTTTCATGTATTGTGTTCTTCATCATTGTTTGTTTGCTCTTCAGTTCTTGTCGACCCTTGTGAAACGTTTCTTGTATTTTCTCTCTCCTATTTCTACGATGTTGAATCGTCTTTCCTATCATTATTCTGAATTCTTTTTCGGGTGGACTGCCTATTTCCTCTTCATTTGTTAGGTCTGGTGCGTTTTGACCTTGCTGCTTCGTCGACGTGTGTTTTTTGATCTCCTCATTTTGCTTAACTTACTGGGCTTGGGGTTCCTTTTCACAGGCGTCATGCCCGTCGTTATTGTGGTTTTTGGTGTCTGTCCCCAGCGGCTAAGGTTTGTTCAGTGGGTTCTGCATGTTTCTTTGTTGAGGGGAGGTGTGCTTGTGTTCTGGAAGATGAGGCTGGATCTTTACTTTCTGGTGGGCACCTCCACGTCTGGTGGTGTGTATTTTGGTGCCTCTGTCCTTATTATGATTTAAGGCCTCCTCTCTGATAACGGATGGGGATCTTTCTGTCTTGCTCATTGTTTGGCATACGGTGTCCAGCACTGTAGACTTCTGGTCACTGAGTGAATGTGGGTCTTGGACGTGAGAAGGAAATCTCTGGGAGATTTTCTCCATTTGATATTATGTAGAGCTGTCAGGTCGCCTGTGGACCAGTGTCCTGAAGTTGGTTTTCCCACCTCAGATGCAGAGCACTGACTCCTGGTTAGAGCACCTAGAGACTTTCATCCTCACAACTCAGAATAAGTGGGAGAAGAAAGAGAAGGAAACAAAGAATGAGGATAAAATAAAACAAAATAAAGTAAAATCAAATAAAATGAAGTGATTAAAATAAAAAATATTTATTACGAGAAAATTTTAAAAAGTAAAAAAAAAAAAAAGCCACACAGAACTCTAGCACAAATGGTTAAAGCTAAGCTATACAGACAAAATCGCAAACAGCAGCATACACCTCCACAGTCTCAAAAAGTGAAAAACTGGAAAGAATAATATATCTTTGCTCACAAAGTCCACCTCGTCAATTTTGGGCTGATTCTTTGTGTATTCAGGTGTTCCACAGATGCGGGGTACTTCACGTTGAATGTGCAGATTTCACCCACTCTTCCTGCGGCTGCTGGGAGAGATTTCCCTTTGGCTTCTTTTTTCGCACAGCTCTCCTTTTACAGTTGCGTTTGCTTCATCCCATAGTTTTGGGTGGTCGTATTTCCACTGTCACTTTTTCCCAGGTATTTTTGATCCCATCTTGGTTTTCTGCAGTGAAATCTTGGTTATGTAACAGCGTTTTCTTTAGCTTCCCCGTGTTTGTTTTATTGACGGGCTTTTTTTCCTTTTACTTCCTATCTAGATTCATAGCACTGTGGGCGGAAAGTATACCTGATACTGTTTCAATTTTCTTAATTTTCTAAGGCTTTATTTGTTGTCCTACATATAATATATCTTGGAGAATGTTCCATGAGCACCTGAGGAAAGAGTGTTTTCTGTTGTTTTGCAATAGAATGTGGTATACATATGAATGAAGTCCCTCATGTTCAATGTGTCATTTAAAACTTATGTTTCCTGATTTTTTTTCATTTTGGATGATCTGTCCATTGGTGGAATTGGGGTGGTAATGTCCCCTACTCTTTTGGTGGTACTATCAAGTTCCCCTTTATGGCTGTTAGGATACATGTTATGTAGTGAAGTGATCCTCAGTTGTGTTCATAAGTATTCGCATTTGTCATATCCTCTCCTTGGTTTGATCCCTTGATCAGTATGTAGTGTCCTTGTTTGTTTCTTGTAACAGTGTTTATCTTAAAGTCTATTTCGTCTGATATGAGAATTGTAACTCCAGGTTTCCTTTGATTTCCATTTGCATGGAATGTCTCTTGCCATCTCCTCATTTTCAGTCTGTATATCTCCCTAGGTGTAAAGTGGGTCTCTTCTAGGCAGCACATATAATGGTCTTGATGTTGTATCCCTTCAGGGAGTCTATCTGTTGTAGTTGGAGCCATGTATCCATTTACATGTAACGTTATTATTAATATGGATGTTCCTCTTACCGTTTTGTTAATTGTTTTTGGTTTGTTCTAGGAGGTCTTTTCTTTTCTTTGTGATTCCTGCCTAGAGAAGTTCCTTTATATTTTGTTATAAAGCTGTTGTTGGTGCTGAATTCTTTTTCCGTGTCTTTTTCTGTAAAGTTTTTGGTTTCTCCGTCCAATCTCAATGAGATTCTTGCTGAGAACAGTAACATTGGTTGTAGGTTTTTTCCTTTCATCTCTTGAAATACGTATACTGGCACTCCCTTCTCTCTTGCAGAATTTCTGCTGAAAGGTCGGCTGTTAAATTACGTGGATTCCCTTGTATGGTATATGCTGTTTTTCCCATGCTGCTTTTTACATGCTTTCTATGTATTTCGTTTCTAATAGTTTGATGAACATGTGTCTTGGCGTGTTTCTCCTTGGATTTATCCTGTATGGGACTCTCTGTGCTTCCTTGACTTGATTAACTGTTTCCTTTCCCATACTAGGGATGTTTTCAACTATAATCTCTTCAAATATATTCTCACGCCTTTTCTATTTCTCTTCTTCTTCTGAGACCCATATAATTCGAATGTTGGTGCATTTAAGGTTGTCCCAAGGGTCGCTGAGACGGTCCTCCGTTCCTTTCTTTCTTTGTTCTTTATTTTGATCCGCAGTATTTATTGGAACTATTTTATCTTCCAGGCCACTTAACCGTTCTTCTGCCTCAGTTATTGTGCTAGTGATTCATGCTAGAGAATAATTATTTTCATGTATTGTGTTCTTCATCATTGTTTGTTTGCTCTTCAGTTCTTGTCGACCCTTGTGAAACGTTTCTTGTATTTTCTCTCTCCTATTTCTACGATGTTGAATCGTCTTTCCTATCATTATTCTGAATTCTTTTTCGGGTGGACTGCCTATTTCCTCTTCATTTGTTAGGTCTGGTGCGTTTTGACCTTGCTGCTTCGTCGACGTGTGTTTTTTGATCTCCTCATTTTGCTTAACTTACTGGGCTTGGGGTTCCTTTTCACAGGCGTCATGCCCGTCGTTATTGTGGTTTTTGGTGTCTGTCCCCAGCGGCTAAGGTTTGTTCAGTGGGTTCTGCATGTTTCTTTGTTGAGGGGAGGTGTGCTTGTGTTCTGGAAGATGAGGCTGGATCTTTACTTTCTGGTGGGCACCTCCACGTCTGGTGGTGTGTATTTTGGTGCCTCTGTCCTTATTATGATTTAAGGCGTCCTCTCTGATAACGGATGGGGCTCTTTCTGTCTTGCTCATTGTTTGGCATACGGTGTCCAGCACTGTAGACTTCTGGTCACTGAGTGAATGTGGGTCTTGGACGTGAGAAGGAAATCTCTGGGAGATTTTCTCCATTTGATATTATGTAGAGCTGTCAGGTCGCCTGTGGACCAGTGTCCTGAAGTTGGTTTTCCCACCTCAGATGCAGAGCACTGACTCCTGGTTAGAGCACCTAGAGACTTTCATTCTCACAGCTCAGAGTAAGTGGGAGAAGAAAGAGAAGGAAACAAAGAATGAGGATAAAATAAAACAAAATAAAGTAAAATCAAATAAAATGAAGTGATTAAAATAAAAAATATTTATTACGAGAAAATTTTAAAAAGTAAAAAAAAAAAAAGCCACACAGAACTCTAGCACAAATGGTTAAAGCTAAGCTATACAGACAAAATCGCAAACAGCAGCATACACCTCCACAGTCTCAAAAAGTGAAAAACTGGAAAGAATAATATATCTTTGCTCACAAAGTCCACCTCGTCAATTTTGGGCTGATTCTTTGTGTATTCAGGTGTTCCACAGATGCGGGGTACTTCACGTTGAATGTGCAGATTTCACCCACTCTTCCTGAGGCTGCTGGGAGAGATTTCCCTTTGGCTTCTTTTTTCGCACAGCTCTCCTTTTACAGTTGCGTTTGCTTCATCCCATAGTTTTGGGTGGTCGTATTTCCACTGTCACTTTTTCCCAGGTATTTTTGATCCCATCTTGGTTTTCTGCAGTGAAATCTTGGTTATGTAACAGCGTTTTCTTTAGCTTCCCCGTGTTTGTATTATTGACGGGCTTTTTTTCCTTTTACTTCCTATCTAGATTCATAGCACTGTGGGCGGAAAGTATACCTGATACTGTTTCAATTTTCTTAATTTTCTAAGGCTTTATTTGTGGTCCTACATATAATATATCTTGGAGAATGTTCCATGAGCACCTGAGGAAAGAGCGTTTTCTGTCGTTTTGCAATAGAATGTGGTATACATATGAATGAAGTCCCTCCTGTTCAATGTGTCATTTAAAACTTATGTTTCCTGATTTTTTTTCATTTTGGATGATCTGTCCATTGGTGGAATTGGGGTGGTAATGTCCCCTACTCTTTTGGTGGTACTATCAAGTTCCCCTTTATGGCTGTTAGGATACATGTTATGTAGTGAAGTGATCCTCGGTTGTGTTCATAAGTATTCGCATTTGTCATATCCTCTCCTTGGTTTGATCCCTTGATCAGTATGTAGTGTCCTTGTTTGTTTCTTGTAACAGTGTTTATCTTAAAGTCTATTTCGTCTGATATGAGAATTGTAACTCCAGGTTTCCTTTGATTTCCATTTGCATGGAATGTCTCTTGCCATCTCCTCATTTTCAGTCTGTATATCTCCCTAGGTGTAAAGTGGGTCTCTTCTAGGCAGCACATATAATGGTCTTGATGTTGTATCCCTTCAGGGAGTCTATCTGTTGTAGTTGGAGCCATGTATCCATTTACATGTAACGTTATTATTAATATGGATGTTCTTCTTACCGTTTTGTTAATTGTTTTTGGTTTGTTCTAGGAGGTCTTTTCTTTTCTTTGTGATTCCTGCCTAGAGAAGTTCCTTTATATTTTGTTATAAAGCTGTTGTTGGTGCTGAATTCTTTTTCCGTGTCTTTTTCTGTAAAGTTTTTGGTTTCTCCGTCCAATCTCAATGAGATTCTTGCTGAGAACAGTAACATTGGTTGTAGGTTTTTTCCTTTCATCTCTTGAAATACGTATACTGGCACTCCCTTCTCTCTTGCAGAATTTCTGCTGAAAGGTCGGCTGTTAAATTACGTGGATTCCCTTGTATGGTATATGCTGTTTTTCCCATGCTGCTTTTTACATGCTTTCTATGTATTTCGTTTCTAATAGTTTGATGAACATGTGTCTTGGCGTGTTTCTCCTTGGATTTATCCTGTATGGGACTCTCTGTGCTTCCTTGACTTGATTAACTGTTTCCTTTCCCATACTAGGGATGTTTTCAACTATAATCTCTTCAAATATATTCTCACGCCTTTTCTATTTCTCTTCTTCTTCTGAGACCCATATAATTCGAATGTTGGTGCATTTAAGGTTGTCCCAAGGGTCGCTGAGACGGTCCTCCGTTCCTTTCTTTCTTTGTTCTTTATTTTGATCCGCAGTATTTATTGGAACTATTTTATCTTCCAGGCCACTTAACCGTTCTTCTGCCTCAGTTATTGTGCTAGTGATCCATGCTAGAGAATAATTATTTTCATGTATTGTGTTCTTCATCATTGTTTGTTTGCTCTTCAGTTCTTGTCGACCCTTGTGAAACGTTTCTTGTATTTTCTCTCTCCTATTTCTACGATGTTGAATCGTCTTTCCTATCATTATTCTGAATTCTTTTTCGGGTGGACTGCCTATTTCCTCTTCATTTGTTAGGTCTGGTGCGTTTTGACCTTGCTGCTTCGTCGACGTGTGTTTTTTGATCTCCTCATTTTGCTTAACTTACTGGGCTTGGGGTTCCTTTTCACAGGCGTCATGCCCGTCGTTATTGTGGTTTTTGGTGTCTGTCCCCAGCGGCTAAGGTTTGTTCAGTGGGTTCTGCATGTTTCTTTGTTGAGGGGAGGTGTGCTTGTGTTCTGGAAGATGAGGCTGGATCTTTACTTTCTGGTGGGCACCTCCACGTCTGGTGGTGTGTATTTTGGTGCCTCTGTCCTTATTATGATTTAAGGCGTCCTCTCTGATAACGGATGGGGCTCTTTCTGTCTTGCTCATTGTTTGGCATACGGTGTCCAGCACTGTAGACTTCTGGTCACTGAGTGAATGTGGGTCTTGGACGTGAGAAGGAAATCTCTGGGAGATTTTCTCCATTTGATATTATGTAGAGCTGTCAGGTCGCCTGTGGACCAGTGTCCTGAAGTTGGTTTTCCCACCTCAGATGCAGAGCACTGACTCCTGGTTAGAGCACCTAGAGACTTTCATCCTCACAACTCAGAATAAGTGGGAGAAGAAAGAGAAGGAAACAAAGAATGAGGATAAAATAAAACAAAATAAAGTAAAATCAAATAAAATGAAGTGATTAAAATAAAAAATATTTATTACGAGAAAATTTTAAAAAGTAAAAAAAAAAAAAAGCCACACAGAACTCTAGCACAAATGGTTAAAGCTAAGCTATACAGACAAAATCGCAAACAGCAGCATACACCTCCACAGTCTCAAAAAGTGAAAAACTGGAAAGAATAATATATCTTTGCTCACAAAGTCCACCTCGTCAATTTTGGGCTGATTCTTTGTGTATTCAGGTGTTCCACAGATGCGGGGTACTTCACGTTGAATGTGCAGATTTCACCCACTCTTCCTGCGGCTGCTGGGAGAGATTTCCCTTTGGCTTCTTTTTTCGCACAGCTCTCCTTTTACAGTTGCGTTTGCTTCATCCCATAGTTTTGGGTGGTCGTATTTCCACTGTCACTTTTTCCCAGGTATTTTTGATCCCATCTTGGTTTTCTGCAGTGAAATCTTGGTTATGTAACAGCGTTTTCTTTAGCTTCCCCGTGTTTGTATTATTGACGGGCTTTTTTTCCTTTTACTTCCTATCTAGATTCATAGCACTGTGGGCGGAAAGTATACCTGATACTGTTTCAATTTTCTTAATTTTCTAAGGCTTTATTTGTGGTCCTACATATAATATATCTTGGAGAATGTTCCATGAGCACCTGAGGAAAGAGTGTTTTCTGTCGTTTTGCAATAGAATGTGGTATACATATGAATGAAGTCCCTCCTGTTCAATGTGTCATTTAAAACTTATGTTTCCTGATTTTTTTTCATTTTGGATGATCTGTCCATTGGTGGAATTGGGGTGGTAATGTCCCCTACTCTTTTGGTGGTACTATCAAGTTCCCCTTTATGGCTGTTAGGATACATGTTATGTAGTGAAGTGATCCTCGGTTGTGTTCATAAGTATTCGCATTTGTCATATCCTCTCCTTGGTTTGATCCCTTGATCAGTATGTAGTGTCCTTGTTTGTTTCTTGTAACAGTGTTTATCTTAAAGTCTATTTCGTCTGATATGAGAATTGTAACTCCAGGTTTCCTTTGATTTCCATTTGCATGGAATGTCTCTTGCCATCTCCTCATTTTCAGTCTGTATATCTCCCTAGGTGTAAAGTGGGTCTCTTCTAGGCAGCACATATAATGGTCTTGATGTTGTATCCCTTCAGGGAGTCTATCTGTTGTAGTTGGAGCCATGTATCCATTTACATGTAACGTTATTATTAATATGGATGTTCTTCTTACCGTTTTGTTAATTGTTTTTGGTTTGTTCTAGGAGGTCTTTTCTTTTCTTTGTGATTCCTGCCTAGAGAAGTTCCTTTATATTTTGTTATAAAGCTGTTGTTGGTGCTGAATTCTTTTTCCGTGTCTTTTTCTGTAAAGTTTTTGGTTTCTCCGTCCAATCTCAATGAGATTCTTGCTGAGAACAGTAACATTGGTTGTAGGTTTTTTCCTTTCATCTCTTGAAATACGTATACTGGCACTCCCTTCTCTCTTGCAGAATTTCTGCTGAAAGGTCGGCTGTTAAATTACGTGGATTCCCTTGTATGGTATATGCTGTTTTTCCCATGCTGCTTTTTACATGCTTTCTATGTATTTCGTTTCTAATAGTTTGATGAACATGTGTCTTGGCGTGTTTCTCCTTGGATTTATCCTGTATGGGACTCTCTGTGCTTCCTTGACTTGATTAACTGTTTCCTTTCCCATACTAGGGATGTTTTCAACTATAATCTCTTCAAATATATTCTCACGCCTTTTCTATTTCTCTTCTTCTTCTGAGACCCATATAATTCGAATGTTGGTGCATTTAAGGTTGTCCCAAGGGTCGCTGAGACGGTCCTCCGTTCCTTTCTTTCTTTGTTCTTTATTTTGATCCGCAGTATTTATTGGAACTATTTTATCTTCCAGGCCACTTAACCGTTCTTCTGCCTCAGTTATTGTGCTAGTGATCCATGCTAGAGAATAATTATTTTCATGTATTGTGTTCTTCATCATTGTTTGTTTGCTCTTCAGTTCTTGTCGACCCTTGTGAAACGTTTCTTGTATTTTCTCTCTCCTATTTCTACGATGTTGAATCGTCTTTCCTATCATTATTCTGAATTCTTTTTCGGGTGGACTGCCTATTTCCTCTTCATTTGTTAGGTCTGGTGCGTTTTGACCTTGCTGCTTCGTCGACGTGTGTTTTTTGATCTCCTCATTTTGCTTAACTTACTGGGCTTGGGGTTCCTTTTCACAGGCGTCATGCCCGTCGTTATTGTGGTTTTTGGTGTCTGTCCCCAGCGGCTAAGGTTTGTTCAGTGGGTTCTGCATGTTTCTTTGTTGAGGGGAGGTGTGCTTGTGTTCTGGAAGATGAGGCTGGATCTTTACTTTCTGGTGGGCACCTCCACGTCTGGTGGTGTGTATTTTGGTGCCTCTGTCCTTATTATGATTTAAGGCGTCCTCTCTGATAACGGATGGGGCTCTTTCTGTCTTGCTCATTGTTTGGCATACGGTGTCCAGCACTGTAGACTTCTGGTCACTGAGTGAATGTGGGTCTTGGACGTGAGAAGGAAATCTCTGGGAGATTTTCTCCATTTGATATTATGTAGAGCTGTCAGGTCGCCTGTGGACCAGTGTCCTGAAGTTGGTTTTCCCACCTCAGATGCAGAGCACTGACTCCTGGTTAGAGCACCTAGAGACTTTCATCCTCACAACTCAGAATAAGTGGGAGAAGAAAGAGAAGGAAACAAAGAATGAGGATAAAATAAAACAAAATAAAGTAAAATCAAATAAAATGAAGTGATTAAAATAAAAAATATTTATTACGAGAAAATTTTAAAAAGTAAAAAAAAAAAAAAAGCCACACAGAACTCTAGCACAAATGGTTAAAGCTAAGCTATACAGACAAAATCGCAAACAGCAGCATACACCTCCACAGTCTCAAAAAGTGAAAAACTGGAAAGAATAATATATCTTTGCTCACAAAGTCCACCTCGTCAATTTTGGGCTGATTCTTTGTGTATTCAGGTGTTCCACAGATGCGGGGTACTTCACGTTGAATGTGCAGATTTCACCCACTCTTCCTGCGGCTGCTGGGAGAGATTTCCCTTTGGCTTCTTTTTTCGCACAGCTCTCCTTTTACAGTTGCGTTTGCTTCATCCCATAGTTTTGGGTGGTCGTATTTCCACTGTCACTTTTTCCCAGGTATTTTTGATCCCATCTTGGTTTTCTGCAGTGAAATCTTGGTTATGTAACAGCGTTTTCTTTAGCTTCCCCGTGTTTGTATTATTGACGGGCTTTTTTTCCTTTTACTTCCTATCTAGATTCATAGCACTGTGGGCGGAAAGTATACCTGATACTGTTTCAATTTTCTTAATTTTCTAAGGCTTTATTTGTGGTCCTACATATAATATATCTTGGAGAATGTTCCATGAGCACCTGAGGAAAGAGCGTTTTCTGTCGTTTTGCAATAGAATGTGGTATACATATGAATGAAGTCCCTCCTGTTCAATGTGTCATTTAAAACTTATGTTTCCTGATTTTTTTTCATTTTGGATGATCTGTCCATTGGTGGAATTGGGGTGGTAATGTCCCCTACTCTTTTGGTGGTACTATCAAGTTCCCCTTTATGGCTGTTAGGATACATGTTATGTAGTGAAGTGATCCTCGGTTGTGTTCATAAGTATTCGCATTTGTCATATCCTCTCCTTGGTTTGATCCCTTGATCAGTATGTAGTGTCCTTGTTTGTTTCTTGTAACAGTGTTTATCTTAAAGTCTATTTCGTCTGATATGAGAATTGTAACTCCAGGTTTCCTTTGATTTCCATTTGCATGGAATGTCTCTTGCCATCTCCTCATTTTCAGTCTGTATATCTCCCTAGGTGTAAAGTGGGTCTCTTCTAGGCAGCACATATAATGGTCTTGATGTTGTATCCCTTCAGGGAGTCTATCTGTTGTAGTTGGAGCCATGTATCCATTTACATGTAACGTTATTATTAATATGGATGTTCTTCTTACCGTTTTGTTAATTGTTTTTGGTTTGTTCTAGGAGGTCTTTTCTTTTCTTTGTGATTCCTGCCTAGAGAAGTTCCTTTATATTTTGTTATAAAGCTGTTGTTGGTGCTGAATTCTTTTTCCGTGTCTTTTTCTGTAAAGTTTTTGGTTTCTCCGTCCAATCTCAATGAGATTCTTGCTGAGAACAGTAACATTGGTTGTAGGTTTTTTCCTTTCATCTCTTGAAATACGTATACTGGCACTCCCTTCTCTCTTGCAGAATTTCTGCTGAAAGGTCGGCTGTTAAATTACGTGGATTCCCTTGTATGGTATATGCTGTTTTTCCCATGCTGCTTTTTACATGCTTTCTATGTATTTCGTTTCTAATAGTTTGATGAACATGTGTCTTGGCGTGTTTCTCCTTGGATTTATCCTGTATGGGACTCTCTGTGCTTCCTTGACTTGATTAACTGTTTCCTTTCCCATACTAGGGATGTTTTCAACTATAATCTCTTCAAATATATTCTCACGCCTTTTCTATTTCTCTTCTTCTTCTGAGACCCATATAATTCGAATGTTGGTGCATTTAAGGTTGTCCCAAGGGTCGCTGAGACGGTCCTCCGTTCCTTTCTTTCTTTGTTCTTTATTTTGATCCGCAGTATTTATTGGAACTATTTTATCTTCCAGGCCACTTAACCGTTCTTCTGCCTCAGTTATTGTGCTAGTGATCCATGCTAGAGAATAATTATTTTCATGTATTGTGTTCTTCATCATTGTTTGTTTGCTCTTCAGTTCTTGTCGACCCTTGTGAAACGTTTCTTGTATTTTCTCTCTCCTATTTCTACGATGTTGAATCGTCTTTCCTATCATTATTCTGAATTCTTTTTCGGGTGGACTGCCTACTTCCTCTTCATTTGTTAGGTCTGGTGCGTTTTGACCTTGCTGCTTCGTCGACGTGTGTTTTTTGATCTCCTCATTTTGCTTAACTTACTGGGCTTGGGGTTCCTTTTCACAGGCGTCATGCCCGTCGTTATTGTGGTTTTTGGTGTCTGTCCCCAGCGGCTAAGGTTTGTTCAGTGGGTTCTGCATGTTTCTTTGTTGAGGGGAGGTGTGCTTGTGTTCTGGAAGATGAGGCTGGATCTTTACTTTCTGGTGGGCACCTCCACGTCTGGTGGTGTGTATTTTGGTGCCTCTGTCCTTATTATGATTTAAGGCGTCCTCTCTGATAACGGATGGGGCTCTTTCTGTCTTGCTCATTGTTTGGCATACGGTGTCCAGCACTGTAGACTTCTGGTCACTGAGTGAATGTGGGTCTTGGACGTGAGAAGGAAATCTCTGGGAGATTTTCTCCATTTGATATTATGTAGAGCTGTCAGGTCGCCTGTGGACCAGTGTCCTGAAGTTGGTTTTCCCACCTCAGATGCAGAGCACTGACTCCTGGTTAGAGCACCTAGAGACTTTCATCCTCACAACTCAGAATAAGTGGGAGAAGAAAGAGAAGGAAACAAAGAATGAGGATAAAATAAAACAAAATAAAGTAAAATCAAATAAAATGAAGTGATTAAAATAAAAAATATTTATTACGAGAAAATTTTAAAAAGTAAAAAAAAAAAAAAGCCACACAGAACTCTAGCACAAATGGTTAAAGCTAAGCTATACAGACAAAATCGCAAACAGCAGCATACACCTCCACAGTCTCAAAAAGTGAAAAACTGGAAAGAATAATATATCTTTGCTCACAAAGTCCACCTCGTCAATTTTGGGCTGATTCTTTGTGTATTCAGGTGTTCCACAGATGCGGGGTACTTCACGTTGAATGTGCAGATTTCACCCACTCTTCCTGCGGCTGCTGGGAGAGATTTCCCTTTGGCTTCTTTTTTCGCACAGCTCTCCTTTTACAGTTGCGTTTGCTTCATCCCATAGTTTTGGGTGGTCGTATTTCCACTGTCACTTTTTCCCAGGTATTTTTGATCCCATCTTGGTTTTCTGCAGTGAAATCTTGGTTATGTAACAGCGTTTTCTTTAGCTTCCCCGTGTTTGTATTATTGACGGGCTTTTTTTCCTTTTACTTCCTATCTAGATTCATAGCACTGTGGGCGGAAAGTATACCTGATACTGTTTCAATTTTCTTAATTTTCTAAGGCTTTATTTGTGGTCCTACATATAATATATCTTGGAGAATGTTCCATGAGCACCTGAGGAAAGAGTGTTTTCTGTCGTTTTGCAATAGAATGTGGTATACATATGAATGAAGTCCCTCCTGTTCAATGTGTCATTTAAAACTTATGTTTCCTGATTTTTTTTCATTTTGGATGATCTGTCCATTGGTGGAATTGGGGTGGTAATGTCCCCTACTCTTTTGGTGGTACTATCAAGTTCCCCTTTATGGCTGTTAGGATACATGTTATGTAGTGAAGTGATCCTCGGTTGTGTTCATAAGTATTCGCATTTGTCATATCCTCTCCTTGGTTTGATCCCTTGATCAGTATGTAGTGTCCTTGTTTGTTTCTTGTAACAGTGTTTATCTTAAAGTCTATTTCGTCTGATATGAGAATTGTAACTCCAGGTTTCCTTTGATTTCCATTTGCATGGAATGTCTCTTGCCATCTCCTCATTTTCAGTCTGTATATCTCCCTAGGTGTAAAGTGGGTCTCTTCTAGGCAGCACATATAATGGTCTTGATGTTGTATCCCTTCAGGGAGTCTATCTGTTGTAGTTGGAGCCATGTATCCATTTACATGTAACGTTATTATTAATATGGATGTTCTTCTTACCGTTTTGTTAATTGTTTTTGGTTTGTTCTAGGAGGTCTTTTCTTTTCTTTGTGATTCCTGCCTAGAGAAGTTCCTTTATATTTTGTTATAAAGCTGTTGTTGGTGCTGAATTCTTTTTCCGTGTCTTTTTCTGTAAAGTTTTTGGTTTCTCCGTCCAATCTCAATGAGATTCTTGCTGAGAACAGTAACATTGGTTGTAGGTTTTTTCCTTTCATCTCTTGAAATACGTATACTGGCACTCCCTTCTCTCTTGCAGAATTTCTGCTGAAAGGTCGGCTGTTAAATTACGTGGATTCCCTTGTATGGTATATGCTGTTTTTCCCATGCTGCTTTTTACATGCTTTCTATGTATTTCGTTTCTAATAGTTTGATGAACATGTGTCTTGGCGTGTTTCTCCTTGGATTTATCCTGTATGGGACTCTCTGTGCTTCCTTGACTTGATTAACTGTTTCCTTTCCCATACTAGGGATGTTTTCAACTATAATCTCTTCAAATATATTCTCACGCCTTTTCTATTTCTCTTCTTCTTCTGAGACCCATATAATTCGAATGTTGGTGCATTTAAGGTTGTCCCAAGGGTCGCTGAGACGGTCCTCCGTTCCTTTCTTTCTTTGTTCTTTATTTTGATCCGCAGTATTTATTGGAACTATTTTATCTTCCAGGCCACTTAACCGTTCTTCTGCCTCAGTTATTGTGCTAGTGATCCATGCTAGAGAATAATTATTTTCATGTATTGTGTTCTTCATCATTGTTTGTTTGCTCTTCAGTTCTTGTCGACCCTTGTGAAACGTTTCTTGTATTTTCTCTCTCCTATTTCTACGATGTTGAATCGTCTTTCCTATCATTATTCTGAATTCTTTTTCGGGTGGACTGCCTATTTCCTCTTCATTTGTTAGGTCTGGTGCGTTTTGACCTTGCTGCTTCGTCGACGTGTGTTTTTTGATCTCCTCATTTTGCTTAACTTACTGGGCTTGGGGTTCCTTTTCACAGGCGTCATGCCCGTCGTTATTGTGGTTTTTGGTGTCTGTCCCCAGCGGCTAAGGTTTGTTCAGTGGGTTCTGCATGTTTCTTTGTTGAGGGGAGGTGTGCTTGTGTTCTGGAAGATGAGGCTGGATCTTTACTTTCTGGTGGGCACCTCCACGTCTGGTGGTGTGTATTTTGGTGCCTCTGTCCTTATTATGATTTAAGGCGTCCTCTCTGATAACGGATGGGGCTCTTTCTGTCTTGCTCATTGTTTGGCATACGGTGTCCAGCACTGTAGACTTCTGGTCACTGAGTGAATGTGGGTCTTGGACGTGAGAAGGAAATCTCTGGGAGATTTTCTCCATTTGATATTATGTAGAGCTGTCAGGTCGCCTGTGGACCAGTGTCCTGAAGTTGGTTTTCCCACCTCAGATGCAGAGCACTGACTCCTGGTTAGAGCACCTAGAGACTTTCATCCTCACAACTCAGAATAAGTGGGAGAAGAAAGAGAAGGAAACAAAGAATGAGGATAAAATAAAACAAAATAAAGTAAAATCAAATAAAATGAAGTGATTAAAATAAAAAATATTTATTACGAGAAAATTTTAAAAAGTAAAAAAAAAAAAAAAGCCACACAGAACTCTAGCACAAATGGTTAAAGCTAAGCTATACAGACAAAATCGCAAACAGCAGCATACACCTCCACAGTCTCAAAAAGTGAAAAACTGGAAAGAATAATATATCTTTGCTCACAAAGTCCACCTCGTCAATTTTGGGCTGATTCTTTGTGTATTCAGGTGTTCCACAGATGCGGGGTACTTCACGTTGAATGTGCAGATTTCACCCACTCTTCCTGCGGCTGCTGGGAGAGATTTCCCTTTGGCTTCTTTTTTCGCACAGCTCTCCTTTTACAGTTGCGTTTGCTTCATCCCATAGTTTTGGGTGGTCGTATTTCCACTGTCACTTTTTCCCAGGTATTTTTGATCCCATCTTGGTTTTCTGCAGTGAAATCTTGGTTATGTAACAGCGTTTTCTTTAGCTTCCCCGTGTTTGTATTATTGACGGGCTTTTTTTCCTTTTACTTCCTATCTAGATTCATAGCACTGTGGGCGGAAAGTATACCTGATACTGTTTCAATTTTCTTAATTTTCTAAGGCTTTATTTGTGGTCCTACATATAATATATCTTGGAGAATGTTCCATGAGCACCTGAGGAAAGAGCGTTTTCTGTCGTTTTGCAATAGAATGTGGTATACATATGAATGAAGTCCCTCCTGTTCAATGTGTCATTTAAAACTTATGTTTCCTGATTTTTTTTCATTTTGGATGATCTGTCCATTGGTGGAATTGGGGTGGTAATGTCCCCTACTCTTTTGGTGGTACTATCAAGTTCCCCTTTATGGCTGTTAGGATACATGTTATGTAGTGAAGTGATCCTCGGTTGTGTTCATAAGTATTCGCATTTGTCATATCCTCTCCTTGGTTTGATCCCTTGATCAGTATGTAGTGTCCTTGTTTGTTTCTTGTAACAGTGTTTATCTTAAAGTCTATTTCGTCTGATATGAGAATTGTAACTCCAGGTTTCCTTTGATTTCCATTTGCATGGAATGTCTCTTGCCATCTCCTCATTTTCAGTCTGTATATCTCCCTAGGTGTAAAGTGGGTCTCTTCTAGGCAGCACATATAATGGTCTTGATGTTGTATCCCTTCAGGGAGTCTATCTGTTGTAGTTGGAGCCATGTATCCATTTACATGTAACGTTATTATTAATATGGATGTTCCTCTTACCGTTTTGTTAATTGTTTTTGGTTTGTTCTAGGAGGTCTTTTCTTTTCTTTGTGATTCCTGCCTAGAGAAGTTCCTTTATATTTTGTTATAAAGCTGTTGTTGGTGCTGAATTCTTTTTCCGTGTCTTTTTCTGTAAAGTTTTTGGTTTCTCCGTCCAATCTCAATGAGATTCTTGCTGAGAACAGTAACATTGGTTGTAGGTTTTTTCCTTTCATCTCTTGAAATACGTATACTGGCACTCCCTTCTCTCTTGCAGAATTTCTGCTGAAAGGTCGGCTGTTAAATTACGTGGATTCCCTTGTATGGTATATGCTGTTTTTCCCATGCTGCTTTTTACATGCTTTCTATGTATTTCGTTTCTAATAGTTTGATGAACATGTGTCTTGGCGTGTTTCTCCTTGGATTTATCCTGTATGGGACTCTCTGTGCTTCCTTGACTTGATTAACTGTTTCCTTTCCCATACTAGGGATGTTTTCAACTATAATCTCTTCAAATATATTCTCACGCCTTTTCTATTTCTCTTCTTCTTCTGAGACCCATATAATTCGAATGTTGGTGCATTTAAGGTTGTCCCAAGGGTCGCTGAGACGGTCCTCCGTTCCTTTCTTTCTTTGTTCTTTATTTTGATCCGCAGTATTTATTGGAACTATTTTATCTTCCAGGCCACTTAACCGTTCTTCTGCCTCAGTTACTGTGCTAGTGATCCATGCTAGAGAATAATTATTTTCATGTATTGTGTTCTTCATCATTGTTTGTTTGCTCTTCAGTTCTTGTCGACCCTTGTGAAACGTTTCTTGTATTTTCTCTCTCCTATTTCTACGATGCTGAATCGTCTTTCCTATCATTATTCTGAATTCTTTTTCGGGTGGACTGCCTATTTCCTCTTCATTTGTTAGGTCTGGTGCGTTTTGACCTTGCTGCTTCGTCGACGTGTGTTTTTTGATCTCCTCATTTTGCTTAACTTACTGGGCTTGGGGTTCCTTTTCACAGGCGTCATGCCCGTCGTTATTGTGGTTTTTGGTGTCTGTCCCCAGCGGCTAAGGTTTGTTCAGTGGGTTCTGCATGTTTCTTTCTTGAGGGGAGGTGTGCTTGTGTTCTGGAAGATGAGGCTGGATCTTTACTTTCTGGTGGGCACCTCCACGTCTGGTGGTGTGTATTTTGGTGCCTCTGTCCTTATTATGATTTAAGGCGTCCTCTCTGATAACGGATGGGGCTCTTTCTGTCTTGCTCATTGTTTGGCATACGGTGTCCAGCACTGTAGACTTCTGGTCACTGAGTGAATGTGGGTCTTGGACTTGAGAAGGAAATCTCTGGGAGATTTTCTCCATTTGATATTATGTGGAGCTGTCAGGTCGCCTGTGGACCAGTGTCCTGAAGTTGGTTTTCCCACCTCAGATGCAGAGCACTGACTCCTGGTTAGAGCACCTAGAGACTTTCATCCTCACAACTCAGAATAAGTGGGAGAAGAAAGAGAAGGAAACAAAGAATGAGGATAAAATAAAACAAAATAAAGTAAAATCAAATAAAATGAAGTGATTAAAATAAAAAATATTTATTACGAGAAAATTTTAAAAAGTAAAAAAAAAAAAAAAAGCCACACAGAACTCTAGCACAAATGGTTAAAGCTAAGCTATACAGACAAAATCGCAAACAGCAGCATACACCTCCACAGTCTCAAAAAGTGAAAAACTGGAAAGAATAATATATCTTTGCTCACAAAGTCCACCTCGTCAATTTTGGGCTGATTCTTTGTGTATTCAGGTGTTCCACAGATGCGGGGTACTTCACGTTGAATGTGCAGATTTCACCCACTCTTCCTGCGGCTGCTGGGAGAGATTTCCCTTTGGCTTCTTTTTTCGCACAGCTCTCCTTTTACAGTTGCGTTTGCTTCATCCCATAGTTTTGGGTGGTCGTATTTCCACTGTCACTTTTTCCCAGGTATTTTTGATCCCATCTTGGTTTTCTGCAGTGAAATCTTGGTTATGTAACAGCGTTTTCTTTAGCTTCCCCGTGTTTGTATTATTGACGGGCTTTTTTTCCTTTTACTTCCTATCTAGATTCATAGCACTGTGGGCGGAAAGTATACCTGATACTGTTTCAATTTTCTTAATTTTCTAAGGCTTTATTTGTGGTCCTACATATAATATATCTTGGAGAATGTTCCATGAGCACCTGAGGAAAGAGCGTTTTCTGTCGTTTTGCAATAGAATGTGGTATACATATGAATGAAGTCCCTCCTGTTCAATGTGTCATTTAAAACTTATGTTTCCTGATTTTTTTTCATTTTGGATGATCTGTCCATTGGTGGAATTGGGGTGGTAATGTCCCCTACTCTTTTGGTGGTACTATCAAGTTCCCCTTTATGGCTGTTAGGATACATGTTATGTAGTGAAGTGATCCTCGGTTGTGTTCATAAGTATTCGCATTTGTCATATCCTCTCCTTGGTTTGATCCCTTGATCAGTATGTAGTGTCCTTGTTTGTTTCTTGTAACAGTGTTTATCTTAAAGTCTATTTCGTCTGATATGAGAATTGTAACTCCAGGTTTCCTTTGATTTCCATTTGCATGGAATGTCTCTTGCCATCTCCTCATTTTCAGTCTGTATATCTCCCTAGGTGTAAAGTGGGTCTCTTCTAGGCAGCACATATAATGGTCTTGATGTTGTATCCCTTCAGGGAGTCTATCTGTTGTAGTTGGAGCCATGTATCCATTTACATGTAACGTTATTATTAATATGGATGTTCCTCTTACCGTTTTGTTAATTGTTTTTGGTTTGTTCTAGGAGGTCTTTTCTTTTCTTTGTGATTCCTGCCTAGAGAAGTTCCTTTATATTTTGTTATAAAGCTGTTGTTGGTGCTGAATTCTTTTTCCGTGTCTTTTTCTGTAAAGTTTTTGGTTTCTCCGTCCAATCTCAATGAGATTCTTGCTGAGAACAGTAACATTGGTTGTAGGTTTTTTCCTTTCATCTCTTGAAATACGTATACTGGCACTCCCTTCTCTCTTGCAGAATTTCTGCTGAAAGGTCGGCTGTTAAATTACGTGGATTCCCTTGTATGGTATATGCTGTTTTTCCCATGCTGCTTTTTACATGCTTTCTATGTATTTCGTTTCTAATAGTTTGATGAACATGTGTCTTGGCGTGTTTCTCCTTGGATTTATCCTGTATGGGACTCTCTGTGCTTCCTTGACTTGATTAACTGTTTCCTTTCCCATACTAGGGATGTTTTCAACTATAATCTCTTCAAATATATTCTCACGCCTTTTCTATTTCTCTTCTTCTTCTGAGACCCATATAATTCGAATGTTGGTGCATTTAAGGTTGTCCCAAGGGTCGCTGAGACGGTCCTCCGTTCCTTTCTTTCTTTGTTCTTTATTTTGATCCGCAGTATTTATTGGAACTATTTTATCTTCCAGGCCACTTAACCGTTCTTCTGCCTCAGTTATTGTGCTAGTGATCCATGCTAGAGAATAATTATTTTCATGTATTGTGTTCTTCATCATTGTTTGTTTGCTCTTCAGTTCTTGTCGACCCTTGTGAAACGTTTCTTGTATTTTCTCTCTCCTATTTCTACGATGTTGAATCGTCTTTCCTATCATTATTCTGAATTCTTTTTCGGGTGGACTGCCTATTTCCTCTTCATTTGTTAGGTCTGGTGCGTTTTGACCTTGCTGCTTCGTCGACGTGTGTTTTTTGATCTCCTCATTTTGCTTAACTTACTGGGCTTGGGGTTCCTTTTCACAGGCGTCATGCCCGTCGTTATTGTGGTTTTTGGTGTCTGTCCCCAGCGGCTAAGGTTTGTTCAGTGGGTTCTGCATGTTTCTTTGTTGAGGGGAGGTGTGCTTGTGTTCTGGAAGATGAGGCTGGATCTTTACTTTCTGGTGGGCACCTCCACGTCTGGTGGTGTGTATTTTGGTGCCTCTGTCCTTATTATGATTTAAGGCGTCCTCTCTGATAACGGATGGGGCTCTTTCTGTCTTGCTCATTGTTTGGCATACGGTGTCCAGCACTGTAGACTTCTGGTCACTGAGTGAATGTGGGTCTTGGACGTGAGAAGGAAATCTCTGGGAGATTTTCTCCATTTGATATTATGTAGAGCTGTCAGGTCGCCTGTGGACCAGTGTCCTGAAGTTGGTTTTCCCACCTCAGATGCAGAGCACTGACTCCTGGTTAGAGCACCTAGAGACTTTCATCCTCACAACTCAGAATAAGTGGGAGAAGAAAGAGAAGGAAACAAAGAATGAGGATAAAATAAAACAAAATAAAGTAAAATCAAATAAAATGAAGTGATTAAAATAAAAAATATTTATTACGAGAAAATTTTAAAAAGTAAAAAAAAAAAAAAGCCACACAGAACTCTAGCACAAATGGTTAAAGCTAAGCTATACAGACAAAATCGCAAACAGCAGCATACACCTCCACAGTCTCAAAAAGTGAAAAACTGGAAAGAATAATATATCTTTGCTCACAAAGTCCACCTCGTCAATTTTGGGCTGAT
This sequence comes from Balaenoptera physalus, assembly GCF_965194825.1. Taxonomy (NCBI): domain Eukaryota; kingdom Metazoa; phylum Chordata; class Mammalia; order Artiodactyla; family Balaenopteridae; genus Balaenoptera; species Balaenoptera physalus. The sequence continues at coordinate 19,065,549 of NC_138904.1, read as the reverse complement.
TCTTTGTGTATTCAGGTGTTCCACAGATGCGGGGTACTTCACGTTGAATGTGCAGATTTCACCCACTCTTCCTGCGGCTGCTGGGAGAGATTTCCCTTTGGCTTCTTTTTTCGCACAGCTCTCCTTTTACAGTTGCGTTTGCTTCATCCCATAGTTTTGGGTGGTCGTATTTCCACTGTCACTTTTTCCCAGGTATTTTTGATCCCATCTTGGTTTTCTGCAGTGAAATCTTGGTTATGTAACAGCGTTTTCTTTAGCTTCCCCGTGTTTGTATTATTGACGGGCTTTTTTTCCTTTTACTTCCTATCTAGATTCATAGCACTGTGGGCGGAAAGTATACCTGATACTGTTTCAATTTTCTTAATTTTCTAAGGCTTTATTTGTGGTCCTACATATAATATATCTTGGAGAATGTTCCATGAGCACCTGAGGAAAGAGCGTTTTCTGTCGTTTTGCAATAGAATGTGGTATACATATGAATGAAGTCCCTCCTGTTCAATGTGTCATTTAAAACTTATGTTTCCTGATTTTTTTTCATTTTGGATGATCTGTCCATTGGTGGAATTGGGGTGGTAATGTCCCCTACTCTTTTGGTGGTACTATCAAGTTCCCCTTTATGGCTGTTAGGATACATGTTATGTAGTGAAGTGATCCTCGGTTGTGTTCATAAGTATTCGCATTTGTCATATCCTCTCCTTGGTTTGATCCCTTGATCAGTATGTAGTGTCCTTGTTTGTTTCTTGTAACAGTGTTTATCTTAAAGTCTATTTCGTCTGATATGAGAATTGTAACTCCAGGTTTCCTTTGATTTCCATTTGCATGGAATGTCTCTTGCCATCTCCTCATTTTCAGTCTGTATATCTCCCTAGGTGTAAAGTGGGTCTCTTCTAGGCAGCACATATAATGGTCTTGATGTTGTATCCCTTCAGGGAGTCTATCTGTTGTAGTTGGAGCCATGTATCCATTTACATGTAACGTTATTATTAATATGGATGTTCTTCTTACCGTTTTGTTAATTGTTTTTGGTTTGTTCTAGGAGGTCTTTTCTTTTCTTTGTGATTCCTGCCTAGAGAAGTTCCTTTATATTTTGTTATAAAGCTGTTGTTGGTGCTGAATTCTTTTTCCGTGTCTTTTTCTGTAAAGTTTTTGGTTTCTCCGTCCAATCTCAATGAGATTCTTGCTGAGAACAGTAACATTGGTTGTAGGTTTTTTCCTTTCATCTCTTGAAATACGTATACTGGCACTCCCTTCTCTCTTGCAGAATTTCTGCTGAAAGGTCGGCTGTTAAATTACGTGGATTCCCTTGTATGGTATATGCTGTTTTTCCCATGCTGCTTTTTACATGCTTTCTATGTATTTCGTTTCTAATAGTTTGATGAACATGTGTCTTGGCGTGTTTCTCCTTGGATTTATCCTGTATGGGACTCTCTGTGCTTCCTTGACTTGATTAACTGTTTCCTTTCCCATACTAGGGATGTTTTGAACTATAATCTCTTCAAATATATTCTCACGCCTTTTCTATTTCTCTTCTTCTTCTGAGACCCATATAATTCGAATGATGGTGCATTTAATGTTGTCCCAAGGGTCGCTGAGACGGTCCTCCTTTCCTTTCTTTCTTTGTTCTTTATTTTGATCCGCAGTATTTATTGGAACTATTTTATCTTCCAGGACACTTAACCGTTCTTCTGCCTCAGTTACTGTGCTAGTGATCCATGCTAGAGAATAATTATTTTCATGTATTGTGTTCTTCATCATTGTTTGTTTGCTCTTCAGTTCTTGTCGACCCTTGTGAAACGTTTCTTGTATTTTCTCTCTCCTATTTCTACGATGCTGAATCGTCTTTCCTATCATTATTCTGAATTCTTTTTCGGGTGGACTGCCTATTTCCTCTTCATTTGTTAGGTCTGGTGCGTTTTGACCTTGCTGCTTCGTCGACGTGTGTTTTTTGATCTCCTCATTTTGCTTAACTTACTGGGCTTGGGGTTCCTTTTCACAGGCGTCATGCCCGTCGTTATTGTGGTTTTTGGTGTCTGTCCCCAGCGGCTAAGGTTTGTTCAGTGGGTTCTGCATGTTTCTTTCTTGAGGGGAGGTGTGCTTGTGTTCTGGAAGATGAGGCTGGATCTTTACTTTCTGGTGGGCACCTCCACGTCTGGTGGTGTGTATTTTGGTGCCTCTGTCCTTATTATGATTTAAGGCGTCCTCTCTGATAACGGATGGGGCTCTTTCTGTCTTGCTCATTGTTTGGCATACGGTGTCCAGCACTGTAGACTTCTGGTCACTGAGTGAATGTGGGTCTTGGACTTGAGAAGGAAATCTCTGGGAGATTTTCTCCATTTGATATTATGTGGAGCTGTCAGGTCTACTGTGGACCAGTGTCCTGAAGTTGGTTTTCCCACCTCAGATGCAGAGGACTGACTCTTGGTTAGAGCACCTAGAGACTTTCATCCTCACAGCTCAGAATATGTGGGAGAAGAAAGAGAAGGAAACAAAGAATGAGGATAAAATAAAACAAAATAAAGTAAAATCAAATAAAATGAAGTGATTAAAATAAAAAATATTTATTACGAGAAAATTTTAAAAAGTAAAAAAAAAAAAAAAGCCACACAGAACTCTAGCACAAATGGTTAAAGCTAAGCTATACAGACAAAATCGCAAACAGCAGCATACACCTCCACAGTCTCAAAAAGTGAAAAACTGGAAAGAATAATATATCTTTGCTCACAAAGTCCACCTCGTCAATTTTGGGCTGATTCTTTGTGTATTCAGGTGTTCCACAGATGCGGGGTACTTCACGTTGAATGTGCAGATTTCACCCACTCTTCCTGCGGCTGCTGGGAGAGATTTCCCTTTGGCTTCTTTTTTCGCACAGCTCTCCTTTTACAGTTGCGTTTGCTTCATCCCATAGTTTTGGGTGGTCGTATTTCCACTGTCACTTTTTCCCAGGTATTTTTGATCCCATCTTGGTTTTCTGCAGTGAAATCTTGGTTATGTAACAGCGTTTTCTTTAGCTTCCCCGTGTTTGTATTATTGACGGGCTTTTTTTCCTTTTACTTCCTATCTAGATTCATAGCACTGTGGGTGGAAAGTATACCTGATACTGTTTCAATTTTCTTAATTTTCTAAGGCTTTATTTGTGGTCCTACATATAATATATCTTGGAGAATGTTCCATGAGCACCTGAGGAAAGAGTGTTTTCTGTCGTTTTGCAATAGAATGTGGTATACATATGAATGAAGTCCCTCCTGTTCAATGTGTCATTTAAAACTTATGTTTCCTGATTTTTTTTCATTTTGGATGATCTGTCCATTGGTGGAATTGGGGTGGTAATGTCCCCTACTCTTTTGGTGGTACTATCAAGTTCCCCTTTATGGCTGTTAGGATACATGTTATGTAGTGAAGTGATCCTCGGTTGTGTTCATAAGTATTCGCATTTGTCATATCCTCTCCTTGGTTTGATCCCTTGATCAGTATGTAGTGTCCTTGTTTGTTTCTTGTAACAGTGTTTATCTTAAAGTCTATTTCGTCTGATATGAGAATTGTAACTCCAGGTTTCCTTTGATTTCCATTTGCATGGAATGTCTCTTGCCATCTCCTCATTTTCAGTCTGTATATCTCCCTAGGTGTAAAGTGGGTCTCTTCTAGGCAGCACATATAATGGTCTTGATGTTGTATCCCTTCAGGGAGTCTATCTGTTGTAGTTGGAGCCATGTATCCATTTACATGTAACGTTATTATTAATATGGATGTTCTTCTTACCGTTTTGTTAATTGTTTTTGGTTTGTTCTAGGAGGTCTTTTCTTTTCTTTGTGATTCCTGCCTAGAGAAGTTCCTTTATATTTTGTTATAAAGCTGTTGTTGGTGCTGAATTCTTTTTCCGTGTCTTTTTCTGTAAAGTTTTTGGTTTCTCCGTCCAATCTCAATGAGATTCTTGCTGAGAACAGTAACATTGGTTGTAGGTTTTTTCCTTTCATCTCTTGAAATACGTATACTGGCACTCCCTTCTCTCTTGCAGAATTTCTGCTGAAAGGTCGGCTGTTAAATTACGTGGATTCCCTTGTATGGTATATGCTGTTTTTCCCATGCTGCTTTTTACATGCTTTCTATGTATTTAGTTTCTAATAGTTTGATGAACATGTGTCTTGGCGTGTTTCTCCTTGGATTTATCCTGTATGGGACTCTCTGTGCTTCCTTGACTTGATTAACTGTTTCCTTTCCCATACTAGGGATGTTTTGAACTATAATCTCTTCAAATATATTCTCACGCCTTTTCTATTTCTCTTCTTCTTCTGAGACCCATATAATTCGAATGATGGTGCATTTAATGTTGTCCCAAGGGTCGCTGAGACGGTCCTCCTTTCCTTTCTTTCTTTGTTCTTTATTTTGATCCGCAGTATTTATTGGAACTATTTTATCTTCCAGGACACTTAACCGTTCTTCTGCCTCAGTTACTGTGCTAGTGATCCATGCTAGAGAATAATTATTTTCATGTATTGTGTTCTTCATCATTGTTTGTTTGCTCTTCAGTTCTTGTCGACCCTTGTGAAACGTTTCTTGTATTTTCTCTCTCCTATTTCTACGATGCTGAATCGTCTTTCCTATCATTATTCTGAATTCTTTTTCGGGTGGACTGCCTATTTCCTCTTCATTTGTTAGGTCTGGTGCGTTTTGACCTTGCTGCTTCGTCGACGTGTGTTTTTTGATCTCCTCATTTTGCTTAACTTACTGGGCTTGGGGTTCCTTTTCACAGGCGTCATGCCCGTCGTTATTGTGGTTTTTGGTGTCTGTCCCCAGCGGCTAAGGTTTGTTCAGTGGGTTCTGCATGTTTCTTTCTTGAGGGGAGGTGTGCTTGTGTTCTGGAAGATGAGGCTGGATCTTTACTTTCTGGTGGGCACCTCCACGTCTGGTGGTGTGTATTTTGGTGCCTCTGTCCTTATTATGATTTAAGGCGTCCTCTCTGATAACGGATGGGGCTCTTTCTGTCTTGCTCATTGTTTGGCATACGGTGTCCAGCACTGTAGACTTCTGGTCACTGAGTGAATGTGGGTCTTGGACTTGAGAAGGAAATCTCTGGGAGATTTTCTCCATTTGATATTATGTGGAGCTGTCAGGTCTCCTGTGGACCAGTGTCCTGAAGTTGGTTTTCCCACCTCAGATGCAGAGCACTGACTCTTGGTTAGAGCACCTAGAGACTTTCATCCTCACAGCTCAGAATATGTGGGAGAAGAAAGAGAAGGAAACAAAGAATGAGGATAAAATAAAACAAAATAAAGTAAAATCAAATAAAATGAAGTGATTAAAATAAAAAATATTTATTACGAGAAAATTTTAAAAAGTAAAAAAAAAAAAAAAGCCACACAGAACTCTAGCACAAATGGTTAAAGCTAAGCTATACAGACAAAATCGCAAACAGCAGCATACACCTCCACAGTCTCAAAAAGTGAAAAACTGGAAAGAATAATATATCTTTGCTCACAAAGTCCACCTCGTCAATTTTGGGCTGATTCTTTGTGTATTCAGGTGTTCCACAGATGCGGGGTACTTCACGTTGAATGTGCAGATTTCACCCACTCTTCCTGCGGCTGCTGGGAGAGATTTCCCTTTGGCTTCTTTTTTCGCACAGCTCTCCTTTTACAGTTGCGTTTGCTTCATCCCATAGTTTTGGGTGGTCGTATTTCCACTGTCACTTTTTCCCAGGTATTTTTGATCCCATCTTGGTTTTCTGCAGTGAAATCTTGGTTATGTAACAGCGTTTTCTTTAGCTTCCCCGTGTTTGTATTATTGACGGGCTTTTTTTCCTTTTACTTCCTATCTAGATTCATAGCACTGTGGGCGGAAAGTATACCTGATACTGTTTCAATTTTCTTAATTTTCTAAGGCTTTATTTGTGGTCCTACATATAATATATCTTGGAGAATGTTCCATGAGCACCTGAGGAAAGAGTGTTTTCTGTTGTTTTGCAATAGAATGTGGTATACATATGAATGAAGTCCCTCCTGTTCAATGTGTCATTTAAAACTTACGTTTCCTGATTTTTTTTCATTTTGGATGATCTGTCCATTGGTGGAATTGGGGTGGTAATGTCCCCTACTCTTTTGGTGGTACTATCAAGTTCCCCTTTATGGCTGTTAGGATACATGTTATGTAGTGAAGTGATCCTCGGTTGTGTTCATAAGTATTCGCATTTGTCATATCCTCTCCTTGGTTTGATCCCTTGATCAGTATGTAGTGTCCTTGTTTGTTTCTTGTAACAGTGTTTATCTTAAAGTCTATTTCGTCTGATATGAGAATTGTAACTCCAGGTTTCCTTTGATTTCCATTTGCATGGAATGTCTCTTGCCATCTCCTCATTTTCAGTCTGTATATCTCCCTAGGTGTAAAGTGGGTCTCTTCTAGGCAGCACATATAATGGTCTTGATGTTGTATCCCTTCAGGGAGTCTATCTGTTGTAGTTGGAGCCATGTATCCATTTACATGTAACGTTATTATTAATATGGATGTTCCTCTTACCGTTTTGTTAATTGTTTTTGGTTTGTTCTAGGAGGTCTTTTCTTTTCTTTGTGATTCCTGCCTAGAGAAGTTCCTTTATATTTTGTTATAAAGCTGTTGTTGGTGCTGAATTCTTTTTCCGTGTCTTTTTCTGTAAAGTTTTTGGTTTCTCCGTCCAATCTCAATGAGATTCTTGCTGAGAACAGTAACATTGGTTGTAGGTTTTTTCCTTTCATCTCTTGAAATACGTATACTGGCACTCCCTTCTCTCTTGCAGAATTTCTGCTGAAAGGTCGGCTGTTAAATTACGTGGATTCCCTTGTATGGTATATGCTGTTTTTCCCATGCTGCTTTTTACATGCTTTCTATGTATTTCGTTTCTAATAGTTTGATGAACATGTGTCTTGGCGTGTTTCTCCTTGGATTTATCCTGTATGGGACTCTCTGTGCTTCCTTGACTTGATTAACTGTTTCCTTTCCCATACTAGGGATGTTTTCAACTATAATCTCTTCAAATATATTCTCACGCCTTTTCTATTTCTCTTCTTCTTCTGAGACCCATATAATTCGAATGTTGGTGCATTTAAGGTTGTCCCAAGGGTCGCTGAGACGGTCCTCCGTTCCTTTCTTTCTTTGTTCTTTATTTTGATCCGCAGTATTTATTGGAACTATTTTATCTTCCAGGCCACTTAACCGTTCTTCTGCCTCAGTTATTGTGCTAGTGATCCATGCTAGAGAATAATTATTTTCATGTATTGTGTTCTTCATCATTGTTTGTTTGCTCTTCAGTTCTTGTCGACCCTTGTGAAACGTTTCTTGTATTTTCTCTCTCCTATTTCTACGATGTTGAATCGTCTTTCCTATCATTATTCTGAATTCTTTTTCGGGTGGACTGCCTATTTCCTCTTCATTTGTTAGGTCTGGTGCGTTTTGACCTTGCTGCTTCGTCGACGTGTGTTTTTTGATCTCCTCATTTTGCTTAACTTACTGGGCTTGGGGTTCCTTTTCACAGGCGTCATGCCCGTCGTTATTGTGGTTTTTGGTGTCTGTCCCCAGCGGCTAAGGTTTGTTCAGTGGGTTCTGCATGTTTCTTTGTTGAGGGGAGGTGTGCTTGTGTTCTGGAAGATGAGGCTGGATCTTTACTTTCTGGTGGGCACCTCCACGTCTGGTGGTGTGTATTTTGGTGCCTCTGTCCTTATTATGATTTAAGGCGTCCTCTCTGATAACGGATGGGGCTCTTTCTGTCTTGCTCATTGTTTGGCATACGGTGTCCAGCACTGTAGACTTCTGGTCACTGAGTGAATGTGGGTCTTGGACGTGAGAAGGAAATCTCTGGGAGATTTTCTCCATTTGATATTATGTAGAGCTGTCAGGTCGCCTGTGGACCAGTGTCCTGAAGTTGGTTTTCCCACCTCAGATGCAGAGCACTGACTCCTGGTTAGAGCACCTAGAGACTTTCATCCTCACAACTCAGAATAAGTGGGAGAAGAAAGAGAAGGAAACAAAGAATGAGGATAAAATAAAACAAAATAAAGTAAAATCAAATAAAATGAAGTGATTAAAATAAAAAATATTTATTACGAGAAAATTTTAAAAAGTAAAAAAAAAAAAAAGCCACACAGAACTCTAGCACAAATGGTTAAAGCTAAGCTATACAGACAAAATCGCAAACAGCAGCATACACCTCCACAGTCTCAAAAAGTGAAAAACTGGAAAGAATAATATATCTTTGCTCACAAAGTCCACCTCGTCAATTTTGGGCTGATTCTTTGTGTATTCAGGTGTTCCACAGATGCGGGGTACTTCACGTTGAATGTGCAGATTTCACCCACTCTTCCTGCGGCTGCTGGGAGAGATTTCCCTTTGGCTTCTTTTTTCGCACAGCTCTCCTTTTACAGTTGCGTTTGCTTCATCCCATAGTTTTGGGTGATCGTATTTCCACTGTCACTTTTTCCCAGGTATTTTTGATCCCATCTTGGTTTTCTGCAGTGAAATCTTGGTTATGTAACAGCGTTTTCTTTAGCTTCCCCGTGTTTGTATTATTGACGGGCTTTTTTTCCTTTTACTTCCTATCTAGATTCATAGCACTGTGGGCGGAAAGTATACCTGATACTGTTTCAATTTTCTTAATTTTCTAAGGCTTTATTTGTGGTCCTACATATAATATATCTTGGAGAATGTTCCATGAGCACCTGAGGAAAGAGCGTTTTCTGTCGTTTTGCAATAGAATGTGGTATACATATGAATGAAGTCCCTCCTGTTCAATGTGTCATTTAAAACTTATGTTTCCTGATTTTTTTTCATTTTGGATGATCTGTCCATTGGTGGAATTGGGGTGGTAATGTCCCCTACTCTTTTGGTGGTACTATCAAGTTCCCCTTTATGGCTGTTAGGATACATGTTATGTAGTGAAGTGATCCTCGGTTGTGTTCATAAGTATTCGCATTTGTCATATCCTCTCCTTGGTTTGATCCCTTGATCAGTATGTAGTGTCCTTGTTTGTTTCTTGTAACAGTGTTTATCTTAAAGTCTATTTCGTCTGATATGAGAATTGTAACTCCAGGTTTCCTTTGATTTCCATTTGCATGGAATGTCTCTTGCCATCTCCTCATTTTCAGTCTGTATATCTCCCTAGGTGTAAAGTGGGTCTCTTCTAGGCAGCACATATAATGGTCTTGATGTTGTATCCCTTCAGGGAGTCTATCTGTTGTAGTTGGAGCCATGTATCCATTTACATGTAACGTTATTATTAATATGGATGTTCTTCTTACCGTTTTGTTAATTGTTTTTGGTTTGTTCTAGGAGGTCTTTTCTTTTCTTTGTGATTCCTGCCTAGAGAAGTTCCTTTATATTTTGTTATAAAGCTGTTGTTGGTGCTGAATTCTTTTTCCGTGTCTTTTTCTGTAAAGTTTTTGGTTTCTCCGTCCAATCTCAATGAGATTCTTGCTGAGAACAGTAACATTGGTTGTAGGTTTTTTCCTTTCATCTCTTGAAATACGTATACTGGCACTCCCTTCTCTCTTGCAGAATTTCTGCTGAAAGGTCGGCTGTTAAATTACGTGGATTCCCTTGTATGGTATATGCTGTTTTTCCCATGCTGCTTTTTACATGCTTTCTATGTATTTCGTTTCTAATAGTTTGATGAACATGTGTCTTGGCGTGTTTCTCCTTGGATTTATCCTGTATGGGACTCTCTGTGCTTCCTTGACTTGATTAACTGTTTCCTTTCCCATACTAGGGATGTTTTGAACTATAATCTCTTCAAATATATTCTCACGCCTTTTCTATTTCTCTTCTTCTTCTGAGACCCATATAATTCGAATGATGGTGCATTTAATGTTGTCCCAAGGGTCGCTGAGACGGTCCTCCTTTCCTTTCTTTCTTTGTTCTTTATTTTGATCCGCAGTATTTATTGGAACTATTTTATCTTCCAGGACACTTAACCGTTCTTCTGCCTCAGTTACTGTGCTAGTGATCCATGCTAGAGAATAATTATTTTCATGTATTGTGTTCTTCATCATTGTTTGTTTGCTCTTCAGTTCTTGTCGACCCTTGTGAAACGTTTCTTGTATTTTCTCTCTCCTATTTCTACGATGCTGAATCGTCTTTCCTATCATTATTCTGAATTCTTTTTCGGGTGGACTGCCTATTTCCTCTTCATTTGTTAGGTCTGGTGCGTTTTGACCTTGCTGCTTCGTCGACGTGTGTTTTTTGATCTCCTCATTTTGCTTAACTTACTGGGCTTGGGGTTCCTTTTCACAGGCGTCATGCCCGTCGTTATTGTGGTTTTTGGTGTCTGTCCCCAGCGGCTAAGGTTTGTTCAGTGGGTTCTGCATGTTTCTTTCTTGAGGGGAGGTGTGCTTGTGTTCTGGAAGATGAGGCTGGATCTTTACTTTCTGGTGGGCACCTCCACGTCTGGTGGTGTGTATTTTGGTGCCTCTGTCCTTATTATGATTTAAGGCGTCCTCTCTGATAACGGATGGGGCTCTTTCTGTCTTGCTCATTGTTTGGCATACGGTGTCCAGCACTGTAGACTTCTGGTCACTGAGTGAATGTGGGTCTTGGACGTGAGAAGGAAATCTCTGGGAGATTTTCTCCATTTGATATTATGTAGAGCTGTCAGGTCGCCTGTGGACCAGTGTCCTGAAGTTGGTTTTCCCACCTCAGATGCAGAGCACTGACTCCTGGTTAGAGCACCTAGAGACTTTCATCCTCACAACTCAGAATAAGTGGGAGAAGAAAGAGAAGGAAACAAAGAATGAGGATAAAATAAAACAAAATAAAGTAAAATCAAATAAAATGAAGTGATTAAAATAAAAAATATTTATTACGAGAAAATTTTAAAAAGTAAAAAAAAAAAAAAGCCACACAGAACTCTAGCACAAATGGTTAAAGCTAAGCTATACAGACAAAATCGCAAACAGCAGCATACACCTCCACAGTCTCAAAAAGTGAAAAACTGGAAAGAATAATATATCTTTGCTCACAAAGTCCACCTCGTCAATTTTGGGCTGATTCTTTGTGTATTCAGGTGTTCCACAGATGCGGGGTACTTCACGTTGAATGTGCAGATTTCACCCACTCTTCCTGCGGCTGCTGGGAGAGATTTCCCTTTGGCTTCTTTTTTCGCACAGCTCTCCTTTTACAGTTGCGTTTGCTTCATCCCATAGTTTTGGGTGGTCGTATTTCCACTGTCACTTTTTCCCAGGTATTTTTGATCCCATCTTGGTTTTCTGCAGTGAAATCTTGGTTATGTAACAGCGTTTTCTTTAGCTTCCCCGTGTTTGTATTATTGACGGGCTTTTTTTCCTTTTACTTCCTATCTAGATTCATAGCACTGTGGGCGGAAAGTATACCTGATACTGTTTCAATTTTCTTAATTTTCTAAGGCTTTATTTGTGGTCCTACATATAATATATCTTGGAGAATGTTCCATGAGCACCTGAGGAAAGAGCGTTTTCTGTCGTTTTGCAATAGAATGTGGTATACATATGAATGAAGTCCCTCCTGTTCAATGTGTCATTTAAAACTTATGTTTCCTGATTTTTTTTCATTTTGGATGATCTGTCCATTGGTGGAATTGGGGTGGTAATGTCCCCTACTCTTTTGGTGGTACTATCAAGTTCCCCTTTATGGCTGTTAGGATACATGTTATGTAGTGAAGTGATCCTCGGTTGTGTTCATAAGTATTCGCATTTGTCATATCCTCTCCTTGGTTTGATCCCTTGATCAGTATGTAGTGTCCTTGTTTGTTTCTTGTAACAGTGTTTATCTTAAAGTCTATTTCGTCTGATATGAGAATTGTAACTCCAGGTTTCCTTTGATTTCCATTTGCATGGAATGTCTCTTGCCATCTCCTCATTTTCAGTCTGTATATCTCCCTAGGTGTAAAGTGGGTCTCTTCTAGGCAGCACATATAATGGTCTTGATGTTGTATCCCTTCAGGGAGTCTATCTGTTGTAGTTGGAGCCATGTATCCATTTACATGTAACGTTATTATTAATATGGATGTTCTTCTTACCGTTTTGTTAATTGTTTTTGGTTTGTTCTAGGAGGTCTTTTCTTTTCTTTGTGATTCCTGCCTAGAGAAGTTCCTTTATATTTTGTTATAAAGCTGTTGTTGGTGCTGAATTCTTTTTCCGTGTCTTTTTCTGTAAAGTTTTTGGTTTCTCCGTCCAATCTCAATGAGATTCTTGCTGAGAACAGTAACATTGGTTGTAGGTTTTTTCCTTTCATCTCTTGAAATACGTATACTGGCACTCCCTTCTCTCTTGCAGAATTTCTGCTGAAAGGTCGGCTGTTAAATTACGTGGATTCCCTTGTATGGTATATGCTGTTTTTCCCATGCTGCTTTTTACATGCTTTCTATGTATTTCGTTTCTAATAGTTTGATGAACATGTGTCTTGGCGTGTTTCTCCTTGGATTTATCCTGTATGGGACTCTCTGTGCTTCCTTGACTTGATTAACTGTTTCCTTTCCCATACTAGGGATGTTTTCAACTATAATCTCTTCAAATATATTCTCACGCCTTTTCTATTTCTCTTCTTCTTCTGAGACCCATATAATTCGAATGATGGTGCATTTAATGTTGTCCCAAGGGTCGCTGAGACGGTCCTCCTTTCCTTTCTTTCTTTGTTCTTTATTTTGATCCGCAGTATTTATTGGAACTATTTTATCTTCCAGGACACTTAACCGTTCTTCTGCCTCAGTTACTGTGCTAGTGATCCATGCTAGAGAATAATTATTTTCATGTATTGTGTTCTTCATCATTGTTTGTTTGCTCTTCAGTTCTTGTCGACCCTTGTGAAACGTTTCTTGTATTTTCTCTCTCCTATTTCTACGATGCTGAATCGTCTTTCCTATCATTATTCTGAATTCTTTTTCGGGTGGACTGCCTATTTCCTCTTCATTTGTTAGGTCTGGTGCGTTTTGACCTTGCTGCTTCGTCGACGTGTGTTTTTTGATCTCCTCATTTTGCTTAACTTACTGGGCTTGGGGTTCCTTTTCACAGGCGTCATGCCCGTCGTTATTGTGGTTTTTGGTGTCTGTCCCCAGCGGCTAAGGTTTGTTCAGTGGGTTCTGCATGTTTCTTTCTTGAGGGGAGGTGTGCTTGTGTTCTGGAAGATGAGGCTGGATCTTTACTTTCTGGTGGGCACCTCCACGTCTGGTGGTGTGTATTTTGGTGCCTCTGTCCTTATTATGATTTAAGGCGTCCTCTCTGATAACGGATGGGGCTCTTTCTGTCTTGCTCATTGTTTGGCATACGGTGTCCAGCACTGTAGACTTCTGGTCACTGAGTGAATGTGGGTCTTGGACTTGAGAAGGAAATCTCTGGGAGATTTTCTCCATTTGATATTATGTGGAGCTGTCAGGTCTACTGTGGACCAGTGTCCTGAAGTTGGTTTTCCCACCTCAGATGCAGAGGACTGACTCTTGGTTAGAGCACCTAGAGACTTTCATCCTCACAGCTCAGAATATGTGGGAGAAGAAAGAGAAGGAAACAAAGAATGAGGATAAAATAAAACAAAATAAAGTAAAATCAAATAAAATGAAGTGATTAAAATAAAAAATATTTATTACGAGAAAATTTTAAAAAGTAAAAAAAAAAAAAAAGCCACACAGAACTCTAGCACAAATGGTTAAAGCTAAGCTATACAGACAAAATCGCAAACAGCAGCATACACCTCCACAGTCTCAAAAAGTGAAAAACTGGAAAGAATAATATATCTTTGCTCACAAAGTCCACCTCGTCAATTTTGGGCTGATTCTTTGTGTATTCAGGTGTTCCACAGATGCGGGGTACTTCACGTTGAATGTGCAGATTTCACCCACTCTTCCTGCGGCTGCTGGGAGAGATTTCCCTTTGGCTTCTTTTTTCGCACAGCTCTCCTTTTACAGTTGCGTTTGCTTCATCCCATAGTTTTGGGTGGTCGTATTTCCACTGTCACTTTTTCCCAGGTATTTTTGATCCCATCTTGGTTTTCTGCAGTGAAATCTTGGTTATGTAACAGCGTTTTCTTTAGCTTCCCCGTGTTTGTATTATTGACGGGCTTTTTTTCCTTTTACTTCCTATCTAGATTCATAGCACTGTGGGCGGAAAGTATACCTGATACTGTTTCAATTTTCTTAATTTTCTAAGGCTTTATTTGTGGTCCTACATATAATATATCTTGGAGAATGTTCCATGAGCACCTGAGGAAAGAGTGTTTTCTGTCGTTTTGCAATAGAATGTGGTATACATATGAATGAAGTCCCTCCTGTTCAATGTGTCATTTAAAACTTATGTTTCCTGATTTTTTTTCATTTTGGATGATCTGTCCATTGGTGGAATTGGGGTGGTAATGTCCCCTACTCTTTTGGTGGTACTATCAAGTTCCCCTTTATGGCTGTTAGGATACATGTTATGTAGTGAAGTGATCCTCGGTTGTGTTCATAAGTATTCGCATTTGTCATATCCTCTCCTTGGTTTGATCCCTTGATCAGTATGTAGTGTCCTTGTTTGTTTCTTGTAACAGTGTTTATCTTAAAGTCTATTTCGTCTGATATGAGAATTGTAACTCCAGGTTTCCTTTGATTTCCATTTGCATGGAATGTCTCTTGCCATCTCCTCATTTTCAGTCTGTATATCTCCCTAGGTGTAAAGTGGGTCTCTTCTAGGCAGCACATATAATGGTCTTGATGTTGTATCCCTTCAGGGAGTCTATCTGTTGTAGTTGGAGCCATGTATCCATTTACATGTAACGTTATTATTAATATGGATGTTCTTCTTACCGTTTTGTTAATTGTTTTTGGTTTGTTCTAGGAGGTCTTTTCTTTTCTTTGTGATTCCTGCCTAGAGAAGTTCCTTTATATTTTGTTATAAAGCTGTTGTTGGTGCTGAATTCTTTTTCCGTGTCTTTTTCTGTAAAGTTTTTGGTTTCTCCGTCCAATCTCAATGAGATTCTTGCTGAGAACAGTAACATTGGTTGTAGGTTTTTTCCTTTCATCTCTTGAAATACGTATACTGGCACTCCCTTCTCTCTTGCAGAATTTCTGCTGAAAGGTCGGCTGTTAAATTACGTGGATTCCCTTGTATGGTATATGCTGTTTTTCCCATGCTGCTTTTTACATGCTTTCTATGTATTTAGTTTCTAATAGTTTGATGAACATGTGTCTTGGCGTGTTTCTCCTTGGATTTATCCTGTATGGGACTCTCTGTGCTTCCTTGACTTGATTAACTGTTTCCTTTCCCATACTAGGGATGTTTTGAACTATAATCTCTTCAAATATATTCTCACGCCTTTTCTATTTCTCTTCTTCTTCTGAGACCCATATAATTCGAATGATGGTGCATTTAATGTTGTCCCAAGGGTCGCTGAGACGGTCCTCCTTTCCTTTCTTTCTTTGTTCTTTATTTTGATCCGCAGTATTTATTGGAACTATTTTATCTTCCAGGACACTTAACCGTTCTTCTGCCTCAGTTACTGTGCTAGTGATCCATGCTAGAGAATAATTATTTTCATGTATTGTGTTCTTCATCATTGTTTGTTTGCTCTTCAGTTCTTGTCGACCCTTGTGAAACGTTTCTTGTATTTTCTCTCTCCTATTTCTACGATGCTGAATCGTCTTTCCTATCATTATTCTGAATTCTTTTTCGGGTGGACTGCCTATTTCCTCTTCATTTGTTAGGTCTGGTGCGTTTTGACCTTGCTGCTTCGTCGACGTGTGTTTTTTGATCTCCTCATTTTGCTTAACTTACTGGGCTTGGGGTTCCTTTTCACAGGCGTCATGCCCGTCGTTATTGTGGTTTTTGGTGTCTGTCCCCAGCGGCTAAGGTTTGTTCAGTGGGTTCTGCATGTTTCTTTCTTGAGGGGAGGTGTGCTTGTGTTCTGGAAGATGAGGCTGGATCTTTACTTTCTGGTGGGCACCTCCACGTCTGGTGGTGTGTATTTTGGTGCCTCTGTCCTTATTATGATTTAAGGCGTCCTCTCTGATAACGGATGGGGCTCTTTCTGTCTTGCTCATTGTTTGGCATACGGTGTCCAGCACTGTAGACTTCTGGTCACTGAGTGAATGTGGGTCTTGGACTTGAGAAGGAAATCTCTGGGAGATTTTCTCCATTTGATATTATGTGGAGCTGTCAGGTCTCCTGTGGACCAGTGTCCTGAAGTTGGTTTTCCCACCTCAGATGCAGAGCACTGACTCTTGGTTAGAGCACCTAGAGACTTTCATCCTCACAGCTCAGAATATGTGGGAGAAGAAAGAGAAGGAAACAAAGAATGAGGATAAAATAAAACAAAATAAAGTAAAATCAAATAAAATGAAGTGATTAAAATAAAAAATATTTATTACGAGAAAATTTTAAAAAGTAAAAAAAAAAAAAAAGCCACACAGAACTCTAGCACAAATGGTTAAAGCTAAGCTATACAGACAAAATCGCAAACAGCAGCATACACCTCCACAGTCTCAAAAAGTGAAAAACTGGAAAGAATAATATATCTTTGCTCACAAAGTCCACCTCGTCAATTTTGGGCTGATTCTTTGTGTATTCAGGTGTTCCACAGATGCGGGGTACTTCACGTTGAATGTGCAGATTTCACCCACTCTTCCTGCGGCTGCTGGGAGAGATTTCCCTTTGGCTTCTTTTTTCGCACAGCTCTCCTTTTACAGTTGCGTTTGCTTCATCCCATAGTTTTGGGTGGTCGTATTTCCACTGTCACTTTTTCCCAGGTATTTTTGATCCCATCTTGGTTTTCTGCAGTGAAATCTTGGTTATGTAACAGCGTTTTCTTTAGCTTCCCCGTGTTTGTATTATTGACGGGCTTTTTTTCCTTTTACTTCCTATCTAGATTCATAGCACTGTGGGCGGAAAGTATACCTGATACTGTTTCAATTTTCTTAATTTTCTAAGGCTTTATTTGTGGTCCTACATATAATATATCTTGGAGAATGTTCCATGAGCACCTGAGGAAAGAGTGTTTTCTGTTGTTTTGCAATAGAATGTGGTATACATATGAATGAAGTCCCTCCTGTTCAATGTGTCATTTAAAACTTACGTTTCCTGATTTTTTTTCATTTTGGATGATCTGTCCATTGGTGGAATTGGGGTGGTAATGTCCCCTACTCTTTTGGTGGTACTATCAAGTTCCCCTTTATGGCTGTTAGGATACATGTTATGTAGTGAAGTGATCCTCGGTTGTGTTCATAAGTATTCGCATTTGTCATATCCTCTCCTTGGTTTGATCCCTTGATCAGTATGTAGTGTCCTTGTTTGTTTCTTGTAACAGTGTTTATCTTAAAGTCTATTTCGTCTGATATGAGAATTGTAACTCCAGGTTTCCTTTGATTTCCATTTGCATGGAATGTCTCTTGCCATCTCCTCATTTTCAGTCTGTATATCTCCCTAGGTGTAAAGTGGGTCTCTTCTAGGCAGCACATATAATGGTCTTGATGTTGTATCCCTTCAGGGAGTCTATCTGTTGTAGTTGGAGCCATGTATCCATTTACATGTAACGTTATTATTAATATGGATGTTCCTCTTACCGTTTTGTTAATTGTTTTTGGTTTGTTCTAGGAGGTCTTTTCTTTTCTTTGTGATTCCTGCCTAGAGAAGTTCCTTTATATTTTGTTATAAAGCTGTTGTTGGTGCTGAATTCTTTTTCCGTGTCTTTTTCTGTAAAGTTTTTGGTTTCTCCGTCCAATCTCAATGAGATTCTTGCTGAGAACAGTAACATTGGTTGTAGGTTTTTTCCTTTCATCTCTTGAAATACGTATACTGGCACTCCCTTCTCTCTTGCAGAATTTCTGCTGAAAGGTCGGCTGTTAAATTACGTGGATTCCCTTGTATGGTATATGCTGTTTTTCCCATGCTGCTTTTTACATGCTTTCTATGTATTTCGTTTCTAATAGTTTGATGAACATGTGTCTTGGCGTGTTTCTCCTTGGATTTATCCTGTATGGGACTCTCTGTGCTTCCTTGACTTGATTAACTGTTTCCTTTCCCATACTAGGGATGTTTTCAACTATAATCTCTTCAAATATATTCTCACGCCTTTTCTATTTCTCTTCTTCTTCTGAGACCCATATAATTCGAATGATGGTGCATTTAATGTTGTCCCAAGGGTCGCTGAGACGGTCCTCCTTTCCTTTCTTTCTTTGTTCTTTATTTTGATCCGCAGTATTTATTGGAACTATTTTATCTTCCAGGACACTTAACCGTTCTTCTGCCTCAGTTACTGTGCTAGTGATCCATGCTAGAGAATAATTATTTTCATGTATTGTGTTCTTCATCATTGTTTGTTTGCTCTTCAGTTCTTGTCGACCCTTGTGAAACGTTTCTTGTATTTTCTCTCTCCTATTTCTACGATGCTGAATCGTCTTTCCTATCATTATTCTGAATTCTTTTTCGGGTGGACTGCCTATTTCCTCTTCATTTGTTAGGTCTGGTGCGTTTTGACCTTGCTGCTTCGTCGACGTGTGTTTTTTGATCTCCTCATTTTGCTTAACTTACTGGGCTTGGGGTTCCTTTTCACAGGCGTCATGCCCGTCGTTATTGTGGTTTTTGGTGTCTGTCCCCAGCGGCTAAGGTTTGTTCAGTGGGTTCTGCATGTTTCTTTGTTGAGGGGAGGTGTGCTTGTGTTCTGGAAGATGAGGCTGGATCTTTACTTTCTGGTGGGCACCTCCACGTCTGGTGGTGTGTATTTTGGTGCCTCTGTCCTTATTATGATTTAAGGCGTCCTCTCTGATAACGGATGGGGCTCTTTCTGTCTTGCTCATTGTTTGGCATACGGTGTCCAGCACTGTAGACTTCTGGTCACTGAGTGAATGTGGGTCTTGGACGTGAGAAGGAAATCTCTGGGAGATTTTCTCCATTTGATATTATGTGGAGCTGTCAGGTCTCCTGTGGACCAGTGTCCTGAAGTTGGTTTTCCCACCTCAGATGCAGAGCACTGACTCTTGGTTAGAGCACCTAGAGACTTTCATCCTCACAGCTCAGAATATGTGGGAGAAGAAAGAGAAGGAAACAAAGAATGAGGATAAAATAAAACAAAATAAAGTAAAATCAAATAAAATGAAGTGATTAAAATAAAAAATATTTATTACGAGAAAATTTTAAAAAGTAAAAAAAAAAAAAAAGCCACACAGAACTCTAGCACAAATGGTTAAAGCTAAGCTATACAGACAAAATCGCAAACAGCAGCATACACCTCCACAGTCTCAAAAAGTGAAAAACTGGAAAGAATAATATATCTTTGCTCACAAAGTCCACCTCGTCAATTTTGGGCTGATTCTTTGTGTATTCAGGTGTTCCACAGATGCGGGGTACTTCACGTTGAATGTGCAGATTTCACCCACTCTTCCTGCGGCTGCTGGGAGAGATTTCCCTTTGGCTTCTTTTTTCGCACAGCTCTCCTTTTACAGTTGCGTTTGCTTCATCCCATAGTTTTGGGTGGTCGTATTTCCACTGTCACTTTTTCCCAGGTATTTTTGATCCCATCTTGGTTTTCTGCAGTGAAATCTTGGTTATGTAACAGCGTTTTCTTTAGCTTCCCCGTGTTTGTATTATTGACGGGCTTTTTTTCCTTTTACTTCCTATCTAGATTCATAGCACTGTGGGCGGAAAGTATACCTGATACTGTTTCAATTTTCTTAATTTTCTAAGGCTTTATTTGTGGTCCTACATATAATATATCTTGGAGAATGTTCCATGAGCACCTGAGGAAAGAGCGTTTTCTGTCGTTTTGCAATAGAATGTGGTATACATATGAATGAAGTCCCTCCTGTTCAATGTGTCATTTAAAACTTACGTTTCCTGATTTTTTTTCATTTTGGATGATCTGTCCATTGGTGGAATTGGGGTGGTAATGTCCCCTACTCTTTTGGTGGTACTATCAAGTTCCCCTTTATGGCTGTTAGGATACATGTTATGTAGTGAAGTGATCCTCGGTTGTGTTCATAAGTATTCGCATTTGTCATATCCTCTCCTTGGTTTGATCCCTTGATCAGTATGTAGTGTCCTTGTTTGTTTCTTGTAACAGTGTTTATCTTAAAGTCTATTACGTCTGATATGAGAATTGTAACTCCAGGTTTCCTTTGATTTCCATTTGCATGGAATGTCTCTTGCCATCTCCTCATTTTCAGTCTGTATATCTCCCTAGGTGTAAAGTGGGTCTCTTCTAGGCAGCACATATAATGGTCTTGATGTTGTATCCCTTCAGGGAGTCTATCTGTTGTAGTTGGAGCCATGTATCCATTTACATGTAACGTTATTATTAATATGGATGTTCCTCTTACCGTTTTGTTAATTGTTTTTGGTTTGTTCTAGGAGGTCTTTTCTTTTCTTTGTGATTCCTGCCTAGAGAAGTTCCTTTATATTTTGTTATAAAGCTGTTGTTGGTGCTGAATTCTTTTTCCGTGTCTTTTTCTGTAAAGTTTTTGGTTTCTCCGTCCAATCTCAATGAGATTCTTGCTGAGAACAGTAACATTGGTTGTAGGTTTTTTCCTTTCATCTCTTGAAATACGTATACTGGCACTCCCTTCTCTCTTGCAGAATTTCTGCTGAAAGGTCGGCTGTTAAATTACGTGGATTCCCTTGTATGGTATATGCTGTTTTTCCCATGCTGCTTTTTACATGCTTTCTATGTATTTCGTTTCTAATAGTTTGATGAACATGTGTCTTGGCGTGTTTCTCCTTGGATTTATCCTGTATGGGACTCTCTGTGCTTCCTTGACTTGATTAACTGTTTCCTTTCCCATACTAGGGATGTTTTCAACTATAATCTCTTCAAATATATTCTCACGCCTTTTCTATTTCTCTTCTTCTTCTGAGACCCATATAATTCGAATGTTGGTGCATTTAAGGTTGTCCCAAGGGTCGCTGAGACGGTCCTCCGTTCCTTTCTTTCTTTGTTCTTTATTTTGATCCGCAGTATTTATTGGAACTATTTTATCTTCCAGGCCACTTAACCGTTCTTCTGCCTCAGTTATTGTGCTAGTGATCCATGCTAGAGAATAATTATTTTCATGTATTGTGTTCTTCATCATTGTTTGTTTGCTCTTCAGTTCTTGTCGACCCTTGTGAAACGTTTCTTGTATTTTCTCTCTCCTATTTCTACGATGTTGAATCGTCTTTCCTATCATTATTCTGAATTCTTTTTCGGGTGGACTGCCTATTTCCTCTTCATTTGTTAGGTCTGGTGCGTTTTGACCTTGCTGCTTCGTCGACGTGTGTTTTTTGATCTCCTCATTTTGCTTAACTTACTGGGCTTGGGGTTCCTTTTCACAGGCGTCATGCCCGTCGTTATTGTGGTTTTTGGTGTCTGTCCCCAGCGGCTAAGGTTTGTTCAGTGGGTTCTGCATGTTTCTTTGTTGAGGGGAGGTGTGCTTGTGTTCTGGAAGATGAGGCTGGATCTTTACTTTCTGGTGGGCACCTCCACGTCTGGTGGTGTGTATTTTGGTGCCTCTGTCCTTATTATGATTTAAGGCGTCCTCTCTGATAACGGATGGGGCTGTTTCTGTCTTGCTCATTGTTTGGCATACGGTGTCCTGCACTGTAGACTTCTGGTCACTGAGTGAATGTGGGTCTTGGACGTGAGAAGGAAATCTCTGGGAGATTTTCTCCATTTGATATTATGTAGAGCTGTCAGGTCGCCTGTGGACCAGTGTCCTGAAGTTGGTTTTCCCACCTCAGATGCAGAGCACTGACTCCTGGTTAAAGCACCTAGAGACTTTCATCCTCACAGCTCAGAATATGTGGGAGAAGAAAGAGAAGGAAACAAAGAATGAGGATAAAATAAAACAAAATAAAGTAAAATCAAATAAAATGAAGTGATTAAAATAAAAAATATTTATTACGAGAAAATTTTAAAAAGTAAAAAAAAAAAAAAAGCCACACAGAACTCTAGCACAAATGGTTAAAGCTAAGCTATACAGACAAAATCGCAAACAGCAGCATACACCTCCACAGTCTCAAAAAGTGAAAAACTGGAAAGAATAATATATCTTTGCTCACAAAGTCCACCTCGTCAATTTTGGGCTGATTCTTTGTGTATTCAGGTGTTCCACAGATGCGGGGTACTTCACGTTGAATGTGCAGATTTCACCCACTCTTCCTGCGGCTGCTGGGAGAGATTTCCCTTTGGCTTCTTTTTTCGCACAGCTCTCCTTTTACAGTTGCGTTTGCTTCATCCCATAGTTTTGGGTGGTCGTATTTCCACTGTCACTTTTTCCCAGGTATTTTTGATCCCATCTTGGTTTTCTGCAGTGAAATCTTGGTTATGTAACAGCGTTTTCTTTAGCTTCCCCTTGTTTGTATTATTGACGGGCTTTTTTTCCTTTTACTTCCTATCTAGATTCATAGCACTGTGGGCGGAAAGTATACCTGATACTGTTTCAATTTTCTTAATTTTCTAAGGCTTTATTTGTGGTCCTACATATAATATATCTTGGAGAATGTTCCATGAGCACCTGAGGAAAGAGTGTTTTCTGTCGTTTTGCAATAGAATGTGGTATACATATGAATGAAGTCCCTCCTGTTCAATGTGTCATTTAAAACTTATGTTTCCTGATATTTTTTCATTTTGGATGATCTGTCCATTGGTGGAATTGGGGTGGTAATGTCCCCTACTCTTTTGGTGGTACTATCAAGTTCCCCTTTATGGCTGTTAGGATACATGTTATGTAGTGAAGTGATCCTCGGTTGTGTTCATAAGTATTCGCATTTGTCATATCCTCTCCTTGGTTTGATCCCTTGATCAGTATGTAGTGTCCTTGTTTGTTTCTTGTAACAGTGTTTATCTTAAAGTCTATTTCGTCTGATATGAGAATTGTAACTCCAGGTTTCCTTTGATTTCCATTTGCATGGAATGTCTCTTGCCATCTCCTCATTTTCAGTCTGTATATCTCCCTAGGTGTAAAGTGGGTCTCTTCTAGGCAGCACATATAATGGTCTTGATGTTGTATCCCTTCAGGGAGTCTATCTGTTGTAGTTGGAGCCATGTATCCATTTACATGTAACGTTATTATTAATATGGATGTTCCTCTTACCGTTTTGTTAATTGTTTTTGGTTTGTTCTAGGAGGTCTTTTCTTTTCTTTGTGATTCCTGCCTAGAGAAGTTCCTTTATCCTTTGTTATAAAGCTGTTGTTGGTGCTGAATTCTTTTTCCGTGTCTTTTTCTGTAAAGTTTTTGGTTTCTCCGTCCAATCTCAATGAGATTCTTGCTGAGAACAGTAACATTGGTTGTAGGTTTTTTCCTTTCATCTCTTGAAATACGTATACTGGCACTCCCTTCTCTCTTGCAGAATTTCTGCTGAAAGGTCGGCTGTTAACTTACGTGGATTCCCTTGTATGGTATATGCTGTTTTTCCCATGCTGCTTTTTACATGCTTTCTATGTATTTCGTTTCTAATAGTTTGATGAACATGTGTCTTGGCGTGTTTCTCCTTGGATTTATCCTGTATGGGACTCTCTGTGCTTCCTTGACTTGATTAACTGTTTCCTTTCCCATACTAGGGATGTTTTCAACTATAATCTCTTCAAATATATTCTCACGGCTTTTCTATTTCTCTTCTTCTTCTGAGACCCATATAATTCGAATGTTGGTGCATTTAAGGTTGTCCCAAGGGTCGCTGAGACGGTCCTCCGTTCCTTTCTTTCTTTGTTCTTTATTTTGATCCGCAGTATTTATTGGAACTATTTTATCTTCCAGGCCACTTAACCGTTCTTCTGCCTCAGTTATTGTGCTAGTGATCCATGCTAGAGAATAATTATTTTCATGTATTGTGTTCTTCATCATTGCTTGTTTGCTCTTCAGTTCTTGTCGACCCTTGTGAAACGTTTCTTGTATTTTCTCTCTCCTATTTCTACGATGTTGAATCGTCTTTCCTATCATTATTCTGAATTCTTTTTCGGGTGGACTGCCTATTTCCTCTTCATTTGTTAGGTCTGGTGCGTTTTGACCTTGCTGCTTCGTCGACGTGTGTTTTTTGATCTCCTCATTTTGCTTAACTTACTGGGCTTGGGGTTCCTTTTCACAGGCGTCATGCCCGTCGTTATTGTGGTTTTTGGTGTCTGTCCCCAGCGGCTAAGGTTTGTTCAGTGGGTTCTGCATGTTTCTTTGTTGAGGGGAGGTGTGCTTGTGTTCTGGAAGATGAGGCTGGATCTTTACTTTCTGGTGGGCACCTCCACGTCTGGTGGTGTGTATTTTGGTGCCTCTGTCCTTATTATGATTTAAGGCGTCCTCTCTGATAACGGATGGGGCTGTTTCTGTCTTGCTCATTGTTTGGCATACGGTGTCCTGCACTGTAGACTTCTGGTCACTGAGTGAATGTGGGTCTTGGACGTGAGAAGGAAATCTCTGGGAGATTTTCTCCATTTGATATTATGTAGAGCTGTCAGGTCGCCTGTGGACCAGTGTCCTGAAGTTGGTTTTCCCACCTCAGATGCAGAGCACTGACTCCTGGTTAAAGCACCTAGAGACTTTCATCCTCACAGCTCAGAATATGTGGGAGAAGAAAGAGAAGGAAACAAAGAATGAGGATAAAATAAAACAAAATAAAGTAAAATCAAATAAAATGAAGTGATTAAAATAAAAAATATTTATTACGAGAAAATTTTAAAAAGTAAAAAAAAAAAAAAAGCCACACAGAACTCTAGCACAAATGGTTAAAGCTAAGCTATACAGACAAAATCGCAAACAGCAGCATACACCTCCACAGTCTCAAAAAGTGAAAAACTGGAAAGAATAATATATCTTTGCTCACAAAGTCCACCTCGTCAATTTTGGGCTGATTCTTTGTGTATTCAGGTGTTCCACAGATGCGGGGTACTTCACGTTGAATGTGCAGATTTCACCCACTCTTCCTGCGGCTGCTGGGAGAGATTTCCCTTTGGCTTCTTTTTTCGCACAGCTCTCCTTTTACAGTTGCGTTTGCTTCATCCCATAGTTTTGGGTGGTCGTATTTCCACTGTCACTTTTTCCCAGGTATTTTTGATCCCATCTTGGTTTTCTGCAGTGAAATCTTGGTTATGTAACAGCGTTTTCTTTAGCTTCCCCTTGTTTGTATTATTGACGGGCTTTTTTTCCTTTTACTTCCTATCTAGATTCATAGCACTGTGGGCGGAAAGTATACCTGATACTGTTTCAATTTTCTTAATTTTCTAAGGCTTTATTTGTGGTCCTACATATAATATATCTTGGAGAATGTTCCATGAGCACCTGAGGAAAGAGTGTTTTCTGTCGTTTTGCAATAGAATGTGGTATACATATGAATGAAGTCCCTCCTGTTCAATGTGTCATTTAAAACTTATGTTTCCTGATATTTTTTCATTTTGGATGATCTGTCCATTGGTGGAATTGGGGTGGTAATGTCCCCTACTCTTTTGGTGGTACTATCAAGTTCCCCTTTATGGCTGTTAGGATACATGTTATGTAGTGAAGTGATCCTCGGTTGTGTTCATAAGTATTCGCATTTGTCATATCCTCTCCTTGGTTTGATCCCTTGATCAGTATGTAGTGTCCTTGTTTGTTTCTTGTAACAGTGTTTATCTTAAAGTCTATTTCGTCTGATATGAGAATTGTAACTCCAGGTTTCCTTTGATTTCCATTTGCATGGAATGTCTCTTGCCATCTCCTCATTTTCAGTCTGTATATCTCCCTAGGTGTAAAGTGGGTCTCTTCTAGGCAGCACATATAATGGTCTTGATGTTGTATCCCTTCAGGGAGTCTATCTGTTGTAGTTGGAGCCATGTATCCATTTACATGTAACGTTATTATTAATATGGATGTTCCTCTTACCGTTTTGTTAATTGTTTTTGGTTTGTTCTAGGAGGTCTTTTCTTTTCTTTGTGATTCCTGCCTAGAGAAGTTCCTTTATATTTTGTTATAAAGCTGTTGTTGGTGCTGAATTCTTTTTCCGTGTCTTTTTCTGTAAAGTTTTTGGTTTCTCCGTCCAATCTCAATGAGATTCTTGCTGAGAACAGTAACATTGGTTGTAGGTTTTTTCCTTTCATCTCTTGAAATACGTATACTGGCACTCCCTTCTCTCTTGCAGAATTTCTGCTGAAAGGTCGGCTGTTAAATTACGTGGATTCCCTTGTATGGTATATGCTGTTTTTCCCATGCTGCTTTTTACATGCTTTCTATGTATTTAGTTTCTAATAGTTTGATGAACATGTGTCTTGGCGTGTTTCTCCTTGGATTTATCCTGTATGGGACTCTCTGTGCTTCCTTGACTTGATTAACTGTTTCCTTTCCCATACTAGGGATGTTTTCAACTATAATCTCTTCAAATATATTCTCACGCCTTTTCTATTTCTCTTCTTCTTCTGAGACCCATATAATTCGAATGATGGTGCATTTAATGTTGTCCCAAGGGTCGCTGAGACGGTCCTCCTTTCCTTTCTTTCTTTGTTCTTTATTTTGATCCGCAGTATTTATTGGAACTATTTTATCTTCCAGGACACTTAACCGTTCTTCTGCCTCAGTTACTGTGCTAGTGATCCATGCTAGAGAATAATTATTTTCATGTATTGTGTTCTTCATCATTGTTTGTTTGCTCTTCAGTTCTTGTCGACCCTTGTGAAACGTTTCTTGTATTTTCTCTCTCCTATTTCTACGATGCTGAATCGTCTTTCCTATCATTATTCTGAATTCTTTTTCGGGTGGACTGCCTATTTCCTCTTCATTTGTTAGGTCTGGTGCGTTTTGACCTTGCTGCTTCGTCGACGTGTGTTTTTTGATCTCCTCATTTTGCTTAACTTACTGGGCTTGGGGTTCCTTTTCACAGGCGTCATGCCCGTCGTTATTGTGGTTTTTGGTGTCTGTCCCCAGCGGCTAAGGTTTGTTCAGTGGGTTCTGCATGTTTCTTTGTTGAGGGGAGGTGTGCTTGTGTTCTGGAAGATGAGGCTGGATCTTTACTTTCTGGTGGGCACCTCCACGTCTGGTGGTGTGTATTTTGGTGCCTCTGTCCTTATTATGATTTAAGGCGTCCTCTCTGATAACGGATGGGGCTCTTTCTGTCTTGCTCATTGTTTGGCATACGGTGTCCAGCACTGTAGACTTCTGGTCACTGAGTGAATGTGGGTCTTGGACGTGAGAAGGAAATCTCTGGGAGATTTTCTCCATTTGATATTATGTGGAGCTGTCAGGTCTCCTGTGGACCAGTGTCCTGAAGTTGGTTTTCCCACCTCAGATGCAGAGCACTGACTCTTGGTTAGAGCACCTAGAGACTTTCATCCTCACAGCTCAGAATATGTGGGAGAAGAAAGAGAAGGAAACAAAGAATGAGGATAAAATAAAACAAAATAAAGTAAAATCAAATAAAATGAAGTGATTAAAATAAAAAATATTTATTACGAGAAAATTTTAAAAAGTAAAAAAAAAAAAAAAGCCACACAGAACTCTAGCACAAATGGTTAAAGCTAAGCTATACAGACAAAATCGCAAACAGCAGCATACACCTCCACAGTCTCAAAAAGTGAAAAACTGGAAAGAATAATATATCTTTGCTCACAAAGTCCACCTCGTCAATTTTGGGCTGATTCTTTGTGTATTCAGGTGTTCCACAGATGCGGGGTACTTCACGTTGAATGTGCAGATTTCACCCACTCTTCCTGCGGCTGCTGGGAGAGATTTCCCTTTGGCTTCTTTTTTCGCACAGCTCTCCTTTTACAGTTGCGTTTGCTTCATCCCATAGTTTTGGGTGGTCGTATTTCCACTGTCACTTTTTCCCAGGTATTTTTGATCCCATCTTGGTTTTCTGCAGTGAAATCTTGGTTATGTAACAGCGTTTTCTTTAGCTTCCCCGTGTTTGTATTATTGACGGGCTTTTTTTCCTTTTACTTCCTATCTAGATTCATAGCACTGTGGGCGGAAAGTATACCTGATACTGTTTCAATTTTCTTAATTTTCTAAGGCTTTATTTGTGGTCCTACATATAATATATCTTGGAGAATGTTCCATGAGCACCTGAGGAAAGAGCGTTTTCTGTCGTTTTGCAATAGAATGTGGTATACATATGAATGAAGTCCCTCCTGTTCAATGTGTCATTTAAAACTTACGTTTCCTGATTTTTTTTCATTTTGGATGATCTGTCCATTGGTGGAATTGGGGTGGTAATGTCCCCTACTCTTTTGGTGGTACTATCAAGTTCCCCTTTATGGCTGTTAGGATACATGTTATGTAGTGAAGTGATCCTCGGTTGTGTTCATAAGTATTCGCATTTGTCATATCCTCTCCTTGGTTTGATCCCTTGATCAGTATGTAGTGTCCTTGTTTGTTTCTTGTAACAGTGTTTATCTTAAAGTCTATTTCGTCTGATATGAGAATTGTAACTCCAGGTTTCCTTTGATTTCCATTTGCATGGAATGTCTCTTGCCATCTCCTCATTTTCAGTCTGTATATCTCCCTAGGTGTAAAGTGGGTCTCTTCTAGGCAGCACATATAATGGTCTTGATGTTGTATCCCTTCAGGGAGTCTATCTGTTGTAGTTGGAGCCATGTATCCATTTACATGTAACGTTATTATTAATATGGATGTTCCTCTTACCGTTTTGTTAATTGTTTTTGGTTTGTTCTAGGAGGTCTTTTCTTTTCTTTGTGATTCCTGCCTAGAGAAGTTCCTTTATATTTTGTTATAAAGCTGTTGTTGGTGCTGAATTCTTTTTCCGTGTCTTTTTCTGTAAAGTTTTTGGTTTCTCCGTCCAATCTCAATGAGATTCTTGCTGAGAACAGTAACATTGGTTGTAGGTTTTTTCCTTTCATCTCTTGAAATACGTATACTGGCACTCCCTTCTCTCTTGCAGAATTTCTGCTGAAAGGTCGGCTGTTAAATTACGTGGATTCCCTTGTATGGTATATGCTGTTTTTCCCATGCTGCTTTTTACATGCTTTCTATGTATTTCGTTTCTAATAGTTTGATGAACATGTGTCTTGGCGTGTTTCTCCTTGGATTTATCCTGTATGGGACTCTCTGTGCTTCCTTGACTTGATTAACTGTTTCCTTTCCCATACTAGGGATGTTTTCAACTATAATCTCTTCAAATATATTCTCACGCCTTTTCTATTTCTCTTCTTCTTCTGAGACCCATATAATTCGAATGTTGGTGCATTTAAGGTTGTCCCAAGGGTCGCTGAGACGGTCCTCCGTTCCTTTCTTTCTTTGTTCTTTATTTTGATCCGCAGTATTTATTGGAACTATTTTATCTTCCAGGCCACTTAACCGTTCTTCTGCCTCAGTTATTGTGCTAGTGATCCATGCTAGAGAATAATTATTTTCATGTATTGTGTTCTTCATCATTGTTTGTTTGCTCTTCAGTTCTTGTCGACCCTTGTGAAACGTTTCTTGTATTTTCTCTATCCTATTTCTACGATGTTGAATCGTCTTTCCTATCATTATTCTGAATTCTTTTTCGGGTGGACTGCCTATTTCCTCTTCATTTGTTAGGTCTGGTGCGTTTTGACCTTGCTGCTTCGTCGACGTGTGTTTTTTGATCTCCTCATTTTGCTTAACTTACTGGGATTGGGGTTCCTTTTCACAGGCGTCATGCCCGTCGTTATTGTGGTTTTTGGTGTCTGTCCCCAGCGGCTAAGGTTGTTCAGTGGGTTCTGCATGTTTCTTTGTTGAGGGGAGGTGTGCTTGTGTTCTGGAAGATGAGTCTGGATCTTTACTTTCTGGTGGGCACCTCCACGTCTGGTGGTGTGTATTTTGGTGCCTCTGTCCTTATTATGATTTAAGGCGTCCTCTCTGATAACGGATGGGGCTCTTTCTGTCTTGCTCATTGTTTGGCATACGGTGTCCAGCACTGTAGACTTCTGGTCACTGAGTGAATGTGGGTCTTGGACGTGAGAAGGAAATCTCTGGGAGATTTTCTCCATTTGATATTATGTAGAGCTGTCAGGTCGCCTGTGGACCAGTGTCCTGAAGTTGGTTTTCCCACCTCAGATGCAGAGCACTGACTCCTGGTTAGAGCACCTAGAGACTTTCATCCTCACAGCTCAGAATAAGTGGGAGAAGAAAGAGAAGGAAACAAAGAATGAGGATAAAATAAAACAAAATAAAGTAAAATCAAATAAAATGAAGTGATTAAAATAAAAAATATTTATTACGAGAAAATTTTAAAAAGTAAAAAAAAAAAAAAAGCCACACAGAACTCTAGCACAAATGGTTAAAGCTAAGCTATACAGACAAAATCGCAAACAGCAGCATACACCTCC
Source organism: Balaenoptera physalus (assembly GCF_965194825.1). Lineage (NCBI taxonomy): Eukaryota > Metazoa > Chordata > Mammalia > Artiodactyla > Balaenopteridae > Balaenoptera > Balaenoptera physalus. The sequence continues at coordinate 19,035,369 of NC_138904.1, read as the reverse complement.
ACAGTCTCAAAAAGTGAAAAACTGGAAAGAATAATATATCTTTGCTCACAAAGTCCCCCTCGTCAATTTTGGGCTGATTCTTTGTGTATTCAGGTGTTCCACAGATGCGGGGTACTTCACGTTGAATGTGCAGATTTCACCCACTCTTCCTGCGGCTGCTGGGAGAGATTTCCCTTTGGCTTCTTTTTTCGCACAGCTCTCCTTTTACAGTTGCGTTTGCTTCATCCCATAGTTTTGGGTGGTCGTATTTCCACTGTCTCTTTTTCCCAGGTATTTTTGATCCCATCTTGGTTTTCTGCAGTGAAATCTTGGTTATGTAACAGCGTTTTCTTTAGCTTCCCCTTGTTTGTATTATTGACGGGCTTTTTTTCCTTTTACTTCCTATCTAGATTCATAGCACTGTGGGCGGAAAGTATACCTGATACTGTTTCAATTTTCTTAATTTTCTAAGGCTTTATTTGTGGTCCTACATATAATATATCTTGGAGAATGTTCCATGAGCACCTGAGGAAAGAGTGTTTTCTGTCGTTTTGCAATAGAATGTGGTATACATATGAATGAAGTCCCTCCTGTTCAATGTGTCATTTAAAACTTATGTTTCCTGATATTTTTTCATTTTGGATGATCTGTCCATTGGTGGAATTGGGGTGGTAATGTCCCCTACTCTTTTGGTGGTACTATCAAGTTCCCCTTTATGGCTGTTAGGATACATGTTATGTAGTGAAGTGATCCTCGGTTGTGTTCATAAGTATTCGCATTTGTCATATCCTCTCCTTGGTTTGATCCCTTGATCAGTATGTAGTGTCCTTGTTTGTTTCTTGTAACAGTGTTTATCTTAAAGTCTATTTCGTCTGATATGAGAATTGTAACTCCAGGTTTCCTTTGATTTCCATTTGCATGGAATGTCTCTTGCCATCTCCTCATTTTCAGTCTGTATATCTCCCTAGGTGTAAAGTGGGTCTCTTCTAGGCAGCACATATAATGGTCTTGATGTTGTATCCCTTCAGGGAGTCTATCTGTTGTAGTTGGAGCCATGTATCCATTTACATGTAACGTTATTATTAATATGGATGTTCCTCTTACCGTTTTGTTAATTGTTTTTGGTTTGTTCTAGGAAGTCTTTTCTTTTCTTTGTGATTCCTGCCTAGAGAAGTTCCTTTATCCTTTGTTATAAAGCTGTTGTTGGTGCTGAATTCTTTTTCCGTGTCTTTTTCTGTAAAGTTTTTGGTTTCTCCGTCCAATCTCAATGAGATTCTTGCTGAGAACAGTAACATTGGTTGTAGGTTTTTTCCTTTCATCTCTTGAAATACGTATACTGGCACTCCCTTCTCTCTTGCAGAATTTCTGCTGAAAGGTCGGCTGTTAACTTACGTGGATTCCCTTGTATGGTATATGCTGTTTTTCCCATGCTGCTTTTTACATGCTTTCTATGTATTTCGTTTCTAATAGTTTGATGAACATGTGTCTTGGCGTGTTTCTCCTTGGATTTATCCTGTATGGGACTCTCTGTGCTTCCTTGACTTGATTAACTGTTTCCTTTCCCATACTAGGGATGTTTTCAACTATAATCTCTTCAAATATATTCTCACGCCTTTTCTATTTCTCTTCTTCTTCTGAGACCCATATAATTCGAATGTTGGTGCATTTAAGGTTGTCCCAAGGGTCGCTGAGACGGTCCTCCGTTCCTTTCTTTCTTTGTTCTTTATTTTGATCCGCAGTATTTATTGGAACTATTTTATCTTCCAGGCCACTTAACCGTTCTTCTGCCTCAGTTATTGTGCTAGTGATCCATGCTAGAGAATAATTATTTTCATGTATTGTGTTCTTCATCATTGTTTGTTTGCTCTTCAGTTCTTGTCGACCCTTGTGAAAACGTTTCTTGTATTTTCTCTCTCCTATTTCTACGATGTTGAATCGTCTTTCCTATCATTATTCTGAATTCTTTTTCGGGTGGACTGCCTATTTCCTCTTCATTTGTTAGGTCTGGTGCGTTTTGACCTTGCTGCTTCGTCGACGTGTGTTTTTTGATCTCCTCATTTTGCTTAACTTACTGGGCTTGGGGTTCCTTTTCACAGGCGTCATGCCCGTCGTTATTGTGGTTTTTGGTGTCTGTCCCCAGCGGCTAAGGTTTGTTCACTGGGTTCTGCATGTTTCTTTGTTGAGGGGAGGTGTGCTTGTGTTCTGGAAGATGAGGCTGGATCTTTACTTTCTGGTGGGCACCTCCACGTCTGGTGGTGTGTATTTTGGTGCCTCTGTCCTTATTATGATTTAAGGCGTCCTCTCTGATAACGGATGGGGCTCTTTCTGTCTTGCTCATTGTTTGGCATACGGTGTCCAGCACTGTAGACTTCTGGTCACTGAGTGAATGTGGGTCTTGGACGTGAGAAGGAAATCTCTGGGAGATTTTCTCCATTTGATATTATGTAGAGCTGTCAGGTCGCCTGTGGACCAGTGTCCTGAAGTTGGTTTTCCCACCTCAGATGCAGAGCACTGACTCCTGGTTAGAGCACCTAGAGACTTTCATCCTCACAACTCAGAATAAGTGGGAGAAGAAAGAGAAGGAAACAAAGAATGAGGATAAAATAAAACAAAATAAAGTAAAATCAAATAAAATGAAGTGATTAAAATAAAAAATATTTATTACGAGAAAATTTTAAAAAGTAAAAAAAAAAAAAAAGCCACACAGAACTCTAGCACAAATGGTTAAAGCTAAGCTATACAGACAAAATCGCAAACAGCAGCATACACCTCCACAGTCTCAAAAAGTGAAAAACTGGAAAGAATAATATATCTTTGCTCACAAAGTCCACCTCGTCAATTTTGGGCTGATTCTTTGTGTATTCAGGTGTTCCACAGATGCGGGGTACTTCACGTTGAATGTGCAGATTTCACCCACTCTTCCTGCGGCTGCTGGGAGAGATTTCCCTTTGGCTTCTTTTTTCGCACAGCTCTCCTTTTACAGTTGCGTTTGCTTCATCCCATAGTTTTGGGTGGTCGTATTTCCACTGTCACTTTTTCCCAGGTATTTTTGATCCCATCTTGGTTTTCTGCAGTGAAATCTTGGTTATGTAACAGCGTTTTCTTTAGCTTCCCCGTGTTTGTATTATTGACGGGCTTTTTTTCCTTTTACTTCCTATCTAGATTCATAGCACTGTGGGCGGAAAGTATACCTGATACTGTTTCAATTTTCTTAATTTTCTAAGGCTTTATTTGTGGTCCTACATATAATATATCTTGGAGAATGTTCCATGAGCACCTGAGGAAAGAGTGTTTTCTGTTGTTTTGCAATAGAATGTGGTATACATATGAATGAAGTCCCTCCTGTTCAATGTGTCATTTAAAACTTATGTTTCCTGATTTTTTTTCATTTTGGATGATCTGTCCATTGGTGGAATTGGGGTGGTAATGTCCCCTACTCTTTTGGTGGTACTATCAAGTTCCCCTTTATGGCTGTTAGGATACATGTTATGTAGTGAAGTGATCCTCGGTTGTGTTCATAAGTATTCGCATTTGTCATATCCTCTCCTTGGTTTGATCCCTTTATCAGTATGTAGTGTCCTTGTTTGTTTCTTGTAACAGTGTTTATCTTAAAGTCTATTTCGTCTGATATGAGAATTGTAACTCCAGGTTTCCTTTGATTTCCATTTGCATGGAATGTCTCTTGCCATCTCCTCATTTTCAGTCTGTATATCTCCCTAGGTGTAAAGTGGGTCTCTTCTAGGCAGCACATATAATGGTCTTGATGTTGTATCCCTTCAGGGAGTCTATCTGTTGTAGTTGGAGCCATGTATCCATTTACATGTAACGTTATTATTAATATGGATGTTCTTCTTACCGTTTTGTTAATTGTTTTTGGTTTGTTCTAGGAGGTCTTTTCTTTTCTTTGTGATTCCTGCCTAGAGAAGTTCCTTTATATTTTGTTATAAAGCTGTTGTTGGTGCTGAATTCTTTTTCCGTGTCTTTTTCTGTAAAGTTTTTGGTTTCTCCGTCCAATCTCAATGAGATTCTTGCTGAGAACAGTAACATTGGTTGTAGGTTTTTTCCTTTCATCTCTTGAAATACGTATACTGGCACTCCCTTCTCTCTTGCAGAATTTCTGCTGAAAGGTCGGCTGTTAAATTACGTGGATTCCCTTGTATGGTATATGCTGTTTTTCCCATGCTGCTTTTTACATGCTTTCTATATATTTAGTTTCTAATAGTTTGATGAACATGTGTCTTGGCGTGTTTCTCCTTGGATTTATCCTGTATGGGACTCTCTGTGCTTCCTTGACTTGATTAACTGTTTCCTTTCCCATACTAGGGATGTTTTCAACTATAATCTCTTCAAATATATTCTCACGCCTTTTCTATTTCTCTTCTTCTTCTGAGACCCATATAATTCGAATGATGGTGCATTTAATGTTGTCCCAAGGGTCGCTGAGACGGTCCTCCTTTCCTTTCTTTCTTTGTTCTTTATTTTGATCCGCAGTATTTATTGGAACTATTTTATCTTCCAGGACACTTAACCGTTCTTCTGCCTCAGTTACTGTGCTAGTGATCCATGCTAGAGAATAATTATTTTCATGTATTGTGTTCTTCATCATTGTTTGTTTGCTCTTCAGTTCTTGTCGACCCTTGTGAAACGTTTCTTGTATTTTCTCTCTCCTATTTCTACGATGCTGAATCGTCTTTCCTATCATTATTCTGAATTCTTTTTCGGGTGGACTGCCTATTTCCTCTTCATTTGTTAGGTCTGGTGCGTTTTGACCTTGCTGCTTCGTCGACGTGTGTTTTTTGATCTCCTCATTTTGCTTAACTTACTGGGCTTGGGGTTCCTTTTCACAGGCGTCATGCCCGTCGTTATTGTGGTTTTTGGTGTCTGTCCCCAGCGGCTAAGGTTTGTTCAGTGGGTTCTGCATGTTTCTTTGTTGAGGGGAGGTGTGCTTGTGTTCTGGAAGATGAGGCTGGATCTTTACTTTCTGGTGGGCACCTCCACGTCTGGTGGTGTGTATTTTGGTGCCTCTGTCCTTATTATGATTTAAGGCGTCCTCTCTGATACCGGATGGGGCTGTTTCTGTCTTGCTCATTGTTTGGCATACGGTGTCCTGCACTGTAGACTTCTGGTCACTGAGTGAATGTGGGTCTTGGACGTGAGAAGGAAATCTCTGGGAGATTTTCTCCATTTGATATTATGTAGAGCTGTCAGGTCGCCTGTGGACCAGTGTCCTGAAGTTGGTTTTCCCACCTCAGATGCAGAGCACTGACTCCTGGTTAGAGCACCTAGAGACTTTCATCCTCACAGCTCAGAATAAATGGGAGAAGAAAGAGAAGGAAACAAAGAATGAGGATAAAATAAAACAAAATAAAGTAAAATCAAATAAAATGAAGTGATTAAAATAAAAAATATTTATTACGAGAAAATTTTAAAAAGTAAAAAAAAAAAAAGCCACACAGAACTCTAGCATAAATGGTTAAAGCTAAGCTATACAGACAAAATCGCAAACAGCAGCATACACCTCCACAGTCTCAAAAAGTGAAAAACTGGAAAGAATAATATATCTTTGCTCACAAAGTCCACCTCGTCAATTTTGGGCTGATTCTTTGTGTATTCAGGTGTTCCACAGATGCGGGGTACTTCACGTTGAATGTGCAGATTTCACCCACTCTTCCTGCGGCTGCTGGGAGAGATTTCCCTTTGGCTTCTTTTTTCGCACAGCTCTCCTTTTACAGTTGCGTTTGCTTCATCCCATAGTTTTGGGTGGTCGTATTTCCACTGTCACTTTTTCCCAGGTATTTTTGATCCCATCTTGGTTTTCTGCAGTGAAATCTTGGTTATGTAACAGCGTTTTCTTTAGCTTCCCCGTGTTTGTATTATTGACGGGCTTTTTTTCCTTTTACTTCCTATCTAGATTCATAGCACTGTGGGCGGAAAGTATACCTGATACTGTTTCAATTTTCTTAATTTTCTAAGGCTTTATTTGTGGTCCTACATATAATATATCTTGGAGAATGTTCCATGAGCACCTGAGGAAAGAGTGTTTTCTGTTGTTTTGCAATAGAATGTGGTATACATATGAATGAAGTCCCTCCTGTTCAATGTGTCATTTAAAACTTATGTTTCCTGATTTTTTTTCATTTTGGATGATCTGTCCATTGGTGGAATTGGGGTGGTAATGTCCCCTACTCTTTTGGTGGTACTATCAAGTTCCCCTTTATGGCTGTTAGGATACATGTTATGTAGTGAAGTGATCCTCGGTTGTGTTCATAAGTATTCGCATTTGTCATATCCTCTCCTTGGTTTGATCCCTTTATCAGTATGTAGTGTCCTTGTTTGTTTCTTGTAACAGTGTTTATCTTAAAGTCTATTTCGTCTGATATGAGAATTGTAACTCCAGGTTTCCTTTGATTTCCATTTGCATGGAATGTCTCTTGCCATCTCCTCATTTTCAGTCTGTATATCTCCCTAGGTGTAAAGTGGGTCTCTTCTAGGCAGCACATATAATGGTCTTGATGTTGTATCCCTTCAGGGAGTCTATCTGTTGTAGTTGGAGCCATGTATCCATTTACATGTAACGTTATTATTAATATGGATGTTCCTCTTACCGTTTTGTTAATTGTTTTTGGTTTGTTCTAGGAGGTCTTTTCTTTTCTTTGTGATTCCTGCCTAGAGAAGTTCCTTTATCCTTTGTTATAAAGCTGTTGTTGGTGCTGAATTCTTTTTCCGTGTCTTTTTCTGTAAAGTTTTTGGTTTCTCCGTCCAATCTCAATGAGATTCTTGCTGAGAACAGTAACATTGGTTGTAGGTTTTTTCCTTTCATCTCTTGAAATACGTATACTGGCACTCCCTTCTCTCTTGCAGAATTTCTGCTGAAAGGTCGGCTGTTAAATTACGTGGATTCCCTTGTATGGTATATGCTGTTTTTCCCATGCTGCTTTTTACATGCTTTCTATGTATTTAGTTTCTAATAGTTTGATGAACATGTGTCTTGGCGTGTTTCTCCTTGGATTTATCCTGTATGGGACTCTCTGTGCTTCCTTGACTTGATTAACTGTTTCCTTTCCCATACTAGGGATGTTTTCAACTATAATCTCTTCAAATATATTCTCACGCCTTTTCTATTTCTCTTCTTCTTCTGAGACCCATATAATTCGAATGTTGGTGCATTTAAGGTTGTCCCAAGGGTCGCTGAGACGGTCCTCCGTTCCTTTCTTTCTTTGTTCTTTATTTTGATCCGCAGTATTTATTGGAACTATTTTATCTTCCAGGCCACTTAACCGTTCTTCTGCCTCAGTTATTGTGCTAGTGATCCATGCTAGAGAATAATTATTTTCATGTATTGTGTTCTTCATCATTGTTTGTTTGCTCTTCAGTTCTTGTCGACCCTTGTGAAACGTTTCTTGTATTTTCTCTCTCCTATTTCTACGATGTTGAATCGTCTTTCCTATCATTATTCTGAATTCTTTTTCGGGTGGACTGCCTATTTCCTCTTCATTTGTTAGGTCTGGTGCGTTTTGACCTTGCTGCTTCGTCGACGTGTGTTTTTTGATCTCCTCATTTTGCTTAACTTACTGGGCTTGGGGTTCCTTTTCACAGGCGTCATGCCCGTCGTTATTGTGGTTTTTGGTGTCTGTCCCCAGCGGCTAAGGTTTGTTCAGTGGGTTCTGCATGTTTCTTTGTTGAGGGGAGGTGTGCTTGTGTTCTGGAAGATGAGGCTGGATCTTTACTTTCTGGTGGGCACCTCCACGTCTGGTGGTGTGTATTTTGGTGCCTCTGTCCTTATTATGATTTAAGGCGTCCTCTCTGATACCGGATGGGGCTGTTTCTGTCTTGCTCATTGTTTGGCATACGGTGTCCTGCACTGTAGACTTCTGGTCACTGAGTGAATGTGGGTCTTGGACGTGAGAAGGAAATCTCTGGGAGATTTTCTCCATTTGATATTATGTAGAGCTGTCAGGTCGCCTGTGGACCAGTGTCCTGAAGTTGGTTTTCCCACCTCAGATGCAGAGCACTGACTCCTGGTTAGAGCACCTAGAGACTTTCATCCTCACAGCTCAGAATAAATGGGAGAAGAAAGAGAAGGAAACAAAGAATGAGGATAAAATAAAACAAAATAAAGTAAAATCAAATAAAATGAAGTGATTAAAATAAAAAATATTTATTACGAGAAAATTTTAAAAAGTAAAAAAAAAAAAAAGCCACACAGAACTCTAGCACAAATGGTTAAAGCTAAGCTATACAGACAAAATCGCAAACAGCAGCATACACCTCCACAGTCTCAAAAAGTGAAAAACTGGAAAGAATAATATATCTTTGCTCACAAAGTCCACCTCGTCAATTTTGGGCTGATTCTTTGTGTATTCAGGTGTTCCACAGATGCGGGGTACTTCACGTTGAATGTGCAGATTTCACCCACTCTTCCTGCGGCTGCTGGGAGAGATTTCCCTTTGGCTTCTTTTTTCGCACAGCTCTCCTTTTACAGTTGCGTTTGCTTCATCCCATAGTTTTGGGTGGTCGTATTTCCACTGTCACTTTTTCCCAGGTATTTTTGATCCCATCTTGGTTTTCTGCAGTGAAATCTTGGTTATGTAACAGCGTTTTCTTTAGCTTCCCCGTGTTTGTATTATTGACGGGCTTTTTTTCCTTTTACTTCCTATCTAGATTCATAGCACTGTGGGCGGAAAGTATACCTGATACTGTTTCAATTTTCTTAATTTTCTAAGGCTTTATTTGTGGTCCTACATATAATATATCTTGGAGAATGTTCCATGAGCACCTGAGGAAAGAGTGTTTTCTGTTGTTTTGCAATAGAATGTGGTATACATATGAATGAAGTCCCTCCTGTTCAATGTGTCATTTAAAACTTATGTTTCCTGATTTTTTTTCATTTTGGATGATCTGTCCATTGGTGGAATTGGGGTGGTAATGTCCCCTACTCTTTTGGTGGTACTATCAAGTTCCCCTTTATGGCTGTTAGGATACATGTTATGTAGTGAAGTGATCCTCGGTTGTGTTCATAAGTATTCGCATTTGTCATATCCTCTCCTTGGTTTGATCCCTTTATCAGTATGTAGTGTCCTTGTTTGTTTCTTGTAACAGTGTTTATCTTAAAGTCTATTTCGTCTGATATGAGAATTGTAACTCCAGGTTTCCTTTGATTTCCATTTGCATGGAATGTCTCTTGCCATCTCCTCATTTTCAGTCTGTATATCTCCCTAGGTGTAAAGTGGGTCTCTTCTAGGCAGCACATATAATGGTCTTGATGTTGTATCCCTTCAGGGAGTCTATCTGTTGTAGTTGGAGCCATGTATCCATTTACATGTAACGTTATTATTAATATGGATGTTCCTCTTACCGTTTTGTTAATTGTTTTTGGTTTGTTCTAGGAGGTCTTTTCTTTTCTTTGTGATTCCTGCCTAGAGAAGTTCCTTTATCCTTTGTTATAAAGCTGTTGTTGGTGCTGAATTCTTTTTCCGTCTCTTTTTCTGTAAAGTTTTTGGTTTCTCCGTCCAATCTCAATGAGATTCTTGCTGAGAACAGTAACATTGGTTGTAGGTTTTTTCCTTTCATCTCTTGAAATACGTATACTGGCACTCCCTTCTCTCTTGCAGAATTTCTGCTGAAAGGTCGGCTGTTAAATTACGTGGATTCCCTTGTATGGTATATGCTGTTTTTCCCATGCTGCTTTTTACATGCTTTCTATGTATTTAGTTTCTAATAGTTTGATGAACATGTGTCTTGGCGTGTTTCTCCTTGTATTTATCCTGTATGGGACTCTCTGTGCTTCCTTGACTTGATTAACTGTTTCCTTTCCCATACTAGGGATGTTTTCAACTATAATCTCTTCAAATATATTCTCACGCCTTTTCTATTTCTCTTCTTCTTCTGAGACCCATATAATTCGAATGTTGGTGCATTTAAGGTTGTCCCAAGGGTCGCTGAGACGGTCCTCCGTTCCTTTCTTTCTTTGTTCTTTATTTTGATCCGCAGTATTTATTGGAACTATTTTATCTTCCAGGCCACTTAACCGTTCTTCTGCCTCAGTTATTGTGCTAGTGATCCATGCTAGAGAATAATTATTTTCATGTATTGTGTTCTTCATCATTGTTTGTTTGCTCTTCAGTTCTTGTCGACCCTTGTGAAACGTTTCTTGTATTTTCTCTCTCCTATTTCTACGATGTTGAATCGTCTTTCCTATCATTATTCTGAATTCTTTTTCGGGTGGACTGCCTACTTCCTCTTCATTTGTTAGGTCTGGTGCGTTTTGACCTTGCTGCTTCGTCGACGTGTGTTTTTTGATCTCCTCATTTTGCTTAACTTACTGGGATTGGGGTTCCTTTTCACAGGCGTCATGCCCGTCGTTATTGTGGTTTTTGGTGTCTGTCCCCAGCGGCTAAGGTTGTTCAGTGGGTTCTGCATGTTTCTTTGTTGAGGGGAGGTGTGCTTGTGTTCTGGAAGATGAGTCTGGATCTTTACTTTCTGGTGGGCACCTCCACGTCTGGTGGTGTGTATTTTGGTGCCTCTGTCCTTATTATGATTTAAGGCGTCCTCTCTGATAACGGATGGGGCTCTTTCTGTCTTGCTCATTGTTTGGCATACGGTGTCCAGCACTGTAGACTTCTGGTCACTGAGTGAATGTGGGTCTTGGACGTGAGAAGGAAATCTCTGGGAGATTTTCTCCATTTGATATTATGTAGAGCTGTCAGGTCGCCTGTGGACCAGTGTCCTGAAGTTGGTTTTCCCACCTCAGATGCAGAGCACTGACTCCTGGTTAGAGCACCTAGAGACTTTCATCCTCACAGCTCAGAATAAGTGGGAGAAGAAAGAGAAGGAAACAAAGAATGAGGATAAAATAAAACAAAATAAAGTAAAATCAAATAAAATGAAGTGATTAAAATAAAAAATATTTATTACGAGAAAATTTTAAAAAGTAAAAAAAAAAAAAAAGCCACACAGAACTCTAGCACAAATGGTTAAAGCTAAGCTATACAGACAAAATCGCAAACAGCAGCATACACCTCCACAGTCTCAAAAAGTGAAAAACTGGAAAGAATAATATATCTTTGCTCACAAAGTCCACCTCGTCAATTTTGGGCTGATTCTTTGTGTATTCAGGTGTTCCACAGATGCGGGGTACTTCACGTTGAATGTGCAGATTTCACCCACTCTTCCTGCGGCTGCTGGGAGAGATTTCCCTTTGGCTTCTTTTTTCGCACAGCTCTCCTTTTACAGTTGCGTTTGCTTCATCCCATAGTTTTGGGTGGTCGTATTTCCACTGTCACTTTTTCCCAGGTATTTTTGATCCCATCTTGGTTTTCTGCAGTGAAATCTTGGTTATGTAACAGCGTTTTCTTTAGCTTCCCCGTGTTTGTATTATTGACGGGCTTTTTTTCCTTTTACTTCCTATCTAGATTCATAGCACTGTGGGCGGAAAGTATACCTGATACTGTTTCAATTTTCTTAATTTTCTAAGGCTTTATTTGTGGTCCTACATATAATATATCTTGGAGAATGTTCCATGAGCACCTGAGGAAAGAGTGTTTTCTGTCGTTTTGCAATAGAATGTGGTATACATATGAATGAAGTCCCTCCTGTTCAATGTGTCATTTAAAACTTATGTTTCCTGATTTTTTTTCATTTTGGATGATCTGTCCATTGGTGGAATTGGGGTGGTAATGTCCCCTACTCTTTTGGTGGTACTATCAAGTTCCCCTTTATGGCTGTTAGGATACATGTTATGTAGTGAAGTGATCCTCGGTTGTGTTCATAAGTATTCGCATTTGTCATATCCTCTCCTTGGTTTGATCCCTTTATCAGTATGTAGTGTCCTTGTTTGTTTCTTGTAACAGTGTTTATCTTAAAGTCTATTTCGTCTGATATGAGAATTGTAACTCCAGGTTTCCTTTGATTTCCATTTGCATGGAATGTCTCTTGCCATCTCCTCATTTTCAGTCTGTATATCTCCCTAGGTGTAAAGTGGGTCTCTTCTAGGCAGCACATATAATGGTCTTGATGTTGTATCCCTTCAGGGAGTCTATCTGTTGTAGTTGGAGCCATGTATCCATTTACATGTAACGTTATTATTAATATGGATGTTCTTCTTACCGTTTTGTTAATTGTTTTTGGTTTGTTCAAGGAGGTCTTTTCTTTTCTTTGTGATTCCTGCCTAGAGAAGTTCCTTTATATTTTGTTATAAAGCTGTTGTTGGTGCTGAATTCTTTTTCCGTGTCTTTTTCTGTAAAGTTTTTGGTTTCTCCGTCCAATCTCAATGAGATTCTTGCTGAGAACAGTAACATTGGTTGTAGGTTTTTTCCTTTCATCTCTTGAAATACGTATACTGGCACTCCCTTCTCTCTTGCAGAATTTCTGCTGAAAGGTCGGCTGTTAACTTACGTGGATTCCCTTTTATGGTATATGCTGTTTTTCCCATGCTGCTTTTTACATGCTTTCTATGTATTTAGTTTCTAATAGTTTGATGAACATGTGTCTTGGCGTGTTTCTCCTTGGATTTATCCTGTATGGGACTCTCTGTGTTTCCTTGACTTGATTAACTGTTTCCTTTCCCATACTAGGGATGTTTTCAACTATAATCTCTTCAAATATATTCTCACGCCTTTTCTCTTTCTCTTCCTCTTCGGAGACCCATATAATTCGAATGATGGTGCATTTAATGTTGTCCCAAGGGTCGCTGAGACGGTCCTCCGTTCCTTTCTTTCTTTGTTCTTTATTTTGATCCGCAGTATTTATTTGAACTATTTTATCTTCCAGGACACTTAACCGTTCTTCTGCCTCAGTTACTGTGCTAGTGATCCATGCTAGAGAATAATTATTTTCATGTATTGTGTTCTTCATCATTGTTTGTTTGCTCTTCAGTTCTTGTCGACCCTTGTGAAACGTTTCTTATATTTTCTCTCTCCTATTTCTACGATGTTGAATCGTCTTTCCTATCATTATTCTGAATTCTTTTTCGGGTGGACTGCCTATTTCCTCTTCATTTGTTAGGTCTGGTGCGTTTTGACCTTGCTGCTTCGTCGACGTGTGTTTTTTGATCTCCTCATTTTGCTTAACTTACTGGGATTGGGGTTCCTTTTCACAGGCGTCATGCCCGTCGTTATTGTGGTTTTTGGTGTCTGTCCCCAGCGGCTAAGGTTTGTTCAGTGGGTTCTGCATGTTTCTTTGTTGAGGGGAGGTGTGCTTGTGTTCTGGAAGATGAGTCTGGATCTTTACTTTCTGGTGGGCACCTCCACGTCTGGTGGTGTGTATTTTGGTGCCTCTGTCCTTATTATGATTTAAGGCGTCCTCTCTGATAACGGATGGGGCTCTTTCTGTCTTGCTCATTGTTTGGCATACGGTGTCCAGCACTGTAGACTTCTGGTCACTGAGTGAATGTGGGTCTTGGACGTGAGAAGGAAATCTCTGGGAGATTTTCTCCATTTGATATTATGTAGAGCTGTCAGGTCGCCTGTGGACCAGTGTCCTGAAGTTGGTTTTCCCACCTCAGATGCAGAGCACTGACTCCTGGTTAGAGCACCTAGAGACTTTCATCCTCACAGCTCAGAATAAGTGGGAGAAGAAAGAGAAGGAAACAAAGAATGAGGATAAAATAAAACAAAATAAAGTAAAATCAAATAAAATGAAGTGATTAAAATAAAAAATATTTATTACGAGAAAATTTTAAAAAGTAAAAAAAAAAAAAAAGCCACACAGAACTCTAGCACAAATGGTTAAAGCTAAGCTATACAGACAAAATCGCAAACAGCAGCATACACCTCCACAGTCTCAAAAAGTGAAAAACTGGAAAGAATAATATATCTTTGCTCACAAAGTCCACCTCGTCAATTTTGGGCTGATTCTTTGTGTATTCAGGTGTTCCACAGATGCGGGGTACTTCACGTTGAATGTGCAGATTTCACCCACTCTTCCTGCGGCTGCTGGGAGAGATTTCCCTTTGGCTTCTTTTTTCGCACAGCTCTCCTTTTACAGTTGCGTTTGCTTCATCCCATAGTTTTGGGTGGTCGTATTTCCACTGTCACTTTTTCCCAGGTATTTTTGATCCCATCTTGGTTTTCTGCAGTGAAATCTTGGTTATGTAACAGCGTTTTCTTTAGCTTCCCCGTGTTTGTATTATTGACGGGCTTTTTTTCCTTTTACTTCCTATCTAGATTCATAGCACTGTGGGCGGAAAGTATACCTGATACTGTTTCAATTTTCTTAATTTTCTAAGGCTTTATTTGTGGTCCTACATATAATATATCTTGGAGAATGTTCCATGAGCACCTGAGGAAAGAGTGTTTTCTGTCGTTTTGCAATAGAATGTGGTATACATATGAATGAAGTCCCTCCTGTTCAATGTGTCATTTAAAACTTATGTTTCCTGATTTTTTTTCATTTTGGATGATCTGTCCATTGGTGGAATTGGGGTGGTAATGTCCCCTACTCTTTTGGTGGTACTATCAAGTTCCCCTTTATGGCTGTTAGGATACATGTTATGTAGTGAAGTGATCCTCGGTTGTGTTCATAAGTATTCGCATTTGTCATATCCTCTCCTTGGTTTGATCCCTTTATCAGTATGTAGTGTCCTTGTTTGTTTCTTGTAACAGTGTTTATCTTAAAGTCTATTTCGTCTGATATGAGAATTGTAACTCCAGGTTTCCTTTGATTTCCATTTGCATGGAATGTCTCTTGCCATCTCCTCATTTTCAGTCTGTATATCTCCCTAGGTGTAAAGTGGGTCTCTTCTAGGCAGCACATATAATGGTCTTGATGTTGTATCCCTTCAGGGAGTCTATCTGTTGTAGTTGGAGCCATGTATCCATTTACATGTAATGTTATTATTAATATGGATGTTCTTCTTACCGTTTTGTTAATTGTTTTTGGTTTGTTCAAGGAGGTCTTTTCTTTTCTTTGTGATTCCTGCCTAGAGAAGTTCCTTTATATTTTGTTATAAAGCTGTTGTTGGTGCTGAATTCTTTTTCCGTGTCTTTTTCTGTAAAGTTTTTGGTTTCTCCGTCCAATCTCAATGAGATTCTTGCTGAGAACAGTAACATTGGTTGTAGGTTTTTTCCTTTCATCTCTTGAAATACGTATACTGGAACTCCCTTCTCTCTTGCAGAATTTCTGCTGAAAGGTCGGCTGTTAACTTACGTGGATTCCCTTGTATGGTATATGCTGTTTTTCCCATGCTGCTTTTTACATGCTTTCTATGTATTTAGTTTCTAATAGTTTGATGAACATGTGTCTTGGCGTGTTTCTCCTTGGATTTATCCTGTATGGGACTCTCTGTGTTTCCTTGACTTGATTAACTGTTTCCTTTCCCATACTAGGGATGTTTTCAACTATAATCTCTTCAAATATATTCTCACGCCTTTTCTCTTTCTCTTCCTCTTCGGAGACCCATATAATTCGAATGATGGTGCATTTAATGTTGTCCCAAGGGTCGCTGAGACGGTCCTCCGTTCCTTTCTTTCTTTGTTCTTTATTTTGATCCGCAGTATTTATTTGAACTATTTTATCTTCCAGGACACTTAACCGTTCTTCTGCCTCAGTTACTGTGCTAGTGATCCATGCTAGAGAATAATTATTTTCATGTATTGTGTTCTTCATCATTGTTTGTTTGCTCTTCAGTTCTTGTCGACCCTTGTGAAACGTTTCTTATATTTTCTCTCTCCTATTTCTACGATGTTGAATCGTCTTTCCTATCATTATTCTGAATTCTTTTTCGGGTGGACTGCCTATTTCCTCTTCATTTGTTAGGTCTGGTGCGTTTTGACCTTGCTGCTTCGTCGACGTGTGTTTTTTGATCTCCTCATTTTGCTTAACTTACTGGGATTGGGGTTCCTTTTCACAGGCGTCATGCCCGTCGTTATTGTGGTTTTTGGTGTCTGTCCCCAGCGGCTAAGGTTTGTTCAGTGGGTTCTGCATGTTTCTTTGTTGAGGGGAGGTGTGCTTGTGTTCTGGAAGATGAGTCTGGATCTTTACTTTCTGGTGGGCACCTCCACGTCTGGTGGTGTGTATTTTGGTGCCTCTGTCCTTATTATGATTTAAGGCGTCCTCTCTGATAACGGATGGGGCTCTTTCTGTCTTGCTCATTGTTTGGCATACGGTGTCCAGCACTGTAGACTTCTGGTCACTGAGTGAATGTGGGTCTTGGACGTGAGAAGGAAATCTCTGGGAGATTTTCTCCATTTGATATTATGTAGAGCTGTCAGGTCGCCTGTGGACCAGTGTCCTGAAGTTGGTTTTCCCACCTCAGATGCAGAGCACTGACTCCTGGTTAGAGCACCTAGAGACTTTCATCCTCACAGCTCAGAATAAGTGGGAGAAGAAAGAGAAGGAAACAAAGAATGAGGATAAAATAAAACAAAATAAAGTAAAATCAAATAAAATGAAGTGATTAAAATAAAAAATATTTATTACGAGAAAATTTTAAAAAGTAAAAAAAAAAAAAAAGCCACACAGAACTCTAGCACAAATGGTTAAAGCTAAGCTATACAGACAAAATCGCAAACAGCAGCATACACCTCCACAGTCTCAAAAAGTGAAAAACTGGAAAGAATAATATATCTTTGCTCACAAAGTCCACCTCGTCAATTTTGGGCTGATTCTTTGTGTATTCAGGTGTTCCACAGATGCGGGGTACTTCACGTTGAATGTGCAGATTTCACCCACTCTTCCTGCGGCTGCTGGGAGAGATTTCCCTTTGGCTTCTTTTTTCGCACAGCTCTCCTTTTACAGTTGCGTTTGCTTCATCCCATAGTTTTGGGTGGTCGTATTTCCACTGTCACTTTTTCCCAGGTATTTTTGATCCCATCTTGGTTTTCTGCAGTGAAATCTTGGTTATGTAACAGCGTTTTCTTTAGCTTCCCCGTGTTTGTATTATTGACGGGCTTTTTTTCCTTTTACTTCCTATCTAGATTCATAGCACTGTGGGCGGAAAGTATACCTGATACTGTTTCAATTTTCTTAATTTTCTAAGGCTTTATTTGTGGTCCTACATATAATATATCTTGGAGAATGTTCCATGAGCACCTGAGGAAAGAGTGTTTTCTGTTGTTTTGCAATAGAATGTGGTATACATATGAATGAAGTCCCTCCTGTTCAATGTGTCATTTAAAACTTATGTTTCCTGATTTTTTTTCATTTTGGATGATCTGTCCATTGGTGGAATTGGGGTGGTAATGTCCCCTACTCTTTTGGTGGTACTATCAAGTTCCCCTTTATGGCTGTTAGGATACATGTTATGTAGTGAAGTGATCCTCGGTTGTGTTCATAAGTATTCGCATTTGTCATATCCTCTCCTTGGTTTGATCCCTTTATCAGTATGTAGTGTCCTTGTTTGTTTCTTGTAACAGTGTTTATCTTAAAGTCTATTTCGTCTGATATGAGAATTGTAACTCCAGGTTTCCTTTGATTTCCATTTGCATGGAATGTCTCTTGCCATCTCCTCATTTTCAGTCTGTATATCTCCCTAGGTGTAAAGTGGGTCTCTTCTAGGCAGCACATATAATGGTCTTGATGTTGTATCCCTTCAGGGAGTCTATCTGTTGTAGTTGGAGCCATGTATCCATTTACATGTAACGTTATTATTAATATGGATGTTCTTCTTACCGTTTTGTTAATTGTTTTTGGTTTGTTCTAGGAGGTCTTTTCTTTTCTTTGTGATTCCTGCCTAGAGAAGTTCCTTTATCCTTTGATATAAAGCTGTTGTTGGTGCTGAATTCTTTTTCCGTGTCTTTTTCTGTAAAGTTTTTGGTTTCTCCGTCCAATCTCAATGAGATTCTTGCTGAGAACAGTAACATTGGTTGTAGGTTTTTTCCTTTCATCTCTTGAAATACGTATACTGGCACTCCCTTCTCTCTTGCAGAATTTCTGCTGAAAGGTCGGCTGTTAACTTACGTGGATTCCCTTGTATGGTATATGCTGTTTTTCCCATGCTGCTTTTTACATGCTTTCTATGTATTTAGTTTCTAATAGTTTGATGAACATGTGTCTTGGCGTGTTTCTCCTTGGATTTATCCTGTATGGGACTCTCTGTGTTTCCTTGACTTGATTAACTGTTTCCTTTCCCATACTAGGGATGTTTTCAACTATAATCTCTTCAAATATATTCTCACGCCTTTTCTCTTTCTCTTCCTCTTCGGAGACCCATATAATTCGAATGATGGTGCATTTAATGTTGTCCCAAGGGTCGCTGAGACGGTCCTCCGTTCCTTTCTTTCTTTGTTCTTTATTTTGATCCGCAGTATTTATTTGAACTATTTTATCTTCCAGGACACTTAACCGTTCTTCTGCCTCAGTTACTGTGCTAGTGATCCATGCTAGAGAATAATTATTTTCATGTATTGTGTTCTTCATCATTGTTTGTTTGCTCTTCAGTTCTTGTCGACCCTTGTGAAACGTTTCTTATATTTTCTCTCTCCTATTTCTACGATGTTGAATCGTCTTTCCTATCATTATTCTGAATTCTTTTTCGGGTGGACTGCCTATTTCCTCTTCATTTGTTAGGTCTGGTGCGTTTTGACCTTGCTGCTTCGTCGACGTGTGTTTTTTGATCTCCTCATTTTGCTTAACTTACTGGGATTGGGGTTCCTTTTCACAGGCGTCATGCCCGTCGTTATTGTGGTTTTTGGTGTCTGTCCCCAGCGGCTAAGGTTTGTTCAGTGGGTTCTGCATGTTTCTTTGTTGAGGGGAGGTGTGCTTGTGTTCTGGAAGATGAGTCTGGATCTTTACTTTCTGGTGGGCACCTCCACGTCTGGTGGTGTGTATTTTGGTGCCTCTGTCCTTATTATGATTTAAGGCGTCCTCTCTGATAACGGATGGGGCTCTTTCTGTCTTGCTCATTGTTTGGCATACGGTGTCCAGCACTGTAGACTTCTGGTCACTGAGTGAATGTGGGTCTTGGACGTGAGAAGGAAATCTCTGGGAGATTTTCTCCATTTGATATTATGTAGAGCTGTCAGGTCGCCTGTGGACCAGTGTCCTGAAGTTGGTTTTCCCACCTCAGATGCAGAGCACTGACTCCTGGTTAGAGCACCTAGAGACTTTCATCCTCACAGCTCAGAATAAGTGGGAGAAGAAAGAGAAGGAAACAAAGAATGAGGATAAAATAAAACAAAATAAAGTAAAATCAAATAAAATGAAGTGATTAAAATAAAAAATATTTATTACGAGAAAATTTTAAAAAGTAAAAAAAAAAAAAGCCACACAGAACTCTAGCACAAATGGTTAAAGCTAAGCTATACAGACAAAATCGCAAACAGCAGCATACACCTCCACAGTCTCAAAAAGTGAAAAACTGGAAAGAATAATATATCTTTGCTCACAAAGTCCACCTCGTCAATTTTGGGCTGATTCTTTGTGTATTCAGGTGTTCCACAGATGCGGGGTACTTCACGTTGAATGTGCAGATTTCACCCACTCTTCCTGCGGCTGCTGGGAGAGATTTCCCTTTGGCTTCTTTTTTCGCACAGCTCTCCTTTTACAGTTGCGTTTGCTTCATCCCATAGTTTTGGGTGGTCGTATTTCCACTGTCACTTTTTCCCAGGTATTTTTGATCCCATCTTGGTTTTCTGCAGTGAAATCTTGGTTATGTAACAGCGTTTTCTTTAGCTTCCCCGTGTTTGTATTATTGACGGGCTTTTTTTCCTTTTACTTCCTACCTAGATTCATAGCACTGTGGGCGGAAAGTATACCTGATACTGTTTCAATTTTCTTAATTTTCTAAGGCTTTATTTGTGGTCCTACATATAATATATCTTGGAGAATGTTCCATGAGCACCTGAGGAAAGAGTGTTTTCTGTCGTTTTGCAATAGAATGTGGTATACATATGAATGAAGTCCCTCCTGTTCAATGTGTCATTTAAAACTTATGTTTCCTGATTTTTTTTCATTTTGGATGATCTGTCCATTGGTGGAATTGGGGTGGTAATGTCCCCTACTCTTTTGGTGGTACTATCAAGTTCCCCTTTATGGCTGTTAGGATACATGTTATGTAGTGAAGTGATCCTCGGTTGTGTTCATAAGTATTCGCATTTGTCATATCCTCTCCTTGGTTTGATCCCTTTATCAGTATGTAGTGTCCTTGTTTGTTTCTTGTAACAGTGTTTATCTTAAAGTCTATTTCGTCTGATATGAGAATTGTAACTCCAGGTTTCCTTTGATTTCCATTTGCATGGAATGTCTCTTGCCATCTCCTCATTTTCAGTCTGTATATCTCCCTAGGTGTAAAGTGGGTCTCTTCTAGGCAGCACATATAATGGTCTTGATGTTGTATCCCTTCAGGGAGTCTATCTGTTGTAGTTGGAGGCATGTATCCATTTACATGTAACGTTATTATTAATATGGATGTTCTTCTTACCGTTTTGTTAATTGTTTTTGGTTTGTTCTAGGAGGTCTTTTCTTTTCTTTGTGATTCCTGCCTAGAGAAGTTCCTTTATCCTTTGATATAAAGCTGTTGTTGGTGCTGAATTCTTTTTCCGTGTCTTTTTCTGTAAAGTTTTTGGTTTCTCCGTCCAATCTCAATGAGATTCTTGCTGAGAACAGTAACATTGGTTGTAGGTTTTTTCCTTTCATCTCTTGAAATACGTATACTGGCACTCCCTTCTCTCTTGCAGAATTTCTGCTGAAAGGTCGGCTGTTAACTTACGTGGATTCCCTTGTATGGTATATGCTGTTTTTCCCATGCTGCTTTTTACATGCTTTCTATGTATTTAGTTTCTAATAGTTTGATGAACATGTGTCTTGGCGTGTTTCTCCTTGGATTTATCCTGTATGGGACTCTCTGTGTTTCCTTGAAATGATTAACTGTTTCCTTTCCCATACTAGGGATGTTTTCAACTATAATCTCTTCAAATATATTCTCACGCCTTTTCTCTTTCTCTTCCTCTTCGGAGACCCATATAATTCGAATGATGGTGCATTTAATGTTGTCCCAAGGGTCGCTGAGACGGTCCTCCGTTCCTTTCTTTCTTTGTTCTTTATTTTGATCCGCAGTATTTATTTGAACTATTTTATCTTCCAGGACACTTAACCGTTCTTCTGCCTCAGTTACTGTGCTAGTGATCCATGCTAGAGAATAATTATTTTCATGTATTGTGTTCTTCATCATTGTTTGTTTGCTCTTCAGTTCTTGTCGACCCTTGTGAAACGTTTCTTATATTTTCTCTCTCCTATTTCTACGATGTTGAATCGTCTTTCCTATCATTATTCTGAATTCTTTTTCGGGTGGACTGCCTATTTCCTCTTCATTTGTTAGGTCTGGTGCGTTTTGACCTTGCTGCTTCGTCGACGTGTGTTTTTTGATCTCCTCATTTTGCTTAACTTACTGGGATTGGGGTTCCTTTTCACAGGCGTCATGCCCGTCGTTATTGTGGTTTTTGGTGTCTGTCCCCAGCGGCTAAGGTTTGTTCAGTGGGTTCTGCATGTTTCTTTGTTGAGGGGAGGTGTGCTTGTGTTCTGGAAGATGAGTCTGGATCTTTACTTTCTGGTGGGCACCTCCACGTCTGGTGGTGTGTATTTTGGTGCCTCTGTCCTTATTATGATTTAAGGCGTCCTCTCTGATAACGGATGGGGCTCTTTCTGTCTTGCTCATTGTTTGGCATACGGTGTCCAGCACTGTAGACTTCTGGTCACTGAGTGAATGTGGGTCTTGGACGTGAGAAGGAAATCTCTGGGAGATTTTCTCCATTTGATATTATGTAGAGCTGTCAGGTCGCCTGTGGACCAGTGTCCTGAAGTTGGTTTTCCCACCTCAGATGCAGAGCACTGACTCCTGGTTAGAGCACCTAGAGACTTTCATCCTCACAGCTCAGAATAAGTGGGAGAAGAAAGAGAAGGAAACAAAGAATGAGGATAAAATAAAACAAAATAAAGTAAAATCAAATAAAATGAAGTGATTAAAATAAAAAATATTTATTACGAGAAAATTTTAAAAAGTAAAAAAAAAAAAAAGCCACACAGAACTCTAGCACAAATGGTTAAAGCTAAGCTATACAGACAAAATCGCAAACAGCAGCATACACCTCCACAGTCTCAAAAAGTGAAAAACTGGAAAGAATAATATATCTTTGCTCACAAAGTCCACCTCGTCAATTTTGGGCTGATTCTTTGTGTATTCAGGTGTTCCACAGATGCGGGGTACTTCACGTTGAATGTGCAGATTTCACCCACTCTTCCTGCGGCTGCTGGGAGAGATTTCCCTTTGGCTTCTTTTTTCGCACAGCTCTCCTTTTACAGTTGCGTTTGCTTCATCCCATAGTTTTGGGTGGTCGTATTTCCACTGTCACTTTTTCCCAGGTATTTTTGATCCCATCTTGGTTTTCTGCAGTGAAATCTTGGTTATGTAACAGCGTTTTCTTTAGCTTCCCCGTGTTTGTATTATTGACGGGCTTTTTTTCCTTTTACTTCCTATCTAGATTCATAGCACTGTGGGCGGAAAGTATACCTGATACTGTTTCAATTTTCTTAATTTTCTAAGGCTTTATTTGTGGTCCTACATATAATATATCTTGGAGAATGTTCCATGAGCACCTGAGGAAAGAGTGTTTTCTGTCGTTTTGCAATAGAATGTGGTATACATATGAATGAAGTCCCTCCTGTTCAATGTGTCATTTAAAACTTATGTTTCCTGATTTTTTTTCATTTTGGATGATCTGTCCATTGGTGGAATTGGGGTGGTAATGTCCCCTACTCTTTTGGTGGTACTATCAAGTTCCCCTTTATGGCTGTTAGGATACATGTTATGTAGTGAAGTGATCCTCGGTTGTGTTCATAAGTATTCGCATTTGTCATATCCTCTCCTTGGTTTGATCCCTTTATCAGTATGTAGTGTCCTTGTTTGTTTCTTGTAACAGTGTTTATCTTAAAGTCTATTTCGTCTGATATGAGAATTGTAACTCCAGGTTTCCTTTGATTTCCATTTGCATGGAATGTCTCTTGCCATCTCCTCATTTTCAGTCTGTATATCTCCCTAGGTGTAAAGTGGGTCTCTTCTAGGCAGCACATATAATGGTCTTGATGTTGTATCCCTTCAGGGAGTCTATCTGTTGTAGTTGGAGCCATGTATCCATTTACATGTAACGTTATTATTAATATGGATGTTCTTCTTACCGTTTTGTTAATTGTTTTTGGTTTGTTCTAGGAGGTCTTTTCTTTTCTTTGTGATTCCTGCCTAGAGAAGTTCCTTTATCCTTTGTTATAAAGCTGTTGTTGGTGCTGAATTCTTTTTCCGTGTCTTTTTCTGTAAAGTTTTTGGTTTCTCCGTCCAATCTCAATGAGATTCTTGCTGAGAACAGTAACATTGGTTGTAGGTTTTTTCCTTTCATCTCTTGAAATACGTATACTGGCACTCCCTTCTCTCTTGCAGAATTTCTGCTGAAAGGTCGGCTGTTAACTTACGTGGATTCCCTTGTATGGTATATGCTGTTTTTCCCATGCTGCTTTTTACATGCTTTCTATGTATTTAGTTTCTAATAGTTTGATGAACATGTGTCTTGGCGTGTTTCTCCTTGGATTTATCCTGTATGGGACTCTCTGTGCTTCCTTGACTTGATTAACTGTTTCCTTTCCCATACTAGGGATGTTTTCAACTATAATCTCTTCAAATATATTCTCACGCCTTTTCTATTTCTCTTCTTCTTCTGAGACCCATATAATTCGAATGATGGTGCATTTAATGTTGTCCCAAGGGTCGCTGAGACGGTCCTCCTTTCCTTTCTTTCTTTGTTCTTTATTTTGATCCGCAGTATTTATTGGAACTATTTTATCTTCCAGGACACTTAACCGTTCTTCTGCCTCAGTTACTGTGCTAGTGATCCATGCTAGAGAATAATTATTTTCATGTATTGTGTTCTTCATCATTGTTTGTTTGCTCTTCAGTTCTTGTCGACCCTTGTGAAACGTTTCTTGTATTTTCTCTCTCCTATTTCTACGATGCTGAATCGTCTTTCCTATCATTATTCTGAATTCTTTTTCGGGTGGACTGCCTATTTCCTCTTCATTTGTTAGGTCTGGTGCGTTTTGACCTTGCTGCTTCGTCCATGTGTGTTTTGATCTCCTCATTTTGCTTAACTTACTGGGCTTGGGGTTCCTTTTCACAGGCGT
The DNA here is from genome assembly GCF_965194825.1 of Balaenoptera physalus. Taxonomy (NCBI): domain Eukaryota; kingdom Metazoa; phylum Chordata; class Mammalia; order Artiodactyla; family Balaenopteridae; genus Balaenoptera; species Balaenoptera physalus. Next base: position 19,011,291 of record NC_138904.1, on the reverse strand, counting down.
CATGCCCGTCGTTATTGTGGTTTTTTGTGTCTGTCCCCAGCGGCTAAGGTTTGTTCAGTGGGTTCTGCATGTTTCTTTGTTGAGGGGAGGTGTGCTTGTGTTCTGGAAGATGAGGCTGGATCTTTACTTTCTGGTGGGCACCTCCACGTCTGGTGGTGTGTATTTTGGTGCCTCTGTCCTTATTATGATTTAAGGCGTCCTCTCTGTTAACGGATGGGGCTGTTTCTGTCTTGCTCATTGTTTGGCATACGGTGTCCAGCACTGTAGACTTCTGGTCACTGAGTGAATGTGGGTCTTGGACGTGAGAAGGAAATCTCTGGGAGATTTTCTCCATTTGATATTATGTAGAGCTGTCAGGTCGCCTGTGGACCAGTGTCCTGAAGTTGGTTTTCCCACCTCAGATGCAGAGCACTGACTCCTGGTTAGAGCACCTAGAGACTTTCATCCTCACAGCTCAGAATAAATGGGAGAAGAAAGAGAAGGAAACAAAGAATGAGGATAAAATAAAACAAAATAAAGTAAAATCAAATAAAATGAAGTGATTAAAATAAAAAATATTTATTACGAGAAAATTTTAAAAAGTAAAAAAAAAAAAAGCGACACAGAACTCTAGCACAAATGGTTAAAGCTAAGCTATACAGACAAAATCGCAAACAGCAGCATACACCTCCACAGTCTCAAAAAGTGAAAAACTGGAAAGAATAATATATCTTTGCTCACAAAGTCCACCTCGTCAATTTTGGGCTGATTCTTTGTGTATTCAGGTGTTCCACAGATGCGGGGTACTTCACGTTGAATGTGCAGATTTCACCCACTCTTCCTGCGGCTGCTGGGAGAGATTTCCCTTTGGCTTCTTTTTTCGCACAGCTCTCCTTTTACAGTTGCGTTTGCTTCATCCCATAGTTTTGGGTGGTCGTATTTCCACTGTCACTTTTTCCCAGGTATTTTTGATCCCATCTTGGTTTTCTGCAGTGAAATCTTGGTTATGTAACAGCGTTTTCTTTAGCTTCCCCGTGTTTGTATTATTGACGGGCTTTTTTTCCTTTTACTTCCGATCTAGATTCATAGCACTGTGGGCGGAAAGTATACCTGATACTGTTTCAATTTTCTTAATTTTCTAAGGCTTTATTTGTGGTCCTACATATAATATATCTTGGAGAATGTTCCATGAGCACCTGAGGAAAGAGTGTTTTCTGTTGTTTTGCAATAGAATGTGGTATACATATGAATGAAGTCCCTCCTGTTCAATGTGTCATTTAAAACTTATGTTTCCTGATTTTTTTTCATTTTGGATGATCTGTCCATTGGTGGAATTGGGGTGGTAATGTCCCCTACTCTTTTGGTGGTACTATCAAGTTCCCCTTTATGGCTGTTAGGATACATGTTATGTAGTGAAGTGATCCTCGGTTGTGTTCATAAGTATTCGCATTTGTCATATCCTCTCCTTGGTTTGATCCCTTGATCAGTATGTAGTGTCCTTGTTTGTTTCTTGTAACAGTGTTTATCTTAAAGTCTATTTCGTCTGATATGAGAATTGTAACTCCAGGTTTCCTTTGATTTCCATTTGCATGGAATGTCTCTTGCCATCTCCTCATTTTCAGTCTGTATATCTCCCTAGGTGTAAAGTGGGTCTCTTCTAGGCAGCACATATAATGGTCTTGATGTTGTATCCCTTCAGGGAGTCTATCTGTTGTAGTTGGAGCCATGTATCCATTTACATGTAACGTTATTATTAATATGGATGTTCTTCTTACCGTTTTGTTAATTGTTTTTGGTTTGTTCTAGGAGGTCTTTTCTTTTCTTTGTGATTCCTGCCTAGAGAAGTTGCTTTATCCTTTGTTATAAAGCTGTTGTTGGTGCTGAATTCTTTTTCCGTGTCTTTTTCTGTAAAGTTTTTGGTTTCTCCGTCCAATCTCAATGAGATTCTTGCTGAGAACAGTAACATTGGTTGTAGGTTTTTTCCTTTCATCTCTTGAAATACGTATACTGGCACTCCCTTCTCTCTTGCAGAATTTCTGCTGAAAGGTCGGCTGTTAACTTACGTGGATTCCCTTGTATGGTATATGCTGTTTTTCCCATGCTGCTTTTTACATGCTTTCTATGTATTTAGTTTCTAATAGTTTGATGAACATGTGTCTTGGCGTGTTTCTCCTTGGATTTATCCTGTATGGGACTCTCTGTGTTTCCTTGACTTGATTAACTGTTTCCTTTCCCATACTAGGGATGTTTTCAACTATAATCTCTTCAAATATATTCTCACGCCTTTTCTCTTTCTCTTCCTCTTCTGAGACCCATATAATTCGAATGATGGTGCATTTAATGTTGTCCCAAGGGTCGCTGAGACGGTCCTCCGTTCCTTTCTTTCTTTGTTCTTTATTTTGATCCGCAGTATTTATTTGAACTATTTTATCTTCCAGGACCCTTAACCGTTCTTCTGCCTCAGTTACTGTGCTAGTGATCCATGCTAGAGAATAATTATTTTCATGTATTGTGTTCTTCATCATTGTTTGTTTGCTCTTCAGTTCTTGTCGACCCTTGTGAAACGTTTCTTATATTTTCTCTCTCCTATTTCTACGATGTTGAATCGTCTTTCCTATCATTATTCTGAATTCTTTTTCGGGTGGACTGCCTATTTCCTCTTCATTTGTTAGGTCTGGTGCGTTTTGACCTTGCTGCTTCGTCGACGTGTGTTTTTTGATCTCCTCATTTTGCTTAACTTACTGGGATTGGGGTTCCTTTTCACAGGCGTCATGCCCGTCGTTATTGTGGTTTTTGGTGTCTGTCCCCAGCGGCTAAGGTTTGTTCAGTGGGTTCTGCATGTTTCTTTGTTGAGGGGAGGTGTGCTTGTGTTCTGGAAGATGAGTCTGGATCTTTACTTTCTGGTGGGCACCTCCACGTCTGGTGGTGTGTATTTTGGTGCCTCTGTCCTTATTATGATTTAAGGCGTCCTCTCTGATAACGGATGGGGCTCTTTCTGTCTTGCTCATTGTTTGGCATACGGTGTCCAGCACTGTAGACTTCTGGTCACTGAGTGAATGTGGGTCTTGGACGTGAGAAGGAAATCTCTGGGAGATTTTCTCCATTTGATATTATGTAGAGCTGTCAGGTCGCCTGTGGACCAGTGTCCTGAAGTTGGTTTTCCCACCTCAGATGCAGAGCACTGACTCCTGGTTAGAGCACCTAGAGACTTTCATCCTCACAGCTCAGAATAAGTGGGAGAAGAAAGAGAAGGAAACAAAGAATGAGGATAAAATAAAACAAAATAAAGTAAAATCAAATAAAATGAAGTGATTAAAATAAAAAATATTTATTACGAGAAAATTTTAAAAAGTAAAAAAAAAAAAAAGCCACACAGAACTCTAGCACAAATGGTTAAAGCTAAGCTATACAGACAAAATCGCAAACAGCAGCATACACCTCCACAGTCTCAAAAAGTGAAAAACTGGAAAGAATAATATATCTTTGCTCACAAAGTCCACCTCGTCAATTTTGGGCTGATTCTTTGTGTATTCAGGTGTTCCACAGATGCGGGGTACTTCACGTTGAATGTGCAGATTTCACCCACTCTTCCTGCGGCTGCTGGGAGAGATTTCCCTTTGGCTTCTTTTTTCGCACAGCTCTCCTTTTACAGTTGCGTTTGCTTCATCCCATAGTTTTGGGTGGTCGTATTTCCACTGTCACTTTTTCCCAGGTATTTTTGATCCCATCTTGGTTTTCTGCAGTGAAATCTTGGTTATGTAACAGCGTTTTCTTTAGCTTCCCCGTGTTTGTATTATTGACGGGCTTTTTTTCCTTTTACTTCCGATCTAGATTCATAGCACTGTGGGCGGAAAGTATACCTGATACTGTTTCAATTTTCTTAATTTTCTAAGGCTTTATTTGTGGTCCTACATATAATATATCTTGGAGAATGTTCCATGAGCACCTGAGGAAAGAGTGTTTTCTGTTGTTTTGCAATAGAATGTGGTATACATATGAATGAAGTCCCTCCTGTTCAATGTGTCATTTAAAACTTATGTTTCCTGATTTTTTTTCATTTTGGATGATCTGTCCATTGGTGGAATTGGGGTGGTAATGTCCCCTACTCTTTTGGTGGTACTATCAAGTTCCCCTTTATGGCTGTTAGGATACATGTTATGTAGTGAAGTGATCCTCGGTTGTGTTCATAAGTATTCGCATTTGTCATATCCTCTCCTTGGTTTGATCCCTTGATCAGTATGTAGTGTCCTTGTTTGTTTCTTGTAACAGTGTTTATCTTAAAGTCTATTTCGTCTGATATGAGAATTGTAACTCCAGGTTTCCTTTGATTTCCATTTGCATGGAATGTCTCTTGCCATCTCCTCATTTTCAGTCTGTATATCTCCCTAGGTGTAAAGTGGGTCTCTTCTAGGCAGCACATATAATGGTCTTGATGTTGTATCCCTTCAGGGAGTCTATCTGTTGTAGTTGGAGCCATGTATCCATTTACATGTAACGTTATTATTAATATGGATGTTCTTCTTACCGTTTTGTTAATTGTTTTTGGTTTGTTCTAGGAGGTCTTTTCTTTTCTTTGTGATTCCTGCCTAGAGAAGTTGCTTTATCCTTTGTTATAAAGCTGTTGTTGGTGCTGAATTCTTTTTCCGTGTCTTTTTCTGTAAAGTTTTTGGTTTCTCCGTCCAATCTCAATGAGATTCTTGCTGAGAACAGTAACATTGGTTGTAGGTTTTTTCCTTTCATCTCTTGAAATACGTATACTGGCACTCCCTTCTCTCTTGCAGAATTTCTGCTGAAAGGTCGGCTGTTAACTTACGTGGATTCCCTTGTATGGTATATGCTGTTTTTCCCATGCTGCTTTTTACATGCTTTCTATGTATTTAGTTTCTAATAGTTTGATGAACATGTGTCTTGGCGTGTTTCTCCTTGGATTTATCCTGTATGGGACTCTCTGTGTTTCCTTGACTTGATTAACTGTTTCCTTTCCCATACTAGGGATGTTTTCAACTATAATCTCTTCAAATATATTCTCACGCCTTTTCTCTTTCTCTTCCTCTTCTGAGACCCATATAATTCGAATGATGGTGCATTTAATGTTGTCCCAAGGGTCGCTGAGACGGTCCTCCGTTCCTTTCTTTCTTTGTTCTTTATTTTGATCCGCAGTATTTATTTGAACTATTTTATCTTCCAGGACCCTTAACCGTTCTTCTGCCTCAGTTACTGTGCTAGTGATCCATGCTAGAGAATAATTATTTTCATGTATTGTGTTCTTCATCATTGTTTGTTTGCTCTTCAGTTCTTGTCGACCCTTGTGAAACGTTTCTTATATTTTCTCTCTCCTATTTCTACGATGTTGAATCGTCTTTCCTATCATTATTCTGAATTCTTTTTCGGGTGGACTGCCTATTTCCTCTTCATTTGTTAGGTCTGGTGCGTTTTGACCTTGCTGCTTCGTCGACGTGTGTTTTTTGATCTCCTCATTTTGCTTAACTTACTGGGATTGGGGTTCCTTTTCACAGGCGTCATGCCCGTCGTTATTGTGGTTTTTGGTGTCTGTCCCCAGCGGCTAAGGTTTGTTCAGTGGGTTCTGCATGTTTCTTTGTTGAGGGGAGGTGTGCTTGTGTTCTGGAAGATGAGTCTGGATCTTTACTTTCTGGTGGGCACCTCCACGTCTGGTGGTGTGTATTTTGGTGCCTCTGTCCTTATTATGATTTAAGGCGTCCTCTCTGATAACGGATGGGGCTCTTTCTGTCTTGCTCATTGTTTGGCATACGGTGTCCAGCACTGTAGACTTCTGGTCACTGAGTGAATGTGGGTCTTGGACGTGAGAAGGAAATCTCTGGGAGATTTTCTCCATTTGATATTATGTAGAGCTGTCAGGTCGCCTGTGGACCAGTGTCCTGAAGTTGGTTTTCCCACCTCAGATGCAGAGCACTGACTCCTGGTTAGAGCACCTAGAGACTTTCATCCTCACAGCTCAGAATAAGTGGGAGAAGAAAGAGAAGGAAACAAAGAATGAGGATAAAATAAAACAAAATAAAGTAAAATCAAATAAAATGAAGTGATTAAAATAAAAAATATTTATTACGAGAAAATTTTAAAAAGTAAAAAAAAAAAAAAGCCACACAGAACTCTAGCACAAATGGTTAAAGCTAAGCTATACAGACAAAATCGCAAACAGCAGCATACACCTCCACAGTCTCAAAAAGTGAAAAACTGGAAAGAATAATATATCTTTGCTCACAAAGTCCACCTCGTCAATTTTGGGCTGATTCTTTGTGTATTCAGGTGTTCCACAGATGCGGGGTACTTCACGTTGAATGTGCAGATTTCACCCACTCTTCCTGCGGCTGCTGGGAGAGATTTCCCTTTGGCTTCTTTTTTCGCACAGCTCTCCTTTTACAGTTGCGTTTGCTTCATCCCATAGTTTTGGGTGGTCGTATTTCCACTGTCACTTTTTCCCAGGTATTTTTGATCCCATCTTGGTTTTCTGCAGTGAAATCTTGGTTATGTAACAGCGTTTTCTTTAGCTTCCCCGTGTTTGTATTATTGACGGGCTTTTTTTCCTTTTACTTCCTACCTAGATTCATAGCACTGTGGGCGGAAAGTTTACCTGATACTGTTTCAATTTTCTTAATTTTCTAAGGCTTTATTTGTGGTCCTACATATAATATATCTTGGAGAATGTTCCATGAGCACCTGAGGAAAGAGTGTTTTCTGTCGTTTTGCAATAGAATGTGGTATACATATGAATGAAGTCCCTCCTGTTCAATGTGTCATTTAAAACTTATGTTTCCTGATTTTTTTTCATTTTGGATGATCTGTCCATTGGTGGAATTGGGGTGGTAATGTCCCCTACTCTTTTGGTGGTACTATCAAGTTCCCCTTTATGGCTGTTAGGATACATGTTATGTAGTGAAGTGATCCTCGGTTGTGTTCATAAGTATTCGCATTTGTCATATCCTCTCCTTGGTTTGATCCCTTTATCAGTATGTAGTGTCCTTGTTTGTTTCTTGTAACAGTGTTTATCTTAAAGTCTATTTCGTCTGATATGAGAATTGTAACTCCAGGTTTCCTTTGATTTCCATTTGCATGGAATGTCTCTTGCCATCTCCTCATTTTCAGTCTGTATATCTCCCTAGGTGTAAAGTGGGTCTCTTCTAGGCAGCACATATAATGGTCTTGATGTTGTATCCCTTCAGGGAGTCTATCTGTTGTAGTTGGAGCCATGTATCCATTTACATGTAACGTTATTATTAATATGGATGTTCTTCTTACCGTTTTGTTAATTGTTTTTGGTTTGTTCTAGGAGGTCTTTTCTTTTCTTTGTGATTCCTGCCTAGAGAAGTTCCTTTATACTTTGTTATAAAGCTGTTGTTGGTGCTGAATTCTTTTTCCGTGTCTTTTTCTGTAAAGTTTTTGGTTTCTCCGTCCAATCTCAATGAGATTCTTGCTGAGAACAGTAACATTGGTTGTAGGTTTTTTCCTTTCATCTCTTGAAATACGTATACTGGCACTCCCTTCTCTCTTGCAGAATTTCTGCTGAAAGGTCGGCTGTTAACTTACGTGGATTCCCTTGTATGGTATATGCTGTTTTTCCCATGCTGCTTTTTACATGCTTTCTATGTATTTAGTTTCTAATAGTTTGATGAACATGTGTCTTGGCGTGTTTCTCCTTGGATTTATCCTGTATGGGACTCTCTGTGCTTCCTTGACTTGATTAACTGTTTCCTTTCCCATACTAGGGATGTTTTCAATTATAATCTCTTCAAATATATTCTCACGCCTTTTCTATTTCTCTTCCTCTTCTGAGACCCATATAATTCGAATGATGGTGCATTTAATGTTGTCCCAAGGGTCGCTGAGACGGTCCTCCGTTCCTTTCTTTCTTTGTTCTTTATTTTGATCCGCAGTATTTATTTGAACTATTTTATCTTCCAGGACACTTAACCGTTCTTCTGCCTCAGTTACTGTGCTAGTGATCCATGCTAGAGAATAATTATTTTCATGTATTGTGTTCTTCATCATTGTTTGTTTGCTCTTCAGTTCTTGTCGACCCTTGTGAAACGTTTATTATATTTTCTCTCTCCTATTTCTACGATGTTGAATCGTCTTTCCTATCATTATTCTGAATTGTTTTTCGGATGGACTGCCTATTTCCTCTTCATTTGTTAGGTCTGGTGCGTTTTGACCTTGCTGCTTCGTCGACGTGTGTTTTTTGATCTCCTCATTTTGCTTAACTTACTGGGATTGGGGTTCCTTTTCACAGGCGTCATGCCCGTCGTTATTGTGGTTTTTGGTGTCTGTCCCCAGCGGCTAAGGTTTGTTCAGTGGGTTCTGCATGTTTCTTTGTTGAGGGGAGGTGTGCTTGTGTTCTGGAAGATGAGGCTGGATCTTTACTTTCTGGTGGGCACCTCCACGTCTGGTGGTGTGTATTTTGGTGCCTCTGTCCTTATTATGATTTAAGGCGTCCTCTCTGATAACGGATGGGGCTCTTTCTGTCTTGCTCATTGTTTGGCATACGGTGTCCAGCACTGTAGACTTCTGGTCACTGAGTGAATGTGGGTCTTGGACGTGAGAAGGAAATCTCTGGGAGATTTTCTCCATTTGATATTATGTAGAGCTGTCAGGTCGCCTGTGGACCAGTGTCCTGAAGTTGGTTTTCCCACCTCAGATGCAGAGCACTGACTCCTGGTTAGAGCACTTAGAGACTTTCATCCTCACAGCTCAGAATAAGTGGGAGAAGAAAGAGAGGGAAACAAAGAATGAGGATAAAATAAAACAAAATAAAGTAAAATCAAATAAAATGAAGTGATTAAAATAAAAAATATTTATTACGAGAAAATTTTAAAAAGTAAAAAAAAAAAAAAGCCACACAGAACTCTAGCACAAATGGTTAAAGCTAAGCTATACAGACAAAATCGCAAACAGCAGCATACACCTCCACAGTCTCAAAAAGTGAAAAACTGGAAAGAATAATATATCTTTGCTCACAAAGTCCACCTCGTTAATTTTGGGCTGATTCTTTGTGTATTCAGGTGTTCCACAGATGCGGGGTACTTCACGTTGAATGTGCAGATTTCACCCACTCTTCCTGCGGCTGCTGGGAGAGATTTCCCTTTGGCTTCTTTTTTCGCACAGCTCTCCTTTTACAGTTGCGTTTGCTTCATCCCATAGTTTTGGGTGGTCGTATTTCCACTGTCACTTTTTCCCAGGTATTTTTGATCCCATCTTGGTTTTCTGCAGTGAAATCTTGGTTATGTAACAGCGTTTTCTTTAGCTTCCCCGTGTTTGTATTATTGACGGGCTTTTTTTCCTTTTACTTCCTATCTAGATTCATAGCACTGTGGGCGGAAAGTATACCTGATACTGTTTCAATTTTCTTAATTTTCTAAGGCTTTATTTGTGGTCCTACATATAATATATCTTGGAGAATGTTCCATGAGCACCTGAGGAAAGAGTGTTTTCTGTTGTTTTGCAATAGAATGTGGTATACATATGAATGAAGTCCCTCCTGTTCAATGTGTCATTTAAAACTTATGTTTCCTGATTTTTTTTCATTTTGGATGATCTGTCCATTGGTGGAATTGGGGTGGTAATGTCCCCTATTCTTTTGGTGGTACTATCAAGTTCCCCTTTATGGCTGTTAGGATACATGTTATGTAGTGAAGTGATCCTCGGTTGTGTTCATAAGTATTCGCATTTGTCATATCCTCTCCTTGGTTTGATCCCTTTATCAGTATGTAGTGTCCTTGTTTGTTTCTTGTAACAGTGTTTATCTTAAAGTCTATTTCGTCTGATATGAGAATTGTAACTCCAGGTTTCCTTTGATTTCCATTTGCATGGAATGTCTCTTGCCATCTCCTCATTTTCAGTCTGTATATCTCCCTAGGTGTAAAGTGGGTCTCTTCTAGGCAGCACATATAATGGTCTTGATGTTGTATCCCTTCAGGGAGTCTATCTGTTGTAGTTGGAGCCATGTATCCATTTACATGTAACGTTATTATTAATATGGATGTTCTTCTTACCGTTTTGTTAATTGTTTTTGGTTTGTTCTAGGAGGTCTTTTCTTTTCTTTGTGATTCCTGCCTAGAGAGTTCCTTTATATTTTGTTATAAAGCTGTTGTTGGTGCTGAATTCTTTTTCCGTGTCTTTTTCTGTAAAGTTTTTGGTTTCTCCGTCCAATCTCAATGAGATTCTTGCTGAGAACAGTAACATTGGTTGTAGGTTTTTTCCTTTCATCTCTTGAAATACGTATACTGGCACTCCCTTCTCTCTTGCAGAATTTCTGCTGAAAGGTCGGCTGTTAACTTACGTGGATTCCCTTGTATGGTATATGCTGTTTTTCCCATGCTGCTTTTTACATGCTTTCTATGTATTTCGTTTCTAATAGTTTGATGAACATGTGTCTTGGCGTGTTTCTCCTTGGATTTATCCTGTATGGGACTCTCTGTGCTTCCTTGACTTGATTAACTGTTTCCTTTCCCATACTAGGGATGTTTTCAACTATAATCTCTTCAAATATATTCTCACGCCTTTTCTCTTTCTCTTCTTCTTCTGAGACCCATATAATTCGAATGATGGTGCATTTAATGTTGTCCCAAGGGTCGCTGAGACGGTCCTCCGTTCCTTTCTTTCTTTGTTCTTTATTTTGATCCCCAGTATTTATTTGAACTATTTTATCTTCCAGGACACTTAACCGTTCTTCTGCCTCAGTTACTGTGCTAGTGATCCATGCTAGAGAATAATTATTTTCATGTATTGTGTTCTTCATCATTGTTTGTTTGCTCTTCAGTTCTTGTCGACCCTTGTGAAACGTTTCTTGTATTTTCTCTCTCCTATTTCTACGATGTTGAATCGTCTTTCCTATCATTATTCTGAATTCTTTTTCGGGTGGACTGCCTATTTCCTCTTCATTTGTTAGGTCTGGAGCGTTTTGACCTTGCTGCTTCGTCGACGTGTGTTTTTTGATCTCCTCATTTTGCTTAACTTACTGGGCTTGGGGTTCCTTTTCACAGGCGTCATGCCCGTCGTTATTGTGGTTTTTGGTGTCTGTCCCCAGCGGCTAAGGTTTGTTCAGTGGGTTCTGCATGTTTCTTTGTTGAGGGGAGGTGTGCTTGTGTTCTGGAGGATGAGGCTGGATCTTTACTTTCTGGTGGGCACCTCCACGTCTGGTGGTGTGTATTTTGGTGCCTCTGTCCTTATTATGATTTAAGGCGTCCTCTCTGATAACGGATGGGGCTGTTTCTGTCTTGCTCATTGTTTGGCATACGGTGTCCAGCACTGTAGACTTCTGGTCACTGAGTGAATGTGGGTCTTGGAGGTGAGAAGGAAATCTCTGGGAGATTTTCTCCATTTGATATTATGTAGAGCTGTCAGGTCGCCTGTGGACCAGTGTCCTGAAGTTGGTTTTCCCACCTCAGATGCAGAGCACTGACTCCTGGTTAGAGCACCTAGAGACTTTCATCCTCACAGCTCAGAATAAGTGGGAGAAGAAAGAGAAGGAAACAAAGAATGAGGATGAAATAAAACAAAATAAAGTAAAATCAAATAAAATGAAGTGATTAAAATAAAAAATATTTATTACGAGAAAATTTTAAAAAGTAAAAAAAAAAAAAAAGCCACACAGAACTCTAGCACAAATGGTTAAAGCTAAGCTATACAGACAAAATTGCAAACAGCAGCATACACCTCCACAGTCTCAAAAAGTGAAAAACTGGAAATAATAATATATCTTTGCTCACAAAGTCCACCTCGTAAATTTTTGGCTGATTCTTTGTGTATTCAGGTGTTCCACAGATGCGGGGTACTTCACGTTGAATGTGCAGATTTCATCCACTCTTCCTGCGGCTGCTGGGAGAGATTTCCCTTTGGCTTCTTTTTTCGCACAGCTCTCCTTTTACAGTTGCGTTTGCTTCATCCCATAGTTTTGGGTGGTCGTATTTCCACTGTCACTTTTTCCCAGGTATTTTTGATCCCATCTTGGTTTTCTGCAGTGAAATCTTGGTTATGTAACAGCGTTTTCTTTAGCTTCCCCGTGTTTGTATTATTGACGGGCTTTTTTTCCTTTTAATTCCTATCTAGATTCATAGCACTGTGGGCGGAAAGTATACCTGATACTGTTTCAATTTTCTTAATTTTCTAAGGCTTTATTTGTGGTCCTACATATAATGTATCTTGGAGAATGTTCCATGAGCACCTGAGGAAAGAGTGTTTTCTGTTGTTTTGCAATAGAATGTGGTATACATATGAATGAAGTCCCTCCTGTTCAATGTGTCATTTAAAACTTATGTTTCCTGATTTTTTTTCATTTTGGATGATCTGTCCATTGGTGGAATTGGGGTGGTAATGTCCCCTACTCTTTTGGTGGTACTATCAAGTTCCCCTTTATGGCTGTTAGGATACATGTTATGTAGTGAAGTGATCCTCGGTTGTGTTCATAAGTATTCGCATTTGTCATATCCTCTCCTTGGTTTGATCCCTTGATCAGTATGTAGTGTCCTTGTTTGTTTCTTGTAACAGTGTTTATCTTAAAGTCTATTTCGTCTGATATGAGAATTGTAACTCCAGGTTTCCTTTGATTTCCATTTGCATGGAATGTCTCTTGCCATCTCCTCATTTTCAGTCTGTATATCTCCCTAGGTGTAAAGTGGGTCTCTTCTAGGCAGCACATATAATGGTCTTGATGTTGTATCCCTTCAGGGAGTCTATCTGTTGTAGTTGGAGCCATGTATCCATTTACATGTAACGTTCTTATTAATATGGATGTTCCTCTTACCGTTTTGTTAATTGTTTTTGGTTTGTTCTAGGAGGTCTTTTCTTTTCTTTGTGATTCCTGCCTAGAGAAGTTCCTTTATCCTTTGTTATAAAGCTGTTGTTGGTGCTGAATTCTTTTTCCGTGTCTTTTTCTGTAAAGTTTTTGGTTTCTCCGTCCAATCTCAATGAGATTCTTGCTGAGAATAGTAACATTGGTTGTAGGTTTTTTCCTTTCATCTCTTGAAATACGTATACTGGCACTCCCTTCTCTCTTGCAGAATTTCTGCTGAAAGGTCAGCTGTTAACTTACGTGGATTCCCTTGTATGGTATATGCTGTTTTTCCCATGCTGCTTTTTACATGCTTTCTATGTATTTAGTTTCTAATAGTTTGATGAACATGTGTCTTGGCGTGTTTCTCCTTGGATTTATCCTGTATGGGACTCTCTGTGCTTCCTTGACTTGATTAACTGTTTCCTTTCCCATACTAGGGATGTTTTCAACTATAATCTCTTCAAATATATTCTCACGCCTTTTCTATTTCTCTTCTTCTTCTGAGACTCATATAATTCGAATGTTGGTGCATTTAAGGTTGTCCCAAAGGTCGCTGAGACGGCCCTCAGTTCCTTTCTTTCTTTGTTCTTTATTTTGATCCCCAGTATTTATTTGAACTATTTTATCTTCCAGGACACTTAACCGTTCTTCTGCCTCAGTTATTGTGCTAGTGATCCATGCTAGAGAATAATTATTTTCATGTATTGTGTTCTTCATCATTGTTTGTTTGCTCTTCAGTTCTTGTCGACCCTTGTGAAACGTTTCTTGTATTTTCTCTCTCCTATTTCTACAATGTTGAATCGTCTTTCCTATCATTATTCTGAATTCTTTTTCGGGTGGACTGCCTATTTCCTCTTCATTTGTTAGGTCTGGTGCGTTTTGACCTTGCTGCTTCGTCGACGTGTGTTTTTTGATCTCCTCATTTTGCTTAACTTAGTGGGCTTGGGGTTCCTTTTCACAGGCGTCATGCCCGTCGTTATTGTGGTTTTTGTTGTCTGTCCCCAGCGGCTAAGGTTTGTTCAGTGGGTTCTGCATGTTTCTTTGTTGAGGGGAGGTGTGCTTGTGTTCTGGAAGATGAGGCTGGATCTTTACTTTCTGGTGGGCACCTCCACGTCTGGTGGTGTGTATTTTGGTGCCTCTGTCCTTATTATGATTTAAGGCGTCCTCTCTGATACCGGATGGGGCTGTTTCTGTCTTGCTCATTGTTTGGCATACGGTGTCCAGCACTGTAGACTTCTGGTCACTGAGTGAATGTGGGTCTTGGACTTGAGAAGGAAATCTCTGGGAGATTTTCTCCATTTGATATTATGTAGAGCTGTCAGGTCTCCTGTGGACCAGTGTCCTGAAGTTGGTTTTCCCACCTCAGATGCAGAGCACTGACTCCTGGTTAGAGCACATAGAGACTTTCATCCTCACAGCTCAGAATAAGTGGGAGAAGAAAGAGAAGGAAGCAAAGAATGAGGATAAAATAAAACAAAATAAAGTAAAATCAAATAAAATGAAGTGATTAAAATAAAAAATATTTATTACGAGAAAATTTTAAAAAGTAAAAAAAAAAAAAGCCACACAGAACTCTAGCACAAATGGTTAAAGCTAAGCTATACAGACAAAATCGCAAACAGCAGCATACACCTCCACAGTCACAAAAAGTGTAAAACTGGAAAGAATAATATATCTTTGCTCACAAAGTCCACCTCGTCAATTTTGGGCTGATTCTTTGTGTATTCAGGTGTTCCACAGATGCGGGGTACTTCACGTTGAGTGTGCAGATTTCACCCACTCTTCCTGTGGCTGCTGGGAGAGATTTCCCTTTGGCTTCTTTTTTCGCTCAGCTCTCCTTTTACAGTTGCGTTTGCTTCATCCCATAGTTTTGGGTGGTCGTATTTCCACTGTCACTTTTTCCCAGGTATTTTTGATCCCATCTTGGTTTTCTGCAGTGAAATCTTGGTTATGTAACAGCGTTTTCTTTAGCTTCCCCGTGTTTGTATTATTGACGGTCTTTTTTTCCTTTTAATTCCTATCTAGATTCATAGCACTGTGGGCGGAAAGTATACCTGATACTGTTTCAATTTTCTTAATTTTCTAAGGCTTTATTTGTGGTCCTACATATAATGTATCTTGGAGAATGTTCCATGAGCACCTGAGGAAAGAGTGTTTTCTGTTGTTTTGCAATAGAATGTGGTATACATATGAATGAAGTCCCTCCTGTTCAATGTGTCATTTAAAACTTATGTTTCCTGATTTTTTTTCATTTTGGATGATCTGTCCATTGGTGGAATTGGGGTGGTAATGTCCCCTACTCTTTTGGTGGTACTATCAAGTTCCCCTTTATGGCTGTTAGGATACATGTTATGTAGTGAAGTGATCCTCGGTTGTGTTCATAAGTATTCGCATTTGTCATATCCTCTCCTTGGTTTGATCCCTTGATCAGTATGTAGTGTCCTTGTTTGTTTCTTGTAACAGTGTTTATCTTAAAGTCTATTTCGTCTGATATGAGAATTGTAACTCCAGGTTTCCTTTGATTTCCATTTGCATGGAATGTCTCTTGCCATCTCCTCATTTTCAGTCTGTATATCTCCCTAGGTGTAAAGTGGGTCTCTTCTAGGCAGCACATATAATGGTCTTGATGTTGTATCCCTTCAGGGAGTCTATCTGTTGTAGTTGGAGCCATGTATCCATTTACATGTAACGTTCTTATTAATATGGATATTCCTCTTACCGTTTTGTTAATTGTTTTTGGTTTGTTCTAGGAGGTCTTTTCTTTTCTTTGTGATTCCTGCCTAGAGAAGTTCCTTTATCCTTTGTTATAAAGCTGTTGTTGGTGCTGAATTCTTTTTCCGTGTCTTTTTCTGTAAAGTTTTTGGTTTCTCCGTCCAATCTCAATGAGATTCTTGCTGAGAACAGTAACATTGGTTGTAGGTTTTTTCCTTTCATCTCTTGAAATACGTATACTGGCACTCCCTTCTCTCTTGCAGAATTACTGCTGAAAGGTCAGCTGTTAACTTACGTGGATTCCCTTGTATGGTATATGCTGTTTTTCCCATGCTGCTTTTTACATGCTTTCTATGTATTTAGTTTCTAATAGTTTGATGAACATGTGTCTTGGCGTGTTTCTCCTTGGATTTATCCTGTATGGGACTCTCTGTGCTTCCTTGACTTGATTAACTGTTTCCTTTCCCATACTAGGGATGTTTTCAACTATAATCTCTTCAAATATATTCTCACGCCTTTTCTATTTCTCTTCTTCTTCTGAGACCCATATAATTCGAATGTTGGTGCATTTAAGGTTGTCCCAAAGGTCGCTGAGACGGCCCTCCGTTCCTTTCTTTCTTTGTTCTTTATTTTGATCCCCAGTATTTATTTGAACTATTTTATCTTCCAGGACACTTAACCGTTCTTCTGCCTCAGTTATTGTGCTAGTGATCCATGCTAGAGAATAATTATTTTCATGTATTGTGTTCTTCATCATTGTTTGTTTGCTCTTCAGTTCTTGTCGACCCTTGTGAAACGTTTCTTGTATTTTCTCTCTCCTATTTTTAGATGTTGAATCGTCTTTCCTATCATTATTCTGAATTCTTTTTCGGGTGGACTGCCTATTTCCTCTTCATTTGTTAGGTCTGGTGCGTTTTGACCTTGCTGCTTCGTCGACGTGTGTTTTTTGATCTCCTCATTTTGCTTAACTTAGTGGGCTTAGGGTTCCTTTTCACAGGCGTCACGCCCGTCGTTATTGTGGTTTTTGGTGTCTGTCCCCAGCGGCTAAGGTTTGTTCAGTGGGTTCTGCATGTTTCTTTGTTGAGGGGAGGTGTGCTTGTGTTCTGGAAGATGAGGCTGGATCTTTACTTTCTGGTGGGCACCTCCACGTCTGGTGGTGTGTATTTTGGTCCTTCTGTCCTTATTATGATTCAAGGCGTCCTCTCTGATAACGGATGGGGCTGTTTCTGTCTTACTCATTGTTTGGCATACGGTGTCCAGCACTGTAGACTTCTGGTCACAGAGTGAATGTGGGTCTTGGACGTGAGAAGGAAATCTCTGGGAGATTTTCTCCATTTGATATTATGTAGAGCTGTCAGGTCTCCTGTGGACCAGTGTCCTGAAGTTGGTTTTCCCACCTCAGATGCAGAGCACTGACTCCTGGTTAGAGCACATAGAGACTTTCATCCTCACAGCTCAGAATAAGTGGGAGAAGAAAGAGAAGGAAGCAAAGAATGAGGATAAAATAAAACAAAATAAAGTAAAATCAAATAAAATGAAGTGATTAAAATAAAAAATATTTATTACGAGAAAATTTTAAAAAGTAAAAAAAAAAAAAGCCACACAGAACTCTAGCACAAATGGTTAAAGCTAAGCTATACAGACAAAATCGCAAACAGCAGCATACACCTCCACAGTCACAAAAAGTGTAAAACTGGAAAGAATAATATATCTTTGCTCACAAAGTCCACCTCGTCAATTTTGGGCTGATTCTTTGTGTATTCAGGTGTTCCACAGATGCGGGGTACTTCACGTTGAGTGTGCAGATTTCACCCACTCTTCCTGTGGCTGCTGGGAGAGATTTCCCTTTGGCTTCTTTTTTCGCTCAGCTCTCCTTTTACAGTTGCGTTTGCTTCATCCCATAGTTTTGGGTGGTCGTATTTCCACTGTCACTTTTTCCCAGGTATTTTTGATCCCATCTTGGTTTTCTGCAGTGAAATCTTGGTTATGTAACAGCGTTTTCTTTAGCTTCCCCGTGTTTGTATTATTGACGGTCTTTTTTTCCTTTTAATTCCTATCTAGATTCATAGCACTGTGGGCGGAAAGTATACCTGATACTGTTTCAATTTTCTTAATTTTCTAAGGCTTTATTTGTGGTCCTACATATAATGTATCTTGGAGAATGTTCCATGAGCACCTGAGGAAAGAGTGTTTTCTGTTGTTTTGCAATAGAATGTGGTATACATATGAATGAAGTCCCTCCTGTTCAATGTGTCATTTAAAACTTATGTTTCCTGATTTTTTTTCATTTTGGATGATCTGTCCATTGGTGGAATTGGGGTGGTAATGTCCCCTACTCTTTTGGTGGTACTATCAAGTTCCCCTTTATGGCTGTTAGGATACATGTTATGTAGTGAAGTGATCCTCGGTTGTGTTCATAAGTATTCGCATTTGTCATATCCTCTCCTTGGTTTGATCCCTTGATCAGTATGTAGTGTCCTTGTTTGTTTCTTGTAACAGTGTTTATCTTAAAGTCTATTTCGTCTGATATGAGAATTGTAACTCCAGGTTTCCTTTGATTTCCATTTGCATGGAATGTCTCTTGCCATCTCCTCATTTTCAGTCTGTATATCTCCCTAGGTGTAAAGTGGGTCTCTTCTAGGCAGCACATATAATGGTCTTGATGTTGTATCCCTTCAGGGAGTCTATCTGTTGTAGTTGGAGCCATGTATCCATTTACATGTAACGTTCTTATTAATATGGATATTCCTCTTACCGTTTTGTTAATTGTTTTTGGTTTGTTCTAGGAGGTCTTTTCTTTTCTTTGTGATTCCTGCCTAGAGAAGTTCCTTTATCCTTTGTTATAAAGCTGTTGTTGGTGCTGAATTCTTTTTCCGTGTCTTTTTCTGTAAAGTTTTTGGTTTCTCCGTCCAATCTCAATGAGATTCTTGCTGAGAACAGTAACATTGGTTGTAGGTTTTTTCCTTTCATCTCTTGAAATACGTATACTGGCACTCCCTTCTCTCTTGCAGAATTACTGCTGAAAGGTCAGCTGTTAACTTACGTGGATTCCCTTGTATGGTATATGCTGTTTTTCCCATGCTGCTTTTTACATGCTTTCTATGTATTTAGTTTCTAATAGTTTGATGAACATGTGTCTTGGCGTGTTTCTCCTTGGATTTATCCTGTATGGGACTCTCTGTGCTTCCTTGACTTGATTAACTGTTTCCTTTCCCATACTAGGGATGTTTTCAACTATAATCTCTTCAAATATATTCTCACGCCTTTTCTATTTCTCTTCTTCTTCTGAGACCCATATAATTCGAATGTTGGTGCATTTAAGGTTGTCCCAAAGGTCGCTGAGACGGCCCTCCGTTCCTTTCTTTCTTTGTTCTTTATTTTGATCCCCAGTATTTATTTGAACTATTTTATCTTCCAGGACACTTAACCGTTCTTCTGCCTCAGTTATTGTGCTAGTGATCCATGCTAGAGAATAATTATTTTCATGTATTGTGTTCTTCATCATTGTTTGTTTGCTCTTCAGTTCTTGTCGACCCTTGTGAAACGTTTCTTGTATTTTCTCTCTCCTATTTCTACGATGTTGAATCGTCTTTCCTATCATTATTCTGAATTCTTTTTCGGGTGGACTGCCTATTTCCTCTTCATTTGTTAGGTCTGGTGCGTTTTGACCTTGCTGCTTCGTCGACGTGTGTTTTTTGATCTCCTCATTTTGCTTAACTTAGTGGGCTTAGGGTTCCTTTTCACAGGCGTCACGCCCGTCGTTATTGTGGTTTTTGGTGTCTGTCCCCAGCGGCTAAGGTTTGTTCAGTGGGTTCTGCATGTTTCTTTGTTGAGGGGAGGTGTGCTTGTGTTCTGGAAGATGAGGCTGGATCTTTACTTTCTGGTGGGCACCTCCACGTCTGGTGGTGTGTATTTTGGTGCCTCTGTCCTTATTATGATTTAAGGCGTCCTCTCTGATACCGGATGGGGCTGTTTCTGTCT
The DNA here is from genome assembly GCF_965194825.1 of Balaenoptera physalus. NCBI lineage: Eukaryota > Metazoa > Chordata > Mammalia > Artiodactyla > Balaenopteridae > Balaenoptera > Balaenoptera physalus. The sequence goes on along the minus strand of NC_138904.1, from coordinate 18,991,814 downwards.
TGCTCATTGTTTGGCATACGGTGTCCAGCACTGTAGACTTCTGGTCACTGAGTGAATGTGGGTCTTGGACTTGAGAAGGAAATCTCTGGGAGATTTTCTCCATTTGATATTATGTGGAGCTGTCAGGTCTCCTGTGGACCAGTGTCCTGAAGTTGGTTTTCCCACCTCAGATGCAGAGCACTGACTCCTGGTTAGAGCACCTAGAGACTTTCATCCTCACAGCTCAGAATAAGTGGGAGAAGAAAGAGAAGGAAACAAAGAATGAGGATAAAATAAAACAAAATAAAGTAAAATCAAATAAAATGAAGTGATTAAAATAAAAAATATTTATTACGAGAAAATTTTAAAAAGTAAAAAAAAAAAAAAGCCACACAGAACTCTAGCACAAATGGTTAAAGCTAAGCTATACAGACAAAATCGCAAACAGCAGCATACACCTCCACAGTCACAAAAAGTGTAAAACTGGAAAGAATAATATATCTTTGCTCACAAAGTCCACCTCGTCAATTTTGGGCTGATTCTTTGTGTATTCAGGTGTTCCACAGATGCGGGGTACTTCACGTTGAGTGTGCAGATTTCACCCACTCTTCCTGCGGCTGCTGGGAGAGATTTCCCTTTGGCTTCTTTTTTCGCACAGCTCTCCTTTTACAGTTGCGTTTGCTTCATCCCATAGTTTTGGGTGGTCGTATTTCCACTGTCACTTTTTCCCAGGTATTTTTGATCCCATCTTGGTTTTCTGCAGTGAAATCTTGGTTATGTAACAGCGTTTTCTTTAGCTTCCCCGTGTTTGTATTATTGACGGGCTTTTTTTCCTTTTAATTCCTATCTAGATTCATAGCACTGTGGGCGGAAAGTATACCTGATACTGTTTCAATTTTCTTAATTTTCTAAGGCTTTATTTGTGGTCCTACATATAATATATCTTGGAGAATGTTCCATGAGCACCTGAGGAAAGAGTGTTTTCTGTTGTTTTGCAATAGAATGTGGTATACATATGAATGAAGTCCCTCCTGTTCAATGTGTCATTTAAAACTTATGTTTCCTGATTTTTTTTCATTTTGGATGATCTGTCCATTGGTGGAATTGGGGTGGTAATGTCCCCTACTCTTTTGGTGGTACTATCAAGTTCCCCTTTATGGCTGTTAGGATACATGTTATGTAGTGAAGTGATCCTCGGTTGTGTTCATAAGTATTCGCATTTGTCATATCCTCTCCTTGGTTTGATCCCTTGATCAGTATGTAGTGTCCTTGTTTGTTTCTTGTAACAGTGTTTATCTTAAAGTCTATTTCGTCTGATATGAGAATTGTAACTCCAGGTTTCCTTTGATTTCCATTTGCATGGAATGTCTCTTGCCATCTCCTCATTTTCAGTCTGTATATCTCCCTAGGTGTAAAGTGGGTCTCTTCTAGGCAGCACATATAATGGTCTTGATGTTGTATCCCTTCAGGGAGTCTATCTGTTGTAGTTGGAGCCATGTATCCATTTACATGTAACGTTCTTATTAATATGGATGTTCCTCTTACCGTTTTGTTAATTGTTTTTGGTTTGTTCTAGGAGGTCTTTTCTTTTCTTTGTGATTCCTGCCTAGAGAAGTTCCTTTATCCTTTGTTATAAAGCTGTTGTTGGTGCTGAATTCTTTTTCCGTGTCTTTTTCTGTAAAGTTTTTGGTTTCTCCGTCCAATCTCAATGAGATTCTTGCTGAGAACAGTAACATTGGTTGTAGGTTTTTTCCTTTCATCTCTTGAAATACGTATACTGGCACTCCCTTCTCTCTTGCAGAATTACTGCTGAAAGGTCAGCTGTTAACTTACGTGGATTCCCTTGTATGGTATATGCTGTTTTTCCCATGCTGCTTTTTACATGCTTTCTATGTATTTAGTTTCTAATAGTTTGATGAACATGTGTCTTGGCGTGTTTCTCCTTGGATTTATCCTGTATGGGACTCTCTGTGCTTCCTTGACTTGATTAACTGTTTCCTTTCCCATACTAGGGATGTTTTCAACTATAATCTCTTCAAATATATTCTCACGCCTTTTCTATTTCTCTTCTTCTTCTGAGACCCATATAATTCGAATGTTGGTGCATTTAAGGTTGTCCCAAGGGTCGCTGAGACGGCCCTCCGTTCCTTTCTTTCTTTGTTCTTTATTTTGATCCCCAGTATTTATTTGAACTATTTTATCTTCCAGGACACTTAACCGTTCTTCTGCCTCAGTTATTGTGCTAGTGATCCATGCTAGAGAATAATTATTTTCATGTATTGTGTTCTTCATCATTGTTTGTTTGCTCTTCAGTTCTTGTCGACCCTTGTGAAACGTTTCTTGTATTTTCTCTCTCCTATTTCTACGATGTTGAATCGTCTTTCCTATCATTATTCTGAATTCTTTTTCGGGTGGACTGCCTATTTCCTCTTCATTTGTTAGGTCTGGTGCGTTTTGACCTTGCTGCTTCGTCGACGTGTGTTTTTTGATCTCCTCATTTTGCTTAACTTAGTGGGCTTGGGGTTCCTTTTCACAGGCGTCATGCCCGTCGTTATTGTGGTTTTTGGTGTCTGTCCCCAGCGGCTAAGATTTGTTCAGTGGGTTCTGCATGTTTCTTTGTTGAGGGGAGGTGTGCTTGTGTTCTGGAAGATGAGGCTGGATCTTTACTTTCTGGTGGGCACCTCCACGTCTGGTGGTGTGTATTTTGGTGCCTCTGTCCTTATTATGATTTAAGGCGTCCTCTCTGATACCGGATGGGGCTGTTTCTGTCTTGCTCATTGTTTGGCATACGGTGTCCAGCACTGTAGACTTCTGGTCACTGAGTGAATGTGGGTCTTGGACTTGAGAAGGAAATCTCTGGGAGATTTTCTCCATTTGATATTATGTGGAGCTGTCAGGTCTCCTGTGGACCAGTGTCCTGAAGTTGGTTTTCCCACCTCAGATGCAGAGCACTGACTCCTGGTTAGAGCACCTAGAGACTTTCATCCTCACAGCTCAGAATAAGTGGGAGAAGAAAGAGAAGGAAACAAAGAATGAGGATAAAATAAAACAAAATAAAGTAAAATCAAATAAAATGAAGTGATTAAAATAAAAAATATTTATTACGAGAAAATTTTAAAAAGTAAAAAAAAAAAAAGCCACACAGAACTGTAGCACAAATGGTTAAAGCTAAGCTATACAGACAAAATCGCAAACAGCAGCATACACCTCCACAGTCACAAAAAGTGTAAAACTGGAAAGAATAATATATCTTTGCTCACAAAGTCCACCTCGTCAATTTTGGGCTGATTCTTTGTGTATTCAGGTGTTCCACAGATGCGGGGTACTTCACGTTGAGTGTGCAGATTTCACCCACTCTTCCTGCGGCTGCTGGGAGAGATTTCCCTTTGGCTTCTTTTTTCGCACAGCTCTCCTTTTACAGTTGCGTTTGCTTCATCCCATAGTTTTGGGTGGTCGTATTTCCACTGTCACTTTTTCCCAGGTATTTTTGATCCCATCTTGGTTTTCTGCAGTGAAATCTTGGTTATGTAACAGCGTTTTCTTTAGCTTCCCCGTGTTTGTAGTATTGACGGGCTTTTTTTCCTTTTAATTCCTATCTAGATTCATAGCACTGTGGGCGGAAAGTATACCTGATACTGTTTCAATTTTCTTAATTTTCTAAGGCTTTATTTGTGGTCCTACATATAATGTATCTTGGAGAATGTTCCATGAGCACCTGAGGAAAGAGTGTTTTCTGTTGTTTTGCAATAGAATGTGGTATACATATGAATGAAGTCCCTCCTGGTCAATGTGTCATTTAAAACTTATGTTTCCTGATTTTTTTTCATTTTGGATGATCTGTCCATTGGTGGAATTGGGGTGGTAATGTCCCCTACTCTTTTGGTGGTACTATCAAGTTCCCCTTTATGGCTGTTAGGATACATGTTATGTAGTGAAGTGATCCTCGGTTGTGTTCATAAGTATTCGCATTTGTCATATCCTCTCCTTGGTTTGATCCCTTGATCAGTATGTAGTGTCCTTGTTTGTTTCTTGTAACAGTGTTTATCTTAAAGTCTATTTCGTCTGATATGAGAATTGTAACTCCAGGTTTCCTTTGATTTCCATTTGCATGGAATGTCTCTTGCCATCTCCTCATTTTCAGTCTGTATATCTCCCTAGGTGTAAAGTGGGTCTCTTCTAGGCAGCACATATAATGGTCTTGATGTTGTATCCCTTCAGGGAGTCTATCTGTTGTAGTTGGAGCCATGTATCCATTTACATGTAACGTTCTTATTAATATGGATATTCCTCTTACCGTTTTGTTAATTGTTTTTGGTTTGTTCTAGGAGGTCTTTTCTTTTCTTTGTGATTCCTGCCTAGAGAAGTTCCTTTATCCTTTGTTATAAAGCTGTTGTTGGTGCTGAATTCTTTTTCCGTGTCTTTTTCTGTAAAGTTTTTGGTTTCTCCGTCCAATCTCAATGAGATTCTTGCTGAGAACAGTAACATTGGTTGTAGGTTTTTTCCTTTCATCTCTTGAAATACGTATACTGGCACTCCCTTCTCTCTTGCAGAATTACTGCTGAAAGGTCAGCTGTTAACTTACGTGGATTCCCTTGTATGGTATATGCTGTTTTTCCCATGCTGCTTTTTACATGCTTTCTATGTATTTAGTTTCTAATAGTTTGATGAACATGTGTCTTGGCGTGTTTCTCCTTGGATTTATCCTGTATGGGACTCTCTGTGCTTCCTTGACTTGATTAACTGTTTCCTTTCCCATACTAGGGATGTTTTCAACTATAATCTCTTCAAATATATTCTCACGCCTTTTCTATTTCTCTTCTTCTTCTGAGACCCATATAATTCGAATGTTGGTGCATTTAAGGTTGTCCCAAAGGTCGCTGAGACGGCCCTCCGTTCCTTTCTTTCATTGTTCTTTATTTTGATCCCCAGTATTTATTTGAACTATTTTATCTTCCAGGACACTTAACCGTTCTTCTGCCTCAGTTATTGTGCTAGTGATCCATGCTAGAGAATAATTATTTTCATGTATTGTGTTCTTCATCATTGTTTGTTTGCTCTTCAGTTCTTGTCGACCCTTGTGAAACGTTTCTTGTATTTTCTCTCTCCTATTTCTACGATGTTGAATCGTCTTTCCTATCATTATTCTGAATTCTTTTTCGGGTGGACTGCCTATTTCCTCTTCATTTGTTAGGTCTGGTGCGTTTTGACCTTGCTGCTTCGTCGACGTGTGTTTTTTGATCTCCTCATTTTGCTTAACTTAGTGGGCTTAGGGTTCCTTTTCACAGGCGTCACGCCCGTCGTTATTGTGGTTTTTGGTGTCTGTCCCCAGCGGCTAAGGTTTGTTCAGTGGGTTCTGCATGTTTCTTTGTTGAGGGGAGGTGTGCTTGTGTTCTGGAAGATGAGGCTGGATCTTTACTTTCTGGTGGGCACCTCCACGTCTGGTGGTGTGTATTTTGGTGCCTCTGTCCTTATTATGATTTAAGGCGTCCTCTCTGATACCGGATGGGGCTGTTTCTGTCTTGCTCATTGTTTGGCATACGGTGTCCAGCACTGTAGACTTCTGGTCACTGAGTGAATGTGGGTCTTGGACTTGAGAAGGAAATCTCTGGGAGATTTTCTCCATTTGATATTATGTGGAGCTGTCAGGTCTCCTGTGGACCAGTGTCCTGAAGTTGGTTTTCCCACCTCAGATGCAGAGCACTGACTCCTGGTTAGAGCACCTAGAGACTTTCATCCTCACAGCTCAGAATAAGTGGGAGAAGAAAGAGAAGGAAACAAAGAATGAGGATAAAATAAAACAAAATAAAGTAAAATCAAATAAAATGAAGTGATTAAAATAAAAAATATTTATTACGAGAAAATTTTAAAAAGTAAAAAAAAAAAAAAGCCACACAGAACTCTAGCACAAATGGTTAAAGCTAAGCTATACAGACAAAATCGCAAACAGCAGCATACACCTCCACAGTCACAAAAAGTGTAAAACTGGAAAGAATAATATATCTTTGCTCACAAAGTCCACCTCGTCAATTTTGGGCTGATTCTTTGTGTATTCAGGTGTTCCACAGATGCGGGGTACTTCACGTTGAGTGTGCAGATTTCACCCACTCTTCCTGCGGCTGCTGGGAGAGATTTCCCTTTGGCTTCTTTTTTCGCACAGCTCTCCTTTTACAGTTGCGTTTGCTTCATCCCATAGTTTTGGGTGGTCGTATTTCCACTGTCACTTTTTCCCAGGTATTTTTGATCCCATCTTGGTTTTCTGCAGTGAAATCTTGGTTATGTAACAGCGTTTTCTTTAGCTTCCCCGTGTTTGTATTATTGACGGGCTTTTTTTCCTTTTAATTCCTATCTAGATTCATAGCACTGTGGGCGGAAAGTATACCTGATACTGTTTCAATTTTCTTAATTTTCTAAGGCTTTATTTGTGGTCCTACATATAATATATCTTGGAGAATGTTCCATGAGCACCTGAGGAAAGAGTGTTTTCTGTTGTTTTGCAATAGAATGTGGTATACATATGAATGAAGTCCCTCCTGTTCAATGTGTCATTTAAAACTTATGTTTCCTGATTTTTTTTCATTTTGGATGATCTGTCCATTGGTGGAATTGGGGTGGTAATGTCCCCTACTCTTTTGGTGGTACTATCAAGTTCCCCTTTATGGCTGTTAGGATACATGTTATGTAGTGAAGTGATCCTCGGTTGTGTTCATAAGTATTCGCATTTGTCATATCCTCTCCTTGGTTTGATCCCTTGATCAGTATGTAGTGTCCTTGTTTGTTTCTTGTAACAGTGTTTATCTTAAAGTCTATTTCGTCTGATATGAGAATTGTAACTCCAGGTTTCCTTTGATTTCCATTTGCATGGAATGTCTCTTGCCATCTCCTCATTTTCAGTCTGTATATCTCCCTAGGTGTAAAGTGGGTCTCTTCTAGGCAGCACATATAATGGTCTTGATGTTGTATCCCTTCAGGGAGTCTATCTGTTGTAGTTGGAGCCATGTATCCATTTACATGTAACGTTCTTATTAATATGGATGTTCCTCTTACCGTTTTGTTAATTGTTTTTGGTTTGTTCTAGGAGGTCTTTTCTTTTCTTTGTGATTCCTGCCTAGAGAAGTTCCTTTATCCTTTGTTATAAAGCTGTTGTTGGTGCTGAATTCTTTTTCCGTGTCTTTTTCTGTAAAGTTTTTGGTTTCTCCGTCCAATCTCAATGAGATTCTTGGTGAGAACAGTAACATTGGTTGTAGGTTTTTTCCTTTCATCTCTTGAAATACGTATACTGGCACTCCCTTCTCTCTTGCAGAATTTCTGCTGAAAGGTCAGCTGTTAACTTACGTGGATTCCCTTGTATGGTATATGCTGTTTTTCCCATGCTGCTTTTTACATGCTTTCTATGTATTTAGTTTCTAATAGTTTGATGAACATGTGTCTTGGCGTGTTTCTCCTTGGATTTATCCTGTATGGGACTCTCTGTGCTTCCTTGACTTGATTAACTGTTTCCTTTCCCATACTAGGGATGTTTTCAACTATAATCTCTTCAAATATATTCTCACGCCTTTTCTATTTCTCTTCTTCTTCTGAGACCCATATAATTCGAATGTTGGTGCATTTAAGGTTGTCCCAAGGGTCGCTGAGACGGCCCTCCGTTCCTTTCTTTCTTTGTTCTTTATTTTGATCCCCAGTATTTATTTGAACTATTTTATCTTCCAGGACACTTAACCGTTCTTCTGCCTCAGTTATTGTGCTAGTGATCCATGCTAGAGAATAATTATTTTCATGTATTGTGTTCTTCATCATTGTTTGTTTGCTCTTCAGTTCTTGTCGACCCTTGTGAAACGTTTCTTGTATTTTCTCTCTCCTATTTCTACGATGTTGAATCGTCTTTCCTATCATTATTCTGAATTCTTTTTCGGGTGGACTGCCTATTTCCTCTTCATTTGTTAGGTCTGGTGCGTTTTGACCTTGCTGCTTCGTCGACGTGTGTTTTTTGATCTCCTCATTTTGCTTAACTTAGTGGGCTTGGGGTTCCTTTTCACAGGCGTCATGCCCGTCGTTATTGTGGTTTTTGGTGTCTGTCCCCAGCGGCTAAGGTTTGTTCAGTGGGTTCTGCATGTTTCTTTGTTGAGGGGAGGTGTGCTTGTGTTCTGGAAGATGAGGCTGGATCTTTACTTTCTGGTGGGCACCTCCACGTCTGGTGGTGTGTATTTTGGTGCCTCTGTCCTTATTATGATTTAAGGCGTCCTCTCTGATACCGGATGGGGCTGTTTCTGTCTTGCTCATTGTTTGGCATACGGTGTCCAGCACTGTAGACTTCTGGTCACTGAGTGAATGTGGGTCTTGGACTTGAGAAGGAAATCTCTGGGAGATTTTCTCCATTTGATATTATGTGGAGCTGTCAGGTCTCCTGTGGACCAGTGTCCTGAAGTTGGTTTTCCCACCTCAGATGCAGAGCACTGACTCCTGGTTAGAGCACCTAGAGACTTTCATCCTCACAGCTCAGAATAAGTGGGAGAAGAAAGAGAAGGAAACAAAGAATGAGGATAAAATAAAACAAAATAAAGTAAAATCAAATAAAATGAAGTGATTAAAATAAAAAATATTTATTACGAGAAAATTTTAAAAAGTAAAAAAAAAAAAAGCCACACAGAACTGTAGCACAAATGGTTAAAGCTAAGCTATACAGACAAAATCGCAAACAGCAGCATACACCTCCACAGTCACAAAAAGTGTAAAACTGGAAAGAATAATATATCTTTGCTCACAAAGTCCACCTCGTCAATTTTGGGCTGATTCTTTGTGTATTCAGGTGTTCCACAGATGCGGGGTACTTCACGTTGAGTGTGCAGATTTCACCCACTCTTCCTGCGGCTGCTGGGAGAGATTTCCCTTTGGCTTCTTTTTTCGCACAGCTCTCCTTTTACAGTTGCGTTTGCTTCATCCCATAGTTTTGGGTGGTCGTATTTCCACTGTCACTTTTTCCCAGGTATTTTTGATCCCATCTTGGTTTTCTGCAGTGAAATCTTGGTTATGTAACAGCGTTTTCTTTAGCTTCCCCGTGTTTGTAGTATTGACGGGCTTTTTTTCCTTTTAATTCCTATCTAGATTCATAGCACTGTGGGCGGAAAGTATACCTGATACTGTTTCAATTTTCTTAATTTTCTAAGGCTTTATTTGTGGTCCTACATATAATGTATCTTGGAGAATGTTCCATGAGCACCTGAGGAAAGAGTGTTTTCTGTTGTTTTGCAATAGAATGTGGTATACATATGAATGAAGTCCCTCCTGGTCAATGTGTCATTTAAAACTTATGTTTCCTGATTTTTTTTCATTTTGGATGATCTGTCCATTGGTGGAATTGGGGTGGTAATGTCCCCTACTCTTTTGGTGGTACTATCAAGTTCCCCTTTATGGCTGTTAGGATACATGTTATGTAGTGAAGTGATCCTCGGTTGTGTTCATAAGTATTCGCATTTGTAATATCCTCTCCTTGGTTTGATCCCTTGATCAGTATGTAGTGTCCTTGTTTGTTTCTTGTAACAGTGTTTATCTTAAAGTCTATTTCGTCTGATATGAGAATTGTAACTCCAGGTTTCCTTTGATTTCCATTTGCATGGAATGTCTCTTGCCATCTCCTCATTTTCAGTCTGTATATCTCCCTAGGTGTAAAGTGGGTCTCTTCTAGGCAGCACATATAATGGTCTTGATGTTGTATCCCTTCAGGGAGTCTATCTGTTGTAGTTGGAGCCATGTATCCATTTACATGTAACGTTCTTATTAATATGGATGTTCCTCTTACCGTTTTGTTAATTGTTTTTGGTTTGTTCTAGGAGGTCTTTTCTTTTCTTTGTGATTCCTGCCTAGAGAAGTTCCTTTATCCTTTGTTATAAAGCTGTTGTTGGTGCTGAATTCTTTTTCCGTGTCTTTTTCTGTAAAGTTTTTGGTTTCTCCGTCCAATCTCAATGAGATTCTTGGTGAGAACAGTAACATTGGTTGTAGGTTTTTTCCTTTCATCTCTTGAAATACGTATACTGGCACTCCCTTCTCTCTTGCAGAATTTCTGCTGAAAGGTCAGCTGTTAACTTACGTGGATTCCCTTGTATGGTATATGCTGTTTTTCCCATGCTGCTTTTTACATGCTTTCTATGTATTTAGTTTCTAATAGTTTGATGAACATGTGTCTTGGCGTGTTTCTCCTTGGATTTATCCTGTATGGGACTCTCTGAGCTTCCTTGACTTGATTAACTGTTTCCTTTCCCATACTAGGGATGTTTTCAACTATAATCTCTTCAAATATATTCTCACGCCTTTTCTATTTCTCTTCTTCTTCTGAGACCCATATAATTCGAATGTTGGTGCATTTAAGGTTGTCCCAAGGGTCGCTGAGACGGCCCTCCGTTCCTTTCTTTCTTTGTTCTTTATTTTGATCCCCAGTATTTATTTGAACTATTTTATCTTCCAGGACACTTAACCGTTCTTCTGCCTCAGTTATTGTGCTAGTGATCCATGCTAGAGAATAATTATTTTCATGTATTGTGTTCTTCATCATTGTTTGTTTGCTCTTCAGTTCTTGTCGACCCTTGTGAAACGTTTCTTGTATTTTCTCTCTCCTATTTCTACGATGTTGAATCGTCTTTCCTATCATTATTCTGAATTCTTTTTCGGGTGGACTGCCTATTTCCTCTTCATTTGTTAGGTCTGGTGCGTTTTGACCTTGCTGCTTCGTCGACGTGTGTTTTTTGATCTCCTCATTTTGCTTAACTTAGTGGGCTTGGGGTTCCTTCTTACAGGCGTCATGCCCGTCGTTATTGTGGTTTTTGGTGTCTGTCCCCAGCGGCTAAGGTTTGTTCAGTGGGTTCTGCATGTTTCTTTGTTGAGGGGAGGTGTGCTTGTGTTCTGGAAGATGAGGCTGGATCTTTACTTTCTGGTGGGCACCTCCACGTCTGGTGGTGTGTATTTTGGTGCCTCTGTCCTTATTATGATTTAAGGCGTCCTCTCTGATACCGGATGGGGCTGTTTCTGTCTTGCTCATTGTTTGGCATACGGTGTCCAGCACTGTAGACTTCTGGTCACTGAGTGAATGTGGGTCTTGGACTTGAGAAGGAAATCTCTGGGAGATTTTCTCCATTTGATATTATGTGGAGCTGTCAGGTCTCCTGTGGACCAGTGTCCTGAAGTTGGTTTTCCCACCTCAGATGCAGAGCACTGACTCCTGGTTAGAGCACCTAGAGACTTTCATCCTCACAGCTCAGAATAAGTGGGAGAAGAAAGAGAAGGAAACAAAGAATGAGGATAAAATAAAACAAAATAAAGTAAAATCAAATAAAATGAAGTGATTAAAATAAAAAATATTTATTACGAGAAAATTTTAAAAATTAAAAAAAAAAAAAGCCACACAGAACTCTAGCACAAATGGTTAAAGCTAAGCTATACAGACAAAATCGCAAACAGCAGCATACACCTCCACAGTCACAAAAAGTGTAAAACTGGAAAGAATAATATATCTTTGCTCACAAAGTCCACCTCGTCAATTTTGGGCTGATTCTTTGTGTATTCAGGTGTTCCACAGATGCGGGGTACTTCACGTTGAGTGTGCAGATTTCACCCACTCTTCCTGCGGCTGCTGGGAGAGATTTCCCTTTGGCTTCTTTTTTCGCACAGCTCTCCTTTTACAGTTGCGTTTGCTTCATCCCATAGTTTTGGGTGGTCGTATTTCCACTGTCACTTTTTCCCAGGTATTTTTGATCCCATCTTGGTTTTCTGCAGTGAAATCTTGGTTATGTAACAGCGTTTTCT